>NC_092754.1:56102977-56702977 GCF_047496795.1 Chiloscyllium punctatum | reverse complement strand
CCGTAAGATGATGTTACGCTGGACAATAACAAGCTATTGGAAACAGAAAGGTGAAACGTAGAATTATTCAACTTTCAGTGCTGGATGCCACTGAGCTGCAGTGCGATCGCCTCGGCTGGTTTCTGTAGTGTAGTGGTTATCACGTTCGCTTAACACGCGATAAGTCCCCAATTCGAAACTGGGCAGAAACAGCGCAGAAACTGCTTTGTCCTTCAACTGCAGCCATTCACATGCGCAAGAACGGAGCTCCCTTGCTTGCTTTTCTCTCTGCAAACCTGCCTTCGAATTTGCTTGAACGAATCTGCTCTCGTAGTGAAATGTAAGGCAACTCCATTTAATTATTGTGCAAAGCATTATAAAGTTTTTCTCCAAGCTGGTTCTGATCATATGCCATTCTGTTTGAGAGTGTCGTTGCCGCGTTCTGATCCTTCCACGAAAAGCAGTACCGCATTTGCATTCCTTGCGCAGGCGGCCCGGTTCAAAGACAGGGAAGAAGCTGATGCGCTGGTGTCACAGCGCACCACGAATTCCTGAACTTGTCTGTCTGTCAAACGTACCCCAAAGTCGTCTCTGAAAGGCTTCATTTGGAAGCTGTCTGTCGTTATTCAACGCGCGAGAGTTGGCACCGGATGTCCTGAATCATGTTTTGGAGCAGTTCGCACGTTAGTGGCTCATTCAATCAGCAACAGCAACGAAAAAAACATACACTCTCAGAGGAACCTCCGGACCTGTGCTGTCATAGCGTCGCTCGTATTAAGGTGCGCCCCGAGATCTAAGCCATGTTGGAACTGA
The DNA here is from genome assembly GCF_047496795.1 of Chiloscyllium punctatum. Lineage (NCBI taxonomy): Eukaryota > Metazoa > Chordata > Chondrichthyes > Orectolobiformes > Hemiscylliidae > Chiloscyllium > Chiloscyllium punctatum. Next base: position 56,702,185 of record NC_092754.1, on the reverse strand, counting down.
AACGGAGGAATCGACATAGAGGCTACAGAATGACATCGCATCCATTTAATTTTCTTTAAATCACTGACGAGCAGGAAAATGTTCACGGGGAGGGCGAGTGGAGAAGTGTGGCAATTGCAGCTCTGGTGAAGCTCCTTCTTTGTGATTCACTCAGCAAACAGAGAGGTGAATGTGACTCAGGCGTGAGAGCTCATCACATCGAGAACAAAAAGCAATCAAGGGCAATTAGCACCTCTTCCGGAGTGGGGGTGGGGTGAGGTAATTACCTTTTGAGTTCTGTTACTATGTTCAGAAACTGCCTTTTAGATTGAGATGAACAAAAACTCCATTTCTAATAAGCACCATGGAAGTTAGCAAAATGTATTGAGTCGCTTCTCGTCGATTCCCGCACAGGTTTCCGACTCAGTTGGTATCCATGTGGCTCATGTCCAGCAGTGAACATCTCTGCAGCGAATTGCACGGTTAAGGTAAAAGGCACGGAAAGTGTCATCTCGAAGTGGATCCGAGGTCAGAGCATCCTCACAATGTGATCTGTCGTTCTCGGAATGTAATGCGACTTCCGGTTTTAGGGTAGAGAACTTTCTTTGGGACCCTTATTCTGCAAAACAGAAACAGTGACTGAATAAATGCTGCACGGTATGATGTGGAACACGGCCTGCTCAGCTTTGTGCATTTTCCCTGTAGTCCGGTGTGTTTCGTGTTCCGTGTAAACGTGAAAGTCGTCCTGTTTCGAGCAATGGGTGAAATCATTTAGCAAAGCAAGAATCGAAATTGCAGTAATGTCAAGCAGCTCATGGTTATTTGACCAAAACATAAGCGAACATATATTGTCACGCACTCACAGATACATTTGTAGCTGAAAAGAGTCCGAGAAGATAGACTCAGCTTACGATTGATTTTTGTCTGGATTGATGGGCTATCATTATCTGCTGCGACATTGACATTGTAGCCGGGCACATCCCAGCAGCTGTGCAAGTCGGAGAGGGATCATGGAACCCTTTTCATGTGACTTTGCGTCTGTTGTTATGCAGGGGCACAATTAGAAATGCAAGAAAACGGGCCTTGCGGCGGCTGGTAGTGTGGCCGAGCGGTCTAAGGCGCTGGATCCAAGTTCCAGTCTTGAGAGGGGCGCGGGTTCGTATATTTCTGCTGTTTCACTCCGATGCTGCAGTTTGTTAAAATGCTGTTTCGGTCCCCACTGTCTTGATGTTGAAAACAAAAGTAAAATGGGTTTGCTTCCCGGGGAATTAACTGTGGTGTGGGATCATGCCACGCGGATAATCGCAAACAGCTCTGCTGTTCCAGGCAATTTGTGCGTTTACTGGAACCGAATGCAGACTGTTATTTCATCGCTGTTGTGATGAAACACGGTAGAAACGAACGACTTCCTTACCTTTGCTCCGACTGACCATACTCCGTGAAATTTTCCCAGACCCTCAGCTGAGGATTTTTGCTGCTGGAAGTTACCTCAGAAACCCTGTTAACTCGTAATGTGGTGACTCGACTCGTCGTTATTTGGTTTTCTGGCCAATGGGAAAATCGATCCAATGAATTTCGATGTCACATTTTATTGAATTTCTCCCATTTCCTTTATTTCCGTCCTGGAGACATCGGAAGGGAAAGGCAATCTAATCGAGACTGTGATTGGTGAAATTCACTTTTTATGGCCCGTTCTTATTATGTTTTTTCTTTCTCTCTTTTCAGCATTGTCTGGTAAGTGTTGGTGCACTAAGGCTGCAGTATGTTTGAAAGAGTAGTTTGGAATTGCCCTGTTGTTAGTTGTGAGATTACTTTATGACTCATGCCCTCGGACTGTCTCACATTTAGCATTCATGCATCTCTGTGTCTGAAAATGCATTCGGCATGCCAGTTTTGTTTGTGTTCCGTGTTAAATGCTTACTGTTTTGCGATTCGCTCAGTACATTACGGGCTAACAGGGTTTCTGAGGTAACTTCCAGCAGCAAAAATCCTCAACTGAGGGTCTGGGAAAAATTCGTGGAGTATGGTCAGTCGGAGCAAAAGGAAGGAAGTCGTTCGTTTCTGCAGTGTTTCACAATACTACCTTTCCCGTGAGCAGTCGAACAGTCTAAACGATTGTGCCACAGACTGCGACGGCAAGCTCCGCTAAAAAGGAATCCTTTAAAGCCGGTGTAAGCAACACGACGGTATTGGGGTACACCGCGTGGAAACAGATACTTCGGTGTATCTCGTCCATGCTCACCGTATAGCCAAAATTAAACAAGTCCCGTTCCCCAGCATTTGGCCCCAATCCCGCTAAACCCATCCTATCCAGAAACTCATCCGATTACCTTTGCAATTTTCTGAGTGTAATAGCCTCCTCCACTTCCTCTGGGAGCTCATTCCAAACACGCACAACCTTCTGTGTGGGAAATGTGCCTCAGGTCCTTTGTCAATTTCAGCCCACTCACCTTAAACCTATGCTCTCGATTTTTCAACTCACCCCAACTTGGGTAAAACACATAAATACTCAGTTTACAACCCTTCCGTAAGATCATGTTACGCTGGACAATAACAAGCTATTGGAAACAGAAAGGTGAAACGTAGAATTATTCAACTTTCAGTGCTGGATGCCACTGAGCTGCAGTGCGATCGCCTCGGCTGGTTTCTGTAGTGTAGTGGTTATCACGTTCGCCTAACACGCGATAAGTCCCCAGTTCGAAACTAGGCAGAAACAGCGCAGAAACTGCTTTGTCCTTCAACTGCAGCCATTCACATGCGCAAGAACGGAGCTTCCTTGCTTGCTTTCCTCTCTGCAAACCTGCCTTCGAATTTGCTTGAACGAATCGGCTCTCGTAGTGAAATGTAAGGCAACTCCATTTAATTATTGTGCAAAGCATTATAAAGTTTTTCTCCAACCTGGTTCTGATCATATGCCATTCTGTTTGAGAGTGTCGTTGCCGCGTTCTGATCCTTCCACGAAAAGCAGTACCGCATTTGCATTCCTTGCGCAGGCGGCCCGGTTCAAAGACAGGGAAGAAGCTGATGCGCTGGTGTCACAGCGCACCACGAATTCCTGAACTTGTCTGTCTGTCAAACGTACCCCAAAGTCGTCTCTGAAAGGCTTCATTTGGAAGCTGTCTGTCGTTATTCAACGCGCGAGAGTTGGCACCGGAGGTCCTGAATCATGTTTTGGAGCAGTTCGCACGTTAGTGGCTCATTCAATCAGCAACAGCAACGAAAAAAACATACACTCTCAGAGGAACCTCCGGACCTGTGCTGTCATAGCGTCGCTCGTATTAAGGTGCGCCCCGAGATCTAAGCCATGTTGGAACTGAAACGGAGGAATCGACAGAGAGGCTACAGAATGACATCGCATCCATTTAATTTTCTTTAAATCACTGACGAGCAGGAAAATGTTCACGGGGAGGGCGAGTGGAGAAGTGTGGCAATTGCAGCTCTGGTGAAGCTCCTTCTTTGTGATTCACTCAGCAAACAGAGACGTGAATGTGACTCAGGCGTGAGAGGTCATCACATCGAGAACAAAAAGCAATCAAGGGCAATTAGCACCTCTTCCGGAGTGGGGGTGGGGTGAGGTAATTACCTTTTGAGTTCTGTTACTATGTTCAGAAACTGCCTTTTAGATTGAGATGAACAAAAACTCCATTTCTAATAAGCACCATGGAAGTTAGCAAAATGTATTGAGTCGCTTCCCGCACAGGTTTCCGACTCAGTTGGTATCCATGTGGCTCATGTCCAGCAGTGAACATCTCTGCAGCGAATTGCACGGTTAAGGTAAAAGGCACGGAAAGTGTCATCTCGAAGTGGATCCGAGGTCAGAGCATCCTCACAATGTGATCTGTCGTTCTCGGAATGTAATGCGACTTCCGGTTTTAGGGTAGAGAACTTTCTTTGGGACCCTTATTCTGCAAAACAGAAACAGTGACTGAATAAATGCTGCACGGTATGATGTGGAACACGGCCTGCTCAGCTTTGTGCATTTTCCCTGTAGTCCGGTGTGTTTCGTGTTCCGTGTAAACGTGAAAGTCGTCCTGTTTCGAGCAATGGGTGAAATCATTTAGCAAAGCAAGAATCGAAATTGCAGTAATGTCAAGCAGCTCATGGTTATTTGACCAAAACATAAGCGAACATATATTGTCACGCACTCACAGATACATTTGTAGCTGAAAAGAGTCCGAGAAGATAGACTCAGCTTACGATTGATTTTTGTCTGGATTGATGGGCTATCATTATCTGCTGCGACATTGACATTGTAGCCGGGCACATCCCAGCAGCTGTGCGAGTCGGAGAGGGATCATGGAACCCTTTTCATGTGACTTTGCGTCTGTTGTTATGCAGGGGCACAATTAGAAATGCAAGCAAACGGGCCATGCGGCCGGCTGGTAGTGTGGCCGAGCGGTCTAAGGCGCTGGATCCAGATTCCAGCCTTGAGAGGGGCGCGGGTTCGAATCCCGCCACTGCCATTTCAGCTGGTTCACTCCGACGCTGCAGTTTGTTAAAATGCTGTTTCGGTCCCCACTGTCTTGATGTTGAAAACAAAAGTAAAATGGGTTTGCTTCCCGGGGAATTAACTGTGGTGTGGGATCATGCCACGCGGATAATCGCAAACAGCTCTGCTGTTCCAGGCAATTTGTGCGTTTACTGGAACCGAATGCAGACTGTTATTTCATCGCTGTTGTGATGAAACACGGTAGAAACGAACGACTTCCTTACCTTTGCTCCGACTGACCATACTCCGTGAAATTTTCCCAGACCCTCAGCTGAGGATTTTTGCTGCTGGAAGTTACCTCAGAAACCCTGTTAACTCGTAATGTGGTGACTCGACTCGTCGTTATTTGGTTTTCTGGCCAATGGGAAAATCGATCCAATGAATTTCGATGTCACATTTTATTGAATTTCTCCCATTTCCTTTATTTCCGTCCTGGAGACATCGGAAGGGAAAGGCAATCTAATCGAGACTGTGATTGGTGAAATTCACTTTTTATGGCCCGTTCTTATTATGTTTTTTCTTTCTCTCTTTTCAGCATTGTCTGGTAAGTGTTGGTGCACTAAGGCTGCAGTATGTTTGAAAGAGTAGTTTGGAATTGCCCTGTTGTTAGTTGTGAGATTACTTTATGACTCATGCCCTCGGACTGTCTCACATTTAGCATTCATGCATCTCTGTGTCTGAAAATGCATTCGGCATGCCAGTTTTGTTTGTGTTCCGTGTTAAATGCTTACTGTTTTGCGATTCGCTCAGTACATTACGGGCTAACAGGGTTTCTGAGGTAACTTCCAGCAGCAAAAATCCTCAACTGAGGGTCTGGGAAAAATTCGTGGAGTATGGTCAGTCGGAGCAAAAGGAAGGAAGTCGTTCGTTTCTGCAGTGTTTCACAATACTACCTTTCCCGTGAGCAGTCGAACAGTCTAAACGATTGTGCCACAGACTGCGACGGCAAGCTCCGCTAAAAAGGAATCCTTTAAAGCCGGTGTAAGCAACACGACGGTATTGGGGTACACCGCGTGGAAACAGATACTTCGGTGTATCTCGTCCATGCTCACCGTATAGCCAAAATTAAACAAGTCCCGTTCCCCAGCATTTGGCCCCAATCCCGCTAAACCCATCCTATCCAGAAACTCATCCGATTACCTTTGCAATTTTCTGAGTGTAATAGCCTCCTCCACTTCCTCTGGGAGCTCATTCCAAACACGCACAACCTTCTGTGTGGGAAATGTGCCTCAGGTCCTTTGTCAATTTCAGCCCACTCACCTTAAACCTATGCTCTCGATTTTTCAACTCACCCCAACTTGGGTAAAACACATAAATACTCAGTTTACAACCCTTCCGTAAGATCATGTTACGCTGGACAATAACAAGCTATTGGAAACAGAAAGGTGAAACGTAGAATTATTCAACTTTCAGTGCTGGATGCCACTGAGCTGCAGTGCGATCGCCTCGGCTGGTTTCTGTAGTGTAGTGGTTATCACGTTCGCCTAACACGCGATAAGTCCCCAGTTCGAAACTGGGCAGAAACAGCGCAGAAACTGCTTTGTCCTTCAACTGCAGCCATTCACATGCGCAAGAACGGAGCTTCCTTGCTTGCTTTCCTCTCTGCAAACCTGCCTTCGAATTTGCTTGAACGAATCGGCTCTCGTAGTGAAATGTAAGGCAACTCCATTTAATTATTGTGCAAAGCATTATAAAGTTTTTCTCCAACCTGGTTCTGATCATATGCCATTCTGTTTGAGAGTGTCGTTGCCGCGTTCTGATCCTTCCACGAAAAGCAGTACCGCATTTGCATTCCTTGCGCAGGCGGCCCGGTTCAAAGACAGGGAAGAAGCTGATGCGCTGGTGTCACAGCGCACCACGAATTCCTGAACTTGTCTGTCTGTCAAACGTACCCCAAAGTCGTCTCTGAAAGGCTTCATTTGGAAGCTGTCTGTCGTTATTCAACGCGCGAGAGTTGGCACCGGAGGTCCTGAATCATGTTTTGGAGCAGTTCGCACGTTAGTGGCTCATTCAATCAGCAACAGCAACGAAAAAAACATACACTCTCAGAGGAACCTCCGGACCTGTGCTGTCATAGCGTCGCTCGTATTAAGGTGCGCCCCGAGATCTAAGCCATGTTGGAACTGAAACGGAGGAATCGACAGAGAGGCTACAGAATGACATCGCATCCATTTAATTTTCTTTAAATCACTGACGAGCAGGAAAATGTTCACGGGGAGGGCGAGTGGAGAAGTGTGGCAATTGCAGCTCTGGTGAAGCTCCTTCTTTGTGATTCACTCAGCAAACAGAGAGGTGAATGTGACTCAGGCGTGAGAGCTCATCACATCGAGAACAAAAAGCAATCAAGGGCAATTAGCACCTCTTCCGGAGTGGGGGTGGGGTGAGGTAATTACCTTTTGAGTTCTGTTACTATGTTTAGAAACTGCCTTTTAGATTGAGATGAACAAAAACTCCATTTCTAATAAGCACCATGGAAGTTAGCAAAATGTATTGAGTCGCTTCTCGTCGATTCCCGCACAGGTTTCCGACTCAGTTGGTATCCATGTGGCTCATGTCCAGCAGTGAACATCTCTGCAGCGAATTGCACGGTTAAGGTAAAAGGCACGGAAAGTGTCATCTCGAAGTGGATCCGAGGTCAGAGCATCCTCACAATGTGATCTGTCGTTCTCGGAATGTAATGCGACTTCCGGTTTTAGGGTAGAGAACTTTCTTTGGGACCCTTATTCTGCAAAACAGAAACAGTGACTGAATAAATGCTGCACGGTATGATGTGGAACACGGCCTGCTCAGCTTTGTGCATTTTCCCTGTAGTCCGGTGTGTTTCGTGTTCCGTGTAAACGTGAAAGTCGTCCTGTTTCGAGCAATGGGTGAAATCATTTAGCAAAGCAAGAATCGAAATTGCAGTAATGTCAAGCAGCTCATGGTTATTTGACCAAAACATAAGCGAACATATATTGTCACGCACTCACAGATACATTTGTAGCTGAAAAGAGTCCGAGAAGATAGACTCAGCTTACGATTGATTTTTGTCTGGATTGATGGGCTATCATTATCTGCTGCGACATTGACATTGTAGCCGGGCACATCCCAGCAGCTGTGCGAGTCGGAGAGGGATCATGGAACCCTTTTCATGTGACTTTGCGTCTGTTGTTATGCAGGGGCACAATTAGAAATGCAAGAAAACGGGCCTTGCGGCGGCTGGTAGTGTGGCCGAGCGGTCTAAGGCGCTGGATTCAAGTTCCAGTCTTGAGAGGGGCGCGGGTTCGTATATTTCTGCTGTTTCACTCCGATGCTGCAGTTTGTTAAAATGCTGTTTCGGTCCCCACTGTCTTGATGTTGAAAACAAAAGTAAAATGGGTTTGCTTCCCGGGGAATTAACTGTGGTGTGGGATCATGCCACGCGGATAATCGCAAACAGCTCTGCTGTTCCAGGCAATTTGTGCGTTTACTGGAACCGAATGCAGACTGTTATTTCATCGCTGTTGTGATGAAACACGGTAGAAACGAACGACTTCCTTACCTTTGCTCCGACTGACCATACTCCGTGAAATTTTCCCAGACCCTCAGCTGAGGATTTTTGCTGCTGGAAGTTACCTCAGAAACCCTGTTAACTCGTAATGTGGTGACTCGACTCGTCGTTGTTTGGTTTTCTGGCCAATGGGAAAATCGATCCAATGAATTTCGATGTCACATTTTATTGAATTTCTCCCATTTCCTTTATTTCCGTCCTGGAGACATCGGAAGGGAAAGGCAATCTAATCGAGACTGTGATTGGTGAAATTCACTTTTTATGGCCCGTTCTTATTATGTTTTTTCTTTCTCTCTTTTCAGCATTGTCTGGTAAGTGTTGGTGCACTAAGGCTGCAGTATGTTTGAAAGAGTAGTTTGGAATTGCCCTGTTGTTAGTTGTGAGATTACTTTATGACTCATGCCCTCGGACTGTCTCACATTTAGCATTCATGCATCTCTGTGTCTGAAAATGCATTCGGCATGCCAGTTTTGTTTGTGTTCCGTGTTAAATGCTTACTGTTTTGCGATTCGCTCAGTACATTACGGGCTAACAGGGTTTCTGAGGTAACTTCCAGCAGCAAAAATCCTCAACTGAGGGTCTGGGAAAAATTCGTGGAGTATGGTCAGTCGGAGCAAAAGGAAGGAAGTCGTTCGTTTCTGCAGTGTTTCACAATACTACCTTTCCCGTGAGCAGTCGAACAGTCTAAACGATTGTGCCACAGACTGCGACGGCAAGCTCCGCTAAAAAGGAATCCTTTAAAGCCGGTGTAAGCAACACGACGGTATTGGGGTACACCGCGTGGAAACAGATACTTCGGTGTATCTCGTCCATGCTCACCGTATAGCCAAAATTAAACAAGTCCCGTTCCCCAGCATTTGGCCCCAATCCCGCTAAACCCATCCTATCCAGAAACTCATCCGATTACCTTTGCAATTTTCTGAGTGTAATAGCCTCCTCCACTTCCTCTGGGAGCTCATTCCAAACACGCACAACCTTCTGTGTGGGAAATGTGCCTCAGGTCCTTTGTCACTTTCAGCCCACTCACCTTAAACCTATGCTCTCGATTTTTCAACTCACCCCAACTTGGGTAAAACACATAAATACTCAGTTTAGAACCCTTCCGTAAGATCATGTTACGCTGGACAATAACAAGCTATTGGAAACAGAAAGGTGAAACGTAGAATTATTCAACTTTCAGTGCTGGATGCCACTGAGCTGCAGTGCGATCGCCTCGGCTGGTTTCTGTAGTGTAGTGGTTATCACGTTCGCCTAACACGCGAAAAGTCCCCAGTTCGAAACTGGGCAGAAACAGCGCAGAAACTGCTTTGTCCTTCAACTGCAGCTATTCACATGCGCAAGAACGGAGTTTCCTTGCTTGCTTTCCTCTCTGCAAACCTGCCTTCGAATTTGCTTGAACGAATCTGCTCTCGTAGTGTAATGTAAGGCAACTCCATTTAATTATTGTGCAAAGCATTATAAAGTTTTTCTCCAAGCTGGTTCTGATCATATGCCATTCTGTTTGAGAGTGTCGTTGCCGCGTTCTGATCCTTCCACGAAAAGCAGTACCGCATTTGCATTCCTTGCGCAGGCGGCCCGGTTCAAAGACAGGGAAGAAGCTGATGCGCTGGTGTCACAGCGCACCACGAATTCCTGAACTTGTCTGTCTGTCAAACGTACCCCAAAGTCGTCTCTGAAAGGCTTCATTTGGAAGCTGTCTGTCGTTATTCAACGCGCGAGAGTTGGCACCGGAGGTCCTGAAACATGTTTTGGAGCAGTTCGCACGTTAGTGGCTCATTCAATCAGCAACAGCAACGAAAAAAACATACACTCTCAGAGGAACCTCCGGACCTGTGCTGTCATAGCGTCGCTCGTATTAAGGTGCGCCCCGAGATCTAAGCCATGTTGGAACTGAAACGGAGGAATCGACAGAGAGGCTACAGAATGACATCGCATCCATTTAATTTTCTTTAAATCACTGACGAGCAGGAAAATGTTCACGGGGAGGGCGAGTGGAGAAGTGTGGCAATTGCAGCTCTGGTGAAGCTCCTTCTTTGTGATTCACTCAGCAAACAGAGAGGTGAACGTGACTCAGGCGTGAGAGCTCATCACATCGAGAACAAAAAGCAATCAAGGGCAATTAGCACCTCTTCCGGAGTGGGGGTGGGGTGAGGTAATTACCTTTTGAGTTCTGTTACTATGTTCAGAAACTGCCTTTTAGATTGAGATGAACAAAAACTCCATTTCTAATAAGCACCATGGAAGTTAGCAAAATGTATTGAGTCGCTTCTCGTCGATTCCCGCACAGGTTTCCGACTCAGTTGGTATCCATGTGGCTCATGTCCAGCAGTGAACATCTCTGCAGCGAATTGCACGGTTAAGGTAAAAGGCACGGAAAGTGTCATCTCGAAGTGGATCCGAGGTCAGAGCATCCTCACAATGTGATCTGTCGTTCTCGGAATGTAATGCGACTTCCGGTTTTAGGGTAGAGAACTTTCTTTGGGACCCTTATTCTGCAAAACAGAAACAGTGACTGAATAAATGCTGCACGGTATGATGTGGAACACGGCCTGCTCAGCTTTGTGCATTTTCCCTGTAGTCCGGTGTGTTTCGTGTTCCGTGTAAACGTGAAAGTCGTCCTGTTTCGAGCAATGGGTGAAATCATTTAGCAAAGCAAGAATCGAAATTGCAGTAATGTCAAGCAGCTCATGGTTATTTGACCAAAACATAAGCGAACATATATTGTCACGCACTCACAGATACATTTGTAGCTGAAAAGAGTCCGAGAAGATAGACTCAGCTTACGATTGATTTTTGTCTGGATTGATGGGCTATCATTATCTGCTGCGACATTGACATTGTAGCCGGGCACATCCCAGCAGCTGTGCAAGTCGGAGAGGGATCATGGAACCCTTTTCATGTGACTTTGCGTCTGTTGTTATGCAGGGGCACAATTAGAAATGCAAGAAAACGGGCCTTGCGGCGGCTGGTAGTGTGGCCGAGCGGTCTAAGGCGCTGGATCCAAATTCCAGTCTTGACAGGGGCGCGGGTTCGTATATTTCTGCTGTTTCACTCCGATGCTGCAGTTTGTTAAAATGCTGTTTCGGTCCCCACTGTCTTGATGTTGAAAACAAAAGTAAAATGGGTTTGCTTCCCGGGGAATTAACTGTGGTGTGGGATCATGCCACGCGGATAATCGCAAACAGCTCTGCTGTTCCAGGCAATTTGTGCGTTTACTGGAACCGAATGCAGACTGTTATTTCATCGCTGTTGTGATGAAACACGGTAGAAACGAACGACTTCCTTACCTTTGCTCCGACTGACCATACTCCGTGAAATTTTCCCAGACCCTCAGCTGAGGATTTTTGCTGCTGGAAGTTACCTCAGAAACCCTGTTAACTCGTAATGTGGTGACTCGACTCGTCGTTATTTGGTTTTCTGGCCAATGGGAAAATCGATCCAATGAATTTCGATGTCACATTTTATTGAATTTCTCCCATTTCCTTTATTTCCGTCCTGGAGACATCGGAAGGGAAAGGCAATCTAATCGAGACTGTGATTGGTGAAATTCACTTTTTATGGCCCGTTCTTATTATGTTTTTTCTTTCTCTCTTTTCAGCATTGTCTGGTAAGTGTTGGTGCACTAAGGCTGCAGTATGTTTGAAAGAGTAGTTTGGAATTGCCCTGTTGTTAGTTGTGAGATTACTTTATGACTCATGCCCTCGGACTGTCTCACATTTAGCATTCATGCATCTCTGTGTCTGAAAATGCATTCGGCATGCCAGTTTTGTTTGTGTTCCGTGTTAAATGCTTACTGTTTTGCGATTCGCTCAGTACATTACGGGCTAACAGGGTTTCTGAGGTAACTTCCAGCAGCAAAAATCCTCAACTGAGGGTCTGGGAAAAATTCGTGGAGTATGGTCAGTCGGAGCAAAAGGAAGGAAGTCGTTCGTTTCTGCAGTGTTTCACAATACTACCTTTCCCGTGAGCAGTCGAACAGTCTAAACGATTGTGCCACAGACTGCGACGGCAAGCTCCGCTAAAAAGGAATCCTTTAAAGCCGGTGTAAGCAACACGACGGTATTGGGGTACACCGCGTGGAAACAGATACTTCGGTGTATCTCGTCCATGCTCACCGTATAGCCAAAATTAAACAAGTCCCGTTCCCCAGCATTTGGCCCCAATCCCGCTAAACCCATCCTATCCAGAAACTCATCCGATTACCTTTGCAATTTTCTGAGTGTAATAGCCTCCTCCACTTCCTCTGGGAGCTCATTCCAAACACGCACAACCTTCTGTGTGGGAAATGTGCCTCAGGTCCTTTGTCAATTTCAGCCCACTCACCTTAAACCTATGCTCTCGATTTTTCAACTCACCCCAACTTGGGTAAAACACATAAATACTCAGTTTACAACCCTTCCGTAAGATCATGTTACGCTGGACAATAACAAGCTATTGGAAACAGAAAGGTGAAACGTAGAATTATTCAACTTTCAGTGCTGGATGCCACTGAGCTGCAGGGCGATCGCCTCGGCTGGTTTCTGTAGTGTAGTGGTTATCACGTTCGCCTAACACGCGATAAGTCCCCAGTTCGAAACTGGGCAGAAACAGCGCAGAAACTGCTTTGTCCTTCAACTGCAGCCATTCACATGCGCAAGAACGGAGCTTCCTTGCTTGCTTTCCTCTCTGCAAACCTGCCTTCGAATTTGCTTGAACGAATCGGCTCTCGTAGTGAAATGTAAGGCAACTCCATTTAATTATTGTGCAAAGCATTATAAAGTTTTTCTCCAAGCTGGTTCTGATCATATGCCATTCTGTTTGAGAGTGTCGTTGCCGCGTTCTGATCCTTCCACGAAAAGCAGTACCGCATTTGCATTCCTTGCGCAGGCGGCCCGGTTCAAAGACAGGGAAGAAGCTGATGCGCTGGTGTCACAGCGCACCACGAATTCCTGAACTTGTCTGTCTGTCAAACGTACCCCAAAGTCGTCTCTGAAAGGCTTCATTTGGAAGCTGTCTGTCGTTATTCAACGCGCGAGAGTTGGCACCGGAGGTCCTGAATCATGTTTTGGAGCAGTTCGCACGTTAGTGGCTCATTCAATCAGCAACAGCAACGAAAAAAACATACACTCTCAGAGGAACCTCCGGACCTGTGCTGTCATAGCGTCGCTCGTATTAAGGTGCGCCCCGAGATCTAAGCCATGTTGGAACTGAAACGGAGGAATCGACAGAGAGGCTACAGAATGACATCGCATCCATTTAATTTTCTTTAAATCACTGACGAGCAGGAAAATGTTCACGGGGAGGGCGAGTGGAGAAGTGTGGCAATTGCAGCTCTGGTGAAGCTCCTTCTTTGTGATTCACTCAGCAAACAGAGACGTGAATGTGACTCAGGCGTGAGAGCTCATCACATCGAGAACAAAAAGCAATCAAGGGCAATTAGCACCTCTTCCGGAGTGGGGGTGGGGTGAGGTAATTACCTTTTGAGTTCTGTTACTATGTTCAGAAACTGCCTTTTAGATTGAGATGAACAAAAACTCCATTTCTAATAAGCACCATGGAAGTTAGCAAAATGTATTGAGTCGCTTCCCGCACAGGTTTCCGACTCAGTTGGTATCCATGTGGCTCATGTCCAGCAGTGAACATCTCTGCAGCGAATTGCACGGTTAAGGTAAAAGGCACGGAAAGTGTCATCTCGAAGTGGATCCGAGGTCAGAGCATCCTCACAATGTGATCTGTCGTTCTCGGAATGTAATGCGACTTCCGGTTTTAGGGTAGAGAACTTTCTTTGGGACCCTTATTCTGCAAAACAGAAACAGTGACTGAATAAATGCTGCACGGTATGATGTGGAACACGGCCTGCTCAGCTTTGTGCATTTTCCCTGTAGTCCGGTGTGTTTCGTGTTCCGTGTAAACGTGAAAGTCGTCCTGTTTCGAGCAATGGGTGAAATCATTTAGCAAAGCAAGAATCGAAATTGCAGTAATGTCAAGCAGCTCATGGTTATTTGACCAAAACATAAGCGAACATATATTGTCACGCACTCACAGATACATTTGTAGCTGAAAAGAGTCCGAGAAGATAGACTCAGCTTACGATTGATTTTTGTCTGGATTGATGGGCTATCATTATCTGCTGCGACATTGACATTGTAGCCGGGCACATCCCAGCAGCTGTGCGAGTCGGAGAGGGATCATGGAACCCTTTTCATGTGACTTTGCGTCTGTTGTTATGCAGGGGCACAATTAGAAATGCAAGCAAACGGGCCTTGCGGCCGGCTGGTAGTGTGGCCGAGCGGTCTAAGGCGCTGGATCCAGATTCCAGCCTTGAGAGGGGCGCGGGTTCGAATCCCGCCACTGCCATTTCAGCTGGTTCACTCCGACGCTGCAGTTTGTTAAAATGCTGTTTCGGTCCCCACTGTCTTGATGTTGAAAACAAAAGTAAAATGGTTTTGCTTCCCGGGGAATTAACTGTGGTGTGGGATCGTGCCACGCGGAAAATCGCAAACAGCTCTGCTGTTCCAGGCAATTTGTGCGTTTACTGGAACCGAATGCAGACTGTTATTTCATCGCTGTTGTGATGAAACACGGTAGAAACGAACGACTTCCTTACCTTTGCTCCGACTGACCATACTCCGTGAAATTTTCCCAGACCCTCAGTTGAGGATTTTTGCTGCTGGAAGTTACCTCAGAAACCCTGTTAACTCGTAATGTGGTGACTCGACTCGTCGTTATTTGGTTTTCTGGCCAATGGGAAAATCGATCCAATGAATTTCGATGTCACATTTTATTGAATTTCTCCCATTTCCTTTATTTCCGTCCTGGAGACATCGGAAGGGAAAGGCAATCTAATCGAGACTGTGATTGGTGAAATTCACTTTTTATGGCCCGTTCTTATTATGTTTTTTCTTTCTCTCTTTTCAGCATTGTCTGGGAAGTGTTGGTGCACTAAGGCTGCAGTATGTTTGAAAGAGTAGTTTGGAATTGCCCTGTTGTTAGTTGTGAGATTACTTTATGACTCATGCCCTCGGACTGTCTCACATTTAGCATTCATGCATCTCTGTGTCTGAAAATGCATTCGGCATGCCAGTTTTGTTTGTGTTCCGTGTTAAATGCTTACTGTTTTGCGATTCGCTCAGTACATTACGGGCTAACAGGGTTTCTGAGGTAACTTCCAGCAGCAAAAATCCTCAACTGAGGGTCTGGGAAAAATTCGTGGAGTATGGTCAGTCGGAGCAAAAGGAAGGAAGTCGTTCGTTTCTGCAGTGTTTCACAATACTACCTTTCCCGTGAGCAGTCGAACAGACTAAACGATTGTGCCACAGACTGCGACGGCAAGCTCCGCTAAAAAGGAATCCTTTAAAGCCGGTGTAAGCAACACGACGGTATTGGGGTACACCGCGTGGAAACAGATACTTCGGTGTATCTCGTCCATGCTCACCGTATAGCCAAAATTAAACAAGTCCCGTTCCCCAGCATTTGGCCCCAATCCCGCTAAACCCATCCTATCCAGAAACTCATCCGATTACCTTTGCAATTTTCTGAGTGTAATAGCCTCCTCCACTTCCTCTGGGAGCTCATTCCAAACACGCACAACCTTCTGTGTGGGAAATGTGCCTCAGGTCCTTTGTCAATTTCAGCCCACTCACCTTAAACCTATGCTCTCGATTTTTCAACTCACCCCAACTTGGGTAAAACACATAAATACTCAGTTTACAACCCTTCCGTAAGATCATGTTACGCTGGACAATAACAAGCTATTGGAAACAGAAAGGTGAAACGTAGAATTATTCAACTTTCAGTGCTGGATGCCACTGAGCTGCAGTGCGATCGCCTCGGCTGGTTTCTGTAGTGTAGTGGTTATCGCGTTCGCTTACCACGCGAAAGATCCCCAGTTCGAAACTGGGCAGAAACAGCACAGAAACTGCTTTGTCCTTCAACTGCAGCCATTCACATGCGCAAGAACGGAGTTTCCTTGCTTGCTTTCCTCTCGGCAAACCTGCCTTCGAATTTGCTTGAACGAATCTGCTCTCGTAGTGAAATGTAAGGCAACTCCATTTAATTATTGTGCAAAGCATTATAAAGTTTTTCTCCAAGCTGGTTCTGATCATATGCCATTCTGTTTGAGAGTGTCGTTGCCGCGTTCTGATCCTTCCACGAAAAGCAGTACCGCATTTGCATTCCTTGCGCAGGCGGCCCGGTTCAAAGACAGGGAAGAAGCTGATGCGCTGGTGTCACAGCGCACCACGAATTCCTGAACTTGTCTGTCTGTCAAACGTACCCCAAAGTCGTCTCTGAAAGGCTTCATTTGGAAGCTGTCTGTCGTTATTCAACGCGCGAGAGTTGGCACCGGAGGTCCTGAATCATGTTTTGGAGCAGTTCGCACGTTAGTGGCTCATTCAATCAGCAACAGCAACGAAAAAAACATACACTCTCAGAGGAACCTCCGGACCTGTGCTGTCATAGCGTCGCTCGTATTAAGGTGCGCCCCGAGATCTAAGCCATGTTGGAACTGAAACGGAGGAATCGACAGAGAGGCTACAGAATGACATCGCATCCATTTAATTTTCTTTAAATCACTGACGAGCAGGAAAATGTTCACGGGGAGGGCGAGTGGAGAAGTGTGGCAATTGCAGCTCTGGTGAAGCTCCTTCTTTGTGATTCACTCAGCAAACAGAGAGGTGAATGTGACTCAGGCGTGAGAGCTCATCACATCGAGAACAAAAAGCAATCAAGGGCAATTAGCACCTCTTCCGGAGTGGGGGTGGGGTGAGGTAATTACCTTTTGAGTTCTGTTACTATGTTTAGAAACTGCCTTTTAGATTGAGGTGAACAAAAACTCCATTTCTAATAAGCACCATGGAAGTTAGCAAAATGTATTGAGTCGCTTCCCGCACAGGTTTTCGACTCAGTTGGTATCCATGTGGCTCATGTCCAGCAGTGAACATCTCTGCACCGAATTGCACGGTTAAGGTAAAAGGCACGGAAAGTGTCATCTCGAAGTGGATCCGAGGTCAGAGCATCCTCACAATGTGATCTGTCGTTCTCGGAATGTAATGCGACTTCCGGTTTTAGGGTAGAGAACTTTCTTTGGGACCCTTATTCTGCAAAACAGAAACAGTGACTGAATAAATGCTGCACGGTATGATGTGGAACACGGCCTGCTCAGCTTTGTGCATTTTCCCTGTAGTCCGGTGTGTTTCGTGTTCCGTGTAAACGTGAAAGTCGTCCTGTTTCGAGCAATGGGTGAAATCATTTAGCAAAGCAAGAATCGAAATTGCAGTAATGTCAAGCAGCTCATGGTTATTTGACCAAAACATAAGCGAACATATATTGTCACGCACTCACAGATACATTTGTGGCTGAAAAGAGTCCGAGAAGATAGACTCAGCTTACGATTGATTTTTGTCTGGATTGATGGGCTATCATTATCTGCTGCGACATTGACATTGTAGCCGGGCACATCCCAGCAGCTGTGCGAGTCGGAGAGGGATCATGGAACCCTTTTCATGTGACTTTGCGTCTGTTGTTATGCAGGGGCACAATTAGAAATGCAAGAAAACGGGCCTTGCGGACGGCTGGTAGTGTGGCCGAGCGGTCTAAGGCGCTGGATCCCGACCCCCGTCTTGAGAGGGGCGCGGGTTCGAATCCCGCCACTGCCATTTCTGGTGTTTCACTCCGACGCTGCAGTTTGTTAAAACGTTGTTTCGGTCCCCACTGTCTTGATGTTGAAAACAAAAGTAAAATGGGTTTGCTTCCCGGGGAATTAACTGTGGTGTGGGATCATGCCACGCGGATAATCGCAAACAGCTCTGCTGTTCCAGGCAATTTGTGCGTTTACTGGAACCGAATGCAGACTGTTATTTCATCGCTGTTGTGATGAAACACGGTAGAAATGAACGACTTCCTTACCTTTGCTCCGACTGACCATACTCCGTGAAATTTTCCCAGACCCTCAGCTGAGGATTTTTGCTGCTGGAAGTTACCTCAGAAACCCTGTTAACTCGTAATGTGGTGACTCGACTCGTCGTTATTTGGTTTTCTGGCCAATGGGAAAATCGATCCAATGAATTTCGATGTCACATTTTATTGAATTTCTCCCATTTCCTTTATTTCCGTCCTGGAGACATCGCAATCTAATCGAGACTGTGATTGGTGAAATTCACTTTTTATGGCCCGTTCTTATTATGTTTTTTCTTTCTCTCTTTTCAGCATTGTCTGGTAAGTGTTGGTGCACTAAGGCTGCAGTATGTTTGAAAGAGTAGTTTGGAATTGCCCTGTTGTTAGTTGTGAGATTACTTTATGACTCATGCCCTCGGACTGTCTCACATTTAGCATTCATGCATCTCTGTGTCTGAAAATGCATTCGGCATGCCAGTTTTGTTTGTGTTCCGTGTTAAATGCTTACTGTTTTGCGATTCGCTCAGTACATTACGGGCTAACAGGGTTTCTGAGGTAACTTCCAGCAGCAAAAATCCTCAACTGAGGGTCTGGGAAAAATTCGTGGAGTATGGTCAGTCGGAGCAAAAGGAAGGAAGTCGTTCGTTTCTGCAGTGTTTCACAATACTACCTTTCCCGTGAGCAGTCGAACAGTCTAAACGATTGTGCCACAGACTGCGACGGCAAGCTCCGCGAAAAAGGAATCCTTTAAAGCCGGTGTAAGCAACACGACGGTATTGGGGTACACCGCGTGGAAACAGATACTTCGGTGTATCTCGTCCATGCTCACCGTATAGCCAAA
This sequence comes from Chiloscyllium punctatum, assembly GCF_047496795.1. Taxonomy (NCBI): domain Eukaryota; kingdom Metazoa; phylum Chordata; class Chondrichthyes; order Orectolobiformes; family Hemiscylliidae; genus Chiloscyllium; species Chiloscyllium punctatum. The sequence goes on along the minus strand of NC_092754.1, from coordinate 56,683,474 downwards.
ATTAAACAAGTCCCGTTCCCCAGCATTTGGCCCCAATCCCGCTAAACCCATCCTATCCAGAAACTCATCCGATTACCTTTGCAATTTTCTGAGTGTAATAGCCTCCTCCACTTCCTCTGGGAGCTCATTCCAAACACGCACAACCTTCTGTGTGGGAAATGTGCCTCTGGTCCTTTGTCAATTTCAGCCCACTCACCTTAAACCTATGCTCTCGATTTTTCAACTCACCCCAACTTGGGTAAAACACATAAATACTCAGTTTACAACCCTTCCGTAAGATGATGTTACGCTGGACAATAACAAGCTATTGGAAACAGAAAGGTGAAACGTAGAATTATTCAACTTTCAGTGCTGGATGCCACTGAGCTGCAGTGCGATCGCCTCGGCTGGTTTCTGTAGTGTAGTGGTTATCACGTTCGCTTAACACGCGATAAGTCCCCAATTCGAAACTGGGCAGAAACAGCGCAGAAACTGCTTTGTCCTTCAACTGCAGCCATTCACATGCGCAAGAACGGAGCTCCCTTGCTTGCTTTTCTCTCTGCAAACCTGCCTTCGAATTTGCTTGAACGAATCTGCTCTCGTAGTGAAATGTAAGGCAACTCCATTTAATTATTGTGCAAAGCATTATAAAGTTTTTCTCCAAGCTGGTTCTGATCATATGCCATTCTGTTTGAGAGTGTCGTTGCCGCGTTCTGATCCTTCCACGAAAAGCAGTACCGCATTTGCATTCCTTGCGCAGGCGGCCCGGTTCAAAGACAGGGAAGAAGCTGATGCGCTGGTGTCACAGCGCACCACGAATTCCTGAACTTGTCTGTCTGTCAAACGTACCCCAAAGTCGTCTCTGAAAGGCTTCATTTGGAAGCTGTCTGTCGTTATTCAACGCGCGAGAGTTGGCACCGGATGTCCTGAATCATGTTTTGGAGCAGTTCGCACGTTAGTGGCTCATTCAATCAGCAACAGCAACGAAAAAAACATACACTCTCAGAGGAACCTCCGGACCTGTGCTGTCATAGCGTCGCTCGTATTAAGGTGCGCCCCGAGATCTAAGCCATGTTGGAACTGAAACGGAGGAATCGACATAGAGGCTACAGAATGACATCGCATCCATTTAATTTTCTTTAAATCACTGACGAGCAGGAAAATGTTCACGGGGAGGGCGAGTGGAGAAGTGTGGCAATTGCAGCTCTGGTGAAGCTCCTTCTTTGTGATTCACTCAGCAAACAGAGAGGTGAATGTGACTCAGGCGTGAGAGCTCATCACATCGAGAACAAAAAGCAATCAAGGGCAATTAGCACCTCTTCCGGAGTGGGGGTGGGGTGAGGTAATTACCTTTTGAGTTCTGTTACTATGTTCAGAAACTGCCTTTTAGATTGAGATGAACAAAAACTCCATTTCTAATAAGCACCATGGAAGTTAGCAAAATGTATTGAGTCGCTTCTCGTCGATTCCCGCACAGGTTTCCGACTCAGTTGGTATCCATGTGGCTCATGTCCAGCAGTGAACATCTCTGCAGCGAATTGCACGGTTAAGGTAAAAGGCACGGAAAGTGTCATCTCGAAGTGGATCCGAGGTCAGAGCATCCTCACAATGTGATCTGTCGTTCTCGGAATGTAATGCGACTTCCGGTTTTAGGGTAGAGAACTTTCTTTGGGACCCTTATTCTGCAAAACAGAAACAGTGACTGAATAAATGCTGCACGGTATGATGTGGAACACGGCCTGCTCAGCTTTGTGCATTTTCCCTGTAGTCCGGTGTGTTTCGTGTTCCGTGTAAACGTGAAAGTCGTCCTGTTTCGAGCAATGGGTGAAATCATTTAGCAAAGCAAGAATCGAAATTGCAGTAATGTCAAGCAGCTCATGGTTATTTGACCAAAACATAAGCGAACATATATTGTCACGCACTCACAGATACATTTGTAGCTGAAAAGAGTCCGAGAAGATAGACTCAGCTTACGATTGATTTTTGTCTGGATTGATGGGCTATCATTATCTGCTGCGACATTGACATTGTAGCCGGGCACATCCCAGCAGCTGTGCAAGTCGGAGAGGGATCATGGAACCCTTTTCATGTGACTTTGCGTCTGTTGTTATGCAGGGGCACAATTAGAAATGCAAGAAAACGGGCCTTGCGGCGGCTGGTAGTGTGGCCGAGCGGTCTAAGGCGCTGGATCCAAGTTCCAGTCTTGAGAGGGGCGCGGGTTCGTATATTTCTGCTGTTTCACTCCGATGCTGCAGTTTGTTAAAATGCTGTTTCGGTCCCCACTGTCTTGATGTTGAAAACAAAAGTAAAATGGGTTTGCTTCCCGGGGAATTAACTGTGGTGTGGGATCATGCCACGCGGATAATCGCAAACAGCTCTGCTGTTCCAGGCAATTTGTGCGTTTACTGGAACCGAATGCAGACTGTTATTTCATCGCTGTTGTGATGAAACACGGTAGAAACGAACGACTTCCTTACCTTTGCTCCGACTGACCATACTCCGTGAAATTTTCCCAGACCCTCAGCTGAGGATTTTTGCTGCTGGAAGTTACCTCAGAAACCCTGTTAACTCGTAATGTGGTGACTCGACTCGTCGTTATTTGGTTTTCTGGCCAATGGGAAAATCGATCCAATGAATTTCGATGTCACATTTTATTGAATTTCTCCCATTTCCTTTATTTCCGTCCTGGAGACATCGGAAGGGAAAGGCAATCTAATCGAGACTGTGATTGGTGAAATTCACTTTTTATGGCCCGTTCTTATTATGTTTTTTCTTTCTCTCTTTTCAGCATTGTCTGGTAAGTGTTGGTGCACTAAGGCTGCAGTATGTTTGAAAGAGTAGTTTGGAATTGCCCTGTTGTTAGTTGTGAGATTACTTTATGACTCATGCCCTCGGACTGTCTCACATTTAGCATTCATGCATCTCTGTGTCTGAAAATGCATTCGGCATGCCAGTTTTGTTTGTGTTCCGTGTTAAATGCTTACTGTTTTGCGATTCGCTCAGTACATTACGGGCTAACAGGGTTTCTGAGGTAACTTCCAGCAGCAAAAATCCTCAACTGAGGGTCTGGGAAAAATTCGTGGAGTATGGTCAGTCGGAGCAAAAGGAAGGAAGTCGTTCGTTTCTGCAGTGTTTCACAATACTACCTTTCCCGTGAGCAGTCGAACAGTCTAAACGATTGTGCCACAGACTGCGACGGCAAGCTCCGCTAAAAAGGAATCCTTTAAAGCCGGTGTAAGCAACACGACGGTATTGGGGTACACCGCGTGGAAACAGATACTTCGGTGTATCTCGTCCATGCTCACCGTATAGCCAAAATTAAACAAGTCCCGTTCCCCAGCATTTGGCCCCAATCCCGCTAAACCCATCCTATCCAGAAACTCATCCGATTACCTTTGCAATTTTCTGAGTGTAATAGCCTCCTCCACTTCCTCTGGGAGCTCATTCCAAACACGCACAACCTTCTGTGTGGGAAATGTGCCTCAGGTCCTTTGTCAATTTCAGCCCACTCACCTTAAACCTATGCTCTCGATTTTTCAACTCACCCCAACTTGGGTAAAACACATAAATACTCAGTTTACAACCCTTCCGTAAGATCATGTTACGCTGGACAATAACAAGCTATTGGAAACAGAAAGGTGAAACGTAGAATTATTCAACTTTCAGTGCTGGATGCCACTGAGCTGCAGTGCGATCGCCTCGGCTGGTTTCTGTAGTGTAGTGGTTATCACGTTCGCCTAACACGCGATAAGTCCCCAGTTCGAAACTGGGCAGAAACAGCGCAGAAACTGCTTTGTCCTTCAACTGCAGCCATTCACATGCGCAAGAACGGAGCTTCCTTGCTTGCTTTCCTCTCTGCAAACCTGCCTTCGAATTTGCTTGAACGAATCGGCTCTCGTAGTGAAATGTAAGGCAACTCCATTTAAATATTGTGCAAAGCATTATAAAGTTTTTCTCCAACCTGGTTCTGATCATATGCCATTCTGTTTGAGAGTGTCGTTGCCGCGTTCTGATCCTTCCACGAAAAGCAGTACCGCATTTGCATTCCTTGCGCAGGCGGCCCGGTTCAAAGACAGGGAAGAAGCTGATGCGCTGGTGTCACAGCGCACCACGAATTCCTGAACTTGTCTGTCTGTCAAACGTACCCCAAAGTCGTCTCTGAAAGGCTTCATTTGGAAGCTGTCTGTCGTTATTCAACGCGCGAGAGTTGGCACCGGAGGTCCTGAATCATGTTTTGGAGCAGTTCGCACGTTAGTGGCTCATTCAATCAGCAACAGCAACGAAAAAAACATACACTCTCAGAGGAACCTCCGGACCTGTGCTGTCATAGCGTCGCTCGTATTAAGGTGCGCCCCGAGATCTAAGCCATGTTGGAACTGAAACGGAGGAATCGACAGAGAGGCTACAGAATGACATCGCATCCATTTAATTTTCTTTAAATCACTGACGAGCAGGAAAATGTTCACGGGGAGGGCGAGTGGAGAAGTGTGGCAATTGCAGCTCTGGTGAAGCTCCTTCTTTGTGATTCACTCAGCAAACAGAGACGTGAATGTGACTCAGGCGTGAGAGGTCATCACATCGAGAACAAAAAGCAATCAAGGGCAATTAGCACCTCTTCCGGAGTGGGGGTGGGGTGAGGTAATTACCTTTTGAGTTCTGTTACTATGTTCAGAAACTGCCTTTTAGATTGAGATGAACAAAAACTCCATTTCTAATAAGCACCATGGAAGTTAGCAAAATGTATTGAGTCGCTTCCCGCACAGGTTTCCGACTCAGTTGGTATCCATGTGGCTCATGTCCAGCAGTGAACATCTCTGCAGCGAATTGCACGGTTAAGGTAAAAGGCACGGAAAGTGTCATCTCGAAGTGGATCCGAGGTCAGAGCATCCTCACAATGTGATCTGTCGTTCTCGGAATGTAATGCGACTTCCGGTTTTAGGGTAGAGAACTTTCTTTGGGACCCTTATTCTGCAAAACAGAAACAGTGACTGAATAAATGCTGCACGGTATGATGTGGAACACGGCCTGCTCAGCTTTGTGCATTTTCCCTGTAGTCCGGTGTGTTTCGTGTTCCGTGTAAACGTGAAAGTCGTCCTGTTTCGAGCAATGGGTGAAATCATTTAGCAAAGCAAGAATCGAAATTGCAGTAATGTCAAGCAGCTCATGGTTATTTGACCAAAACATAAGCGAACATATATTGTCACGCACTCACAGATACATTTGTAGCTGAAAAGAGTCCGAGAAGATAGACTCAGCTTACGATTGATTTTTGTCTGGATTGATGGGCTATCATTATCTGCTGCGACATTGACATTGTAGCCGGGCACATCCCAGCAGCTGTGCGAGTCGGAGAGGGATCATGGAACCCTTTTCATGTGACTTTGCGTCTGTTGTTATGCAGGGGCACAATTAGAAATGCAAGCAAACGGGCCATGCGGCCGGCTGGTAGTGTGGCCGAGCGGTCTAAGGCGCTGGATCCAGATTCCAGCCTTGAGAGGGGCGCGGGTTCGAATCCCGCCTCTGCCATTTCAGCTGGTTCACTCCGACGCTGCAGTTTGTTAAAATGCTGTTTCGGTCCCCACTGTCTTGATGTTGAAAACAAAAGTAAAATGGGTTTGCTTCCCGGGGAATTAACTGTGGTGTGGGATCATGCCACGCGGATAATCGCAAACAGCTCTGCTGTTCCAGGCAATTTGTGCGTTTACTGGAACCGAATGCAGACTGTTATTTCATCGCTGTTGTGATGAAACACGGTAGAAACGAACGACTTCCTTACCTTTGCTCCGACTGACCATACTCCGTGAAATTTTCCCAGACCCTCAGCTGAGGATTTTTGCTGCTGGAAGTTACCTCAGAAACCCTGTTAACTCGTAATGTGGTGACTCGACTCGTCGTTATTTGGTTTTCTGGCCAATGGGAAAATCGATCCAATGAATTTCGATGTCACATTTTATTGAATTTCTCCCATTTCCTTTATTTCCGTCCTGGAGACATCGGAAGGGAAAGGCAATCTAATCGAGACTGTGATTGGTGAAATTCACTTTTTATGGCCCGTTCTTATTATGTTTTTTCTTTCTCTCTTTTCAGCATTGTCTGGTAAGTGTTGGTGCACTAAGGCTGCAGTATGTTTGAAAGAGTAGTTTGGAATTGCCCTGTTGTTAGTTGTGAGATTACTTTATGACTCATGCCCTCGGACTGTCTCACATTTAGCATTCATGCATCTCTGTGTCTGAAAATGCATTCGGCATGCCAGTTTTGTTTGTGTTCCGTGTTAAATGCTTACTGTTTTGCGATTCGCTCAGTACATTACGGGCTAACAGGGTTTCTGAGGTAACTTCCAGCAGCAAAAATCCTCAACTGAGGGTCTGGGAAAAATTCGTGGAGTATGGTCAGTCGGAGCAAAAGGAAGGAAGTCGTTCGTTTCTGCAGTGTTTCACAATACTACCTTTCCCGTGAGCAGTCGAACAGTCTAAACGATTGTGCCACAGACTGCGACGGCAAGCTCCGCTAAAAAGGAATCCTTTAAAGCCGGTGTAAGCAACACGACGGTATTGGGGTACACCGCGTGGAAACAGATACTTCGGTGTATCTCGTCCATGCTCACCGTATAGCCAAAATTAAACAAGTCCCGTTCCCCAGCATTTGGCCCCAATCCCGCTAAACCCATCCTATCCAGAAACTCATCCGATTACCTTTGCAATTTTCTGAGTGTAATAGCCTCCTCCACTTCCTCTGGGAGCTCATTCCAAACACGCACAACCTTCTGTGTGGGAAATGTGCCTCAGGTCCTTTGTCAATTTCAGCCCACTCACCTTAAACCTATGCTCTCGATTTTTCAACTCACCCCAACTTGGGTAAAACACATAAATACTCAGTTTACAACCCTTCCGTAAGATCATGTTACGCTGGACAATAACAAGCTATTGGAAACAGAAAGGTGAAACGTAGAATTATTCAACTTTCAGTGCTGGATGCCACTGAGCTGCAGTGCGATCGCCTCGGCTGGTTTCTGTAGTGTAGTGGTTATCACGTTCGCCTAACACGCGATAAGTCCCCAGTTCGAAACTGGGCAGAAACAGCGCAGAAACTGCTTTGTCCTTCAACTGCAGCCATTCACATGCGCAAGAACGGAGCTTCCTTGCTTGCTTTCCTCTCTGCAAACCTGCCTTCGAATTTGCTTGAACGAATCGGCTCTCGTAGTGAAATGTAAGGCAACTCCATTTAATTATTGTGCAAAGCATTATAAAGTTTTTCTCCAACCTGGTTCTGATCATATGCCATTCTGTTTGAGAGTGTCGTTGCCGCGTTCTGATCCTTCCACGAAAAGCAGTACCGCATTTGCATTCCTTGCGCAGGCGGCCCGGTTCAAAGACAGGGAAGAAGCTGATGCGCTGGTGTCACAGCGCACCACGAATTCCTGAACTTGTCTGTCTGTCAAACGTACCCCAAAGTCGTCTCTGAAAGGCTTCATTTGGAAGCTGTCTGTCGTTATTCAACGCGCGAGAGTTGGCACCGGAGGTCCTGAATCATGTTTTGGAGCAGTTCGCACGTTAGTGGCTCATTCAATCAGCAACAGCAACGAAAAAAACATACACTCTCAGAGGAACCTCCGGACCTGTGCTGTCATAGCGTCGCTCGTATTAAGGTGCGCCCCGAGATCTAAGCCATGTTGGAACTGAAACGGAGGAATCGACAGAGAGGCTACAGAATGACATCGCATCCATTTAATTTTCTTTAAATCACTGACGAGCAGGAAAATGTTCACGGGGAGGGCGAGTGGAGAAGTGTGGCAATTGCAGCTCTGGTGAAGCTCCTTCTTTGTGATTCACTCAGCAAACAGAGAGGTGAATGTGACTCAGGCGTGAGAGCTCATCACATCGAGAACAAAAAGCAATCAAGGGCAATTAGCACCTCTTCCGGAGTGGGGGTGGGGTGAGGTAATTACCTTTTGAGTTCTGTTACTATGTTTAGAAACTGCCTTTTAGATTGAGATGAACAAAAACTCCATTTCTAATAAGCACCATGGAAGTTAGCAAAATGTATTGAGTCGCTTCTCGTCGATTCCCGCACAGGTTTCCGACTCAGTTGGTATCCATGTGGCTCATGTCCAGCAGTGAACATCTCTGCAGCGAATTGCACGGTTAAGGTAAAAGGCACGGAAAGTGTCATCTCGAAGTGGATCCGAGGTCAGAGCATCCTCACAATGTGATCTGTCGTTCTCGGAATGTAATGCGACTTCCGGTTTTAGGGTAGAGAACTTTCTTTGGGACCCTTATTCTGCAAAACAGAAACAGTGACTGAATAAATGCTGCACGGTATGATGTGGAACACGGCCTGCTCAGCTTTGTGCATTTTCCCTGTAGTCCGGTGTGTTTCGTGTTCCGTGTAAACGTGAAAGTCGTCCTGTTTCGAGCAATGGGTGAAATCATTTAGCAAAGCAAGAATCGAAATTGCAGTAATGTCAAGCAGCTCATGGTTATTTGACCAAAACATAAGCGAACATATATTGTCACGCACTCACAGATACATTTGTAGCTGAAAAGAGTCCGAGAAGATAGACTCAGCTTACGATTGATTTTTGTCTGGATTGATGGGCTATCATTATCTGCTGCGACATTGACATTGTAGCCGGGCACATCCCAGCAGCTGTGCGAGTCGGAGAGGGATCATGGAACCCTTTTCATGTGACTTTGCGTCTGTTGTTATGCAGGGGCACAATTAGAAATGCAAGAAAACGGGCCTTGCGGCGGCTGGTAGTGTGGCCGAGCGGTCTAAGGCGCTGGATTCAAGTTCCAGTCTTGAGAGGGGCGCGGGTTCGTATATTTCTGCTGTTTCACTCCGATGCTGCAGTTTGTTAAAATGCTGTTTCGGTCCCCACTGTCTTGATGTTGAAAACAAAAGTAAAATGGGTTTGCTTCCCGGGGAATTAACTGTGGTGTGGGATCATGCCACGCGGATAATCGCAAACAGCTCTGCTGTTCCAGGCAATTTGTGCGTTTACTGGAACCGAATGCAGACTGTTATTTCATCGCTGTTGTGATGAAACACGGTAGAAACGAACGACTTCCTTACCTTTGCTCCGACTGACCATACTCCGTGAAATTTTCCCAGACCCTCAGCTGAGGATTTTTGCTGCTGGAAGTTACCTCAGAAACCCTGTTAACTCGTAATGTGGTGACTCGACTCGTCGTTGTTTGGTTTTCTGGCCAATGGGAAAATCGATCCAATGAATTTCGATGTCACATTTTATTGAATTTCTCCCATTTCCTTTATTTCCGTCCTGGAGACATCGGAAGGGAAAGGCAATCTAATCGAGACTGTGATTGGTGAAATTCACTTTTTATGGCCCGTTCTTATTATGTTTTTTCTTTCTCTCTTTTCAGCATTGTCTGGTAAGTGTTGGTGCACTAAGGCTGCAGTATGTTTGAAAGAGTAGTTTGGAATTGCCCTGTTGTTAGTTGTGAGATTACTTTATGACTCATGCCCTCGGACTGTCTCACATTTAGCATTCATGCATCTCTGTGTCTGAAAATGCATTCGGCATGCCAGTTTTGTTTGTGTTCCGTGTTAAATGCTTACTGTTTTGCGATTCGCTCAGTACATTACGGGCTAACAGGGTTTCTGAGGTAACTTCCAGCAGCAAAAATCCTCAACTGAGGGTCTGGGAAAAATTCGTGGAGTATGGTCAGTCGGAGCAAAAGGAAGGAAGTCGTTCGTTTCTGCAGTGTTTCACAATACTACCTTTCCCGTGAGCAGTCGAACAGTCTAAACGATTGTGCCACAGACTGCGACGGCAAGCTCCGCTAAAAAGGAATCCTTTAAAGCCGGTGTAAGCAACACGACGGTATTGGGGTACACCGCGTGGAAACAGATACTTCGGTGTATCTCGTCCATGCTCACCGTATAGCCAAAATTAAACAAGTCCCGTTCCCCAGCATTTGGCCCCAATCCCGCTAAACCCATCCTATCCAGAAACTCATCCGATTACCTTTGCAATTTTCTGAGTGTAATAGCCTCCTCCACTTCCTCTGGGAGCTCATTCCAAACACGCACAACCTTCTGTGTGGGAAATGTGCCTCAGGTCCTTTGTCACTTTCAGCCCACTCACCTTAAACCTATGCTCTCGATTTTTCAACTCACCCCAACTTGGGTAAAACACATAAATACTCAGTTTAGAACCCTTCCGTAAGATCATGTTACGCTGGACAATAACAAGCTATTGGAAACAGAAAGGTGAAACGTAGAATTATTCAACTTTCAGTGCTGGATGCCACTGAGCTGCAGTGCGATCGCCTCGGCTGGTTTCTGTAGTGTAGTGGTTATCACGTTCGCCTAACACGCGAAAAGTCCCCAGTTCGAAACTGGGCAGAAACAGCGCAGAAACTGCTTTGTCCTTCAACTGCAGCTATTCACATGCGCAAGAACGGAGTTTCCTTGCTTGCTTTCCTCTCTGCAAACCTGCCTTCGAATTTGCTTGAACGAATCTGCTCTCGTAGTGTAATGTAAGGCAACTCCATTTAATTATTGTGCAAAGCATTATAAAGTTTTTCTCCAAGCTGGTTCTGATCATATGCCATTCTGTTTGAGAGTGTCGTTGCCGCGTTCTGATCCTTCCACGAAAAGCAGTACCGCATTTGCATTCCTTGCGCAGGCGGCCCGGTTCAAAGACAGGGAAGAAGCTGATGCGCTGGTGTCACAGCGCACCACGAATTCCTGAACTTGTCTGTCTGTCAAACGTACCCCAAAGTCGTCTCTGAAAGGCTTCATTTGGAAGCTGTCTGTCGTTATTCAACGCGCGAGAGTTGGCACCGGAGGTCCTGAAACATGTTTTGGAGCAGTTCGCACGTTAGTGGCTCATTCAATCAGCAACAGCAACGAAAAAAACATACACTCTCAGAGGAACCTCCGGACCTGTGCTGTCATAGCGTCGCTCGTATTAAGGTGCGCCCCGAGATCTAAGCCATGTTGGAACTGAAACGGAGGAATCGACAGAGAGGCTACAGAATGACATCGCATCCATTTAATTTTCTTTAAATCACTGACGAGCAGGAAAATGTTCACGGGGAGGGCGAGTGGAGAAGTGTGGCAATTGCAGCTCTGGTGAAGCTCCTTCTTTGTGATTCACTCAGCAAACAGAGAGGTGAATGTGACTCAGGCGTGAGAGCTCATCACATCGAGAACAAAAAGCAATCAAGGGCAATTAGCACCTCTTCCGGAGTGGGGGTGGGGTGAGGTAATTACCTTTTGAGTTCTGTTACTATGTTTAGAAACTGCCTTTTAGATTGAGATGAACAAAAACTCCATTTCTAATAAGCACCATGGAAGTTAGCAAAATGTATTGAGTCGCTTCTCGTCGATTCCCGCACAGGTTTCCGACTCAGTTGGTATCCATGTGGCTCATGTCCAGCAGTGAACATCTCTGCAGCGAATTGCACGGTTAAGGTAAAAGGCACGGAAAGTGTCATCTCGAAGTGGATCCGAGGTCAGAGCATCCTCACAATGTGATCTGTCGTTCTCGGAATGTAATGCGACTTCCGGTTTTAGGGTAGAGAACTTTCTTTGGGACCCTTATTCTGCAAAACAGAAACAGTGACTGAATAAATGCTGCACGGTATGATGTGGAACACGGCCTGCTCAGCTTTGTGCATTTTCCCTGTAGTCCGGTGTGTTTCGTGTTCCGTGTAAACGTGAAAGTCGTCCTGTTTCGAGCAATGGGTGAAATCATTTAGCAAAGCAAGAATCGAAATTGCAGTAATGTCAAGCAGCTCATGGTTATTTGACCAAAACATAAGCGAACATATATTGTCACGCACTCACAGATACATTTGTAGCTGAAAAGAGTCCGAGAAGATAGACTCAGCTTACGATTGATTTTTGTCTGGATTGATGGGCTATCATTATCTGCTGCGACATTGACATTGTAGCCGGGCACATCCCAGCAGCTGTGCGAGTCGGAGAGGGATCATGGAACCCTTTTCATGTGACTTTGCGTCTGTTGTTATGCAGGGGCACAATTAGAAATGCAAGAAAACGGGCCTTGCGGCGGCTGGTAGTGTGGCCGAGCGGTCTAAGGCGCTGGATTCAAGTTCCAGTCTTGAGAGGGGCGCGGGTTCGTATATTTCTGCTGTTTCACTCCGATGCTGCAGTTTGTTAAAATGCTGTTTCGGTCCCCACTGTCTTGATGTTGAAAACAAAAGTAAAATGGGTTTGCTTCCCGGGGAATTAACTGTGGTGTGGGATCATGCCACGCGGATAATCGCAAACAGCTCTGCTGTTCCAGGCAATTTGTGCGTTTACTGGAACCGAATGCAGACTGTTATTTCATCGCTGTTGTGATGAAACACGGTAGAAACGAACGACTTCCTTACCTTTGCTCCGACTGACCATACTCCGTGAAATTTTCCCAGACCCTCAGCTGAGGATTTTTGCTGCTGGAAGTTACCTCAGAAACCCTGTTAACTCGTAATGTGGTGACTCGACTCGTCGTTATTTGGTTTTCTGGCCAATGGGAAAATCGATCCAATGAATTTCGATGTCACATTTTATTGAATTTCTCCCATTTCCTTTATTTCCGTCCTGGAGACATCGGAAGGGAAAGGCAATCTAATCGAGACTGTGATTGGTGAAATTCACTTTTTATGGCCCGTTCTTATTATGTTTTTTCTTTCTCTCTTTTCAGCATTGTCTGGTAAGTGTTGGTGCACTAAGGCTGCAGTATGTTTGAAAGAGTAGTTTGGAATTGCCCTGTTGTTAGTTGTGAGATTACTTTATGACTCATGCCCTCGGACTGTCTCACATTTAGCATTCATGCATCTCTGTGTCTGAAAATGCATTCGGCATGCCAGTTTTGTTTGTGTTCCGTGTTAAATGCTTACTGTTTTGCGATTCGCTCAGTACATTACGGGCTAACAGGGTTTCTGAGGTAACTTCCAGCAGCAAAAATCCTCAACTGAGGGTCTGGGAAAAATTCGTGGAGTATGGTCAGTCGGAGCAAAAGGAAGGAAGTCGTTCGTTTCTGCAGTGTTTCACAATACTACCTTTCCCGTGAGCAGTCGAACAGTCTAAACGATTGTGCCACAGACTGCGACGGCAAGCTCCGCTAAAAAGGAATCCTTTAAAGCCGGTGTAAGCAACACGACGGTATTGGGGTACACCGCGTGGAAACAGATACTTCGGTGTATCTCGTCCATGCTCACCGTATAGCCAAAATTAAACAAGTCCCGTTCCCCAGCATTTGGCCCCAATCCCGCTAAACCCATCCTATCCAGAAACTCATCCGATTACCTTTGCAATTTTCTGAGTGTAATAGCCTCCTCCACTTCCTCTGGGAGCTCATTCCAAACACGCACAACCTTCTGTGTGGGAAATGTGCCTCAGGTCCTTTGTCAATTTCAGCCCACTCACCTTAAACCTATGCTCTCGATTTTTCAACTCACCCCAACTTGGGTAAAACACATAAATACTCAGTTTACAACCCTTCCGTAAGATCATGTTACGCTGGACAATAACAAGCTATTGGAAACAGAAAGGTGAAACGTAGAATTATTCAACTTTCAGTGCTGGATGCCACTGAGCTGCAGTGCGATCGCCTCGGCTGGTTTCTGTAGTGTAGTGGTTATCACGTTCGCCTAACACGCGATAAGTCCCCAGTTCGAAACTGGGCAGAAACAGCGCAGAAACTGCTTTGTCCTTCAACTGCAGCCATTCACATGCGCAAGAACGGAGCTTCCTTGCTTGCTTTCCTCTCTGCAAACCTGCCTTCGAATTTGCTTGAACGAATCGGCTCTCGTAGTGAAATGTAAGGCAACTCCATTTAATTATTGTGCAAAGCATTATAAAGTTTTTCTCCAACCTGGTTCTGATCATATGCCATTCTGTTTGAGAGTGTCGTTGCCGCGTTCTGATCCTTCCACGAAAAGCAGTACCGCATTTGCATTCCTTGCGCAGGCGGCCCGGTTCAAAGACAGGGAAGAAGCTGATGCGCTGGTGTCACAGCGCACCACGAATTCCTGAACTTGTCTGTCTGTCAAACGTACCCCAAAGTCGTCTCTGAAAGGCTTCATTTGGAAGCTGTCTGTCGTTATTCAACGCGCGAGAGTTGGCACCGGAGGTCCTGAATCATGTTTTGGAGCAGTTCGCACGTTAGTGGCTCATTCAATCAGCAACAGCAACGAAAAAAACATACACTCTCAGAGGAACCTCCGGACCTGTGCTGTCATAGCGTCGCTCGTATTAAGGTGCGCCCCGAGATCTAAGCCATGTTGGAACTGAAACGGAGGAATCGACAGAGAGGCTACAGAATGACATCGCATCCATTTAATTTTCTTTAAATCACTGACGAGCAGGAAAATGTTCACGGGGAGGGCGAGTGGAGAAGTGTGGCAATTGCAGCTCTGGTGAAGCTCCTTCTTTGTGATTCACTCAGCAAACAGAGAGGTGAATGTGACTCAGGCGTGAGAGCTCATCACATCGAGAACAAAAAGCAATCAAGGGCAATTAGCACCTCTTCCGGAGTGGGGGTGGGGTGAGGTAATTACCTTTTGAGTTCTGTTACTATGTTTAGAAACTGCCTTTTAGATTGAGATGAACAAAAACTCCATTTCTAATAAGCACCATGGAAGTTAGCAAAATGTATTGAGTCGCTTCTCGTCGATTCCCGCACAGGTTTCCGACTCAGTTGGTATCCATGTGGCTCATGTCCAGCAGTGAACATCTCTGCAGCGAATTGCACGGTTAAGGTAAAAGGCACGGAAAGTGTCATCTCGAAGTGGATCCGAGGTCAGAGCATCCTCACAATGTGATCTGTCGTTCTCGGAATGTAATGCGACTTCCGGTTTTAGGGTAGAGAACTTTCTTTGGGACCCTTATTCTGCAAAACAGAAACAGTGACTGAATAAATGCTGCACGGTATGATGTGGAACACGGCCTGCTCAGCTTTGTGCATTTTCCCTGTAGTCCGGTGTGTTTCGTGTTCCGTGTAAACGTGAAAGTCGTCCTGTTTCGAGCAATGGGTGAAATCATTTAGCAAAGCAAGAATCGAAATTGCAGTAATGTCAAGCAGCTCATGGTTATTTGACCAAAACATAAGCGAACATATATTGTCACGCACTCACAGATACATTTGTAGCTGAAAAGAGTCCGAGAAGATAGACTCAGCTTACGATTGATTTTTGTCTGGATTGATGGGCTATCATTATCTGCTGCGACATTGACATTGTAGCCGGGCACATCCCAGCAGCTGTGCGAGTCGGAGAGGGATCATGGAACCCTTTTCATGTGACTTTGCGTCTGTTGTTATGCAGGGGCACAATTAGAAATGCAAGAAAACGGGCCTTGCGGCGGCTGGTAGTGTGGCCGAGCGGTCTAAGGCGCTGGATTCAAGTTCCAGTCTTGAGAGGGGCGCGGGTTCGTATATTTCTGCTGTTTCACTCCGATGCTGCAGTTTGTTAAAATGCTGTTTCGGTCCCCACTGTCTTGATGTTGAAAACAAAAGTAAAATGGGTTTGCTTCCCGGGGAATTAACTGTGGTGTGGGATCATGCCACGCGGATAATCGCAAACAGCTCTGCTGTTCCAGGCAATTTGTGCGTTTACTGGAACCGAATGCAGACTGTTATTTCATCGCTGTTGTGATGAAACACGGTAGAAACGAACGACTTCCTTACCTTTGCTCCGACTGACCATACTCCGTGAAATTTTCCCAGACCCTCAGCTGAGGATTTTTGCTGCTGGAAGTTACCTCAGAAACCCTGTTAACTCGTAATGTGGTGACTCGACTCGTCGTTGTTTGGTTTTCTGGCCAATGGGAAAATCGATCCAATGAATTTCGATGTCACATTTTATTGAATTTCTCCCATTTCCTTTATTTCCGTCCTGGAGACATCGGAAGGGAAAGGCAATCTAATCGAGACTGTGATTGGTGAAATTCACTTT
The DNA here is from genome assembly GCF_047496795.1 of Chiloscyllium punctatum. NCBI lineage: Eukaryota > Metazoa > Chordata > Chondrichthyes > Orectolobiformes > Hemiscylliidae > Chiloscyllium > Chiloscyllium punctatum. The sequence goes on along the minus strand of NC_092754.1, from coordinate 56,667,563 downwards.
TTATGGCCCGTTCTTATTATGTTTTTTCTTTCTCTCTTTTCAGCATTGTCTGGTAAGTGTTGGTGCACTAAGGCTGCAGTATGTTTGAAAGAGTAGTTTGGAATTGCCCTGTTGTTAGTTGTGAGATTACTTTATGACTCATGCCCTCGGACTGTCTCACATTTAGCATTCATGCATCTCTGTGTCTGAAAATGCATTCGGCATGCCAGTTTTGTTTGTGTTCCGTGTTAAATGCTTACTGTTTTGCGATTCGCTCAGTACATTACGGGCTAACAGGGTTTCTGAGGTAACTTCCAGCAGCAAAAATCCTCAACTGAGGGTCTGGGAAAAATTCGTGGAGTATGGTCAGTCGGAGCAAAAGGAAGGAAGTCGTTCGTTTCTGCAGTGTTTCACAATACTACCTTTCCCGTGAGCAGTCGAACAGTCTAAACGATTGTGCCACAGACTGCGACGGCAAGCTCCGCTAAAAAGGAATCCTTTAAAGCCGGTGTAAGCAACACGACGGTATTGGGGTACACCGCGTGGAAACAGATACTTCGGTGTATCTCGTCCATGCTCACCGTATAGCCAAAATTAAACAAGTCCCGTTCCCCAGCATTTGGCCCCAATCCCGCTAAACCCATCCTATCCAGAAACTCATCCGATTACCTTTGCAATTTTCTGAGTGTAATAGCCTCCTCCACTTCCTCTGGGAGCTCATTCCAAACACGCACAACCTTCTGTGTGGGAAATGTGCCTCAGGTCCTTTGTCACTTTCAGCCCACTCACCTTAAACCTATGCTCTCGATTTTTCAACTCACCCCAACTTGGGTAAAACACATAAATACTCAGTTTAGAACCCTTCCGTAAGATCATGTTACGCTGGACAATAACAAGCTATTGGAAACAGAAAGGTGAAACGTAGAATTATTCAACTTTCAGTGCTGGATGCCACTGAGCTGCAGTGCGATCGCCTCGGCTGGTTTCTGTAGTGTAGTGGTTATCACGTTCGCCTAACACGCGAAAAGTCCCCAGTTCGAAACTGGGCAGAAACAGCGCAGAAACTGCTTTGTCCTTCAACTGCAGCTATTCACATGCGCAAGAACGGAGTTTCCTTGCTTGCTTTCCTCTCTGCAAACCTGCCTTCGAATTTGCTTGAACGAATCTGCTCTCGTAGTGAAATGTAAGGCAACTCCATTTAATTATTGTGCAAAGCATTATAAAGTTTTTCTCCAAGCTGGTTCTGATCATATGCCATTCTGTTTGAGAGTGTCGTTGCCGCGTTCTGATCCTTCCACGAAAAGCAGTACCGCATTTGCATTCCTTGCGCAGGCGGCCCGGTTCAAAGACAGGGAAGAAGCTGATGCGCTGGTGTCACAGCGCACCACGAATTCCTGAACTTGTCTGTCTGTCAAACGTACCCCAAAGTCGTCTCTGAAAGGCTTCATTTGGAAGCTGTCTGTCGTTATTCAACGCGCGAGAGTTGGCACCGGAGGTCCTGAAACATGTTTTGGAGCAGTTCGCACGTTAGTGGCTCATTCAATCAGCAACAGCAACGAAAAAAACATACACTCTCAGAGGAACCTCCGGACCTGTGCTGTCATAGCGTCGCTCGTATTAAGGTGCGCCCCGAGATCTAAGCCATGTTGGAACTGAAACGGAGGAATCGACAGAGAGGCTACAGAATGACATCGCATCCATTTAATTTTCTTTAAATCACTGACGAGCAGGAAAATGTTCACGGGGAGGGCGAGTGGAGAAGTGTGGCAATTGCAGCTCTGGTGAAGCTCCTTCTTTGTGATTCACTCAGCAAACAGAGAGGTGAATGTGACTCAGGCGTGAGAGCTCATCACATCGAGAACAAAAAGCAATCAAGGGCAATTAGCACCTCTTCCGGAGTGGGGGTGGGGTGAGGTAATTACCTTTTGAGTTCTGTTACTATGTTTAGAAACTGCCTTTTAGATTGAGATGAACAAAAACTCCATTTCTAATAAGCACCATGGAAGTTAGCAAAATGTATTGAGTCGCTTCTCGTCGATTCCCGCACAGGTTTCCGACTCAGTTGGTATCCATGTGGCTCATGTCCAGCAGTGAACATCTCTGCAGCGAATTGCACGGTTAAGGTAAAAGGCACGGAAAGTGTCATCTCGAAGTGGATCCGAGGTCAGAGCATCCTCACAATGTGATCTGTCGTTCTCGGAATGTAATGCGACTTCCGGTTTTAGGGTAGAGAACTTTCTTTGGGACCCTTATTCTGCAAAACAGAAACAGTGACTGAATAAATGCTGCACGGTATGATGTGGAACACGGCCTGCTCAGCTTTGTGCATTTTCCCTGTAGTCCGGTGTGTTTCGTGTTCCGTGTAAACGTGAAAGTCGTCCTGTTTCGAGCAATGGGTGAAATCATTTAGCAAAGCAAGAATCGAAATTGCAGTAATGTCAAGCAGCTCATGGTTATTTGACCAAAACATAAGCGAACATATATTGTCACGCACTCACAGATACATTTGTAGCTGAAAAGAGTCCGAGAAGATAGACTCAGCTTACGATTGATTTTTGTCTGGATTGATGGGCTATCATTATCTGCTGCGACATTGACATTGTAGCCGGGCACATCCCAGCAGCTGTGCGAGTCGGAGAGGGATCATGGAACCCTTTTCATGTGACTTTGCGTCTGTTGTTATGCAGGGGCACAATTAGAAATGCAAGAAAACGGGCCTTGCGGCGGCTGGTAGTGTGGCCGAGCGGTCTAAGGCGCTGGATTCAAGTTCCAGTCTTGAGAGGGGCGCGGGTTCGTATATTTCTGCTGTTTCACTCCGATGCTGCAGTTTGTTAAAATGCTGTTTCGGTCCCCACTGTCTTGATGTTGAAAACAAAAGTAAAATGGGTTTGCTTCCCGGGGAATTAACTGTGGTGTGGGATCATGCCACGCGGATAATCGCAAACAGCTCTGCTGTTCCAGGCAATTTGTGCGTTTACTGGAACCGAATGCAGACTGTTATTTCATCGCTGTTGTGATGAAACACGGTAGAAACGAACGACTTCCTTACCTTTGCTCCGACTGACCATACTCCGTGAAATTTTCCCAGACCCTCAGCTGAGGATTTTTGCTGCTGGAAGTTACCTCAGAAACCCTGTTAACTCGTAATGTGGTGACTCGACTCGTCGTTGTTTGGTTTTCTGGCCAATGGGAAAATCGATCCAATGAATTTCGATGTCACATTTTATTGAATTTCTCCCATTTCCTTTATTTCCGTCCTGGAGACATCGGAAGGGAAAGGCAATCTAATCGAGACTGTGATTGGTGAAATTCACTTTTTATGGCCCGTTCTTATTATGTTTTTTCTTTCTCTCTTTTCAGCATTGTCTGGTAAGTGTTGGTGCACTAAGGCTGCAGTATGTTTGAAAGAGTAGTTTGGAATTGCCCTGTTGTTAGTTGTGAGATTACTTTATGACTCATGCCCTCGGACTGTCTCACATTTAGCATTCATGCATCTCTGTGTCTGAAAATGCATTCGGCATGCCAGTTTTGTTTGTGTTCCGTGTTAAATGCTTACTGTTTTGCGATTCGCTCAGTACATTACGGGCTAACAGGGTTTCTGAGGTAACTTCCAGCAGCAAAAATCCTCAACTGAGGGTCTGGGAAAAATTCGTGGAGTATGGTCAGTCGGAGCAAAAGGAAGGAAGTCGTTCGTTTCTGCAGTGTTTCACAATACTACCTTTCCCGTGAGCAGTCGAACAGTCTAAACGATTGTGCCACAGACTGCGACGGCAAGCTCCGCTAAAAAGGAATCCTTTAAAGCCGGTGTAAGCAACACGACGGTATTGGGGTACACCGCGTGGAAACAGATACTTCGGTGTATCTCGTCCATGCTCACCGTATAGCCAAAATTAAACAAGTCCCGTTCCCCAGCATTTGGCCCCAATCCCGCTAAACCCATCCTATCCAGAAACTCATCCGATTACCTTTGCAATTTTCTGAGTGTAATAGCCTCCTCCACTTCCTCTGGGAGCTCATTCCAAACACGCACAACCTTCTGTGTGGGAAATGTGCCTCAGGTCCTTTGTCACTTTCAGCCCACTCACCTTAAACCTATGCTCTCGATTTTTCAACTCACCCCAACTTGGGTAAAACACATAAATACTCAGTTTAGAACCCTTCCGTAAGATCATGTTACGCTGGACAATAACAAGCTATTGGAAACAGAAAGGTGAAACGTAGAATTATTCAACTTTCAGTGCTGGATGCCACTGAGCTGCAGTGCGATCGCCTCGGCTGGTTTCTGTAGTGTAGTGGTTATCACGTTCGCCTAACACGCGAAAAGTCCCCAGTTCGAAACTGGGCAGAAACAGCGCAGAAACTGCTTTGTCCTTCAACTGCAGCTATTCACATGCGCAAGAACGGAGTTTCCTTGCTTGCTTTCCTCTCTGCAAACCTGCCTTCGAATTTGCTTGAACGAATCTGCTCTCGTAGTGTAATGTAAGGCAACTCCATTTAATTATTGTGCAAAGCATTATAAAGTTTTTCTCCAAGCTGGTTCTGATCATATGCCATTCTGTTTGAGAGTGTCGTTGCCGCGTTCTGATCCTTCCACGAAAAGCAGTACCGCATTTGCATTCCTTGCGCAGGCGGCCCGGTTCAAAGACAGGGAAGAAGCTGATGCGCTGGTGTCACAGCGCACCACGAATTCCTGAACTTGTCTGTCTGTCAAACGTACCCCAAAGTCGTCTCTGAAAGGCTTCATTTGGAAGCTGTCTGTCGTTATTCAACGCGCGAGAGTTGGCACCGGAGGTCCTGAAACATGTTTTGGAGCAGTTCGCACGTTAGTGGCTCATTCAATCAGCAACAGCAACGAAAAAAACATACACTCTCAGAGGAACCTCCGGACCTGTGCTGTCATAGCGTCGCTCGTATTAAGGTGCGCCCCGAGATCTAAGCCATGTTGGAACTGAAACGGAGGAATCGACAGAGAGGCTACAGAATGACATCGCATCCATTTAATTTTCTTTAAATCACTGACGAGCAGGAAAATGTTCACGGGGAGGGCGAGTGGAGAAGTGTGGCAATTGCAGCTCTGGTGAAGCTCCTTCTTTGTGATTCACTCAGCAAACAGAGAGGTGAATGTGACTCAGGCGTGAGAGCTCATCACATCGAGAACAAAAAGCAATCAAGGGCAATTAGCACCTCTTCCGGAGTGGGGGTGGGGTGAGGTAATTACCTTTTGAGTTCTGTTACTATGTTCAGAAACTGCCTTTTAGATTGAGATGAACAAAAACTCCATTTCTAATAAGCACCATGGAAGTTAGCAAAATGTATTGAGTCGCTTCTCGTCGATTCCCGCACAGGTTTCCGACTCAGTTGGTATCCATGTGGCTCATGTCCAGCAGTGAACATCTCTGCAGCGAATTGCACGGTTAAGGTAAAAGGCACGGAAAGTGTCATCTCGAAGTGGATCCGAGGTCAGAGCATCCTCACAATGTGATCTGTCGTTCTCGGAATGTAATGCGACTTCCGGTTTTAGGGTAGAGAACTTTCTTTGGGACCCTTATTCTGCAAAACAGAAACAGTGACTGAATAAATGCTGCACGGTATGATGTGGAACACGGCCTGCTCAGCTTTGTGCATTTTCCCTGTAGTCCGGTGTGTTTCGTGTTCCGTGTAAACGTGAAAGTCGTCCTGTTTCGAGCAATGGGTGAAATCATTTAGCAAAGCAAGAATCGAAATTGCAGTAATGTCAAGCAGCTCATGGTTATTTGACCAAAACATAAGCGAACATATATTGTCACGCACTCACAGATACATTTGTAGCTGAAAAGAGTCCGAGAAGATAGACTCAGCTTACGATTGATTTTTGTCTGGATTGATGGGCTATCATTATCTGCTGCGACATTGACATTGTAGCCGGGCACATCCCAGCAGCTGTGCAAGTCGGAGAGGGATCATGGAACCCTTTTCATGTGACTTTGCGTCTGTTGTTATGCAGGGGCACAATTAGAAATGCAAGAAAACGGGCCTTGCGGCGGCTGGTAGTGTGGCCGAGCGGTCTAAGGCGCTGGATCCAAATTCCAGTCTTGACAGGGGCGCGGGTTCGTATATTTCTGCTGTTTCACTCCGATGCTGCAGTTTGTTAAAATGCTGTTTCGGTCCCCACTGTCTTGATGTTGAAAACAAAAGTAAAATGGGTTTGCTTCCCGGGGAATTAACTGTGGTGTGGGATCATGCCACGCGGATAATCGCAAACAGCTCTGCTGTTCCAGGCAATTTGTGCGTTTACTGGAACCGAATGCAGACTGTTATTTCATCGCTGTTGTGATGAAACACGGTAGAAACGAACGACTTCCTTACCTTTGCTCCGACTGACCATACTCCGTGAAATTTTCCCAGACCCTCAGCTGAGGATTTTTGCTGCTGGAAGTTACCTCAGAAACCCTGTTAACTCGTAATGTGGTGACTCGACTCGTCGTTATTTGGTTTTCTGGCCAATGGGAAAATCGATCCAATGAATTTCGATGTCACATTTTATTGAATTTCTCCCATTTCCTTTATTTCCGTCCTGGAGACATCGGAAGGGAAAGGCAATCTAATCGAGACTGTGATTGGTGAAATTCACTTTTTATGGCCCGTTCTTATTATGTTTTTTCTTTCTCTCTTTTCAGCATTGTCTGGTAAGTGTTGGTGCACTAAGGCTGCAGTATGTTTGAAAGAGTAGTTTGGAATTGCCCTGTTGTTAGTTGTGAGATTACTTTATGACTCATGCCCTCGGACTGTCTCACATTTAGCATTCATGCATCTCTGTGTCTGAAAATGCATTCGGCATGCCAGTTTTGTTTGTGTTCCGTGTTAAATGCTTACTGTTTTGCGATTCGCTCAGTACATTACGGGCTAACAGGGTTTCTGAGGTAACTTCCAGCAGCAAAAATCCTCAACTGAGGGTCTGGGAAAAATTCGTGGAGTATGGTCAGTCGGAGCAAAAGGAAGGAAGTCGTTCGTTTCTGCAGTGTTTCACAATACTACCTTTCCCGTGAGCAGTCGAACAGTCTAAACGATTGTGCCACAGACTGCGACGGCAAGCTCCGCTAAAAAGGAATCCTTTAAAGCCGGTGTAAGCAACACGACGGTATTGGGGTACACCGCGTGGAAACAGATACTTCGGTGTATCTCGTCCATGCTCACCGTATAGCCAAAATTAAACAAGTCCCGTTCCCCAGCATTTGGCCCCAATCCCGCTAAACCCATCCTATCCAGAAACTCATCCGATTACCTTTGCAATTTTCTGAGTGTAATAGCCTCCTCCACTTCCTCTGGGAGCTCATTCCAAACACGCACAACCTTCTGTGTGGGAAATGTGCCTCAGGTCCTTTGTCAATTTCAGCCCACTCACCTTAAACCTATGCTCTCGATTTTTCAACTCACCCCAACTTGGGTAAAACACATAAATACTCAGTTTACAACCCTTCCGTAAGATCATGTTACGCTGGACAATAACAAGCTATTGGAAACAGAAAGGTGAAACGTAGAATTATTCAACTTTCAGTGCTGGATGCCACTGAGCTGCAGGGCGATCGCCTCGGCTGGTTTCTGTAGTGTAGTGGTTATCACGTTCGCCTAACACGCGATAAGTCCCCAGTTCGAAACTGGGCAGAAACAGCGCAGAAACTGCTTTGTCCTTCAACTGCAGCCATTCACATGCGCAAGAACGGAGCTTCCTTGCTTGCTTTCCTCTCTGCAAACCTGCCTTCGAATTTGCTTGAACGAATCGGCTCTCGTAGTGAAATGTAAGGCAACTCCATTTAATTATTGTGCAAAGCATTATAAAGTTTTTCTCCAAGCTGGTTCTGATCATATGCCATTCTGTTTGAGAGTGTCGTTGCCGCGTTCTGATCCTTCCACGAAAAGCAGTACCGCATTTGCATTCCTTGCGCAGGCGGCCCGGTTCAAAGACAGGGAAGAAGCTGATGCGCTGGTGTCACAGCGCACCACGAATTCCTGAACTTGTCTGTCTGTCAAACGTACCCCAAAGTCGTCTCTGAAAGGCTTCATTTGGAAGCTGTCTGTCGTTATTCAACGCGCGAGAGTTGGCACCGGAGGTCCTGAATCATGTTTTGGAGCAGTTCGCACGTTAGTGGCTCATTCAATCAGCAACAGCAACGAAAAAAACATACACTCTCAGAGGAACCTCCGGACCTGTGCTGTCATAGCGTCGCTCGTATTAAGGTGCGCCCCGAGATCTAAGCCATGTTGGAACTGAAACGGAGGAATCGACAGAGAGGCTACAGAATGACATCGCATCCATTTAATTTTCTTTAAATCACTGACGAGCAGGAAAATGTTCACGGGGAGGGCGAGTGGAGAAGTGTGGCAATTGCAGCTCTGGTGAAGCTCCTTCTTTGTGATTCACTCAGCAAACAGAGAGGTGAATGTGACTCAGGCGTGAGAGCTCATCACATCGAGAACAAAAAGCAATCAAGGGCAATTAGCACCTCTTCCGGAGTGGGGGTGGGGTGAGGTAATTACCTTTTGAGTTCTGTTACTATGTTCAGAAACTGCCTTTTAGATTGAGATGAACAAAAACTCCATTTCTAATAAGCACCATGGAAGTTAGCAAAATGTATTGAGTCGCTTCCCGCACAGGTTTCCGACTCAGTTGGTATCCATGTGGCTCATGTCCAGCAGTGAACATCTCTGCAGCGAATTGCACGGTTAAGGTAAAAGGCACGGAAAGTGTCATCTCGAAGTGGATCCGAGGTCAGAGCATCCTCACAATGTGATCTGTCGTTCTCGGAATGTAATGCGACTTCCGGTTTTAGGGTAGAGAACTTTCTTTGGGACCCTTATTCTGCAAAACAGAAACAGTGACTGAATAAATGCTGCACGGTATGATGTGGAACACGGCCTGCTCAGCTTTGTGCATTTTCCCTGTAGTCCGGTGTGTTTCGTGTTCCGTGTAAACGTGAAAGTCGTCCTGTTTCGAGCAATGGGTGAAATCATTTAGCAAAGCAAGAATCGAAATTGCAGTAATGTCAAGCAGCTCATGGTTATTTGACCAAAACATAAGCGAACATATATTGTCACGCACTCACAGATACATTTGTAGCTGAAAAGAGTCCGAGAAGATAGACTCAGCTTACGATTGATTTTTGTCTGGATTGATGGGCTATCATTATCTGCTGCGACATTGACATTGTAGCCGGGCACATCCCAGCAGCTGTGCGAGTCGGAGAGGGATCATGGAACCCTTTTCATGTGACTTTGCGTCTGTTGTTATGCAGGGGCACAATTAGAAATGCAAGCAAACGGGCCTTGCGGCCGGCTGGTAGTGTGGCCGAGCGGTCTAAGGCGCTGGATCCAGATTCCAGCCTTGAGAAGGGCGCGGGTTCGAATCCCGCCACTGCCATTTCAGCTGGTTCACTCCGACGCTGCAGTTTGTTAAAATGCTGTTTCGGTCCCCACTGTCTTGATGTTGAAAACAAAAGTAAAATGGTTTTGCTTCCCGGGGAATTAACTGTGGTGTGGGATCGTGCCACGCGGAAAATCGCAAACAGCTCTGCTGTTCCAGGCAATTTGTGCGTTTACTGGAACCGAATGCAGACTGTTATTTCATCGCTGTTGTGATGAAACACGGTAGAAACGAACGACTTCCTTACCTTTGCTCCGACTGACCATACTCCGTGAAATTTTCCCAGACCCTCAGTTGAGGATTTTTGCTGCTGGAAGTTACCTCAGAAACCCTGTTAACTTGTAATGTGGTGACTCGACTCGTCGTTATTTGGTTTTCTGGCCAATGGGAAAATCGATCCAATGAATTTCGATGTCACATTTTATTGAATTTCTCCCATTTCCTTTATTTCCGTCCTGGAGACATCGGAAGGGAAAGGCAATCTAATCGAGACTGTGATTGGTGAAATTCACTTTTTATGGCCCGTTCTTATTATGTTTTTTCTTTCTCTCTTTTCAGCATTGTCTGGGAAGTGTTGGTGCACTAAGGCTGCAGTATGTTTGAAAGAGTAGTTTGGAATTGCCCTGTTGTTAGTTGTGAGATTACTTTATGACTCATGCCCTCGGACTGTCTCACATTTAGCATTCATGCATCTCTGTGTCTGAAAATGCATTCGGCATGCCAGTTTTGTTTGTGTTCCGTGTTAAATGCTTACTGTTTTGCGATTCGCTCAGTACATTACGGGCTAACAGGGTTTCTGAGGTAACTTCCAGCAGCAAAAATCCTCAACTGAGGGTCTGGGAAAAATTCGTGGAGTATGGTCAGTCGGAGCAAAAGGAAGGAAGTCGTTCGTTTCTGCAGTGTTTCACAATACTACCTTTCCCGTGAGCAGTCGAACAGACTAAACGATTGTGCCACAGACTGCGACGGCAAGCTCCGCTAAAAAGGAATCCTTTAAAGCCGGTGTAAGCAACACGACGGTATTGGGGTACACCGCGTGGAAACAGATACTTCGGTGTATCTCGTCCATGCTCACCGTATAGCCAAAATTAAACAAGTCCCGTTCCCCAGCATTTGGCCCCAATCCCGCTAAACCCATCCTATCCAGAAACTCATCCGATTACCTTTGCAATTTTCTGAGTGTAATAGCCTCCTCCACTTCCTCTGGGAGCTCATTCCAAACACGCACAACCTTCTGTGTGGGAAATGTGCCTCAGGTCCTTTGTCAATTTCAGCCCACTCACCTTAAACCTATGCTCTCGATTTTTCAACTCACCCCAACTTGGGTAAAACACATAAATACTCAGTTTACAACCCTTCCGTAAGATCATGTTACGCTGGACAATAACAAGCTATTGGAAACAGAAAGGTGAAACGTAGAATTATTCAACTTTCAGTGCTGGATGCCACTGAGCTGCAGTGCGATCGCCTCGGCTGGTTTCTGTAGTGTAGTGGTTATCGCGTTCGCTTACCACGCGAAAGATCCCCAGTTCGAAACTGGGCAGAAACAGCACAGAAACTGCTTTGTCCTTCAACTGCAGCCATTCACATGCGCAAGAACGGAGTTTCCTTGCTTGCTTTCCTCTCGGCAAACCTGCCTTCGAATTTGCTTGAACGAATCTGCTCTCGTAGTGAAATGTAAGGCAACTCCATTTAATTATTGTGCAAAGCATTATAAAGTTTTTCTCCAAGCTGGTTCTGATCATATGCCATTCTGTTTGAGAGTGTCGTTGCCGCGTTCTGATCCTTCCACGAAAAGCAGTACCGCATTTGCATTCCTTGCGCAGGCGGCCCGGTTCAAAGACAGGGAAGAAGCTGATGCGCTGGTGTCACAGCGCACCACGAATTCCTGAACTTGTCTGTCTGTCAAACGTACCCCAAAGTCGTCTCTGAAAGGCTTCATTTGGAAGCTGTCTGTCGTTATTCAACGCGCGAGAGTTGGCACCGGAGGTCCTGAATCATGTTTTGGAGCAGTTCGCACGTTAGTGGCTCATTCAATCAGCAACAGCAACGAAAAAAACATACACTCTCAGAGGAACCTCCGGACCTGTGCTGTCATAGCGTCGCTCGTATTAAGGTGCGCCCCGAGATCTAAGCCATGTTGGAACTGAAACGGAGGAATCGACAGAGAGGCTACAGAATGACATCGCATCCATTTAATTTTCTTTAAATCACTGACGAGCAGGAAAATGTTCACGGGGAGGGCGAGTGGAGAAGTTTGGCAATTGCAGCTCTGGTGAAGCTCCTTCTTTGTGATTCACTCAGCAAACAGAGAGGTGAATGTGACTCAGGCGTGAGAGCTCATCACATCGAGAACAAAAAGCAATCAAGGGCAATTAGCACCTCTTCCGGAGTGGGGGTGGGGTGAGGTAATAACCTTTTGAGTTCTGTTACTATGTTTAGAAACTGCCTTTTAGATTGAGGTGAACAAAAACTCCATTTCTAATAAGCACCATGGAAGTTAGCAAAATGTATTGAGTCGCTTCCCGCACAGGTTTTCGACTCAGTTGGTATCCATGTGGCTCATGTCCAGCAGTGAACATCTCTGCACCGAATTGCACGGTTAAGGTAAAAGGCACGGAAAGTGTCATCTCGAAGTGGATCCGAGGTCAGAGCATCCTCACAATGTGATCTGTCGTTCTCGGAATGTAATGCGACTTCCGGTTTTAGGGTAGAGAACTTTCTTTGGGACCCTTATTCTGCAAAACAGAAACAGTGACTGAATAAATGCTGCACGGTATGATGTGGAACACGGCCTGCTCAGCTTTGTGCATTTTCCCTGTAGTCCGGTGTGTTTCGTGTTCCGTGTAAACGTGAAAGTCGTCCTGTTTCGAGCAATGGGTGAAATCATTTAGCAAAGCAAGAATCGAAATTGCAGTAATGTCAAGCAGCTCATGGTTATTTGACCAAAACATAAGCGAACATATATTGTCACGCACTCACAGATACATTTGTAGCTGAAAAGAGTCCGAGAAGATAGACTCAGCTTACGATTGATTTTTGTCTGGATTGATGGGCTATCATTATCTGCTGCGACATTGACATTGTAGCCGGGCACATCCCAGCAACTGTGCGAGTCGGAGAGGGATCATGGAACCCTTTTCATGTGACTTTGCGTCTGTTGTTATGCAGGGGCACAATTAGAAATGCAAGCAAACGGACTTTGCGGCCGGCTGGTGGTGTGGCCGAGCGGTCTAAGGCGCTGGATCCAGCCCCCCCTCTTGAGAGGGGCGTGGTTTCGAATCCCGCCACTGCCATTTCTGCTGTTTCACTCCGACGCTGCAGTTTGTTAAAATGCTGTTTCGGTCCCCACTGTCTTGATGTTGAAAACAAAAGTAAAATGGGTTTGCTTCCCGGGGAATTACTGTGGTGTGGGATCATGCCACGCGGATAATCGCAAACAGCTCTGCTGTTCCAGGCAATTTGTGCGTTTACTGGAACCGAATGCAGACTGTTATTTCATCGCTGTTGTGATGAAACACGGTAGAAACGAACGACTTCCTTACCTTTGCTCCGACTGACCATACTCCGTGAAATTTTCCCAGACCCTCAGCTGAGGATTTTTGCTGCTGGAAGTTACCTCAGAAACCCTGTTAACTCGTAATGTGGTGACTCGACTCGTCGTTATTTGGTTTTCTGGCCAATGGGAAAATCGATCCAATGAATTTCGATGTCACATTTTATTGAATTTCTCCCATTTCCTTTATTTCCGTCCTGGAGACATCGGAAGGGAAAGGCAATCTAATCGAGACTGTGATTGGTGAAATTCACTTTTTATGGCCCGTTCTTATTATGTTTTTTCTTTCTCTCTTTTCAGCATTGTCTGGTAAGTGTTGGTGCACTAAGGCTGCAGTATGTTTGAAAGAGTAGTTTGGAATTGCCCTGTTGTTAGTTGTGAGATTACTTTATGACTCATGCCCTCGGACTGTCTCACATTTAGCATTCATGCATCTCTGTGTCTGAAAATGCATTCGGCATGCCAGTTTTGTTTGTGTTCCGTGTTAAATGCTTACTGTTTTGCGATTCGCTCAGTACATTACGGGCTAACAGGGTTTCTGAGGTAACTTCCAGCAGCAAAAATCCTCAACTGAGGGTCTGGGAAAAATTCGTGGAGTATGGTCAGTCGGAGCAAAAGGAAGGAAGTCGTTCGTTTCTGCAGTGTTTCACAATACTACCTTTCCCGTGAGCAGTCGAACAGTCTAAACGATTGTGCCACAGACTGCGACGGCAAGCTCCGCTAAAAAGGAATCCTTTAAAGCCGGTGTAAGCAACACGACGGTATTGGGGTACACCGCGTGGAAACAGATACTTCGGTGTATCTCGTCCATGCTCACCGTATAGCCAAAATTAAACAAGTCCCGTTCCCCAGCATTTGGCCCCAATCCCGCTAAACCCATCCTATCCAGAAACTCATCCGATTACCTTTGCAATTTTCTGAGTGTAATAGCCTCCTCCACTTCCTCTGGGAGCTCATTCCAAACACGCACAACCTTCTGTGTGGGAAATGTGCCTCAGGTCCTTTGTCAATTTCAGCCCACTCACCTTAAACCTATGCTCTCGATTTTTCAACTCACCCCAACTTGGGTAAAACACATAAATACTCAGTTTACAACCCTTCCGTAAGATCATGTTACGCTGGACAATAACAAGCTATTGGAAACAGAAAGGTGAAACGTAGAATTATTCAACTTTCAGTGCTGGATGCCACTGAGCTGCAGTGCGATCGCCTCGGCTGGTTTCTGTAGTGTAGTGGTTATCACGTTCGCCTAACACGCGATAAGTCCCCAGTTCGAAACTGGGCAGAAACAGCGCAGAAACTGCTTTGTCCTTCAACTGCAGCCATTCACATGCGCAAGAACGGAGCTTCCTTGCTTGCTTTCCTCTCTGCAAACCTGCCTTCGAATTTGCTTGAACGAATCTGCTCTCGTAGTGAAATGTAAGGCAACTCCATTTAATTATTGTGCAAAGCATTATAAAGTTTTTCTCCAAGCTGGTTCTGATCATATGCCATTCTGTTTGAGAGTGTCGTTGCCGCGTTCTGATCCTTCCACGAAAAGCAGTACCGCATTTGCATTCCTTGCGCAGGCGGCCCGGTTCAAAGACAGGGAAGAAGCTGATGCGCTGGTGTCACAGCGCACCACGAATTCCTGAACTTGTCTGTCTGTCAAACGTACCCCAAAGTCGTCTCTGAAAGGCTTCATTTGGAAGCTGTCTGTCGTTATTCAACGCGCGAGAGTTGGCACCGGAGGTCCTGAATCATGTTTTGGAGCAGTTCGCACGTTAGTGGCTCATTCAATCAGCAACAGCAACGAAAAAAACATACACTCTCAGAGGAACCTCCGGACCTGTGCTGTCATAGCGTCGCTCGTATTAAGGTGCGCCCCGAGATCTAAGCCATGTTGGAACTGAAACGGAGGAATCGACAGAGAGGCTACAGAATGACATCGCATCCATTTAATTTTCTTTAAATCACTGACGAGCAGGAAAATGTTCACGGGGAGGGCGAGTGGAGAAGTGTGGCAATTGCAGCTCTGGTGAAGCTCCTTCTTTGTGATTCACTCAGCAAACAGAGACGTGAATGTGACTCAGGCGTGAGAGCTCATCACATCGAGAACAAAAAGCAATCAAGGGCAATTAGCACCTCTTCCGGAGTGGGGGTGGGGTGAGGTAATTACCTTTTGAGTTCTGTTACTATGTTTAGAAACTGCCTTTTAGATTGAGATGAACAAAAACTCCATTTCTAATAAGCACCATGGAAGTTAGCAAAATGTATTGAGTCGCTTCTCGTCGATTCCCGCACAGGTTTCCGACTCAGTTGGTATCCATGTGGCTCATGTCCAGCAGTGAACATCTCTGCAGCGAATTGCACGGTTAAGGTAAAAGGCACGGAAAGTGTCATCTCGAAGTGGATCCGAGGTCAGAGCATCCTCACAATGTGATCTGTCGTTCTCGGAATGTAATGCGACTTCCGGTTTTAGGGTAGAGAACTTTCTTTGGGACCCTTATTCTGCAAAACAGAAACAGTGACTGAATAAATGCTGCACGGTATGATGTGGAACACGGCCTGCTCAGCTTTGTGCATTTTCCCTGTAGTCCGGTGTGTTTCGTGTTCCGTGTAAACGTGAAAGTCGTCCTGTTTCGAGCAATGGGTGAAATCATTTAGCAAAGCAAGAATCGAAATTGCAGTAATGTCAAGCAGCTCATGGTTATTTGACCAAAACATAAGCGAACATATATTGTCACGCACTCACAGATACATTTGTAGCTGAAAAGAGTCCGAGAAGATAGACTCAGCTTACGATTGATTTTTGTCTGGATTGATGGGCTATCATTATCTGCTGCGACATTGACATTGTAGCCGGGCACATCCCAGCAGCTGTGCGAGTCGGAGAGGGATCATGGAACCCTTTTCATGTGACTTTGCGTCTGTTGTTATGCAGGGGCACAATTAGAAATGCAAGAAAACGGGCCTTGCGGCGGATGGTAGTGTGGCTGAGCGGTCTAAGGCGCTGGATTCAAGTTCCAGTCTTGAGAGGGGCGCGGGTTCGTATATTTCTGCTGTTTCACTCCGATGCTGCAGTTTGTTAAAACGTTGTTTCGGTCCCCACTGTCTTGATGTTGAAAACAAAAGTAAAATGGGTTTGCTTCCCGGGGAATTAACTGTGGTGTGGGATCATGCCACGCGGATAATCGCAAACAGCTCTGCTGTTCCAGGCAATTTGTGCGTTTACTGGAACCGAATGCAGACTGTTATTTCATCGCTGTTGTGATGAAACACGGTAGAAATGAACGACTTCCTTACCTTTGCTCCGACTGACCATACTCCGTGAAATTTTCCCAGACCCTCAGCTGAGGATTTTTGCTGCTGGAAGTTACCTCAGAAACCCTGTTAACTCGTAATGTGGTGACTCGACTCGTCGTTATTTGGTTTTCTGGCCAATGGGAAAATCGATCCAATGAATTTCGATGTCACATTTTATTGAATTTCTCCCATTTCCTTTATTTCCGTCCTGGAGACATCGCAATCTAATCGAGACTGTGATTGGTGAAATTCACTTTTTATGGCCCGTTCTTATTATGTTTTTTCTTTCTCTCTTTTCAGCATTGTCTGGTAAGTGTTGGTGCACTAAGGCTGCAGTATGTTTGAAAGAGTAGTTTGGAATTGCCCTGTTGTTAGTTGTGAGATTACTTTATGACTCATGCCCTCGGACTGTCTCACATTTAGCATTCATGCATCTCTGTGTCTGAAAATGCATTCGGCATGCCAGTTTTGTTTGTGTTCCGTGTTAAATGCTTACTGTTTTGCGATTCGCTCAGTACTTTACGGGCTAACAGGGTTTCTGAGGTAACTTCCAGCAGCAAAAATCCTCAACTGAGGGTCTGGGAAAAATTCGTGGAGTATGGTCAGTCGGAGCAAAAGGAAGGAAGTCGTTCGTTTCTGCAGTGTTTCACAATACTACCTTTCCCGTGAGCAGTCGAACAGTCTAAACGATTGTGCCACAGACTGCGACGGCAAGCTCCGCTAAAAAGGAATCCTTTAAAGCCGGTGTAAGCAACACGACGGTATTGGGGTACACCGCGTGGAAACAGATACTTCGGTGTATCTCGTCCATGCTCACCGTATAGCCAAAATTAAACAAGTCCCGTTCCCCAGCATTTGGCCCCAATCCCGCTAAACCCATCCTATCCAGAAACTCATCCGATTACCTTTGCAATTTTCTGAGTGTAATAGCCTCCTCCACTTCCTCTGGGAGCTCATTCCAAACACGCACAACCTTCTGTGTGGGAAATGTGCCTCAGGTCCTTTGTCAATTTCAGCCCACTCACCTTAAACCTATGCTCTCGATTTTTCAACTCACCCCAACTTGGGTAAAACACATAAATACTCAGTTTACAACCCTTCCGTAAGATGATGTTACGCTGGACAATAACAAGCTATTGGAAACAGAAAGGTGAAACGTAGAATTATTCAACTTTCAGTGCTGGATGCCACTGAGCTGCAGTGCGATCGCCTCGGCTGGTTTCTGTAGTGTAGTGGTTATCACGTTCGCTTAACACGCGATAAGTCCCCAATTCGAAACTGGGCAGAAACAGCGCAGAAACTGCTTTGTCCTTCAACTGCAGCCATTCACATGCGCAAGAACGGAGCTCCCTTGCTTGCTTTTCTCTCTGCAAACCTGCCTTCGAATTTGCTTGAACGAATCTGCTCTCGTAGTGAAATGTAAGGCAACTCCATTTAATTATTGTGCAAAGCATTATAAAGTTTTTCTCCAAGCTGGTTCTGATCATATGCCATTCTGTTTGAGAGTGTCGTTGCCGCGTTCTGATCCTTCCACGAAAAGCAGTACCGCATTTGCATTCCTTGCGCAGGCGGCCCGGTTCAAAGACAGGGAAGAAGCTGATGCGCTGGTGTCACAGCGCACCACGAATTCCTGAACTTGTCTGTCTGTCAAACGTACCCCAAAGTCGTCTCTGAAAGGCTTCATTTGGAAGCTGTCTGTCGTTATTCAACGCGCGAGAGTTGGCACCGGATGTCCTGAATCATGTTTTGGAGCAGTTCGCACGTTAGTGGCTCATTCAATCAGCAACAGCAACGAAAAAAACATACACTCTCAGAGGAACCTCCGGACCTGTGCTGTCATAGCGTCGCTCGTATTAAGGTGCGCCCCGAGATCTAAGCCATGTTGGAACTGAAACGGAGGAATCGACATAGAGGCTACAGAATGACATCGCATCCATTTAATTTTCTTTAAATCACTGACGAGCAGGAAAATGTTCACGGGGAGGGCGAGTGGAGAAGTGTGGCAATTGCAGCTCTGGTGAAGCTCCTTCTTTGTGATTCACTCAGCAAACAGAGAGGTGAATGTGACTCAGGCGTGAGAGCTCATCACATCGAGAACAAAAAGCAATCAAGGGCAATTAGCACCTCTTCCGGAGTGGGGGTGGGGTGAGGTAATTACCTTTTGAGTTCTGTTACTATGTTCAGAAACTGCCTTTTAGATTGAGATGAACAAAAACTCCATTTCTAATAAGCACCATGGAAGTTAGCAAAATGTATTGAGTCGCTTCTCGTCGATTCCCGCACAGGTTTCCGACTCAGTTGGTATCCATGTGGCTCATGTCCAGCAGTGAACATCTCTGCAGCGAATTGCACGGTTAAGGTAAAAGGCACGGAAAGTGTCATCTCGAAGTGGATCCGAGGTCAGAGCATCCTCACAATGTGATCTGTCGTTCTCGGAATGTAATGCGACTTCCGGTTTTAGGGTAGAGAACTTTCTTTGGGACCCTTATTCTGCAAAACAGAAACAGTGACTGAATAAATGCTGCACGGTATGATGTGGAACACGGCCTGCTCAGCTTTGTGCATTTTCCCTGTAGTCCGGTGTGTTTCGTGTTCCGTGTAAACGTGAAAGTCGTCCTGTTTCGAGCAATGGGTGAAATCATTTAGCAAAGCAAGAATCGAAATTGCAGTAATGTCAAGCAGCTCATGGTTATTTGACCAAAACATAAGCGAACATATATTGTCACGCACTCACAGATACATTTGTAGCTGAAAAGAGTCCGAGAAGATAGACTCAGCTTACGATTGATTTTTGTCTGGATTGATGGGCTATCATTATCTGCTGCGACATTGACATTGTAGCCGGGCACATCCCAGCAGCTGTGCAAGTCGGAGAGGGATCATGGAACCCTTTTCATGTGACTTTGCGTCTGTTGTTATGCAGGGGCACAATTAGAAATGCAAGAAAACGGGCCTTGCGGCCGGCTGGTTGTGTGGCCGAGCGGTCTAAGGCGCTGGATCCAAGTTCCAGTCTTGAGAGGGGCGCGGGTTCGTATATTTCTGCTGTTTCACTCCGATGCTGCAGTTTGTTAAAATGCTGTTTCGGTCCCCACTGTCTTGATGTTGAAAACAAAAGTAAAATGGGTTTGCTTCCCGGGGAATTAACTGTGGTGTGGGATCATGCCACGCGGATAATCGCAAACAGCTCTGCTGTTCCAGGCAATTTGTGCGTTTACTGGAACCGAATGCAGACTGTTATTTCATCGCTGTTGTGATGAAACACGGTAGAAACGAACGACTTCCTTACCTTTGCTCCGACTGACCATACTCCGTGAAATTTTCCCAGACCCTCAGCTGAGGATTTTTGCTGCTGGAAGTTACCTCAGAAACCCTGTTAACTCGTAATGTGGTGACTCGACTCGTCGTTATTTGGTTTTCTGGCCAATGGGAAAATCGATCCAATGAATTTCGATGTCACATTTTATTGAATTTCTCCCATTTCCTTTATTTCCGTCCTGGAGACATCGGAAGGGAAAGGCAATCTAATCGAGACTGTGATTGGTGAAATTCACTTTTTATGGCCCGTTCTTATTATGTTTTTTCTTTCTCTCTTTTCAGCATTGTCTGGGAAGTGTTGGTGCACTAAGGCTGCAGTATGTTTGAAAGAGTAGTTTGGAATTGCCCTGTTGTTAGTTGTGAGATTACTTTATGACTCATGCCCTCGGACTGTCTCACATTTAGCATTCATGCATCTCTGTGTCTGAAAATGCATTCGGCATGCCAGTTTTGTTTGTGTTCCGTGTTAAATGCTTACTGTTTTGCGATTCGCTCAGTACATTACGGGCTAACAGGGTTTCTGAGGTAACTTCCAGCAGCAAAAATCCTCAACTGAGGGTCTGGGAAAAATTCATGGAGTATGGTCAGTCGGAGCAAAAGGAAGGAAGTCGTTCGTTTCTGCAGTGTTTCACAATACTACCTTTCCCGTGAGCAGTCGAACAGTCTAAACGATTGTGCCACAGACTGCGACGGCAAGCTCCGCTAAAAAGGAATCCTTTAAAGCCGGTGTAAGCAACACGACGGTATTGGGGTACACCGCGTGGAAACAGATACTTCGGTGTATCTCGTCCATGCTCACCGTATAGCCAAAATTAAACAAGTCCCGTTCCCCAGCATTTGGCCCCAATCCCGCTAAACCCATCCTATCCAGAAACTCATCCGATTACCTTTGCAATTTTCTGAGTGTAATAGCCTCCTCCACTTCCTCTGGGAGCTCATTCCAAACACGCACAACCTTCTGTGTGGGAAATGTGCCTCAGGTCCTTTGTCAATTTCAGCCCACTCACCTTAAACCTATGCTCTCGATTTTTCAACTCACCCCAACTTGGGTAAAACACATAAATACTCAGTTTACAACCCTTCCGTAAGATCATGTTACGCTGGACAATAACAAGCTATTGGAAACAGAAAGGTGAAACGTAGAATTATTCAACTTTCAGTGCTGGATGCCACTGAGCTGCAGTGCGATCGCCTCGGCTGGTTTCTGTAGTGTAGTGGTTATCACGTTCGCCTAACACGCGATAAGTCCCTAGTTCGAAACTGGGCAGAAACAGCGCAGAAACTGCTTTGTCCTTCAACTGCAGCCAATCACATGCGCAAGAACGGAGCTTCCGTGCTTGCTTGCTTTCCTCTCTGCAAACCTGCCTTCGAATTTGCTTGAACGAATCTGCTCTCGTAGTGAAATGTAAGGCAACTCCATTTAATTATTGTGCAAAGCATTATAAAGTTTTTCTCCAAGCTGGTTCTGATCATATGCCATTCTGTTTGAGAGTGTCGTTGCCGCGTTCTGATCCTTCCACGAAAAGCAGTACCGCATTTGCATTCCTTGCGCAGGCGTCCCGGTTCAAAGACAGGGAAGAAGCTGATGCGCTGGTGTCACAGCGCACCACGAATTCCTGAACTTGTCTGTCTGTCAAACGTACCCCAAAGTCGTCTCTGAAAGGCTTCATTTGGAAGCTGTCTGTCGTTATTCAACGCGCGAGAGTTGGCACCGGAGGTCCTGAATCATGTTTTGGAGCAGTTCGCACGTTAGTGGCTCATTCAATCAGCAACAGCAACGAAAAAAACATACACTCTCAGAGGAACCTCCGGACCTGTGCTGTCATAGCGTCGCTCGTATTAAGGTGCGCCCCGAGATCTAAGCCATGTTGGAACTGAAACGGAGGAATCGACAGAGAGGCTACAGAATGACATCGCATCCATTTAATTTTCTTTAAATCACTGACGAGCAGGAAAATGTTCACGGGGAGGGCGAGTGGAGAAGTGTGGCAATTGCAGCTCTGGTGAAGCTCCTTCTTTGTGATTCACTCAGCAAACAGAGAGGTGAATGTGACTCAGGCGTGAGAGCTCATCACATCGAGAACAAAAAGCAATCAAGGGCAATTAGCACCTCTTCCTGAGTGGGGGTGGGGTGAGGTAATTACCTTTTGAGTTCTGTTACTATGTTTAGAAACTGCCTTTTAGATTGAGATGAACAAAAACTCCATTTCTAATAAGCACCATGGAAGTTAGCAAAATGTATTGAGTCGCTTCTCGTCGATTCCCGCACAGGTTTCCGACTCAGTTGGTATCCATGTGGCTCATGTCCAGCAGTGAACATCTCTGCAGCGAATTGCACGGTTAAGGTAAAAGGCACGGAAAGTGTCATCTCGAAGTGGATCCGAGGTCAGAGCATCCTCACAATGTGATCTGTCGTTCTCGGAATGTAATGCGACTTCCGGTTTTAGGGTAGAGAACTTTCTTTGGGACCCTTATTCTGCAAAACAGAAACAGTGACTGAATAAATGCTGCACGGTATGATGTGGAACACGGCCTGCTCAGCTTTGTGCATTTTCCCTGTAGTCCGGTGTGTTTCGTGTTCCGTGTAAACGTGAAAGTCGTCCTGTTTCGAGCAATGGGTGAAATCATTTAGCAAAGCAAGAATCGAAATTGCAGTAATGTCAAGCAGCTCATGGTTATTTGACCAAAACATAAGCGAACATATATTGTCACGCACTCACAGATACATTTGTAGCTGAAAAGAGTCCGAGAAGATAGACTCAGCTTACGATTGATTTTTGTCTGGATTGATGGGCTATCATTATCTGCTGCGACATTGACATTGTAGCCGGGCACATCCCAGCAGCTGTGCGAGTCGGAGAGGGATCATGGAACCCTTTTCATGTGACTTTGCGTCTGTTGTTATGCAGGGGCACAATTAGAAATGCAAGAAAA
Source organism: Chiloscyllium punctatum (assembly GCF_047496795.1). NCBI lineage: Eukaryota > Metazoa > Chordata > Chondrichthyes > Orectolobiformes > Hemiscylliidae > Chiloscyllium > Chiloscyllium punctatum. The sequence continues at coordinate 56,645,097 of NC_092754.1, read as the reverse complement.
CGGGCCTTGCGGCGGATGGTAGTGTGGCTGAGCGGTCTAAGGCGCTGGATTCAAGTTCCAGTCTTGAGAGGGGCGCGGGTTCGTATATTTCTGCTGTTTCACTCCGATGCTGCAGTTTGTTAAAATGCTGTTTCGGTCCCCACTGTCTTGATGTTGAAAACAAAAGTAAAATGGGTTTGCTTCCCGGGGAATTAACTGTGGTGTGGGATCATGCCACGCGGATAATCGCAAACAGCTCTGCTGTTCCAGGCAATTTGTGCGTTTACTGGAACCGAATGCAGACTGTTATTTCATCGCTGTTGTGATGAAACACGGTAGAAACGAACGACTTCCTTACCTTTGCTCCGACTGACCATACTCCGTGAAATTTTCCCAGACCCTCAGCTGAGGATTTTTGCTGCTGGAAGTTACCTCAGAAACCCTGTTAACTCGTAATGTGGTGACTCGACTCGTCGTTATTTGGTTTTCTGGCCAATGGGAAAATCGATCCAATGAATTTCGATGTCACATTTTATTGAATTTCTCCCATTTCCTTTATTTCCGTCCTGGAGACATCGGAAGGGAAAGGCAATCTAATCGAGACTGTGATTGGTGAAATTCACTTTTTATGGCCCGTTCTTATTATGTTTTTTCTTTCTCTCTTTTCAGCATTTTCTGGGAAGTGTTGGTGCACTAAGGCTGCAGTATGTTTGAAAGAGTAGTTTGGAATTGCCCTGTTGTTAGTTGTGAGATTACTTTATGACTCATGCCCTCGGACTGTCTCACATTTAGCATTCATGCATCTCTGTGTCTGAAAATGCATTCGGCATGCCAGTTTTGTTTGTGTTCCGTGTTAAATGCTTACTGTTTTGCGATTCGCTCAGTACATTACGGGCTAACAGGGTTTCTGAGGTAACTTCCAGCAGCAAAAATCCTCAACTGAGGGTCTGGGAAAAATTCATGGAGTATGGTCAGTCGGAGCAAAAGGAAGGAAGTCGTTCGTTTCTGCAGTGTTTCACAATACTACCTTTCCCGTGAGCAGTCGAACAGTCTAAACGATTGTGCCACAGACTGCGACGGCAAGCTCCGCTAAAAAGGAATCCTTTAAAGCCGGTGTAAGCAACACGACGGTATTGGGGTACACCGCGTGGAAACAGATACTTCGGTGTATCTCGTCCATGCTCACCGTATAGCCAAAATTAAACAAGTCCCGTTCCCCAGCATTTGGCCCCAATCCCGCTAAACCCATCCTATCCAGAAACTCATCCGATTACCTTTGCAATTTTCTGAGTGTAATAGCCTCCTCCACTTCCTCTGGGAGCTCATTCCAAACACGCACAACCTTCTGTGTGGGAAATGTGCCTCAGGTCCTTTGTCAATTTCAGCCCACTCACCTTAAACCTATGCTCTCGATTTTTCAACTCACCCCAACTTGGGTAAAACACATAAATACTCAGTTTACAACCCTTCCGTAAGATCATGTTACGCTGGACAATAACAAGCTATTGGAAACAGAAAGGTGAAACGTAGAATTATTCAACTTTCAGTGCTGGATGCCACTGAGCTGCAGTGCGATCGCCTCGGCTGGTTTCTGTAGTGTAGTGGTTATCACGTTCGCCTAACACGCGATAAGTCCCCAGTTCGAAACTGGGCAGAAACAGCGCAAAAACTGCTTTGTCCTTCAACTGCAGCCATTCACATGCGCAAGAACGGAGCTTCCTTGCTTGCTTTCCTCTCTGCAAACCTGCCTTCGAATTTGCTTGAACGAATCTGCTCTCGTAGTGAAATGTAAGGCAACTCCATTTAATTATTGTGCAAAGCATTATAAAGTTTTTCTCCAAGCTGGTTCTGATCATATGCCATTCTGTTTGAGAGTGTCGTTGCCGCGTTCTGATCCTTCCACGAAAAGCAGTACCGCATTTGCATTCCTTGCGCAGGCGGCCCGGTTCAAAGACAGGGAAGAAGCTGATGCGCTGGTGTCACAGCGCACCACGAATTCCTGAACTTGTCTGTCTGTCAAACGTACCCCAAAGTCGTCTCTGAAAGGCTTCATTTGGAAGCTGTCTGTCGTTATTCAACGCGCGAGAGTTGGCACCGGAGGTCCTGAATCATGTTTTGGAGCAGTTCGCACGTTAGTGGCTCATTCAATCAGCAACAGCAACGAAAAAAACATACACTCTCAGAGGAACCTCCGGACCTGTGCTGTCATAGCGTCGCTCGTATTAAGGTGCGCCCCGAGATCTAAGCCATGTTGGAACTGAAACGGAGGAATCGACAGAGAGGCTACAGAATGACATCGCATCCATTTAATTTTCTTTAAATCACTGACGAGCAGGAAAATGTTCACGGGGAGGGCGAGTGGAGAAGTGTGGCAATTGCAGCTCTGGTGAAGCTCCTTCTTTGTGATTCACTCAGCAAACAGAGAGGTGAATGTGACTCAGGCGTGAGAGCTCATCACATCGAGAACAAAAAGCAATCAAGGGCAATTAGCACCTCTTCCTGAGTGGGGGTGGGGTGAGGTAATTACCTTTTGAGTTCTGTTACTATGTTTAGAAACTGCCTTTTAGATTGAGATGAACAAAAACTCCATTTCTAATAAGCACCATGGAAGTTAGCAAAATGTATTGAGTCGCTTCTCGTCGATTCCCGCACAGGTTTCCGACTCAGTTGGTATCCATGTGGCTCATGTCCAGCAGTGAACATCTCTGCAGCGAATTGCACGGTTAAGGTAAAAGGCACGGAAAGTGTCATCTCGAAGTGGATCCGAGGTCAGAGCATCCTCACAATGTGATCTGTCGTTCTCGGAATGTAATGCGACTTCCGGTTTTAGGGTAGAGAACTTTCTTTGGGACCCTTATTCTGCAAAACAGAAACAGTGACTGAATAAATGCTGCACGGTATGATGTGGAACACGGCCTGCTCAGCTTTGTGCATTTTCCCTGTAGTCCGGTGTGTTTCGTGTTCCGTGTAAACGTGAAAGTCGTCCTGTTTCGAGCAATGGGTGAAATCATTTAGCAAAGCAAGAATCGAAATTGCAGTAATGTCAAGCAGCTCATGGTTATTTGACCAAAACATAAGCGAACATATATTGTCACGCACTCACAGATACATTTGTAGCTGAAAAGAGTCCGAGAAGATAGACTCAGCTTACGATTGATTTTTGTCTGGATTGATGGGCTATCATTATCTGCTGCGACATTGACATTGTAGCCGGGCACATCCCAGCAGCTGTGCGAGTCGGAGAGGGATCATGGAACCCTTTTCATGTGACTTTGCGTCTGTTGTTATGCAGGGGCACAATTAGAAATGCAAGAAAACGGGCCTTGCGGCGGATGGTAGTGTGGCTAAGCGGTCTAAGGCGCTGGATTCAAGTTCCAGTCTTGAGAGGGGCGCGGGTTCGTATATTTCTGCTGTTTCACTCCGATGCTGCAGTTTGTTAAAATGCTGTTTCGGTCCCCACTGTCTTGATGTTGAAAACAAAAGTAAAATGGGTTTGCTTCCCGGGGAATTAACTGTGGTGTGGGATCATGCCACGCGGATAATCGCAAACAGCTCTGCTGTTCCAGGCAATTTGTGCGTTTACTGGAACCGAATGCAGACTGTTATTTCATCGCTGTTGTGATGAAACACGGTAGAAACGAACGACTTCCTTACCTTTGCTCCGACTGACCATACTCCGTGAAATTTTCCCAGACCCTCAGCTGAGGATTTTTGCTGCTGGAAGTTACCTCAGAAACCCTGTTAACTCGTAATGTGGTGACTCGACTCGTCGTTATTTGGTTTTCTGGCCAATGGGAAAATCGATCCAATGAATTTCGATGTCACATTTTATTGAATTTCTCCCATTTCCTTTATTTCCGTCCTGGAGACATCGGAAGGGAAAGGCAATCTAATCGAGACTGTGATTGGTGAAATTCACTTTTTATGGCCCGTTCTTATTATGTTTTTTCTTTCTCTCTTTTCAGCATTTTCTGGGAAGTGTTGGTGCACTAAGGCTGCAGTATGTTTGAAAGAGTAGTTTGGAATTGCCCTGTTGTTAGTTGTGAGATTACTTTATGACTCATGCCCTCGGACTGTCTCACATTTAGCATTCATGCATCTCTGTGTCTGAAAATGCATTCGGCATGCCAGTTTTGTTTGTGTTCCGTGTTAAATGCTTACTGTTTTGCGATTCGCTCAGTACATTACGGGCTAACAGGGTTTCTGAGGTAACTTCCAGCAGCAAAAATCCTCAACTGAGGGTCTGGGAAAAATTCGTGGAGTATGGTCAGTCGGAGCAAAAGGAAGGAAGTCGTTCGTTTCTGCAGTGTTTCACAATACTACCTTTCCCGTGAGCAGTCGAACAGTCTAAACGATTGTGCCACAGACTGCGACGGCAAGCTCCGCTAAAAAGGAATCCTTTAAAGCCGGTGTAAGCAACACGACGGTATTGGGGTACACCGCGTGGAAACAGATACTTCGGTGTATCTCGTCCATGCTCACCGTATAGCCAAAATTAAACAAGTCCCGTTCCCCAGCATTTGGCCCCAATCCCGCTAAACCCATCCTATCCAGAAACTCATCCGATTACCTTTGCAATTTTCTGAGTGTAATAGCCTCCTCCACTTCCTCTGGGAGCTCATTCCAAACACGCACAACCTTCTGTGTGGGAAATGTGCCTCAGGTCCTTTGTCAATTTCAGCCCACTCACCTTAAACCTATGCTCTCGATTTTTCAACTCACCCCAACTTGGGTAAAACACATAAATACTCAGTTTACAACCCTTCCGTAAGATCATGTTACGCTGGACAATAACAAGCTATTGGAAACAGAAAGGTGAAACGTAGAATTATTCAACTTTCAGTGCTGGATGCCACTGAGCTGCAGTGCGATCGCCTCGGCTGGTTTCTGTAGTGTAGTGGTTATCACGTTCGCCTAACACGCGATAAGTCCCCAGTTCGAAACTGGGCAGAAACAGCGCAGAAACTGCTTTGTCCTTCAACTGCAGCCAATCACATGCGCAAGAACGGAGCTTCCTTGCTTGCTTTCCTCTCTGCAAACCTGCCTTCGAATTTGCTTGAACGAATCTGCTCTCGTAGTGAAATGTAAGGCAACTCCATTTAATTATTGTGCAAAGCATTATAAAGTTTTTCTCCAAGCTGGTTCTGATCATATGCCATTCTGTTTGAGAGTGTCGTTGCCGCGTTCTGATCCTTCCACGAAAAGCAGTACCGCATTTGCATTCCTTGCGCAGGCGGCCCGGTTCAAAGACAGGGAAGAAGCTGATGCGCTGGTGTCACAGCGCACCACGAATTCCTGAACTTGTCTGTCTGTCAAACGTACCCCAAAGTCGTCTCTGAAAGGCTTCATTTGGAAGCTGTCTGTCGTTATTCAACGCGCGAGAGTTGGCACCGGAGGTCCTGAATCATGTTTTGGAGCAGTTCGCACGTTAGTGGCTCATTCAATCAGCAACAGCAACGAAAAAAACATACACTCTCAGAGGAACCTCCGGACCTGTGCTGTCATAGCGTCGCTCGTATTAAGGTGCGCCCCGAGATCTAAGCCATGTTGGAACTGAAACGGAGGAATCGACAGAGAGGCTACAGAATGACATCGCATCCATTTAATTTTCTTTAAATCACTGACGAGCAGGAAAATGTTCACGGGGAGGGCGAGTGGAGAAGTGTGGCAATTGCAGCTCTGGTGAAGCTCCTTCTTTGTGATTCACTCAGCAAACAGAGAGGTGAATGTGACTCAGGCGTGAGAGCTCATCACATCGAGAACAAAAAGCAATCAAGGGCAATTAGCACCTCTTCCTGAGTGGGGGTGGGGTGAGGTAATTACCTTTTGAGTTCTGTTACTATGTTTAGAAACTGCCTTTTAGATTGAGATGAACAAAAACTCCATTTCTAATAAGCACCATGGAAGTTAGCAAAATGTATTGAGTCGCTTCTCGTCGATTCCCGCACAGGTTTCCGACTCAGTTGGTATCCATGTGGCTCATGTCCAGCAGTGAACATCTCTGCAGCGAATTGCACGGTTAAGGTAAAAGGCACGGAAAGTGTCATCTCGAAGTGGATCCGAGGTCAGAGCATCCTCACAATGTGATCTGTCGTTCTCGGAATGTAATGCGACTTCCGGTTTTAGGGTAGAGAACTTTCTTTGGGACCCTTATTCTGCAAAACAGAAACAGTGACTGAATAAATGCTGCACGGTATGATGTGGAACACGGCCTGCTCAGCTTTGTGCATTTTCCCTGTAGTCCGGTGTGTTTCGTGTTCCGTGTAAACGTGAAAGTCGTCCTGTTTCGAGCAATGGGTGAAATCATTTAGCAAAGCAAGAATCGAAATTGCAGTAATGTCAAGCAGCTCATGGTTATTTGACCAAAACATAAGCGAACATATATTGTCACGCACTCACAGATACATTTGTAGCTGAAAAGAGTCCGAGAAGATAGACTCAGCTTACGATTGATTTTTGTCTGGATTGATGGGCTATCATTATCTGCTGCGACATTGACATTGTAGCCGGGCACATCCCAGCAGCTGTGCGAGTCGGAGAGGGATCATGGAACCCTTTTCATGTGACTTTGCGTCTGTTGTTATGCAGGGGCACAATTAGAAATGCAAGAAAACGGGCCTTGCGGCGGATGGTAGTGTGGCTGAGCGGTCTAAGGCGCTGGATTCAAGTTCCAGTCTTGAGAGGGGCGCGGGTTCGTATATTTCTGCTGTTTCACTCCGATGCTGCAGTTTGTTAAAATGTTGTTTCGGTCCCCACTGTCTTGATGTTGAAAACAAAAGTAAAATGGGTTTGCTTCCCGGGGAATTAACTGTGGTGTGGGATCATGCCACGCGGATAATCGCAAACAGCTCTGCTGTTCCAGGCAATTTGTGCGTTTACTGGAACCGAATGCAGACTGTTATTTCATCGCTGTTGTGATGAAACACGGTAGAAACGAACGACTTCCTTACCTTTGCTCCGACTGACCATACTCCGTGAAATTTTCCCAGACCCTCAGCTGAGGATTTTTGCTGCTGGAAGTTACCTCAGAAACCCTGTTAACTCGTAATGTGGTGACTCGACTCGTCGTTATTTGGTTTTCTGGCCAATGGGAAAATCGATCCAATGAATTTCGATGTCACATTTTATTGAATTTCTCCCATTTCCTTTATTTCCGTCCTGGAGACATCGGAAGGGAAAGGCAATCTAATCGAGACTGTGATTGGTGAAATTCACTTTTTATGGCCCGTTCTTATTATGTTTTTTCTTTCTCTCTTTTCAGCATTTTCTGGGAAGTGTTGGTGCACTAAGGCTGCAGTATGTTTGAAAGAGTAGTTTGGAATTGCCCTGTTGTTAGTTGTGAGATTACTTTATGACTCATGCCCTCGGACTGTCTCACATTTAGCATTCATGCATCTCTGTGTCTGAAAATGCATTCGGCATGCCAGTTTTGTTTGTGTTCCGTGTTAAATGCTTACTGTTTTGCGATTCGCTCAGTACTTTACGGGCTAACAGGGTTTCTGAGGTAACTTCCAGCAGCAAAAATCCTCAACTGAGGGTCTGGGAAAAATTCGTGGAGTATGGTCAGTCGGAGCAAAAGGAAGGAAGTCGTTCGTTTCTGCAGTGTTTCACAATACTACCTTTCCCGTGAGCAGTCGAACAGTCTAAACGATTGTGCCACAGACTGCGACGGCAAGCTCCGCTAAAAAGGAATCCTTTAAAGCCGGTGTAAGCAACACGACGGTATTGGGGTACACCGCGTGGAAACAGATACTTCGGTGTATCTCGTCCATGCTCACCGTATAGCCAAAATTAAACAAGTCCCGTTCCCCAGCATTTGGCCCCAATCCCGCTAAACCCATCCTATCCAGAAACTCATCCGATTACCTTTGCAATTTTCTGAGTGTAATAGCCTCCTCCACTTCCTCTGGGAGCTCATTTCAAACACGCACAACCTTCTGTGTGGGAAATGTGCCTCAGGTCCTTTGTCAATTTCAGCCCACTCACCTTAAACCTATGCTCTCGATTTTTCAACTCACCCCAACTTGGGTAAAACACATAAATACTCAGTTTACAACCCTTCCGTAAGATCATGTTACGCTGGACAATAACAAGCTATTGGAAACAGAAAGGTGAAACGTAGAATTATTCAACTTTCAGTGCTGGATGCCACTGAGCTGCAGTGCGATCGCCTCGGCTGGTTTCTGTAGTGTAGTGGTTATCACGTTCGCCTAACACGCGATAAGTCCCCAGTTCGAAACTGGGCAGAAACAGCGCAGAAACTGCTTTGTCCTTCAACTGCACCCATTCACATGCGCAAGAACGGAGCTTCCTTGCTTGCTTTCCTCTCTGCAAACCTGCCTTCGAATTTGCTTGAACGAATCTGCTCTCGTAGTGAAATGTAAGGCAACTCCATTTAATTATTGTGCAAAGCATTATAAAGTTTTTCTCCAAGCTGGTTCTGATCATATGCCATTCTGTTTGAGAGTGTCGTTGCCGCGTTCTGATCCTTCCACGAAAAGCAGTACCGCATTTGCATTCCTTGCGCAGGCGGCCCGGTTCAAAGACAGGGAAGAAGCTGATGCGCTGGTGTCACAGCGCACCACGAATTCCTGAACTTGTCTGTCTGTCAAACGTACCCCAAAGTCGTCTCTGAAAGGCTTCATTTGGAAGCTGTCTGTCGTTATTCAACGCGCGAGAGTTGGCACCGGAGGTCCTGAATCATGTTTTGGAGCAGTTCGCACGTTAGTGGCTCATTCAATCAGCAACAGCAACGAAAAAAACATACACTCTCAGAGGAACCTCCGGACCTGTGCTGTCATAGCGTCGCTCGTATTAAGGTGCGCCCCGAGATCTAAGCCATGTTGGAACTGAAACGGAGGAATCGACAGAGAGGCTACAGAATGACATCGCATCCATTTAATTTTCTTTAAATCACTGACGAGCAGGAAAATGTTCACGGGGAGGGCGAGTGGAGAAGTGTGGCAATTGCAGCTCTGGTGAAGCTCCTTCTTTGTGATTCACTCAGCAAACAGAGAGGTGAATGTGACTCAGGCGTGAGAGCTCATCACATCGAGAACAAAAAGCAATCAAGGGCAATTAGCACCTCTTCCTGAGTGGGGGTGGGGTGAGGTAATTACCTTTTGAGTTCTGTTACTATGTTTAGAAACTGCCTTTTAGATTGAGATGAACAAAAACTCCATTTCTAATAAGCACCATGGAAGTTAGCAAAATGTATTGAGTCGCTTCTCGTCGATTCCCGCACAGGTTTCCGACTCAGTTGGTATCCATGTGGCTCATGTCCAGCAGTGAACATCTCTGCAGCGAATTGCACGGTTAAGGTAAAAGGCACGGAAAGTGTCATCTCGAAGTGGATCCGAGGTCAGAGCATCCTCACAATGTGATCTGTCGTTCTCGGAATGTAATGCGACTTCCGGTTTTAGGGTAGAGAACTTTCTTTGGGACCCTTATTCTGCAAAACAGAAACAGTGACTGAATAAATGCTGCACGGTATGATGTGGAACACGGCCTGCTCAGCTTTGTGCATTTTCCCTGTAGTCCGGTGTGTTTCGTGTTCCGTGTAAACGTGAAAGTCGTCCTGTTTCGAGCAATGGGTGAAATCATTTAGCAAAGCAAGAATCGAAATTGCAGTAATGTCAAGCAGCTCATGGTTATTTGACCAAAACATAAGCGAACATATATTGTCACGCACTCACAGATACATTTGTAGCTGAAAAGAGTCCGAGAAGATAGACTCAGCTTACGATTGATTTTTGTCTGGATTGATGGGCTATCATTATCTGCTGCGACATTGACATTGTAGCCGGGCACATCCCAGCAGCTGTGCGAGTCGGAGAGGGATCATGGAACCCTTTTCATGTGACTTTGCGTCTGTTGTTATGCAGGGGCACAATTAGAAATGCAAGAAAACGGGCCTTGCGGCGGATGGTAGTGTGGCTGAGCGGTCTAAGGCGCTGGATTCAAGTTCCAGTCTTGAGAGGGGCGCGGGTTCGTATATTTCTGCTGTTTCACTCCGATGCTGCAGTTTGTTAAAATGTTGTTTCGGTCCCCACTGTCTTGATGTTGAAAACAAAAGTAAAATGGGTTTGCTTCCCGGGGAATTAACTGTGGTGTGGGATCATGCCACGCGGATAATCGCAAACAGCTCTGCTGTTCCAGGCAATTTGTGCGTTTACTGGAACCGAATGCAGACTGTTATTTCATCGCTGTTGTGATGAAACACGGTAGAAATGAACGACTTCCTTACCTTTGCTCCGACTGACCATACTCCGTGAAATTTTCCCAGACCCTCAGCTGAGGATTTTTGCTGCTGGAAGTTACCTCAGAAACCCTGTTAACTCGTAATGTGGTGACTCGACTCGTCGTTATTTGGTTTTCTGGCCAATGGGAAAATCGATCCAATGAATTTCGATGTCACATTTTATTGAATTTCTCCCATTTCCTTTATTTCCGTCCTGGAGACATCGGAAGGGAAAGGCAATCTAATCGAGACTGTGATTGGTGAAATTCACTTTTTATGGCCCGTTCTTATTATGTTTTTTCTTTCTCTCTTTTCAGCATTTTCTGGGAAGTGTTGGTGCACTAAGGCTGCAGTATGTTTGAAAGAGTAGTTTGGAATTGCCCTGTTGTTAGTTGTGAGATTACTTTATGACTCATGCCCTCGGACTGTCTCACATTTAGCATTCATGCATCTCTGTGTCTGAAAATGCATTCGGCATGCCAGTTTTGTTTGTGTTCCGTGTTAAATGCTTACTGTTTTGCGATTCGCTCAGTACATTACGGGCTAACAGGGTTTCTGAGGTAACTTCCAGCAGCAAAAATCCTCAACTGAGGGTCTGGGAAAAATTCGTGGAGTATGGTCAGTCGGAGCAAAAGGAAGGAAGTCGTTCGTTTCTGCAGTGTTTCACAATACTACCTTTCCCGTGAGCAGTCGAACAGTCTAAACGATTGTGCCACAGACTGCGACGGCAAGCTCCGCTAAAAAGGAATCCTTTAAAGCCGGTGTAAGCAACACGACGGTATTGGGGTACACCGCGTGGAAACAGATACTTCGGTGTATCTCGTCCATGCTCACCGTATAGCCAAAATTAAACAAGTCCCGTTCCCCAGCATTTGGCCCCAATCCCGCTAAACCCATCCTATCCAGAAACTCATCCGATTACCTTTGCAATTTTCTGAGTGTAATAGCCTCCTCCACTTCCTCTGGGAGCTCATTCCAAACACGCACAACCTTCTGTGTGGGAAATGTGCCTCAGGTCCTTTGTCAATTTCAGCCCACTCACCTTAAACCTATGCTCTCGATTTTTCAACTCACCCCAACTTGGGTAAAACACATAAATACTCAGTTTACAACCCTTCCGTAAGATCATGTTACGCTGGACAATAACAAGCTATTGGAAACAGAAAGGTGAAACGTAGAATTATTCAACTTTCAGTGCTGGATGCCACTGAGCTGCAGTGCGATCGCCTCGGCTGGTTTCTGTAGTGTAGTGGTTATCACGTTCGCCTAACACGCGATAAGTCCCCAGTTCGAAACTGGGCAGAAACAGCGCAGAAACTGCTTTGTCCTTCAACTGCAGCCAATCACATGCGCAAGAACGGAGCTTCCTTGCTTGCTTTCCTCTCTGCAAACCTGCCTTCGAATTTGCTTGAACGAATCTGCTCTCGTAGTGAAATGTAAGGCAACTCCATTTAATTATTGTGCAAAGCATTATAAAGTTTTTCTCCAAGCTGGTTCTGATCATATGCCATTCTGTTTGAGAGTGTCGTTGCCGCGTTCTGATCCTTCCACGAAAAGCAGTACCGCATTTGCATTCCTTGCGCAGGCGGCCCGGTTCAAAGACAGGGAAGAAGCTGATGCGCTGGTGTCACAGCGCACCACGAATTCCTGAACTTGTCTGTCTGTCAAACGTACCCCAAAGTCGTCTCTGAAAGGCTTCATTTGGAAGCTGTCTGTCGTTATTCAACGCGCGAGAGTTGGCACCGGAGGTCCTGAATCATGTTTTGGAGCAGTTCGCACGTTAGTGGCTCATTCAATCAGCAACAGCAACGAAAAAAACATACACTCTCAGAGGAACCTCCGGACCTGTGCTGTCATAGCGTCGCTCGTATTAAGGTGCGCCCCGAGATCTAAGCCATGTTGGAACTGAAACGGAGGAATCGACAGAGAGGCTACAGAATGACATCGCATCCATTTAATTTTCTTTAAATCACTGACGAGCAGGAAAATGTTCACGGGGAGGGCGAGTGGAGAAGTGTGGCAATTGCAGCTCTGGTGAAGCTCCTTCTTTGTGATTCACTCAGCAAACAGAGAGGTGAATGTGACTCAGGCGTGAGAGCTCATCACATCGAGAACAAAAAGCAATCAAGGGCAATTAGCACCTCTTCCTGAGTGGGGGTGGGGTGAGGTAATTACCTTTTGAGTTCTGTTACTATGTTTAGAAACTGCCTTTTAGATTGAGATGAACAAAAACTCCATTTCTAATAAGCACCATGGAAGTTAGCAAAATGTATTGAGTCGCTTCTCGTCGATTCCCGCACAGGTTTCCGACTCAGTTGGTATCCATGTGGCTCATGTCCAGCAGTGAACATCTCTGCAGCGAATTGCACGGTTAAGGTAAAAGGCACGGAAAGTGTCATCTCGAAGTGGATCCGAGGTCAGAGCATCCTCACAATGTGATCTGTCGTTCTCGGAATGTAATGCGACTTCCGGTTTTAGGGTAGAGAACTTTCTTTGGGACCCTTATTCTGCAAAACAGAAACAGTGACTGAATAAATGCTGCACGGTATGATGTGGAACACGGCCTGCTCAGCTTTGTGCATTTTCCCTGTAGTCCGGTGTGTTTCGTGTTCCGTGTAAACGTGAAAGTCGTCCTGTTTCGAGCAATGGGTGAAATCATTTAGCAAAGCAAGAATCGAAATTGCAGTAATGTCAAGCAGCTCATGGTTATTTGACCAAAACATAAGCGAACATATATTGTCACGCACTCACAGATACATTTGTAGCTGAAAAGAGTCCGAGAAGATAGACTCAGCTTACGATTGATTTTTGTCTGGATTGATGGGCTATCATTATCTGCTGCGACATTGACATTGTAGCCGGGCACATCCCAGCAGCTGTGCGAGTCGGAGAGGGATCATGGAACCCTTTTCATGTGACTTTGCGTCTGTTGTTATGCAGGGGCACAATTAGAAATGCAAGAAAACGGGCCTTGCGGCGGATGGTAGTGTGGCTGAGCGGTCTAAGGCGCTGGATTCAAGTTCCAGTCTTGAGAGGGGCGCGGGTTCGTATATTTCTGCTGTTTCACTCCGATGCTGCAGTTTGTTAAAATGTTGTTTCGGTCCCCACTGTCTTGATGTTGAAAACAAAAGTAAAATGGGTTTGCTTCCCGGGGAATTAACTGTGGTGTGGGATCATGCCACGCGGATAATCGCAAACAGCTCTGCTGTTCCAGGCAATTTGTGCGTTTACTGGAACCGAATGCAGACTGTTATTTCATCGCTGTTGTGATGAAACACGGTAGAAACGAACGACTTCCTTACCTTTGCTCCGACTGACCATACTCCGTGAAATTTTCCCAGACCCTCAGCTGAGGATTTTTGCTGCTGGAAGTTACCTCAGAAACCCTGTTAACTCGTAATGTGGTGACTCGACTCGTCGTTATTTGGTTTTCTGGCCAATGGGAAAATCGATCCAATGAATTTCGATGTCACATTTTATTGAATTTCTCCCATTTCCTTTATTTCCGTCCTGGAGACATCGGAAGGGAAAGGCAATCTAATCGAGACTGTGATTGGTGAAATTCACTTTTTATGGCCCGTTCTTATTATGTTTTTTCTTTCTCTCTTTTCAGCATTTTCTGGGAAGTGTTGGTGCACTAAGGCTGCAGTATGTTTGAAAGAGTAGTTTGGAATTGCCCTGTTGTTAGTTGTGAGATTACTTTATGACTCATGCCCTCGGACTGTCTCACATTTAGCATTCATGCATCTCTGTGTCTGAAAATGCATTCGGCATGCCAGTTTTGTTTGTGTTCCGTGTTAAATGCTTACTGTTTTGCGATTCGCTCAGTACTTTACGGGCTAACAGGGTTTCTGAGGTAACTTCCAGCAGCAAAAATCCTCAACTGAGGGTCTGGGAAAAATTCGTGGAGTATGGTCAGTCGGAGCAAAAGGAAGGAAGTCGTTCGTTTCTGCAGTGTTTCACAATACTACCTTTCCCGTGAGCAGTCGAACAGTCTAAACGATTGTGCCACAGACTGCGACGGCAAGCTCCGCTAAAAAGGAATCCTTTAAAGCCGGTGTAAGCAACACGACGGTATTGGGGTACACCGCGTGGAAACAGATACTTCGGTGTATCTCGTCCATGCTCACCGTATAGCCAAAATTAAACAAGTCCCGTTCCCCAGCATTTGGCCCCAATCCCGCTAAACCCATCCTATCCAGAAACTCATCCGATTACCTTTGCAATTTTCTGAGTGTAATAGCCTCCTCCACTTCCTCTGGGAGCTCATTTCAAACACGCACAACCTTCTGTGTGGGAAATGTGCCTCAGGTCCTTTGTCAATTTCAGCCCACTCACCTTAAACCTATGCTCTCGATTTTTCAACTCACCCCAACTTGGGTAAAACACATAAATACTCAGTTTACAACCCTTCCGTAAGATCATGTTACGCTGGACAATAACAAGCTATTGGAAACAGAAAGGTGAAACGTAGAATTATTCAACTTTCAGTGCTGGATGCCACTGAGCTGCAGTGCGATCGCCTCGGCTGGTTTCTGTAGTGTAGTGGTTATCACGTTCGCCTAACACGCGATAAGTCCCCAGTTCGAAACTGGGCAGAAACAGCGCAGAAACTGCTTTGTCCTTCAACTGCACCCATTCACATGCGCAAGAACGGAGCTTCCTTGCTTGCTTTCCTCTCTGCAAACCTGCCTTCGAATTTGCTTGAACGAATCTGCTCTCGTAGTGAAATGTAAGGCAACTCCATTTAATTATTGTGCAAAGCATTATAAAGTTTTTCTCCAAGCTGGTTCTGATCATATGCCATTCTGTTTGAGAGTGTCGTTGCCGCGTTCTGATCCTTCCACGAAAAGCAGTACCGCATTTGCATTCCTTGCGCAGGCGGCCCGGTTCAAAGACAGGGAAGAAGCTGATGCGCTGGTGTCACAGCGCACCACGAATTCCTGAACTTGTCTGTCTGTCAAACGTACCCCAAAGTCGTCTCTGAAAGGCTTCATTTGGAAGCTGTCTGTCGTTATTCAACGCGCGAGAGTTGGCACCGGAGGTCCTGAATCATGTTTTGGAGCAGTTCGCACGTTAGTGGCTCATTCAATCAGCAACAGCAACGAAAAAAACATACACTCTCAGAGGAACCTCCGGACCTGTGCTGTCATAGCGTCGCTCGTATTAAGGTGCGCCCCGAGATCTAAGCCATGTTGGAACTGAAACGGAGGAATCGACAGAGAGGCTACAGAATGACATCGCATCCATTTAATTTTCTTTAAATCACTGACGAGCAGGAAAATGTTCACGGGGAGGGCGAGTGGAGAAGTGTGGCAATTGCAGCTCTGGTGAAGCTCCTTCTTTGTGATTCACTCAGCAAACAGAGAGGTGAATGTGACTCAGGCGTGAGAGCTCATCACATCGAGAACAAAAAGCAATCAAGGGCAATTAGCACCTCTTCCTGAGTGGGGGTGGGGTGAGGTAATTACCTTTTGAGTTCTGTTACTATGTTTAGAAACTGCCTTTTAGATTGAGATGAACAAAAACTCCATTTCTAATAAGCACCATGGAAGTTAGCAAAATGTATTGAGTCGCTTCTCGTCGATTCCCGCACAGGTTTCCGACTCAGTTGGTATCCATGTGGCTCATGTCCAGCAGTGAACATCTCTGCAGCGAATTGCACGGTTAAGGTAAAAGGCACGGAAAGTGTCATCTCGAAGTGGATCCGAGGTCAGAGCATCCTCACAATGTGATCTGTCGTTCTCGGAATGTAATGCGACTTCCGGTTTTAGGGTAGAGAACTTTCTTTGGGACCCTTATTCTGCAAAACAGAAACAGTGACTGAATAAATGCTGCACGGTATGATGTGGAACACGGCCTGCTCAGCTTTGTGCATTTTCCCTGTAGTCCGGTGTGTTTCGTGTTCCGTGTAAACGTGAAAGTCGTCCTGTTTCGAGCAATGGGTGAAATCATTTAGCAAAGCAAGAATCGAAATTGCAGTAATGTCAAGCAGCTCATGGTTATTTGACCAAAACATAAGCGAACATATATTGTCACGCACTCACAGATACATTTGTAGCTGAAAAGAGTCCGAGAAGATAGACTCAGCTTACGATTGATTTTTGTCTGGATTGATGGGCTATCATTATCTGCTGCGACATTGACATTGTAGCCGGGCACATCCCAGCAGCTGTGCGAGTCGGAGAGGGATCATGGAACCCTTTTCATGTGACTTTGCGTCTGTTGTTATGCAGGGGCACAATTAGAAATGCAAGAAAACGGGCCTTGCGGCGGATGGTAGTGTGGCTGAGCGGTCTAAGGCGCTGGATTCAAGTTCCAGTCTTGAGAGGGGCGCGGGTTCGTATATTTCTGCTGTTTCACTCCGATGCTGCAGTTTGTTAAAATGTTGTTTCGGTCCCCACTGTCTTGATGTTGAAAACAAAAGTAAAATGGGTTTGCTTCCCGGGGAATTAACTGTGGTGTGGGATCATGCCACGCGGATAATCGCAAACAGCTCTGCTGTTCCAGGCAATTTGTGCGTTTACTGGAACCGAATGCAGACTGTTATTTCATCGCTGTTGTGATGAAACACGGTAGAAATGAACGACTTCCTTACCTTTGCTCCGACTGACCATACTCCGTGAAATTTTCCCAGACCCTCAGCTGAGGATTTTTGCTGCTGGAAGTTACCTCAGAAACCCTGTTAACTCGTAATGTGGTGACTCGACTCGTCGTTATTTGGTTTTCTGGCCAATGGGAAAATCGATCCAATGAATTTCGATGTCACATTTTATTGAATTTCTCCCATTTCCTTTATTTCCGTCCTGGAGACATCGGAAGGGAAAGGCAATCTAATCGAGACTGTGATTGGTGAAATTCACTTTTTATGGCCCGTTCTTATTATGTTTTTTCTTTCTCTCTTTTCAGCATTTTCTGGGAAGTGTTGGTGCACTAAGGCTGCAGTATGTTTGAAAGAGTAGTTTGGAATTGCCCTGTTGTTAGTTGTGAGATTACTTTATGACTCATGCCCTCGGACTGTCTCACATTTAGCATTCATGCATCTCTGTGTCTGAAAATGCATTCGGCATGCCAGTTTTGTTTGTGTTCCGTGTTAAATGCTTACTGTTTTGCGATTCGCTCAGTACATTACGGGCTAACAGGGTTTCTGAGGTAACTTCCAGCAGCAAAAATCCTCAACTGAGGGTCTGGGAAAAATTCGTGGAGTATGGTCAGTCGGAGCAAAAGGAAGGAAGTCGTTCGTTTCTGCAGTGTTTCACAATACTACCTTTCCCGTGAGCAGTCGAACAGTCTAAACGATTGTGCCACAGACTGCGACGGCAAGCTCCGCTAAAAAGGAATCCTTTAAAGCCGGTGTAAGCAACACGACGGTATTGGGGTACACCGCGTGGAAACAGATACTTCGGTGTATCTCGTCCATGCTCACCGTATAGCCAAAATTAAACAAGTCCCGTTCCCCAGCATTTGGCCCCAATCCCGCTAAACCCATCCTATCCAGAAACTCATCCGATTACCTTTGCAATTTTCTGAGTGTAATAGCCTCCTCCACTTCCTCTGGGAGCTCATTCCAAACACGCACAACCTTCTGTGTGGGAAATGTGCCTCAGGTCCTTTGTCAATTTCAGCCCACTCACCTTAAACCTATGCTCTCGATTTTTCAACTCACCCCAACTTGGGTAAAACACATAAATACTCAGTTTACAACCCTTCCGTAAGATCATGTTACGCTGGACAATAACAAGCTATTGGAAACAGAAAGGTGAAACGTAGAATTATTCAACTTTCAGTGCTGGATGCCACTGAGCTGCAGTGCGATCGCCTCGGCTGGTTTCTGTAGTGTAGTGGTTATCACGTTCGCCTAACACGCGAAAAGTCCCCAGTTCGAAACTGGGCAGAAACAGCGCAGAAACTGCTTTGTCCTTAAACTGCAGCCATTCACATGCGCAAGAACGGAGCTTCCTTGCTTGCTTTCCTCTCTGCAAACCTGCCTTCGAATTTGCTTGAACGAATCTGCTCTCGTAGTGAAATGTAAGGCAACTCCATTTAATTATTGTGCAAAGCATTATAAAGTTTTTCTCCAACCTGGTTCTTATCATATGCCATTCTGTTTGAGAGTGTCGTTGCCGCGTTCTGATCCTTCCACGAAAAGCAGTACCGCATTTGCATTCCTTGCGCAGGCGGCCCGGTTCAAAGACAGGGAAGAAGCTGATGCGCTGGTGTCACAGCGCACCACGAATTCCTGAACTTGTCTGTCTGTCAAACGTACCCCAAAGTCGTCTCTGAAAGGCTTCATTTGGAAGCTGTCTGTCGTTATTCAACGCGCGAGAGTTGGCACCGGAGGTCCTGAATCATGTTTTGGAGCAGTTCGCACGTTAGTGGCTCATTCAATCAGCAACAGCAACGAAAAAAACATACACTCTCAGAGGAACCTCCGGACCTGTGCTGTCATAGCGTCGCTCGTATTAAGGTGCGCCCCGAGATCTAAGCCATGTTGGAACTGAAACGGAGGAATCGACAGAGAGGCTACAGAATGACATCGCATCCATTTAATTTTCTTTAAATCACTGACGAGCAGGAAAATGTTCACGGGGAGGGCGAGTGGAGAAGTGTGGCAATTGCAGCTCTGGTGAAGCTCCTTCTTTGTGATTCACTCAGCAAACAGAGAGGTGAATGTGACTCAGGCGTGAGAGCTCATCACATCGAGAACAAAAAGCAATCAAGGGCAATTAGCACCTCTTCCTGAGTGGGGGTGGGGTGAGGTAATTACCTTTTGAGTTCTGTTACTATGTTTAGAAACTGCCTTTTAGATTGAGATGAACAAAAACTCCATTTCTAATAAGCACCATGGAAGTTAGCAAAATGTATTGAGTCGCTTCTCGTCGATTCCCGCACAGGTTTCCGACTCAGTTGGTATCCATGTGGCTCATGTCCAGCAGTGAACATCTCTGCAGCGAATTGCACGGTTAAGGTAAAAGGCACGGAAAGTGTCATCTCGAAGTGGATCCGAGGTCAGAGCATCCTCACAATGTGATCTGTCGTTCTCGGAATGTAATGCGACTTCCGGTTTTAGGGTAGAGAACTTTCTTTGGGACCCTTATTCTGCAAAACAGAAACAGTGACTGAATAAATGCTGCACGGTATGATGTGGAACACGGCCTGCTCAGCTTTGTGCATTTTCCCTGTAGTCCGGTGTGTTTCGTGTTCCGTGTAAACGTGAAAGTCGTCCTGTTTCGAGCAATGGGTGAAATCATTTAGCAAAGCAAGAATCGAAATTGCAGTAATGTCAAGCAGCTCATGGTTATTTGACCAAAACATAAGCGAACATATATTGTCACGCACTCACAGATACATTTGTAGCTGAAAAGAGTCCGAGAAGATAGACTCAGCTTACGATTGATTTTTGTCTGGATTGATGGGCTATCATTATCTGCTGCGACATTGACATTGTAGCCGGGCACATCCCAGCAGCTGTGCGAGTCGGAGAGGGATCATGGAACCCTTTTCA
Organism: Chiloscyllium punctatum; assembly: GCF_047496795.1. Lineage (NCBI taxonomy): Eukaryota > Metazoa > Chordata > Chondrichthyes > Orectolobiformes > Hemiscylliidae > Chiloscyllium > Chiloscyllium punctatum. Next base: position 56,625,373 of record NC_092754.1, on the reverse strand, counting down.
TGTGACTTTGCGTCTGTTGTTATGCAGGGGCACAATTAGAAATGCAAGAAAACGGGCCTTGCGGCGGATGGTAGTGTGGCTGAGCGGTCTAAGGCGCTGGATTCAAGTTCCAGTCTTGAGAGGGGCGCGGGTTCGTATATTTCTGCTGTTTCACTCCGATGCTGCAGTTTGTTAAAATGTTGTTTCGGTCCCCACTGTCTTGATGTTGAAAACAAAAGTAAAATGGGTTTGCTTCCCGGGGAATTAACTGTGGTGTGGGATCATGCCACGCGGATAATCGCAAACAGCTCTGCTGTTCCAGGCAATTTGTGCGTTTACTGGAACCGAATGCAGACTGTTATTTCATCGCTGTTGTGATGAAACACGGTAGAAACGAACGACTTCCTTACCTTTGCTCCGACTGACCATACTCCGTGAAATTTTCCCAGACCCTCAGCTGAGGATTTTTGCTGCTGGAAGTTACCTCAGAAACCCTGTTAACTCGTAATGTGGTGACTCGACTCGTCGTTATTTGGTTTTCTGGCCAATGGGAAAATCGATCCAATGAATTTCGATGTCACATTTTATTGAATTTCTCCCATTTCCTTTATTTCCGTCCTGGAGACATCGGAAGGGAAAGGCAATCTAATCGAGACTGTGATTGGTGAAATTCACTTTTTATGGCCCGTTCTTATTATGTTTTTTCTTTCTCTCTTTTCAGCATTTTCTGGGAAGTGTTGGTGCACTAAGGCTGCAGTATGTTTGAAAGAGTAGTTTGGAATTGCCCTGTTGTTAGTTGTGAGATTACTTTATGACTCATGCCCTCGGACTGTCTCACATTTAGCATTCATGCATCTCTGTGTCTGAAAATGCATTCGGCATGCCAGTTTTGTTTGTGTTCCGTGTTAAATGCTTACTGTTTTGCGATTCGCTCAGTACTTTACGGGCTAACAGGGTTTCTGAGGTAACTTCCAGCAGCAAAAATCCTCAACTGAGGGTCTGGGAAAAATTCGTGGAGTATGGTCAGTCGGAGCAAAAGGAAGGAAGTCGTTCGTTTCTGCAGTGTTTCACAATACTACCTTTCCCGTGAGCAATCGAACAGTCTAAACGATTGTGCCACAGACTGCGACGGCAAGCTCCGCTAAAAAGGAATCCTTTAAAGCCGGTGTAAGCAACACGACGGTATTGGGGTACACCGCGTGGAAACAGATACTTCGGTGTATCTCGTCCATGCTCACCGTATAGCCAAAATTAAACAAGTCCCGTTCCCCAGCATTTGGCCCCAATCCCGCTAAACCCATCCTATCCAGAAACTCATCCGATTACCTTTGCAATTTTCTGAGTGTAATAGCCTCCTCCACTTCCTCTGGGAGCTCATTTCAAACACGCACAACCTTCTGTGTGGGAAATGTGCCTCAGGTCCTTTGTCAATTTCAGCCCACTCACCTTAAACCTATGCTCTCGATTTTTCAACTCACCCCAACTTGGGTAAAACACATAAATACTCAGTTTACAACCCTTCCGTAAGATCATGTTACGCTGGACAATAACAAGCTATTGGAAACAGAAAGGTGAAACGTAGAATTATTCAACTTTCAGTGCTGGATGCCACTGAGCTGCAGTGCGATCGCCTCGGCTGGTTTCTGTAGTGTAGTGGTTATCACGTTCGCCTAACACGCGATAAGTCCCCAGTTCGAAACTGGGCAGAAACAGCGCAGAAACTGCTTTGTCCTTAAACTGCAGCCATTCACATGCGCAAGAACGGAGCTTCCTTGCTTGCTTTCCTCTCTGCAAACCTGCCTTCGAATTTGCTTGAACGAATCTGCTCTCGTAGTGAAATGTAAGGCAACTCCATTTAATTATTGTGCAAAGCATTATAAAGTTTTTCTCCAAGCTGGTTCTGATCATATGCCATTCTGTTTGAGAGTGTCGTTGCCGCGTTCTGATCCTTCCACGAAAAGCAGTACCGCATTTGCATTCCTTGCGCAGGCGGCCCGGTTCAAAGACAGGGAAGAAGCTGATGCGCTGGTGTCACAGCGCACCACGAATTCCTGAACTTGTCTGTCTGTCAAACGTACCCCAAAGTCGTCTCTGAAAGGCTTCATTTGGAAGCTGTCTGTCGTTATTCAACGCGCGAGAGTTGGCACCGGAGGTCCTGAATCATGTTTTGGAGCAGTTCGCACGTTAGTGGCTCATTCAATCAGCAACAGCAACGAAAAAAACATACACTCTCAGAGGAACCTCCGGACCTGTGCTGTCATAGCGTCGCTCGTATTAAGGTGCGCCCCGAGATCTAAGCCATGTTGGAACTGAAACGGAGGAATCGACAGAGAGGCTACAGAATGACATCGCATCCATTTAATTTTCTTTAAATCACTGACGAGCAGGAAAATGTTCACGGGGAGGGCGAGTGGAGAAGTGTGGCAATTGCAGCTCTGGTGAAGCTCCTTCTTTGTGATTCACTCAGCAAACAGAGAGGTGAATGTGACTCAGGCGTGAGAGCTCATCACATCGAGAACAAAAAGCAATCAAGGGCAATTAGCACCTCTTCCTGAGTGGGGGTGGGGTGAGGTAATTACCTTTTGAGTTCTGTTACTATGTTTAGAAACTGCCTTTTAGATTGAGATGAACAAAAACTCCATTTCTAATAAGCACCATGGAAGTTAGCAAAATGTATTGAGTCGCTTCTCGTCGATTCCCGCACAGGTTTCCGACTCAGTTGGTATCCATGTGGCTCATGTCCAGCAGTGAACATCTCTGCAGCGAATTGCACGGTTAAGGTAAAAGGCACGGAAAGTGTCATCTCGAAGTGGATCCGAGGTCAGAGCATCCTCACAATGTGATCTGTCGTTCTCGGAATGTAATGCGACTTCCGGTTTTAGGGTAGAGAACTTTCTTTGGGACCCTTATTCTGCAAAACAGAAACAGTGACTGAATAAATGCTGCACGGTATGATGTGGAACACGGCCTGCTCAGCTTTGTGCATTTTCCCTGTAGTCCGGTGTGTTTCGTGTTCCGTGTAAACGTGAAAGTCGTCCTGTTTCGAGCAATGGGTGAAATCATTTAGCAAAGCAAGAATCGAAATTGCAGTAATGTCAAGCAGCTCATGGTTATTTGACCAAAACATAAGCGAACATATATTGTCACGCACTCACAGATACATTTGTAGCTGAAAAGAGTCCGAGAAGATAGACTCAGCTTACGATTGATTTTTGTCTGGATTGATGGGCTATCATTATCTGCTGCGACATTGACATTGTAGCCGGGCACATCCCAGCAGCTGTGCGAGTCGGAGAGGGATCATGGAACCCTTTTCATGTGACTTTGCGTCTGTTGTTATGCAGGGGCACAATTAGAAATGCAAGAAAACGGGCCTTGCGGCGGATGGTAGTGTGGCTGAGCGGTCTAAGGCGCTGGATTCAAGTTCCAGTCTTGAGAGGGGCGCGGGTTCGTATATTTCTGCTGTTTCACTCCGATGCTGCAGTTTGTTAAAATGTTGTTTCGGTCCCCACTGTCTTGATGTTGAAAACAAAAGTAAAATGGGTTTGCTTCCCGGGGAATTAACTGTGGTGTGGGATCATGCCACGCGGATAATCGCAAACAGCTCTGCTGTTCCAGGCAATTTGTGCGTTTACTGGAACCGAATGCAGACTGTTATTTCATCGCTGTTGTGATGAAACACGGTAGAAATGAACGACTTCCTTACCTTTGCTCCGACTGACCATACTCCGTGAAATTTTCCCAGACCCTCAGCTGAGGATTTTTGCTGCTGGAAGTTACCTCAGAAACCCTGTTAACTCGTAATGTGGTGACTCGACTCGTCGTTATTTGGTTTTCTGGCCAATGGGAAAATCGATCCAATGAATTTCGATGTCACATTTTATTGAATTTCTCCCATTTCCTTTATTTCCGTCCTGGAGACATCGGAAGGGAAAGGCAATCTAATCGAGACTGTGATTGGTGAAATTCACTTTTTATGGCCCGTTCTTATTATGTTTTTTCTTTCTCTCTTTTCAGCATTTTCTGGGAAGTGTTGGTGCACTAAGGCTGCAGTATGTTTGAAAGAGTAGTTTGGAATTGCCCTGTTGTTAGTTGTGAGATTACTTTATGACTCATGCCCTCGGACTGTCTCACATTTAGCATTCATGCATCTCTGTGTCTGAAAATGCATTCGGCATGCCAGTTTTGTTTGTGTTCCGTGTTAAATGCTTACTGTTTTGCGATTCGCTCAGTACATTACGGGCTAACAGGGTTTCTGAGGTAACTTCCAGCAGCAAAAATCCTCAACTGAGGGTCTGGGAAAAATTCGTGGAGTATGGTCAGTCGGAGCAAAAGGAAGGAAGTCGTTCGTTTCTGCAGTGTTTCACAATACTACCTTTCCCGTGAGCAGTCGAACAGTCTAAACGATTGTGCCACAGACTGCGACGGCAAGCTCCGCTAAAAAGGAATCCTTTAAAGCCGGTGTAAGCAACACGACGGTATTGGGGTACACCGCGTGGAAACAGATACTTCGGTGTATCTCGTCCATGCTCACCGTATAGCCAAAATTAAACAAGTCCCGTTCCCCAGCATTTGGCCCCAATCCCGCTAAACCCATCCTATCCAGAAACTCATCCGATTACCTTTGCAATTTTCTGAGTGTAATAGCCTCCTCCACTTCCTCTGGGAGCTCATTCCAAACACGCACAACCTTCTGTGTGGGAAATGTGCCTCAGGTCCTTTGTCAATTTCAGCCCACTCACCTTAAACCTATGCTCTCGATTTTTCAACTCACCCCAACTTGGGTAAAACACATAAATACTCAGTTTACAACCCTTCCGTAAGATCATGTTACGCTGGACAATAACAAGCTATTGGAAACAGAAAGGTGAAACGTAGAATTATTCAACTTTCAGTGCTGGATGCCACTGAGCTGCAGTGCGACCGCCTCGGCTGGTTTCTGTAGTGTAGTGGTTATCACGTTCGCCTAACACGCGAAAAGTCCCCAGTTCGAAACTGGGCAGAAACAGCGCAGAAACTGCTTTGTCCTTAAACTGCAGCCATTCACATGCGCAAGAACGGAGCTTCCTTGCTTGCTTTCCTCTCTGCAAACCTGCCTTCGAATTTGCTTGAACGAATCTGCTCTCGTAGTGAAATGTAAGGCAACTCCATTTAATTATTGTGCAAAGCATTATAAAGTTTTTCTCCAACCTGGTTCTTATCATATGCCATTCTGTTTGAGAGTGTCGTTGCCGCGTTCTGATCCTTCCACGAAAAGCAGTACCGCATTTGCATTCCTTGCGCAGGCGGCCCGGTTCAAAGACAGGGAAGAAGCTGATGCGCTGGTGTCACAGCGCACCACGAATTCCTGAACTTGTCTGTCTGTCAAACGTACCCCAAAGTCGTCTCTGAAAGGCTTCATTTGGAAGCTGTCTGTCGTTATTCAACGCGCGAGAGTTGGCACCGGAGGTCCTGAATCATGTTTTGGAGCAGTTCGCACGTTAGTGGCTCATTCAATCAGCAACAGCAACGAAAAAAACATACACTCTCAGAGGAACCTCCGGACCTGTGCTGTCATAGCGTCGCTCGTATTAAGGTGCGCCCCGAGATCTAAGCCATGTTGGAACTGAAACGGAGGAATCGACAGAGAGGCTACAGAATGACATCGCATCCATTTAATTTTCTTTAAATCACTGACGAGCAGGAAAATGTTCACGGGGAGGGCGAGTGGAGAAGTGTGGCAATTGCAGCTCTGGTGAAGCTCCTTCTTTGTGATTCACTCAGCAAACAGAGAGGTGAATGTGACTCAGGCGTGAGAGCTCATCACATCGAGAACAAAAAGCAATCAAGGGCAATTAGCACCTCTTCCTGAGTGGGGGTGGGGTGAGGTAATTACCTTTTGAGTTCTGTTACTATGTTTAGAAACTGCCTTTTAGATTGAGATGAACAAAAACTCCATTTCTAATAAGCACCATGGAAGTTAGCAAAATGTATTGAGTCGCTTCTCGTCGATTCCCGCACAGGTTTCCGACTCAGTTGGTATCCATGTGGCTCATGTCCAGCAGTGAACATCTCTGCAGCGAATTGCACGGTTAAGGTAAAAGGCACGGAAAGTGTCATCTCGAAGTGGATCCGAGGTCAGAGCATCCTCACAATGTGATCTGTCGTTCTCGGAATGTAATGCGACTTCCGGTTTTAGGGTAGAGAACTTTCTTTGGGACCCTTATTCTGCAAAACAGAAACAGTGACTGAATAAATGCTGCACGGTATGATGTGGAACACGGCCTGCTCAGCTTTGTGCATTTTCCCTGTAGTCCGGTGTGTTTCGTGTTCCGTGTAAACGTGAAAGTCGTCCTGTTTCGAGCAATGGGTGAAATCATTTAGCAAAGCAAGAATCGAAATTGCAGTAATGTCAAGCAGCTCATGGTTATTTGACCAAAACATAAGCGAACATATATTGTCACGCACTCACAGATACATTTGTAGCTGAAAAGAGTCCGAGAAGATAGACTCAGCTTACGATTGATTTTTGTCTGGATTGATGGGCTATCATTATCTGCTGCGACATTGACATTGTAGCCGGGCACATCCCAGCAGCTGTGCGAGTCGGAGAGGGATCATGGAACCCTTTTCATGTGACTTTGCGTCTGTTGTTATGCAGGGGCACAATTAGAAATGCAAGCAAACGGGCCTTGCGGCCGGCTGGTACTGTGGCCGAGCGGTCTAAGGCGCTGGATCCAGATTCCAGCCTTGAGAGGGGCGCGGGTTCGAATCCCGCCACTGCCGTTTCTGCTGTTTCACTCCGACGCTGCAGTTTGTTAAAATGCTGTTTCGGTCCCCACTGTCTTGATGTTGAAAACAAAAGTAAAATGGTTTTGCTTCCCGGGGAATTAACTGTGGTGTGGGATCGTGCCACGCGGAAAATCGCAAACAGCTCTGCTGTTCCAGGCAATTTGTGCGTTTACTGGAACCGAATGCAGACTGTTATTTCATCGCTGTTGTGATGAAACACGGTAGAAACGAACGACTTCCTTACCTTTGCTCCGACTGACCATACTCCGTGAAATTTTCCCAGACCCTCAGTTGAGGATTTTTGCTGCTGGAAGTTACCTCAGAAACCCTGTTAACTCGTAATGTGGTGACTCGACTCGTCGTTATTTGGTTTTCTGGCCAATGGGAAAATCGATCCAATGAATTTCGATGTCACATTTTATTGAATTTCTCCCATTTCCTTTATTTCCGTCCTGGAGACATCGGAAGGGAAAGGCAATCTAATCGAGACTGTGATTGGTGAAATTCACTTTTTATGGCCCGTTCTTATTATGTTTTTTCTTTCTCTCATTTCAGCATTGTCTGGGAAGTGTTGGTGCACTAAGGCTGCAGTATGTTTGAAAGAGTAGTTTGGAATTGCCCTGTTGTTAGTTGTGAGATTACTTTATGACTCATGCCCTCGGACTGTCTCACATTTAGCATTCATGCATCTCTGTGTCTGAAAATGCATTCGGCATGCCAATTTTGTTTGTGTTCCGTGTTCAATGCTTCCTGTTTTGCGATTCGCTCAGTACATTCCGGGCTAACAGGGTTTCTGAGTTAACTTCCAGCAGCAAAAATCCTCAACTGAGGGTCTGGGAAAAATTCATGGAGTATGGTCAGTCGGAGCAAAAGGAAGGAAGTCGTTCGTTTCTGCAGTGTTTCACAATACTACCTTTCCCGTGAGCAGTCGAACAGACTAAACGATTGTGCCACAGACTGCGACGGCAAGCTCCGCTAAAAAGGAATCCTTTAAAGCCGGTGTAAGCAACACGACGGTATTGGGGTACACCGCGTGGAAACAGTTACTTCGGTGTATCTCGTCCATGCTCACCGTATAGCCAAAATTAAACAAGTCCCGTTCCCCAGCATTTGGCCCCAATCCCGCTAAACCCATCCTATCCAGAAACTCATCCGATTACCTTTGCAATTTTCTGAGTGTAATAGCCTCCTCCACTTCCTCTGGGAGCTCATTTCAAACACGCACAACCTTCTGTGTGGGAAATGTGCCTCAGGTCCTTTGTCAATTTCAGCCCACTCACCTTAAACCTATGCTCTCGATTTTTCAACTCACCCCAACTTGGGTAAAACACATAAATACTCAGTTTACAACCCTTCCATAAGATCATGTTACGCTGGACAATAACAAGCTATTGGAAACAGAAAGGTGAAACGTAGAATTATTCAACTTTCAGTGCTGGATGCCACTGAGCTGCAGTGCGATCGCCTCGGCTGGTTTCTGTAGTGTAGTGGTTTTCACGTTCGCCTAACACGTGAAAAGTCCCCAGTTCGAAACTGAGCAGAAACTGCTTCGTTCTTCAAGTGCAGCCATTCACATGCGCAAGAACAGAGCTTCCTTGCTTGCTTTCCTCTCTGCAAACCTGCCTTCGAATTTGCTTGAACGAATCTGCTCTCGTAGTGAAATGTAAGGCAACTCCATTTAATTATTGTGCAAAGCATTATAAAGTTTTTCTCCAACCTGGTTCTTATCATATGCCATTCTGTTTGAGAGTGTCGTTGCCGCGTTCTGATCCTTCCACGAAAAGCAGTACCGCATTTGCATTCCTTGCGCAGGCGGCCCGGTTCAAAGACAGGGAAGAAGCTGATGCGCTGGTGTCACAGCGCACCACGAATTCCTGAACTTGTCTGTCTGTCAAACGTACCCCAAAGTCGTCTCTGAAAGGCTTCATTTGGAAGCTGTCTGTCGTTATTCAACGCGCGAGAGTTGGCACCGGAGGTCCTGAATCATGTTTTGGAGCAGTTCGCACGTTAGTGGCTCATTCAATCAGCAACAGCAACGAAAAAAACATACACTCTCAGAGGAACCTCCGGACCTGTGCTGTCATAGCGTCGCTCGTATTAAGGTGCGCCCCGAGATCTAAGCCATGTTGGAACTGAAACGGAGGAATCGACAGAGAGGCTACAGAATGACATCGCATCCATTTAATTTTCTTTAAATCACTGACGAGCAGGAAAATGTTCACGGGGAGGGCGAGTGGAGAAGTGTGGCAATTGCAGCTCTGGTGAAGCTCCTTCTTTGTGATTCACTCAGCAAACAGAGAGGTGAATGTGACTCAGGCGTGAGAGCTCATCACATCGAGAACAAAAAGCAATCAAGGGCAATTAGCACCTCTTCCGGAGTGGGGGTGGGGTGAGGTAATTACCTTTTGAGTTCTGTTACTATGTTTAGAAACTGCCTTTTAGATTGAGATGAACAAAAACTCCATTTCTAATAAGCACCATGGAAGTTAGCAAAATGTATTGAGTCGCTTCTCGTCGATTCCCGCACAGGTTTCCGACTCAGTTGGTATCCATGTGGCTCATGTCCAGCAGTGAACATCTCTGCAGCGAATTGCACGGTTAAGGTAAAAGGCACGGAAAGTGTCATCTCGAAGTGGATCCGAGGTCAGAGCATCCTCACAATGTGATCTGTCGTTCTCGGAATGTAATGCGACTTCCGGTTTTAGGGTAGAGAACTTTCTTTGGGACCCTTATTCTGCAAAACAGAAACAGTGACTGAATAAATGCTGCACGGTATGATGTGGAACACGGCCTGCTCAGCTTTGTGCATTTTCCCTGTAGTCCGGTGTGTTTCGTGTTCCGTGTAAACGTGAAAGTCGTCCTGTTTCGAGCAATGGGTGAAATCATTTAGCAAAGCAAGAATCGAAATTGCAGTAATGTCAAGCAGCTCATGGTTATTTGACCAAAACATAAGCGAACATATATTGTCACGCACTCACAGATACATTTGTAGCTGAAAAGAGTCCGAGAAGATAGACTCAGCTTACGATTGATTTTTGTCTGGATTGATGGGCTATCATTATCTGCTGCGACATTGACATTGTAGCCGGGCACATCCCAGCAGCTGTGCGAGTCGGAGAGGGATCATGGAACCCTTTTCATGTGACTTTGCGTCTGTTGTTATGCAGGGGCACAATTAGAAATGCAAGCAAACGGGCCTTGCGGCCGGCTGGTACTGTGGCCGAGCGGTCTAAGGCGCTGGATCCAGATTCCAGCCTTGAGAGGGGCGCGGGTTCGAATCCCGCCACTGCCGTTTCTGCTGTTTCACTCCGACGCTGCAGTTTGTTAAAATGCTGTTTCGGTCCCCACTGTCTTGATGTTGAAAACAAAAGTAAAATGGTTTTGCTTCCCGGGGAATTAACTGTGGTGTGGGATCGTGCCACGCGGAAAATCGCAAACAGCTCTGCTGTTCCAGGCAATTTGTGCGTTTACTGGAACCGAATGCAGACTGTTATTTCATCGCTGTTGTGATGAAACACGGTAGAAACGAACGACTTCCTTACCTTTGCTCCGACTGACCATACTCCGTGAAATTTTCCCAGACCCTCAGTTGAGGATTTTTGCTGCTGGAAGTTACCTCAGAAACCCTGTTAACTCGTAATGTGGTGACTCGACTCGTCGTTATTTGGTTTTCTGGCCAATGGGAAAATCGATCCAATGAATTTCGATGTCACATTTTATTGAATTTCTCCCATTTCCTTTATTTCCGTCCTGGAGACATCGGAAGGGAAAGGCAATCTAATCGAGACTGTGATTGGTGAAATTCACTTTTTATGGCCCGTTCTTATTATGTTTTTTCTTTCTCTCTTTTCAGCATTGTCTGGGAAGTGTTGGTGCACTAAGGCTGCAGTATGTTTGAAAGAGTAGTTTGGAATTGCCCTGTTGTTAGTTGTGAGATTACTTTATGACTCATGCCCTCGGACTGTCTCACATTTAGCATTCATGCATCTCTGTGTCTGAAAATGCATTCGGCATGCCAATTTTGTTTGTGTTCCGTGTTCAATGCTTCCTGTTTTGCGATTCGCTCAGTACATTCCGGGCTAACAGGGTTTCTGAGTTAACTTCCAGCAGCAAAAATCCTCAACTGAGGGTCTGGGAAAAATTCATGGAGTATGGTCAGTCGGAGCAAAAGGAAGGAAGTCGTTCGTTTCTGCAGTGTTTCACAATACTACCTTTCCCGTGAGCAGTCGAACAGACTAAACGATTGTGCCACAGACTGCGACGGCAAGCTCCGCTAAAAAGGAATCCTTTAAAGCCGGTGTAAGCAACACGACGGTATTGGGGTACACCGCGTGGAAACAGATACTTCGGTGTATCTCGTCCATGCTCACCGTATAGCCAAAATTAAACAAGTCCCGTTCCCCAGCATTTGGCCCCAATCCCGCTAAACCCATCCTATCCAGAAACTCATCCGATTACCTTTGCAATTTTCTGAGTGTAATAGCCTCCTCCACTTCCTCTGGGAGCTCATTTCAAACACGCACAACCTTCTGTGTGGGAAATGTGCCTCAGGTCCTTTGTCAATTTCAGCCCACTCACCTTAAACCTATGCTCTCGATTTTTCAACTCACCCCAACTTGGGTAAAACACATAAATACTCAGTTTACAACCCTTCCATAAGATCATGTTACGCTGGACAATAACAAGCTATTGGAAACAGAAAGGTGAAACGTAGAATTATTCAACTTTCAGTGCTGGATGCCACTGAGCTGCAGTGCGATCGCCTCGGCTGGTTTCTGTAGTGTAGTGGTTTTCACGTTCGCCTAACACGTGAAAAGTCCCCAGTTCGAAACTGAGCAGAAACTGCTTCGTTCTTCAAGTGCAGCCATTCACATGCGCAAGAACAGAGCTTCCTTGCTCGCTTTCCTCTCTGCAAACCTGCCTTCGAATTTGCTTGAACGAATCTGCTCTCGTAGTGAAATGTAAGGCAACTCCATTTAATTATTGTGCAAAGCATTATAAAGTTATTCTCCAACCTGGTTCTGGTCATATGCCATTCTGTTTGAGAGTGTAGTTGCCGCGTTCTGATCCTTCCACGAAAAGCAGTACCGTATTTGCATTCCTTGCGCAATCGGCCCGGTTCAAAGGCAGGGAAGAAGCTGATGCGCTGGTGTCACAGCGCACCACGAATTCCTGAACTTGTCTGTCTGTCAAACGTACCCCAAAGTCGTCTCTGAAAGGCTTCATTTGGAAGCTGTCTGTCGTTATTCAACGCGCGAGAGTTGGCACCGGAGGTCCTGAATCATGTTTTGGAGCAGTTCGCACGTTAGTGGCTCATTCAATCAGCAACAGCAACGAAAAAAACATACACTCTCAGAGGAACCTCCGGACCTGTGCTGTCATAGCGTCGCTCGTACTAAGGTGCGCCCCGAGATCTAAGCCATGTTGGAACTGAAACGGAGGAATCGACAGAGAGGCTACAGAATGACATCGCATCCATTTAATTTTCTTTAAATCACTGACGAGCAGGAAAATGTTCACGGGGAGGGCGAGTGGAGAAGTGTGGCAATTGCAGCTCTGGTGAAGCTCCTTCTTTGTGATTCACTCAGCAAACAGAGACGTGAAGGTGACTCAGGCGTGAGAGCTCTTCACATCGAGAACAAAAAGCAATCAAGGGCAATTAGCACCTCTTCCGGAGTGGGGGTGGGGTGAGGTAATTACCTTTTGAGTTCTGTTACTATGTTCAGAAACTGCCTTTTAGATTGAGGTGAACAAAAACTCCATTTCTAATAAGCACCATGGAAGTTAGCAAAATGTATTGAGTCGCTTCCCGCACAGGTTTCCGACTCAGTTGGTATCCATGTGGCTCATGTCCAGCAGTGAACATCTCTGCAGCGAATTGCACGGTTAAGGTAAAAGGCACGGAAAGTGTCATCTCGAAGTGGATCCGAGGTCAGAGCATCCTCACAATGTGATCTGTCGTTCTCGGAATGTAATGCGACTTCCGGTTTTAGGGTAGAGAACTTTCTTTGGGACCCTTATTCTGCAAAACAGAAACAGTGACTGAATAAATGCTGCACGGTATGATGTGGAACACGGCCTGCTCAGCTTTGTGCATTTTCCCTGTAGTCCGGTGTGTTTCGTGTTCCGTGTAAACGTGAAAGTCGTCCTGTTTCGAGCAATGGGTGAAATCATTTAGCAAAGCAAGAATCGAAATTGCAGTAATGTCAAGCAGCTCATGGTTATTTGACCAAAACATAAGCGAACATATATTGTCACGCACTCACAGATACATTTGTAGCTGAAAAGAGTCCGAGAAGATAGACTCAGCTTACGATTGATTTTTGTCTGGATTGATGGGCTATCATTATCTGCTGCGACATTGACATTGTAGCCGGGCACATCCCAGCAGCTGTGCGAGTCGGAGAGGGATCATGGAACCCTTTTCATGTGACTTTGCGTCTGTTGTTATGCAGGGGCACAATTAGAAATGCAAGCAAACGGGCCTTGCGGCCGGCTGGTACTGTGGCCGAGCGGTCTAAGGCGCTGGATCCAGATTCCAGCCTTGAGAGGGGCGCGGGTTCGAATCCCGCCACTGCCGTTTCTGCTGTTTCACTCCGACGCTGCAGTTTGTTAAAATGCTGTTTCGGTCCCCACTGTCTTGATGTTGAAAACAAAAGTAAAATGGTTTTGCTTCCCGGGGAATTAACTGTGGTGTGGGATCGTGCCACGCGGAAAATCGCAAACAGCTCTGCTGTTCCAGGCAATTTGTGCGTTTACTGGAACCGAATGCAGACTGTTATTTCATCGCTGTTGTGATGAAACACGGTAGAAACGAACGACTTCCTTACCTTTGCTCCGACTGACCATACTCCGTGAAATTTTCCCAGACCCTCAGTTGAGGATTTTTGCTGCTGGAAGTTACCTCAGAAACCCTGTTAACTCGTAATGTGGTGACTCGACTCGTCGTTATTTGGTTTTCTGGCCAATGGGAAAATCGATCCAATGAATTTCGATGTCACATTTTATTGAATTTCTCCCATTTCCTTTATTTCCGTCCTGGAGACATCGGAAGGGAAAGGCAATCTAATCGAGACTGTGATTGGTGAAATTCACTTTTTATGGCCCGTTCTTATTATGTTTTTTCTTTCTCTCTTTTCAGCATTGTCTGGGAAGTGTTGGTGCACTAAGGCTGCAGTATGTTTGAAAGAGTAGTTTGGAATTGCCCTGTTGTTAGTTGTGAGATTACTTTATGACTCATGCCCTCGGACTGTCTCACATTTAGCATTCATGCATCTCTGTGTCTGAAAATGCATTCGGCATGCCAATTTTGTTTGTGTTCCGTGTTCAATGCTTCCTGTTTTGCGATTCGCTCAGTACATTCCGGGCTAACAGGGTTTCTGAGTTAACTTCCAGCAGCAAAAATCCTCAACTGAGGGTCTGGGAAAAATTCATGGAGTATGGTCAGTCGGAGCAAAAGGAAGGAAGTCGTTCGTTTCTGCAGTGTTTCACAATACTACCTTTCCCGTGAGCAGTCGAACAGACTAAACGATTGTGCCACAGACTGCGACGGCAAGCTCCGCTAAAAAGGAATCCTTTAAAGCCGGTGTAAGCAACACGACGGTATTGGGGTACACCGCGTGGAAACAGATACTTCGGTGTATCTCGTCCATGCTCACCGTATAGCCAAAATTAAACAAGTCCCGTTCCCCAGCATTTGGCCCCAATCCCGCTAAACCCATCCTATCCAGAAACTCATCCGATTACCTTTGCAATTTTCTGAGTGTAATAGCCTCCTCCACTTCCTCTGGGAGCTCATTTCAAACACGCACAACCTTCTGTGTGGGAAATGTGCCTCAGGTCCTTTGTCAATTTCAGCCCACTCACCTTAAACCTATGCTCTCGATTTTTCAACTCACCCCAACTTGGGTAAAACACATAAATACTCAGTTTACAACCCTTCCATAAGATCATGTTACGCTGGACAATAACAAGCTATTGGAAACAGAAAGGTGAAACGTAGAATTATTCAACTTTCAGTGCTGGATGCCACTGAGCTGCAGTGCGATCGCCTCGGCTGGTTTCTGTAGTGTAGTGGTTTTCACGTTCGCCTAACACGTGAAAAGTCCCCAGTTCGAAACTGAGCAGAAACTGCTTCGTTCTTCAAGTGCAGCCATTCACATGCGCAAGAACAGAGCTTCCTTGCTCGCTTTCCTCTCTGCAAACCTGCCTTCGAATTTGCTTGAACGAATCTGCTCTCGTAGTGAAATGTAAGGCAACTCCATTTAATTATTGTGCAAAGCATTATAAAGTTTTTCTCCAACCTGGTTCTGGTCATATGCCATTCTGTTTGAGAGTGTAGTTGCCGCGTTCTGATCCTTCCACGAAAAGCAGTACCGTATTTGCATTCCTTGCGCAATCGGCCCGGTTCAAAGGCAGGGAAGAAGCTGATGCGCTGGTGTCACAGCGCACCACGAATTCCTGAACTTGTCTGTCTGTCAAACGTACCCCAAAGTCGTCTCTGAAAGGCTTCATTTGGAAGCTGTCTGTCGTTATTCAACGCGCGAGAGTTGGCACCGGAGGTCCTGAATCATGTTTTGGAGCAGTTCGCACGTTAGTGGCTCATTCAATCAGCAACAGCAACGAAAAAAACATACACTCTCAGAGGAACCTCCGGACCTGTGCTGTCATAGCGTCGCTCGTACTAAGGTGCGCCCCGAGATCTAAGCCATGTTGGAACTGAAACGGAGGAATCGACAGAGAGGCTACAGAATGACATCGCATCCATTTAATTTTCTTTAAATCACTGACGAGCAGGAAAATGTTCACGGGGAGGGCGAGTGGAGAAGTGTGGCAATTGCAGCTCTGGTGAAGCTCCTTCTTTGTGATTCACTCAGCAAACAGAGACGTGAAGGTGACTCAGGCGTGAGAGCTCTTCACATCGAGAACAAAAAGCAATCAAGGGCAATTAGCACCTCTTCCGGAGTGGGGGTGGGGTGAGGTAATTACCTTTTGAGTTCTGTTACTATGTTCAGAAACTGCCTTTTAGATTGAGGTGAACAAAAACTCCATTTCTAATAAGCACCATGGAAGTTAGCAAAATGTATTGAGTCGCTTCCCGCACAGGTTTCCGACTCAGTTGGTATCCATGTGGCTCATGTCCAGCAGTGAACATCTCTGCAGCGAATTGCACGGTTAAGGTAAAAGGCACGGAAAGTGTCATCTCGAAGTGGATCCGAGGTCAGAGCATCCTCACAATGTGATCTGTCGTTCTCGGAATGTAATGCGACTTCCGGTTTTAGGGTAGAGAACTTTCTTTGGGACCCTTATTCTGCAAAACAGAAACAGTGACTGAATAAATGCTGCACGGTATGATGTGGAACACGGCCTGCTCAGCTTTGTGCATTTTCCCTGTAGTCCGGTGTGTTTCGTGTTCCGTGTAAACGTGAAAGTCGTCCTGTTTCGAGCAATGGGTGAAATCATTTAGCAAAGCAAGAATCGAAATTGCAGTAATGTCAAGCAGCTCATGGTTATTTGACCAAAACATAAGCGAACATATATTGTCACGCACTCACAGATACATTTGTAGCTGAAAAGAGTCCGAGAAGATAGACTCAGCTTACGATTGATTTTTGTCTGGATTGATGGGCTATCATTATCTGCTGCGACATTGACATTGTAGCCGGGCACATCCCAGCAGCTGTGCGAGTCGGAGAGGGATCATGGAACCCTTTTCATGTGACTTTGCGTCTGTTGTTATGCAGGGGCACAATTAGAAATGCAAGCAAACGGGCCTTGCGGCCGGCTGGTACTGTGGCCGAGCGGTCTAAGGCGCTGGATCCAGATTCCAGCCTTGAGAGGGGCGCGGGTTCGAATCCCGCCACTGCCGTTTCTGCTGTTTCACTCCGACGCTGCAGTTTGTTAAAATGCTGTTTCGGTCCCCACTGTCTTGATGTTGAAAACAAAAGTAAAATGGTTTTGCTTCCCGGGGAATTAACTGTGGTGTGGGATCGTGCCACGCGGAAAATCGCAAACAGCTCTGCTGTTCCAGGCAATTTGTGCGTTTACTGGAACCGAATGCAGACTGTTATTTCATCGCTGTTGTGATGAAACACGGTAGAAACGAACGACTTCCTTACCTTTGCTCCGACTGACCATACTCCGTGAAATTTTCCCAGACCCTCAGTTGAGGATTTTTGCTGCTGGAAGTTACCTCAGAAACCCTGTTAACTCGTAATGTGGTGACTCGACTCGTCGTTATTTGGTTTTCTGGCCAATGGGAAAATCGATCCAATGAATTTCGATGTCACATTTTATTGAATTTCTCCCATTTCCTTTATTTCCGTCCTGGAGACATCGGAAGGGAAAGGCAATCTAATCGAGACTGTGATTGGTGAAATTCACTTTTTATGGCCCGTTCTTATTATGTTTTTTCTTTCTCTCTTTTCAGCATTGTCTGGGAAGTGTTGGTGCACTAAGGCTGCAGTATGTTTGAAAGAGTAGTTTGGAATTGCCCTGTTGTTAGTTGTGAGATTACTTTATGACTCATGCCCTCGGACTGTCTCACATTTAGCATTCATGCATCTCTGTGTCTGAAAATGCATTCGGCATGCCAATTTTGTTTGTGTTCCGTGTTCAATGCTTCCTGTTTTGCGATTCGCTCAGTACATTCCGGGCTAACAGGGTTTCTGAGTTAACTTCCAGCAGCAAAAATCCTCAACTGAGGGTCTGGGAAAAATTCATGGAGTATGGTCAGTCGGAGCAAAAGGAAGGAAGTCGTTCGTTTCTGCAGTGTTTCACAATACTACCTTTCCCGTGAGCAGTCGAACAGACTAAACGATTGTGCCACAGACTGCGACGGCAAGCTCCGCTAAAAAGGAATCCTTTAAAGCCGGTGTAAGCAACACGACGGTATTGGGGTACACCGCGTGGAAACAGATACTTCGGTGTATCTCGTCCATGCTCACCGTATAGCCAAAATTAAACAAGTCCCGTTCCCCAGCATTTGGCCCCAATCCCGCTAAACCCATCCTATCCAGAAACTCATCCGATTACCTTTGCAATTTTCTGAGTGTAATAGCCTCCTCCACTTCCTCTGGGAGCTCATTTCAAACACGCACAACCTTCTGTGTGGGAAATGTGCCTCAGGTCCTTTGTCAATTTCAGCCCACTCACCTTAAACCTATGCTCTCGATTTTTCAACTCACCCCAACTTGGGTAAAACACATAAATACTCAGTTTACAACCCTTCCATAAGATCATGTTACGCTGGACAATAACAAGCTATTGGAAACAGAAAGGTGAAACGTAGAATTATTCAACTTTCAGTGCTGGATGCCACTGAGCTGCAGTGCGATCGCCTCGGCTGGTTTCTGTAGTGTAGTGGTTTTCACGTTCGCCTAACACGTGAAAAGTCCCCAGTTCGAAACTGAGCAGAAACTGCTTCGTTCTTCAAGTGCAGCCATTCACATGCGCAAGAACAGAGCTTCCTTGCTCGCTTTCCTCTCTGCAAACCTGCCTTCGAATTTGCTTGAACGAATCTGCTCTCGTAGTGAAATGTAAGGCAACTCCATTTAATTATTGTGCAAAGCATTATAAAGTTTTTCTCCAACCTGGTTCTGGTCATATGCCATTCTGTTTGAGAGTGTAGTTGCCGCGTTCTGATCCTTCCACGAAAAGCAGTACCGTATTTGCATTCCTTGCGCAATCGGCCCGGTTCAAAGGCAGGGAAGAAGCTGATGCGCTGGTGTCACAGCGCACCACGAATTCCTGAACTTGTCTGTCTGTCAAACGTACCCCAAAGTCGTCTCTGAAAGGCTTCATTTGGAAGCTGTCTGTCGTTATTCAACGCGCGAGAGTTGGCACCGGAGGTCCTGAATCATGTTTTGGAGCAGTTCGCACGTTAGTGGCTCATTCAATCAGCAACAGCAACGAAAAAAACATACACTCTCAGAGGAACCTCCGGACCTGTGCTGTCATAGCGTCGCTCGTACTAAGGTGCGCCCCGAGATCTAAGCCATGTTGGAACTGAAACGGAGGAATCGACAGAGAGGCTACAGAATGACATCGCATCCATTTAATTTTCTTTAAATCACTGACGAGCAGGAAAATGTTCACGGGGAGGGCGAGTGGAGAAGTGTGGCAATTGCAGCTCTGGTGAAGCTCCTTCTTTGTGATTCACTCAGCAAACAGAGACGTGAAGGTGACTCAGGCGTGAGAGCTCTTCACATCGAGAACAAAAAGCAATCAAGGGCAATTAGCACCTCTTCCGGAGTGGGGGTGGGGTGAGGTAATTACCTTTTGAGTTCTGTTACTATGTTCAGAAACTGCCTTTTAGATTGAGGTGAACAAAAACTCCATTTCTAATAAGCACCATGGAAGTTAGCAAAATGTATTGAGTCGCTTCCCGCACAGGTTTCCGACTCAGTTGGTATCCATGTGGCTCATGTCCAGCAGTGAACATCTCTGCAGCGAATTGCACGGTTAAGGTAAAAGGCACGGAAAGTGTCATCTCGAAGTGGATCCGAGGTCAGAGCATCCTCACAATGTGATCTGTCGTTCTCGGAATGTAATGCGACTTCCGGTTTTAGGGTAGAGAACTTTCTTTGGGACCCTTATTCTGCAAAACAGAAACAGTGACTGAATAAATGCTGCACGGTATGATGTGGAACACGGCCTGCTCAGCTTTGTGCATTTTCCCTGTAGTCCGGTGTGTTTCGTGTTCCGTGTAAACGTGAAAGTCGTCCTGTTTCGAGCAATGGGTGAAATCATTTAGCAAAGCAAGAATCGAAATTGCAGTAATGTCAAGCAGCTCATGGTTATTTGACCAAAACATAAGCGAACATATATTGTCACGCACTCACAGATACATTTGTAGCTGAAAAGAGTCCGAGAAGATAGACTCAGCTTACGATTGATTTTTGTCTGGATTGATGGGCTATCATTATCTGCTGCGACATTGACATTGTAGCCGGGCACATCCCAGCAGCTGTGCGAGTCGGAGAGGGATCATGGAACCCTTTTCATGTGACTTTGCGTCTGTTGTTATGCAGGGGCACAATTAGAAATGCAAGCAAACGGGCCTTGCGGCCGGCTGGTACTGTGGCCGAGCGGTCTAAGGCGCTGGATCCAGATTCCAGCCTTGAGAGGGGCGCGGGTTCGAATCCCGCCACTGCCGTTTCTGCTGTTTCACTCCGACGCTGCAGTTTGTTAAAATGCTGTTTCGGTCCCCACTGTCTTGATGTTGAAAACAAAAGTAAAATGGTTTTGCTTCCCGGGGAATTAACTGTGGTGTGGGATCGTGCCACGCGGAAAATCGCAAACAGCTCTGCTGTTCCAGGCAATTTGTGCGTTTACTGGAACCGAATGCAGACTGTTATTTCATCGCTGTTGTGATGAAACACGGTAGAAACGAACGACTTCCTTACCTTTGCTCCGACTGACCATACTCCGTGAAATTTTCCCAGACCCTCAGTTGAGGATTTTTGCTGCTGGAAGTTACCTCAGAAACCCTGTTAACTCGTAATGTGGTGACTCGACTCGTCGTTATTTGGTTTTCTGGCCAATGGGAAAATCGATCCAATGAATTTCGATGTCACATTTTATTGAATTTCTCCCATTTCCTTTATTTCCGTCCTGGAGACATCGGAAGGGAAAGGCAATCTAATCGAGACTGTGATTGGTGAAATTCACTTTTTATGGCCCGTTCTTATTATGTTTTTTCTTTCTCTCTTTTCAGCATTGTCTGGGAAGTGTTGGTGCACTAAGGCTGCAGTATGTTTGAAAGAGTAGTTTGGAATTGCCCTGTTGTTAGTTGTGAGATTACTTTATGACTCATGCCCTCGGACTGTCTCACATTTAGCATTCATGCATCTCTGTGTCTGAAAATGCATTCGGCATGCCAATTTTGTTTGTGTTCCGTGTTCAATGCTTCCTGTTTTGCGATTCGCTCAGTACATTCCGGGCTAACAGGGTTTCTGAGTTAACTTCCAGCAGCAAAAATCCTCAACTGAGGGTCTGGGAAAAATTCATGGAGTATGGTCAGTCGGAGCAAAAGGAAGGAAGTCGTTCGTTTCTGCAGTGTTTCACAATACTACCTTTCCCGTGAGCAGTCGAACAGACTAAACGATTGTGCCACAGACTGCGACGGCAAGCTCCGCTAAAAAGGAATCCTTTAAAGCCGGTGTAAGCAACACGACGGTATTGGGGTACACCGCGTGGAAACAGATACTTCGGTGTATCTCGTCCATGCTCACCGTATAGCCAAAATTAAACAAGTCCCGTTCCCCAGCATTTGGCCCCAATCCCGCTAAACCCATCCTATCCAGAAACTCATCCGATTACCTTTGCAATTTTCTGAGTGTAATAGCCTCCTCCACTTCCTCTGGGAGCTCATTTCAAACACGCACAACCTTCTGTGTGGGAAATGTGCCTCAGGTCCTTTGTCAATTTCAGCCCACTCACCTTAAACCTATGCTCTCGATTTTTCAACTCACCCCAACTTGGGTAAAACACATAAATACTCAGTTTACAACCCTTCCATAAGATCATGTTACGCTGGACAATAACAAGCTATTGGAAACAGAAAGGTGAAACGTAGAATTATTCAACTTTCAGTGCTGGATGCCACTGAGCTGCAGTGCGATCGCCTCGGCTGGTTTCTGTAGTGTAGTGGTTTTCACGTTCGCCTAACACGTGAAAAGTCCCCAGTTCGAAACTGAGCAGAAACTGCTTCGTTCTTCAAGTGCAGCCATTCACATGCGCAAGAACAGAGCTTCCTTGCTCGCTTTCCTCTCTGCAAACCTGCCTTCGAATTTGCTTGAACGAATCTGCTCTCGTAGTGAAATGTAAGGCAACTCCATTTAATTATTGTGCAAAGCATTATAAAGTTTTTCTCCAACCTGGTTCTGGTCATATGCCATTCTGTTTGAGAGTGTAGTTGCCGCGTTCTGATCCTTCCACGAAAAGCAGTACCGTATTTGCATTCCTTGCGCAATCGGCCCGGTTCAAAGGCAGGGAAGAAGCTGATGCGCTGGTGTCACAGCGCACCACGAATTCCTGAACTTGTCTGTCTGTCAAACGTACCCCAAAGTCGTCTCTGAAAG
Organism: Chiloscyllium punctatum; assembly: GCF_047496795.1. Taxonomy (NCBI): domain Eukaryota; kingdom Metazoa; phylum Chordata; class Chondrichthyes; order Orectolobiformes; family Hemiscylliidae; genus Chiloscyllium; species Chiloscyllium punctatum. The sequence goes on along the minus strand of NC_092754.1, from coordinate 56,603,540 downwards.
GCTTCATTTGGAAGCTGTCTGTCGTTATTCAACGCGCGAGAGTTGGCACCGGAGGTCCTGAATCATGTTTTGGAGCAGTTCGCACGTTAGTGGCTCATTCAATCAGCAACAGCAACGAAAAAAACATACACTCTCAGAGGAACCTCCGGACCTGTGCTGTCATAGCGTCGCTCGTACTAAGGTGCGCCCCGAGATCTAAGCCATGTTGGAACTGAAACGGAGGAATCGACAGAGAGGCTACAGAATGACATCGCATCCATTTAATTTTCTTTAAATCACTGACGAGCAGGAAAATGTTCACGGGGAGGGCGAGTGGAGAAGTGTGGCAATTGCAGCTCTGGTGAAGCTCCTTCTTTGTGATTCACTCAGCAAACAGAGACGTGAAGGTGACTCAGGCGTGAGAGCTCTTCACATCGAGAACAAAAAGCAATCAAGGGCAATTAGCACCTCTTCCGGAGTGGGGGTGGGGTGAGGTAATTACCTTTTGAGTTCTGTTACTATGTTCAGAAACTGCCTTTTAGATTGAGGTGAACAAAAACTCCATTTCTAATAAGCACCATGGAAGTTAGCAAAATGTATTGAGTCGCTTCCCGCACAGGTTTCCGACTCAGTTGGTATCCATGTGGCTCATGTCCAGCAGTGAACATCTCTGCAGCGAATTGCACGGTTAAGGTAAAAGGCACGGAAAGTGTCATCTCGAAGTGGATCCGAGGTCAGAGCATCCTCACAATGTGATCTGTCGTTCTCGGAATGTAATGCGACTTCCGGTTTTAGGGTAGAGAACTTTCTTTGGGACCCTTATTCTGCAAAACAGAAACAGTGACTGAATAAATGCTGCACGGTATGATGTGGAACACGGCCTGCTCAGCTTTGTGCATTTTCCCTGTAGTCCGGTGTGTTTCGTGTTCCGTGTAAACGTGAAAGTCGTCCTGTTTCGAGCAATGGGTGAAATCATTTAGCAAAGCAAGAATCGAAATTGCAGTAATGTCAAGCAGCTCATGGTTATTTGACCAAAACATAAGCGAACATATATTGTCACGCACTCACAGATACATTTGTAGCTGAAAAGAGTCCGAGAAGATAGACTCAGCTTACGATTGATTTTTGTCTGGATTGATGGGCTATCATTATCTGCTGCGACATTGACATTGTAGCCGGGCACATCCCAGCAGCTGTGCGAGTCGGAGAGGGATCATGGAACCCTTTTCATGTGACTTTGCGTCTGTTGTTATGCAGGGGCACAATTAGAAATGCAAGAAAACGGGCCTTGCGGCCGGCTGGTAGTGTGGCCGAGCGGTCTAAAGCGCTGGATCCAGCACCTCCTCTTGAGAGGGGCGTGGTTTTGAATCCCGCCACTGCCATTTCTGCTGTTTCACTCCGACGCTGCAGTTTGTTAAAATGCTGTTTCGGTCCCCACTGTCTTGATGTTGAAAACAAAAGTAAAATGCGTTTGCTTCCCGGGGAATTAACTGTGGTGTGGGATCGTGCCACGCGGAAAATCGCAAACAGCTCTGCTGTTCCAGGCAATTTGTGCGTTTACTGGAACCGAATGCAGACTGTTATTTCATCGCTGTTGTGATGAAACACGGTAGAAACGAACGACTTCCTTACCTTTGCTCCGACTGACCATACTCCGTGAAATTTTCCCAGACCCTCAGCTGAGGATTTTTGCTGCTGGAAGTTACCTCAGAAACCCTGTTAACTCGTAATGTGGTGACTCGACTCGTCGTTATTTGGTTTTCTGGCCAATGGGAAAATGAATTTCGATGTCACATTTTATTGAATTTCTCCCATTTCCTTTATTTCCGTCCTGGAGACATCGGAAGGGAAAGGCAATCTAATCGAGACTGTGATTGGTGAAATTCACTTTTTATGGCCCGTTCTTATTATGTTTTTTCTTTCTCTCTTTTCAGCATTGTCTGGGAAGTGTTGGTGCACTAAGGCTGCAGTATGTTTGAAAGAGTAGTTTGGAATTGCCCTGTTGTTAGTTGTGAGATTACTTTATGACTCATGCCCTCGGACTGTCTCACATTTAGCATTCATGCATCTCTGTGTCTGAAAATGCATTCGGCATGCCAATTTTGTTTGTGTTCCGTGTTCAATGCTTACTGTTTTGCGATTCGCTCAGTACATTACGGGCTAACAGGGTTTCTGAGGTAACTTCCAGCAACAAAAATCCTCAACTGAGGATCTGGGAAAAATTCATGGAGTATAGTCAGTCGGAGCAAAAGGAAGGAAGTCGTTCGTTTCTGCAGTGTTTCACAATACTACCTTTCCCGTGAGCAGTCGAACAGACTAAACGATTGTGCCACAGACTGCGACGGCAAGCTCCGCTAAAAATGAATCCTTTAAAACCGGTGTAAGCAACACGACGGTATTGGGGTACACCGCGTGGAAACAGATACTTCGGTGTATCTCGTCCATGCTCACCGTATAGCCAAAATTAAACAAGTCCCGTTCCCCAGCATTTGGCCCCAATCCCGCTAAACCCATCCTATCCAGAAACTCATCCGATTACCTTTGCAATTTTCTGAGTGTAATAGCCTCCTCCACTTCCTCTGGGAGCTCATTCCAAACACGCACAACCTTCTGTGTGGGAAATGTGCCTCAGGTCCTTTGTCAATTTCAGCCCACTCACCTTAAACCTATGCTCTCGATTTTTCAACTCACCCCAACTTGGGTAAAACACATAAATACTCAGTTTACAACCCTTCCACAAGATCATGTTACGCTGGACAATAACAAGCTATTGGAAACAGAAAGGTGAAACGTAGAATTATTCAACTTTCAGTGCTGGATGCCACTGAGCTGCAGTGCGATCGCCTCGGCTGGTTTCTGTAGTGTAGTGGTTATCACGTTCGCCTAACACGCGAAAAGTCCCCAGTTAGAAACTGAGCAGAAACAGCGCAGAAACTGCTTTGTTCTTCAAGTGCAGCCATTCACATGCGCAAGAACAGAGCTTCCTTGCTCGCTTTCCTCTCTGCAAACCTGCCTTCGAATTTGCTTGAACGAATCTGCTCTCGTAGTGAAATGTAAGGCAACTCCATTTAATTATTGTGCAAAGCATTATAAAGTTTTTCTCCAACCTGGTTCTGATCATATGCCATTCTGTTTGAGAGTGTAGTTGCCGCGTTCTGATCCTTCCACGAAAAGCAGTACCGCATTTGCATTCCTTGCGCAGGCGGCCCGGTTCAAAGGCAGGGAAGAAGCTGATGCGCTGGTGTCACAGCGCCCCACGAATTCCTGAACTTGTCTGTCTGTCAAACGTACCCCAAAGTCGTCTCTGAAAGGCTTCATTTGGAAGCTGTCTGTCGTTATTCAACGAGCGAGAGTTGGCACCGGAGGTCCTGAATCAATTCGCACGTTAGTGGCTCATTCAATCAGCAACAGCAATGAAAAAAACATTCACTCTCAGAGGAACCTCCGGAGCTGCAACTGCCCCACTCGCCCTCCCCTTTTTACATTTCCCTGCTCGTCCGTGATTTAAAGAAAACCAAATGGATGCGATGTCATTCTGTAGCCTCTCTGTCGATTCCTCCGTTTCAGTTCCAACATGGCTTAGATCTCGGGGCGCACCTTAATAGTAGCGACGCTATGAAAGCACCCCTGTTACCTCAGTGTGGTAACAGGCCATTTGTTTGAAAAAAATGACCCCCTAAAGAGTAACCCACCGAAATTCTTTTCCCGATCACATTTCTACACATTTATTTCTGACTAATTCACATATCCCTGAACACAACGTGCGGTTTAGCATGGCCAGCTCACTTAACCTGCATATGTTTGGATGGTGGGAGGACACCACAGCAAAGTCACGTGGACTTGGTGAGAACGTGCAAAGTCCCCACAGTCACCCGAGGAGGGAATCAAACCAATGTCCCTGGCGCTGTGAGGCAGCACTGCTAACCACTGAGGTACCATGTAATCTGATGCAAGAAGTAAAATCATTGAAAGATACGAAAAAATAAGTTTCAAATGAACACCCTCCGATATTGTCAAAGCATGTCAATCTTACATTCAATACGAATTGGTGTATGGAAAACAAAAACAAAACAAAATCTCGGCAATTCATGTATAAACAATATTTAAAAATTTAATTTGATCAAAGGTCATAACGATATTTAGACGAATTGCAATTCTTAATAACAAATGTAGGTAATTAGCTGACTAATGAACACTTGGAAGTGGCATATATTTACTTAACGCTGAAGAAAGCGACTTGTTTTCCCCCTTGTTCCACAGCAGAATAACAATGTGTGTGTGTCTGTGTTCGAAATGTTTGAATCAAGCTCTTTCTAACAAAATAACTGATGACTTACGATCACTTCGCCTTGTCAACTTTAAAACCACAACATTCTCAAATATTTTCCAGGAAGTTACAATCAGAAGAACTAGTTAATTCCTTTTCATAGGAACCCAAAAAGAATAAGTCGCGGACACTGTGAATTAGTGAGTCAATTCAAGAATTCAACTGAAGACAATATCCCTTCTTTCCAAAAATGTTCAAAATTTAAAAAATCAAAATTCATTGCCATTGTTGAATGAAAGAATAAATAGCTGCTAATTCTTTTTCATTTGATTTTGTTGCATGAAACATCCGTAAGTCGTATTATGATTACAAACACGATAAATGTGAGCATTGAAGGCAAATGTAATTAATTGAATTCAACTATGTTTCAACAGGTAAAATAAAAATTGATACTTACAATGATTGAGAGATTGTGCACTGCAATATCTTTACAGTGGTTTATGTACTGTGCCGTAAATCCACATTTGCGCAACCTACTAGATTGAATAAGTATTATTTTTATTATAAATCAGCAACAATTGAATTATCAAAGTCTGTCAATGCATTAATGAATAATGAAAAATCTCTTTTTGCAAGTGATTGAGCAATGTCTGGAAATGAACTGGAATTAATTCAGTGAAAAGTCATTACATTTTCCTGAATTTTAAGGCTGAGATTACCGTGATCATTCAAATGAGCAAACATCAGATATTTGCAATGACGTTGGATGGGAAGTCATTGGTTCCTTTGTGGGGTAGGTGACCTGAAAAATAAAGGTATTTTCATTCTGTACTATTAGCACTTAGACATAATGAATTAAATCTAAATGTGAATCTCAATATACTGTTCAAAAGACATTTTTTTTTATAAATAATTGTGCCATTATTGTAATGGCAATGACTTGATAATGAATGCTGTCTTTTGAAGAATTAAAATGAATCAATATTTCAAAAGCACTTCGCTGTGATGTTGATTGGATATTTATTAAGATCAGGAAACTGAGGCATAAACTTTGTACCTAGCTTTATGGATTGAAGAAAAATGAGCCATTCAGTGATTATTGAGCAAAAATCTTTTTTTTAAGTAAAAAATGTACGTAATACAAAAATTGTGAATTTCCATACACTGGATTCCTTGTAGAGATATGTTACATCAATTTATATGATCAATATTATGATCAATGTTTAAAGACTTGTGTCAGAATTAGGAAGAGAATTAGTAAGTCATGAAAGTGAGCTTGAAACTGAACAATGTAGTCAATGATATGTGGCATATATGCGATTTTAATAATATTGTCATTTTTGTACAATGATGAATAATGTTGGAATAGAAATGCCAAAAAAATCAACATGGTCAAAGCAGTTCTTTTCTTACAATGAAATGAAAACAATAATCATTTTGTAGCATGCATGATTTGAAATAGCAGTTTTTTTAATGTGACATATACAGTGAAGGCTAACCCTTTTGCAAAAATGTAGGAACTTCACGAATTTAAAATGCAGTATTTGTTCAATTTGTAATAAAAATGGTTATAATTTGAATTGTCTCTTGTACACACACAACAAAAAAGGAGCTTAAAGATTGCTATATTGACAAAGATTTGCTTCCCAACATTATTGTAGTATAGTCAATATCTGGGATAAAGTAGAATTATTGGTTTAAACAATATAAATCAACATTAACGATTGAGCTGAAATATAGCACATCAATTGCATTAACTGCATAGAATAGTAAATAAATGCTTACTGTTGTCATTTGTCCCAGGAACAATAAGATACTCACTCAGGTTATTCCACTGAATAGTAATCAGCTGATGATGAATACCTTGGGTCGCTTTATGTGCACTGTTTTGTGTGAACATTGATTTCAATAAATTTAGATATTTACATGAATTAGGAAGAAACTGATAACTGGGTGTGAAAGATCTTATTTAAGATGAGACAATTTTTCTGTATTCACTAGGTTTGCTGAACAAAACACTGTTAAGTCATCATGCAATAAACTGGATTAGAGAGAAATATGCAAATTCAATTTTCAAATGAATGCACTCGGATATTTTCACAACATTTCAATCTTACATTCAATATAAATAGATGAATGGAAAACTAAAAGCAAATTTCAGACAACTCATAAACAGATCAATACCTAAAAATTGACATATAGTAGGAAGTGGCATTTGTTTATTTAACTGAAGAAGAACTTAATTTTTTTTCTCATATTTATACCTTTGAAGCATCAAGTTCTATGTGCAGTCTGAACTCAGTTCTTCAGAACAAAAGAAAATCAAGGAATATCTTTACTTTGCATATTTCATCTTTGTGAGTGCAACATTATCAAATATTTTGCAAATATTGATTGAGTGGAATTAGATACATTCTGTTATTAGCGGACTGAAGAAAATATATAACAGATACTGTGATTATTGGAATGAACAACAATGTGCAGGTCAGGTGAATTGGCCATGCTAAATTTCCCATAGTGTTAGGTAAGGGGTAGATGTAGGGGTATGGGTGGGTTACGCTTCGGCGGGGCAGTGTGGACTTGTTGGGCCGAAGGGCCTGTTTCCACATTGTAAGTAATCTAATCTAAGTAAATGAAAACATATCTAATGTTGAATTGAATGGCAATTCATTCGATTCTTAGATATTTTCTTCTCAACATTCAGAGCTGCTCTGGCACAGCTCTGTGGAAGGTGGGAATTGAAATTGTATCCTTTGGTCTGGTAACAGAAACACGACCAGAGTTGCACAAGATTCCTTCATAACATTCCCAATCAGGCTGTGCAGGGCTGAAAACTAATCAGATGTTTATTGTGATAATTGGATTGGAATTAAATTGTTGGATACTGTGTGCAATCTTCTGAAAATTCAGTAGTAATTTACAATAATGATGGGAGTTAACAAATGTCTTAATTTAACATGATTTTTATGATCACTTGTGGAACGACAACTTGACAGAATTATGTGATTACTGTGCATTATAAATAAAAATGAATATAATTATTCTATATGTTCATAAGTTCCACATTTTCTGAAATGCAAATTACAATTTTTTTGATCTACACGTAAATTGGAACAAAATGATGAATTGCTCAATCAATGTGCCGATTCAGCTGAAGACAACGTTAATTCTTTCTGAAATATACGATTTCTAAGAAGTCACCATTTCCTGTGGTTATTTAATGAAAGAAGAGAGATGCCAACCCTTTTTTGTGTGCTTCAAAAAATTCATGGGGATTTCAATGATTTTGCACGTGAAAAATATTCAATTGTTATTGTGATTAAAAACACAATAAATGTTAACATTGAAGTGATTTCTAATCAATTCAATTCATAAGTGTTTCCAAGTTTAAAACGAAAAGCAATATTCAGAATGATTGAGTGATTGTGCATTGCAATGTCCTTGCATTAGTTATTATATGAAAACATAGTTCCACATGTACACCCCTTACCGAATTGAACAATTATTAGGTTTTGGCAACAAATCGATCTGAAATAGTTTATTAATTAATTTAAGAATAATGAGGTATCTCCTCTTACTATTCCACTGAGTAATGTTAATAAAAAGGAAGAGAAATATTGCAGTGTAAATTAACTGGTGTTCTCTGAATTTCAATGGCTGAGAAGACTGTGATCTTTCAAATGAGCAAAAGTCAGATATTTACAAATGATGTTGCTATGGCAATTATTGGTCTTTTGTGGTGTATTGGCCTTATCAAACAAGTTTTAGTGTTGTAGCACTCACACTAAGACATATGGAAGATATTAAAAGCACATTGTACTTGTTATAAAGCCTAAGTTAAAGTATTGCGTTATTATTGTAATTGATAATTGTTTCGAAAATCCTGATAGATAAATTGACTTAATATTTTGAATGCACTTTGCTCTGATGTCGATTATATATTCATTATGATTAATAAACTGAAAATTAAAATATAAAACGTGGCTTTAATAATTAAAAAATCTCAGCAACAATTGAACATCGTTCAACTTTTTTTTGGTCGGTTCATGTCTATTTCATTAATATAACTTTTATCATGATAAATGTTTAGATAAATGTCAGAACTAGGAAGAAAATAATGAGGATGGGAAAGTGGGTATTATTATGAACTAAACATCGAGTCAATGACATTTGGTACAGGAAGTCATTTTGTAGCAAAAAAAACTAATAATTGTGTGATTATTGTTCATTGACAACTAATGTTGGAAGAAAATAAAACTACCTCAAAATGAAATTAAAATAAATATCATTTTGGAGGTCACATGATTTGAAAAACGGAAATTGTCACTTAATGTGACATTTGAGCTGAAGAATCGTTCTTCTCCCCACCACCACCCCCATGTGTAGTCTTTTCAATAATTTAAAATTTAGTATAAGTTGAACGAAATAACAAATGGATGTTCCTCCATTGTTTTCTTGAAAACAAAAATTAAAAACATTAACATGAAAATGATATCGCTCTGCAAGGAATAATTTCACAGATAATAAGTGTTTGTATTGAATTTAAATGTCACCATAGCTGTAGGAGTGATTTCCCCTGACAGGGAATGAAGACTGAGGAGATAGGCCGAACTCAGGCAAGTGGAAGATGTTTACTCATGCTGCAATCAGTTAATACAGGGATCATCCCCCGAGGCCAATCTAGGAAGGGAGGTCCATGACACACTGTAACGTGTACAGTAAAAAACAGTATTTTTACACAGCTTCTGTATTACAATGTCCACATGCAATGTGGTTACAGTCCTTTCCTCATGATACAGACACCCGATACTGTAGAACACCTAATCTTGGATGAACATCGCTATGGATAGCCCCAGCTTCCTACTGCTTCATGGTGTTTGACAGGTGCTATAATCTCCAGGCCTTGGGATCTCTGTGCATTTTATTTCCTCACATTACAAAATTAATTGCTGCAGTCCTTTGGGCCTCTCACTCTGCCTTATTTACAATTCTCAAGAATATGTAATTAGAAACTTTTTAAATGTTCTGAGCAACTTTAAAATAGTAACTATTTCTGACAATCAAACCCTGTCTGTTTCCCTGACAGCCGCTGTGGAAGTTAGCTGGGCTCTATCCTGCAGTTGGTGTTTATTCATTCACTGGGACAATTATTCTTTCATTAATGAAAGTCAGGGTTGGTCATTTTTCTGTGTGCCTGCATTCTCTTATCACTATCTGGAATATGACTCTCTGGAATGGCATACTTATGGACTTGGAGTATGATTGTACAAAATGTTCTTTTTTTAAACTTAAGACTGAAACAGACTGTTCGTCTTATTTATCTCCCCTCCACCATTTTGTATTTTAATTCCAAGGCTGGCTGCTCGGGGCTTCCCTACAGCAGCAAATCAATAAGGATTTCAGCATTAAAATAAAAATCAACATTCGCCACCGTTAGGAAACAGTATCATGCAATATGCTTACGTCACTGAGACTTAATTCCACACTTAAAGCCAACTATACTGATTTGATCAATGATTACATATTAGATATAAGTAACAATTAGTGTTAAAACTAGTGACTGCAAACTTAAAATGATTAGAAATGTCATATTACAATCCGCAACATGTAGAATTGGAGTCTAAAACAATCAGACGTATCTTCATTTGTAAGGCTGAATATGAATCCAATGATTTCTGTGAACATTCAAATGAGAAAATATCAGATATTTCCTGTCAGTGTTGGATGAGGAATCATTGCTTGGTTTGTGGTTGTGTTGACCTGGAATAAAAGATAATTTTTTCTTTGTAAAATTGGCACTACGAAATAATGATTTAAATTGAAATGTGAATCTCACGATATTTGTTAGAAAACCTAAATTAAATTACTGTGTGATTGTTGGACTAACAATGAATTGGTAATCTATTTTAGAACACTGACACATTAAGTGATTCAATATTTCCAAACGGGTTTGCTGTGATATGGTACTAAGCACATATGCTCTTACTTAAAAATTAAAATCATGGCAATTGAAAGAAAGATAAATACACATACCATGCGCTTATTGTAATTTCATGCAAAATACAACTGCGGAATATGTTTAAAGCAGTTTTTCCTATAATGAAAAGATAACTAGAATGATTAGCAGCAGGATGTAATCGCAAAAAAAATCATTCAATGTGACTATTCAGCTGCAGGCAGCTCCCCTTCCTTACACACATGTATAACTTCCAACAATTCAAAATTTACTGATAAAGAAAACATACGCATGTAAATTCTTTTTTCTTGTTGACACAAAAGTCACAAATTTGAATTTTTTTTAGCTTTAAAATATTTAACTATTACTGTGATCAGAAATACAATAAAACTTCATGTTGAAGAAAAATCAAATCAAATCAAAATACACATCGATATTCACAATAATTGAGAGAGTGAACACAACAATATCTTTCCATCAGTTAATGTACTGAGCCATAATTCCACTGTTATATCCCTTACTGGATTGATCAATTATTAGATATTAACAATAACTAAATTATTAATATGCTATCATTGAATTGAATATTAATGAGAAATCTCATTAATGTTTGAACAAGCAATGTGTCAACATAAACAGTAATTATTAGTGAAATGTCTAAGATATCTCTTCATCTATGAGGCTGAGATTACTTTGATTGTTGAAACGAGTAGCATTCAGATATTTATAATGAGCATTGGCTGCAAATCAATGCTTTTTGGTGTAGACCTGAAAGATTTTGTTATTGCAGTAGAGGCAGTAAGAAATTATGATGTGCATCTCACCTTACTGAATATTTTCAAGTTTTCTAACAGGTTTCTGGTCCAATCTTCAGTTTAACAAGGGTAATTTTGGGTCAGAACATCAATAACTGCAAACATTTTCAACACATCTCCATCAAAGTTGCTAATCTGATAATTCAGAACAAATATAAAAAAAATTACCTCTGTAAATTTAATTGACTATATTTTTAGATTATAGTCAAGTTCGTTATCTACTTATTTCCTTCCTATTTCTGACACCAGTGGCTAAATATTGATTAGATTAAATGTCATATGAGATAGACATTACCTTTCTCTCAAAGATCTGTACAGCACAGGAATGGGCCATTTGGCCCATAACGTTATGCTGAACATAATGTAAAAGAAGCTCATCCCTTCTGCCAACCCTTGGTTCATATCCTTCCAAATTATCGAAATGAACATTAAAGAGCCTTAATGTATCTGCTTCCACCACCAACCCTGGAAGTTCATTCCAGACACCAATCACTCCCTGTGTACAAAACAAATTGCCCCTTACATGCCCCTTGAACTTTCCCTCCTAACGTTAAACACATGTCACGTAGTTTTTGACGCTTCAACTCTGGGAAAAACTTTCTGACCATCAACCCTATCTGCGTATCTAATGATTGTACAGACTTCCATCAAGTCTTCCCCCAGTCTCCGCCACTTCACAAAAAAGCAATCTGAATTTTTCTCGCCTCTCCAAATCCAGGCAGCATCCTGATAAACGCCCTATGTACCCTCTTCTAAGCCTCCATACCCTTCCTGGAACATGGCGAACAAAAGTGAATACAATACTTTAAGTATGCCTTAACCAAAGTGTTAAAATGTCACAACATGACTTCCTGACTCTTGTAACCAGTTCCCTGACAAATAAAGGCAAGCATGCCATTTGCATTCCTAACCACCTAATTACTTGCATGGTCACTTTCAGGGAGCCATGGTCTTAAACGCCAAGATCCCTTTGAGTAATAAAGCTGTCAGGGTCCTGCCATTAACTATCTACTTTTTTTTTTAACATTTGAGCTTCCAAAGTGAAACACCTCACACTTGTATGGATTAAACTTCACCTTTAATTACTCTGCCCATATCTGCAATTTATCTTTTTCCTGCTGCATTATTTGACAACACTCTGCATTGTCCCCAACTGCACTGAACGTTATATCATCTGCAAACTTAATAACTCACCCAATTAGATTTTAATCCATGTCACTTCTATATAATTGCATCGCAAACAGAAGGGTTCCAGTACAGATCACTGTGGAAAAAAGACAGAAAATGAGGGAAATTCAGAATTCTTGAAGAAATGAAGTTTTTTCAATGTCAGAATAATTCTGATGAATAATCTTCTAAAGTGTGATTTTTAAAAAAATTAACCCAATATTTTAATTCTGAGTTTATTGATCTTAATGAATATCCAGTACAAACTGCTTTGAAAATATTGTATCATTTTAAGTGTTGCGTTCTCACATTAAATATTATTTAATTGTTATTTCAATTATCACACGATCATGAGATTAACATTTTCGTTTAATCCATTATTTATTAGAGCCAGTATCATAATGAAATATTGACATTCTTTTCAGGTCAACACACCTGCAATCAACCAAATTTCCCTCACCCAACACTCATTCTAACTCTCTCATTCTCTTTCATTTGAATTCTCGTATTAATGGAAGGATCATTAATCAGTCTTATCAATTAAGAGATTGCTAACTATTTTTTACATAAATATTTCATTTTTCCAACATATTGCACAATTACATTGCAATAAGAGTTTTCTCATCATTCTTAAATTTGTTATCAGCCATTTTAAAACTAATTATTACCAAAATCTAACTGGTAATCATTGTTGAAATCCAATATCTCCAGCTGTATATGTGGAACTATGTCTCAGTACATCAACTGATACAAACAATATTGCACTCTACAATCTCTTAATCTTAGCAAAAATAATTTTAAGTGTGGAATCTTAGCTGGATTGAATTGGTTGTAAGAAAAAGTGCAGTCTGAAGAAAGGTCACTCGGCCCAAGTATTAACTCTCTCCACAGATGCTGCCAGACCTGCTGAGTTATTTTCCAGCAATTACTGAGTTTGTTTGTGATTTCCAGCATCCACAGTTTTGTTTACATTCTTGTATTGATTGTATTTCACTTCAATTCTAACATTGCTACATTTCTGATTATTACAATAAGAGCTCAGTATTTTTCATGTTAAGCATTATTTAAATTCACGTGTTCCTTGTGTAAATAAACCAGAATTAACAAATGTTTGTTCTATGCTTTTACAATAAATCTTGAATTCTTAGAAATCACATTTTTTTGAAAATGAGGGAAGTTGTTTTTCGCTGAGTAGTCACATTGAATGACTAATGCTTTATTTCCAATACATGTGCAATAAAAAGCAGGTTAATTTTAATTTATGCAGATGAATAACTGCTTCAAACAAATTGACTTACTTGATTATCATGAGATTTATGTTTATTTAAGACCATTGTTGCTTCGTTCCATCATTATTAGAAATTACTAATTCTTTTTATCGGTCCATTACACAATGGAACTGTCTAATACAATCCTAGTCCAATTATAACAATAAATATCTGAGCAGTTTGCCATGTGATTATAGTCCTGCCCTTCCTGCATGGGAATATTATGGAGAGTTCTGGTAATGTGTGTACTAGTAGATCAGGAGCCATGGGTTCAATTCCCACCTTCAACAGAGATGTGTCGAAACACCTCAGATTTGATTAGAAAATATCTAAGTGTCGACTGAATTGCTTTTCAACCAACATTGTCTCAACTTGTAACTGTTGTTCATTATAATGATCACAACATCTTGAATTTATTTGCTTCACATCACTGATTAAAGTATGACTGTTATTACGCTGCTTCTAAATACCTCTCAACTTTTAATAACTTTGCAGTCTTAAAGATTCTACGGTGTAAATAATATTTAAGGTGAGCGGGAAAGATTTAAAAGGGGTCTGAGGGGCAACTTTTCCACACAGTGTGTAACACATATTGGGATGAGCTGTGAGAGGAAGGGCAGTGGCTGGTACAATTACAACATCTAAAAGACTTTTGGACAGTTTATTGGATAGAAAACGTCCAAAGGGGTGTGGGACAAACACAGTGAAATGGGATTAGTTTAGTTTAGGAAACCTGGCCGGAATGCCAAGTTAGGCTGAATGGCCTGTTTCTGTGCTGTATCAATCTAGCATTCTACAATTCAAACTTCACTGTGATTGGTAAAGGAAAGAACAAACGAGTGTTAATTCTATTTTGTATCCATAAAAAAGTGACATAAATTTTAAATAATTTTGTCACATGAAATAGTTTGCTCTTATTGTGATTAGAAATACAATGAATGTGAGCATTGAAGTGAAATATAATTTAATCAATTCAACTGTGTTTCCAAGGTTAAAATAAAAATTGATATTCACAATCATTGTGAGTTTGTACGTTGCAATATCTTCAAATTACTTCATGTACTGAGCCATTATTACACATTTATACCCCCTACTGAACTGAACATTAATTAGATATTAGCAACACTTAGATTTTCGAAAATCTATCAGTACACTTGTAAGAAGGAGTAATTTAATTTTGCTACATGACTGTGCAATGTGCAGACATGAACAGGAATTATTGCAGTGAAAAGTCGTTACAGTTTTCTGAATTCATAAGGCTGAGATTACTGTGATTATTCAAATGAGCAAAAGTCAGTTTACAAAGCGTGTTGCATGCAAAATGATTGGTTCCATTGTGGGATAGTTGACCTGAAAACAATAGCATTGTTTCAATGGATTAAATTAAAATATGGATTAAAATAATATATGGATCTGACGATACACGTTAGAAAGACAAACAAATTATTCTGCAATTATTATAAGGATAGTGAATTCCTAATAAATGTTGTATTCTGAACAAATAAATTGACTCAATATTTTAAAAACACTTTGCTCTGATGTTGATTAGACGTACATTAAGATCGGTAAACTGAAGACTGAAAAATAATACCTCGATTGATGGATTGAGGACAATAAATGAGCCATTCAATAGTTATTGAAGAGAATTCTTTTTTGTCAAAATGCAGACAATACAGAAGTAATGTATTTCATTCAATTGGTTTACTTGTAGAAACTCGTGATGGGAGTTTAATTTATGTAATTTTATACTGATCGATGTTCAAACATTTGTGTCTGAATAAGAAGAAAATAAAAAGATAATGAAAGTGAATATGAGAGTGACCATAAGATACAGTCCATGACATTTGATAGAAAAAGGAATTTGCATAATCTCGTGACGATTTAGTGTTAATAAATAATTTACTTCTCAGGTACTGAAGCAGTCCCAGTCCAAGTACAACAAGATCTGGACAATATCCAGGCTTGGGCTTACAAGTGGCAAGTAACATACATGCCACACAAATGCAGGCTATCACATATAAGACATAACCTAACCACCATCCCTTGACACTCGATGGTGTTATCATGACTGAACACCCACTATCAACATTATCCTGTGGATAATCATTGATCAGGAACTGAATTGGGCTCACCACATGAACACAGTTGCTACAAGAGTAATTCAACTCCTGGCTTCTGAAATCCTGTCCAAACGCTACCAGGCACAAGTCAGGAGTGTGATGGAATACTCCCCACTTGCCTGGATGAGTGCAGCCCTAACAATACTCAAGTAAACTTGATACCATCCGGAATAAAGCAGCCCGCTTGATTGGCACTGCTGCTACTGAGCATCAGTGATGGTGAGGGTGGATGCTTCTGGATGTCCTAGCTACAATCTCTGCCTCTTCTTATTAACAAAGATAAAAGAATCTTACATTGCTCAACTTTCTCATCAAAACCGAGTACAGTATTCACCCCAGCCGTCTTTTATATCAACCAGCAGCATTTCCACCAATAGCAGCTTCTCTTAAAATATTTTGTCAGTAACTTGTAATTAACTGGTTACTACAATTACAACTGAAATTGTGTTGCTGGAAAAGCACAGCAGGTCAGGCAGCATCAAAGGAGCAGGTGAATCGACATTTCGGGCATAAGCCCTTCTTCAGGAAGGTCCTGAAGAGGCAGTGAACCACATTTTGAAATGATCTTCCTGAACATAATATAGATCAGGTTAAAACTGAAGTAGGTGTCTTACACAACTTGCTGCAAGGACACAGACAGTAGAATCTGAGGTGATCATGAGTATGTGGAGGTGAATGTGGGAGACCAGCTGGGACTGTATTGGATTAGTCATAGTGAGAGGGAGCAAATGGTGGATGCAGGGTTTCAGCAGCTGATGGACTGACGCTCAGGTGAGCCATCGGAAACTGAGCAAGTGACCACCATCTAATAGGACAGAGAAACTGATCCATCAGCCTGAAACTGACTGACCACGTGGCTGTCAGTGACTCCAACACAAGTGAATGGAAACATTGCTCAGAGCCTGTTTCTCTAACATTCAACACAACCAGGAAATGGAAATTGAATAATGAGCTGAAAACAAGGCCACTGCTCTGTTAGAGTCAAAACCATTCAATGTTCAGTTATTGAACATTATTGACTCTCAGAATATTCTAACCTGCAGAATCACAGTAAAAGGGGAAAGTAAACAACATTCTTGGCAAAGACAGAATGAACCAACTGCTTGTATAAACATGCGATGTGGTGGTAGGCGGCACAGTGGCACAGTGGTCAGCACTGCTACCTCCTACCACCAGAGACACGGGTTCAATTCCCACCTCAGGCGACTGACTGTGTGGAGTTTGCACATTCTCCCAGTGTCTGCGTGGGTTTCCTCCCACAGTCCAATCTAATCTAAAGGGGCTGAATCCTCCACAAACTGACAAGCACAGGTACCATCAGTTTATAGATAGACAATGAAAGTCTTCAGAAAAACCCTTCCCTGCTGATGGTTTGTGAGAACTGCCACTTAATTACTTTGAAAAGAATCTCTGTTTCCCCTCAGAAAAGCAGGTGTGCCCCGCATTTACAGACTGACTTACAGATAAATGAAACCTGATCAGGGACTCGCAGGTTAATTAATCTATTAGTGATAGTCCATTGCACACAACAAGAGGATCATACAGAGAGGAAGCCTGAGGTGTGTCAGGACCACGGGGGATTACCAAACCCCAACCTGTGATGATGAAATAGGTTTGATGTATTTTAAAGATGACATGGGACCCTATTTAACTGTAATCATAAACATGGGACTCCCAGTGGGAGATCATTCTAACCACATTCTGAATTGGGCCATGAGAGCTGAGGCAAACTCAGAAACACAGGAAGGGTAGTACAGTACAGGGAAGGTACTGCAGTACAGGGAGGGTAACCAGACCCACAATGTTACAAGGGAAGCAGGAAAGGGCACATAGCCAAGGAACGTAGGCAGAGAGTGGGAGATAGACGTTCACATTGTGTGTGTGCATGTGTTCACTTAGGCACATGAATATGCATTGACGCTGTGTTTGGGAACCAGCAAAACAAATATTAATAAAAAGAGCATCTATGTCAGTTACCGATACGGATTTGCCCCTCACCCCTCAATTACTAAAATGAGAGCAGTTGGAGAGGGAATCGAGGAAGCTGGATGAAATGAACCTCTCCCGACGCAGATCACGGATATGGCAAAATATATCCAAATATGGGAGTGTGAAACTGAGGAAGGAACCATTCTGGGAGTTGCCATTTTAGAACAGTTAGGACCAACTATTGATGCAGAGACACAAACTCTACTGTGGGAACAACCTGGTCAGGCCCGGGATACGAAGCAAAGGAGAGGCGACATCTCCAGAGTAGTTACCTTGCAGGGAGATTGGAACAGTCAGGGAATCTGTGGAGTTATAGCTAGGACCCAAACAGCAGTGTCGGTAACTTAAACAGGAATGCGGGTTAATATCTGTAGATCCTGTAAAGATCGAGGGCCCTCTCACTCCCCACACAAACCGGATCACATTAAAGCTGGGGCTGAGGAGGCAATAATTGTGACAGTAACAGATTGAGAGAAGCAGGGAATAGTCAGACCAACAGTATCCCAGACTAACTCACAGAAGCCAAACGGCTCATCCCACCTCACTATTGATTATACCTCCCTCAGTAATCCGCCACTAAAGAGTATCCTACAGTAGTGAACCACACCACTTTATTTCATGGATTAAAATTGCAACAGGAGACAGTCCCAGCCCTTGATATTGTGAATGGGTTCCTGTGGACCTAGAACGGTCAGAATAAGCTAGTATTTACTGTCTGAGGAAAGCAGTAGACCTGGGTCCAATTACCTGGGTCCAATATTCCTCAGTATATCCCACCGATACATGGCTGATGGAGTGCATCGATTTAATCTTACCAACACCTCATTACCTCAGTTGGAGAGAAAGAACATATCCGGATATTACACAGAGTATTGGGTCAGGTCAGGCAGGCTAGGCTTAAAATTAACCCACAGAGCATGGGAAGGTAGGGAGAGATGTACCTGGGACATCACATCTGGAAGATCAAATCAGGAAGGGAGGGGGACAATCCCAGTGGAACGAAAGACCATGATTTCAAAACTATCTACCCGCACACCGTGAAGGGGATAAGGCAAACTTTAGGATTGTTTAATTATTGGAGGACTTTTTTGGAGGATTACCCAGAAATGGTAGAACCATCACGAGCCCTGACAGAAGCGCGGACATTAGTTAGGGGTCAGGGAGTCAGCATATACACAGACATATAGCATGCCTTTGGTAGAGTTCATGACCTTTTGATAGCCTGGTCTCGGTGAGGGTACATCACCCTGTCTGGGGCACATAGAGCATGAAGGACAGGTCAGAGAGTTAGTGGAAGCAGCTAACTTTCTCAGTGAAGCAGCAATAATGAAGATTATAGCTCACAGGAAAGTAGAAACATCACACCAACGGGGCAGGAAGTATGTGGGTAAGGCAGGTGAATAGACAATAGACAATAGGTGCAGGAGTAGGCCCTTCTGCCCTTCGAGACAGCACCACCATTCATTATGATGATGGCTGATCATCCTCAATCAGTATCCTGCTCCTGCCTTATCCCCATAACCCTTGATTCCACGATACTTAATAACTCTATCCAATTCTTTCTTGAAAGCATCCAGAGACTTGGCCTCCACAGCCTTCTGGGGCAGAGCATTCCATACCCCGCCATTCTCTGGGTGAAGAAGTTTCTCCTCAACTCTGTTCTAAGTGGCCTACACCTTATTTTAATCTGTGTCCTCTGGTTCAGGACTGACCCATCAGCAGAAACATGCTTCCTGCCTCCAGAGTGTCCAATCCTTTAATAATCTTATATGTGAAATACTGACTGAAACAGTGCAGACATTTGAGGAGATGGCAATGGCCGTAGCTACAGAAGTGAGAGAGGAAGGTTTAATGATATTCCCAGAAACAGTCCCACAACAGGAGAAACAGGAATAGGAAAAGGATGGGGCAGTAATAGGACACAACAGAGTCTGGATGATCCAGCAGGGCCACTACACTGTAAAAGACAAACATTATTAAAAACATATCATGGGCTGGCCCATATTGGGGTGGATAAAATGCAATATCAGATGATCCACGACAATCCTTGCCTGGAACAGGGAGAAATGCAGCAAGGTTTTGTCGAAAGTGTGTAGTCTGTTCACAGTGTGAGCCAGGGAAAGCAATAAAATGGAGGCAGCAGCAGGGACCCAGAGGCCCATGGGAACTATTACAAATGGATTTCACACACACACACACACACACACACACACACACACACACACACACACACACACACACACACACACACACACACACACACACACCCCAATCGCAGGGAAGGAAGACCTGCTGGGTTTTAATAAATAGGTTTACTCAGTGGGTGGAAGCATTCCCCTGCAGATTCTGACCACGGGACAAATGTTACAGGGAAATAGCTAAAGAGCTATGTGCCCTGTTTGGTACGGAACAGAAATTCCATCCCCCATACCACCCCCAGAGCTCTGGGACAGTAGAAGGAATGACGCAGACACTGAAAGCTAGTCTGACTAAGGCTCTCTCAGAGACAGGACAGCGATGGGTTAGAGTACTCTTCAGCAGCCTAATGAAACTGAGGACAACCGCAGCAAAGCGGACGGGACTGTCCCCCTTTGAATTAGTGACTGGACGGACTATGCAGATGCCACAGGGTATGGTAGTGAGAGGGCCAGAGATGTGTGGTAGTGGGAGGGCTGGAGATGTGCAATGACAAGGATAGGGTTAAACCATTTGTGAAAGAACTGGCATAGCAGCTGCATGAGCTGAGAGAATCAGAGACTGGGAAAGGAAACATGGAAATATCCGAGCTGACATTCCAAACCCTGGAGTTCAGGTCAGGGGGAAAATATTACTGGAACATATGAAGTAAACACATCAAAATGCTGAACTTACCTGGGGGAGGCAGAGAGGGACCCCTCCCATCATGTATTAGTAAGGAGCTCTGAATAAACGTTGGTCATGCTGGTCAACACAGAACACAAGGCTCCTCTTTGATATTTCTCCCAGCAACAGTTGTGCAGGAGCATGTTGCTGGCTGGAGGTCTATGGTTAGTGCTGTTCCACAAGGATCAGAACTGGGACATCTGTTGCTTGTAATGCATATAAATGAAAAGTTTGAAAATGTAAACGTTTTAGTTAGCAAGTTTGGAGATGGCACAAACTGTTGAAGTTGTGAATCGTGAAGAATGATGGCAA
The DNA here is from genome assembly GCF_047496795.1 of Chiloscyllium punctatum. NCBI lineage: Eukaryota > Metazoa > Chordata > Chondrichthyes > Orectolobiformes > Hemiscylliidae > Chiloscyllium > Chiloscyllium punctatum. Next base: position 56,582,805 of record NC_092754.1, on the reverse strand, counting down.
AGGGTACAGCAAGAAAGAGATGAGTCAGAAAGTTTTGTAGAGAAATCGCAGATATATTTTAATTCAGACAAGTGTGAGGTGATGCGTTTTGGAAGACACACAGCAAGAGGAATGTGTACAATAAACGGAAGGGTCCTGAGCAGCTCTGATATACAGAGGGATCTTCAGTTGCAAGCTGAAACATCCCTGAAAGTGGTGAAGGTGGTGAATGGCAGGCTTGCCTTCTTCTGTCAGGGGAGTGAATATAAAACTATAATCAGGCCACCTTTGGGGTATTGTATGCCGTTTTGATCACCACATTATAGGAAAAAGGTGAAGGCTTTTGGGAAGGCGGAAACAGGTTTACCAGGATGTTGCCTGGATTGGGAGAGGTTAGAAAATTTTGGATTGTTCTCTTTGGAAAGTCAATGTCTGTGGGGTGACCCAACTGGCACAGACAGAGTTTGTAAACCATGGTTTACTACAGAAATTGTATCTCTTGTGAAAAAGAAGAGAGAGGCTTATGTGTTGATGAGGCAAAATGGTACAGGTGAAGCAATAGAGAGTCACAGATCAGCTAGGAAGGATTTAAAGAGAGAGTTAAGAAAAGCAAAGGGAGGACACGAGCAGTCTTCAGCAAACAGAATCAAGGGTAACCCTGAAATTTTCTCTACGTATGTGAAGAATAAAAGGATGATTAGAGTAGGAATAGGGCTAATCAAAGATAGAAGTGGGAAGTTGAGTGTGGACCCTGCAGAGATTGGAGAAGTGCTAAATGAATATTTCTCATCGGTGTTTACACAGGAAAAGGAGGATATTGTAGAGGACAAAAATGAGGTACGAGATATGAGACTAGAAAGGATTGAGGTTAGTTACGCACAGGTGTTATCAATTCTAGAAGGAGTGAAAGTAGACAAGTTCCCAGGCCGGATGGGGTTTATCCGTGGATTCTCTGGGAAGCTAGGGAGGAGATAGCAGAGCCTTTGGCTTTGATATTTGAGTCATCATTGTCTATGAGTTTAGTACCCGGGGACTGGAGGATTGCAAATATTGTGCCCTTGTTCAAGAAGGGTAGCAGAGATGACCCAGGTAATTATAGACCAGTGAGCCTTATTTCCATTGTAGGAAAGGTTTTGGAAAGGATTATAAGAGATAACAGTTAGAATCATCTAACAAGCAACAATTTGATTTCTTATAGTCAACATGGTTTCGTCAAGGGCAGGTTGTGTCTCACAAACCTCATTGAGTTTTTTGAGAAGGTGACCAAGTATTTTGATGAGACTAGGGCAGTTGACGTGGTATACATGGAATTCAGTAAAGCCTTTGATAAGGTTCCACATGGTAGGCCGATGGAGAAAATGCAGAGGCATGGAGTTGAGGGTGATTTAGCAGTTTGGATTAGAAACTGGCTTTCTGAAAGAAGGCAGCGAGTGGTGGTTGATGGAAAATATTCAGTCTGGAGCCCAGTTACTTGTGGTGTTCCACAAGGATCTGTTTTGGGACCACTGCTGTTTGTCATTTTTATAAATGACTTAGACGCAGGCATAGGTGAATGGATTAGTAAATTTGCATTCGACACTAAAGTCTGTGGAGTAGTAGACAGTTTGGAAGAATGTTACAGGTTGCAGGGGGATTTAGATAAACTGCAGATTTGGGCTGAGAGGTGCAAGTGCAGTTCAATGCAGCTAAATGTGAGGTGATGCACTTTGAGAAGAATAACAGGAAGGCAGAGTACTGGGTCAATGGAAAGATTCTTGGTAGTGTGGGTGTGCAGAGGGATGTTGGAGTCCATGTACATAGATCCCTGAAGGTTGCCACCAAGGTGAATAGTGCTGTTAAGGCAGCATACGGCATGTTAGGTTTCATTGGTAGAGGGATTGAGTTCTGGAACCGCAATATCATGCTGCAACTATACAAAATGCTGGTGTGGCCACAGTTTTAATATTGTGTACAGTTCTGGTCGCCCCATTACAAAAAGGATGTGGAAGAATTGGAAAAGGTGCAGAGGAGATTTATCAGGGTCATGTCTGGTGTTGAGCGAAGCTCTTATGAGAAATGGCTGAGAGACCTGGATGTGTTCTCATTGGAAAGAAGGCGGCTAAGGGGGGGGGGCGGATTTGATAGAGACATACAAGATGATCAGAGGATTAGATATGGTAGACAGTGATAGTCTTTTTCTTAGGCTGATGATGACAGCTTGCACAAGAGGGCACAACTACAAATTGAGGGGTGATAGATTTAAAACAGATGTCAGAGGCAAATTCTTTACACAGAGAGAGTGGTAAGTGTGTGGAATGCTTTACCAGCTAAGGTAGTCAACTCAGGCACATTAAGGAGTTTTAAACAATCCTTAGATAAGCTCATGGATGATTTTGGGGTAGTGCAGGGGGACGAGTTGAGAAAATTCCACAGGTCGTCGCAATATTGAGTTCCGAAGGGCCTGTTCTGCACTGATATGCCTATGTCTAATTCCTATTAATATACTGTCTCTGTGGGTAAAGCAGAGATTTGTGAAGAAGAGTCTCTACGAGTAGACACTCAGCTACTTTAGAGACACTTTGAAACTCTCGCCGTCTGTCTGATAATAAATCTACTGCTGTTGTGCAGAAAACTTGCATCGTCTGGATTTGTGGAACAAAATAGGCATCAACAATGAAGGATCTGAGTGATTTTCAGACTGTGGCGTATAGACTTACTGGAGTGGTTCACTGATGAAGAAAATGCAGTCACTGGATTAATTTGAAGAAATTGCGATTTTCTTTGAAGTGAAGAAGTTGGATATGTTTTTGATAGAGCTGTATAAGATTATAACAGACGTAGATATAGCAGACAAAAATATCTGCATTCGATAGGTGATGGCACAAGAGTTAAGGTCAGATGTAAGGTTTTGAGACAGCGGGAGATGAGCAAGTGTTTCTGCTGACTGTATTGGCTGGAAATATGCAGAACATGTTGCCTATTATGGTGGTGCGAGGAGAGAAGATCAATGATTGATACAAACAATTAGATCAGTTCTGAGGGAAATAAACTTGCAAAGTTTGGGGTACGTATGAGAATGAGAATATTGGATTCTGCGACAGAGAGCCAGCTTGGATTTGATGGGCCTCTTTCTGTGCGATAATGCATTTTATTTGGACTTGCTTAACTTGCTCTGGTCACCGATTAAGTTGTCATTGAGGTAAATCTGTGTTCCTACTAAGACCAATACAGGCTGTCCCTCCACAGCAGGAGATAATGTTTACTGTTTTATACTGGGTCTTTGGGGGGGGGGGGGGGTGTGGTGGTGGTGGGGGTTGCAGGCTAATGGTGTGTGTGACCGTCTGTCAGCATTTATCTGAAATGGCAAAACACCAGTGCAGCCACACCAGGGATCGACTCTGGAAATGTGGGGAATGCCAGAAGGGAATTCTTTACCCATCCCACCTGGAAATTGGCCAAACCAGTCAGATTGGGGAGCTGTTCACCTGCTCTGTGCGTGTGGGTTGGGGGGGGGGGGGGGGCGGAGGGGGGGTGGGGAGATGGGATTCACTCAGGCATCCATCCTGCTGAGACACCAGTCAATTTACTGATAGCCACAGTTGAAGGATTTTTTTCTCTTTTTCACGCCAAGTAATGAACAATGGTTTTGGCATCTCAAAGTTGTGCAAAAAGAGATCTTAGCTTTGGAAATGTTCACAACATAGTTGAACATGCACAGATTCACACTGGGTACAGATTTTTATTTCCCTTTATTCATTCACAGGATGAGGGTGTCGCTGGCCCGGCAGCATTTACTGCCATCCCTAATTGCCCAGAGGGCAGGTAAGAGTCAACCACATTGCTGTGGGTCTGAGGTCACAATGTAGGCCAGACCAGGTAAGGATGGCAGCTTCCTTCCTGAAAGGGCCTTAGTGATTCAGATGGGTTTTTCTGACAATCGATTAATGGTCATCATTACACTCTAAATTCACAAGTTTTTTTTTTATTGAATTCAAATCCCCACCCTCTGCTGCAGCAGGCTTTGAACCCAGGTCTCCAGAACACTATCTGGGGTTTTAGATTAACTGTCTCACGACAATACCACTCAGCCAATACTTCCTCACATCGCTGTCCATCTGCACAGAGTGAACAGTGATTGTCTGGTTCATCAGAACTGGGTAATCACACATATGTTTGCTCAATGATTGCAGGAGTTGGATGTTGATTGGCTGTTGACATCCATCTCCGAACCATGTATTCTGGGGTTTGTTTCTGATGATGATTAGAAGCATCATCAGTCTTGTTATCTTTTGGGGATAAAACCAGTTTCAATTCGCTTTCTGTTAAATGCAAAGCAATCAATTCTATCTCACCACTATCAGGCAGATTATTTTTTGTTGAAGAACTCTCCTTCTCCCCAACCTCCTCCATCCTCACCTCCAACAGTACAATAATATCATAGAGTCTCTTTATGATTATGAATGAGACAATCTGATCAGCTGCTTCTTTCCCTACTCCTATGTCAAGTTGGATCTTAAACTCCCCTTGCTGCAGTTGTGATCCTGCATCATTGTACAGTGTTGCTCGTATTTCATGTCTTGGCCTATCAGTGTTCATGAAACTGCATGTAGTATACGGGGCCAACAGTGTAAGAGTTTAGCTCTTTCCTTCCAACAACAGCAGTAGAATTGTACTCCAACAAAACTTACAGAATCACGGCCAAGCATATCCCCCAACTTACCTCTTACCATCAAACCAGAGTATCAATCCTCATTCAACGGAGAGAATTCAGGAGAGCATGTCAGTAAAAGCAGCATGAATACCTAACAATGAGGTGTTAACCTGATGAAGTTACCAAAGAGGACTACTTGTGTGCCTAACAGCATAAGCAGCAAATGATAGAGAATGAAGCAATCCAGGAAACAACAGAACAGATCGAAGATCTGCAGTCCAGCCACATCCAGTTCTGAATGAAGTCAGAGCACAGCTGGAGTTCTGAGGACAGGTCTCTTCAAGATATTAACCAACAAGAATGTCAGACTGGATTAATCATCATAAAACTCATGTCCGTTTGATATTCATATATATACAATCAGTGTTCAATTCACCAAATGTAGCTGAAGGTAAAGATAATCTTCAAGTGATTGTAACAGTGGAGACATCTGAATACTTGATCACCAAATTAAAGCCTGTTGTGTTTAGATAGTAATAATTTTAAAGAGATTTTAAAAAGTATGGTGGCTTGAGAATAATGGAAGAAGTTGATTGGTTGGTAGCTGATAATGTTGTTTTAATCTGAAGTTAATTGAGGATTAGTTAACAAATAAACAGATGGGAGGGAATCCCAACCCCATGGAGTGCACATCCAGTTCCATGTGGGAAAACAAGGACACTTCTTGTGTGAGTGACAACCACAAGAACACAGAGGTGACATTGGAAATGTCAGGAACACTCGTTTGACTGCGGTTAAAGTACTGTACACATTTCTGATCCCCTTATTCCAGGGTTGATGTGATCACACCAGAGAGGGTACAGAGGAGATTGATCAGAATGTTTCTACAATTGGAAAATTTCTGCTCTGAGGAAAGGTTGGATAGGCTGGGGATGATTTCCGAGGAGGATGAGCTGAGATTTAATTGAAGTGATAAAATGCTGAGGAATCCAGATCGAGTGGATAGGAAGGAGCTATTCATTAACTGAGAGGTCAGAAACTGGAGGATTTAGATTGAAACTAATTCCCAGAAAGAAGGGGAGGGGAGAATTCATTTCACTCGGATATGGTGGGGAGCAGGAACTCATTGATGGGGTGGCAGAGGCAGTAGCCAGCATCACATTAGAATAAAAGGACATGGATGTAACTGCGATGCTGGAACATTAAGGGCTGTGGACTAAAGTCTGCAGAATGGGATCATTGTGATTTATTTAACATTTCTCCAGAATATTAAACTCAAGTCCAATTTGAGAATTTATGAACATCATTCGACCTGAATTCCAAATGTCAGAATAAATTTATCAGAAAGTTACAGCACAGATAGAGGCCACTTTGCCTATCCTGCATGTGTTGGCTGTAATAGAATGACCCAGGCTTTACAGCGTTCTGTACACACCCATGAGAGCAACACTTTCAGTCTGTGTACTCTGCCCTCAATGTTGTTATAATCTGTTTTTTCAATGTATTTCTTTGACAGCTGCTCACCTTGCTTCCTGGTTTCTTTCCCAGCCCTAACTCCATTCCCCATGGCCTTGAGGGACTACGATTTCTGCTGTTTAATCTCTCCTGCCTTCCCCCGTGTGACAGACGGTCTTTTCGTCCTTGTCTCACCCCGACCTTGCACACAACTTGTTACATTTCTGATGGTTCCCAGACCTCTGTGACTTCACTGCGCACCCTGGGTCAGGGACACGAGTTTTGAATTCTCTTCCTCATGAGATAATTGGAAATCTGTCTGGCTGCAATTTCCCCCAGATTTTATTTTGAAAAAAAAAAGAGGATTTGCGTCAGAGTCAAGTATTTGTGAGCCTTCATCCACAATCCAGAGCACTTAGACATAATATGTGACCCTCCCACAGACGTGCAGGTTTGATGGATTGGCCGTGCTAACATGGCCTGCAGTGTGTAGGTTAGGTGGGTTGGGTTAGCCATACTCAATGTGGGGTTATGGAGGTAGGGTGGGACAGCAGGACATTGCAGACTCGATCGACCAAATAGTCTCTTTGTGCGCCTAAGGGATTCTGTAATTCTAACTAGTTGTGATTGTTGTCACATTTTCCGAAGTCTAGGTTCATTCAACTCAGGGACACAAGATGCCTTTTGTGTTTCTGTGTGCGCCCGAAGTGTTAGGTAAGGGGTAAATGTAGGGGTATGGGTAGGTTGCGATTCGGCGGGTTGGTGTGGACTTGTCCACAGTCTCCATGATTGTGCAGACTCAGTGGATCAGCCATGGGAAATGCAGTGTTACAAGGATGGGGTGCTCCAGGTGGGATGTTATTTGGATGGTTAGTGGGGTTTGATGGGCCAATGCTCTCCTGCCACACTGTTGGGATTCTATTCTATGATTGAGTATAAGGGCTATTCTATGATTGAGGATAAAGCAGGGTGTCCTTGGAGAGGCGGTAATAACTGGAAAGCTGAATCCAAAAATCACCACCTTCACCAAAGGAGATTTTCGGAAAATGACAGATAGTCAGGTGGATTAGCATTCCAATCTTAGATAGTGAGGAAGCGTGTAGGAGATAATGATTTTGCAATTTTAAATGAGGGGAGACAGTGATTTATCGTTTTTAATTGCGTCGTACATTCGCAGTGTCCAGATTACGCTGTTGTGAATATCTATCCTGTACTTTATTACAAAGCCAAGGTCACTGACGATGAAAACCAAAACACCCAGGAAACATCGCCTCACCTCGTAATCTGATGAAAGAATTCTGATAAGTCTGGTTGACCTTAGAACAATGATGGAAAGTTGGAAGATTAAATCCTATCCAAAGATCCAGTGCTGAAACAAAAGGAGACGACAATAGGATGAGGCAGGAGTTGGCTAATGTAGACTGGAAACAAAGACTTTTTGGTGGGAAAGTTGACGGACAGTGCGGGAATATCAAAGAAAATTTTTGAAGTGCTCAGCAAAAGTATATATCAGGGAAAAGGAAGGACTGTCGGAAAAGGAATAATCTGCCGTGGGCGGCTCAGGAAATAAGAGAGTCTATCAAACTGAAATAGAATGCATACAAATTGGCAATGACCATGGAGATTAGAAAAATTCAAAGATCAACAGAAAGCTAGATGGGATTCGGGGAGAAAAGTGATGAGTAACTATCCCCAGGGCCAGAATAGCTGTTTGTACTGCTAGAGGGGAACCTATTGTGTGGGGAACATATGGCCTCTAATTGTTGAAGCACTTAACTGTTACCATAGAGATAATCCTGAGCAAGTTAAAAATCACAGCACACTCCAAAAGCTTGTCCTTCCAAATAATCCTATTGGACTATAACCTGGTGATGTGTGGTTTTTAACTTTGTCCACCCCACCACCGGCTCCTCCACATCAGAATCCCGATAGACAGCCCCACTGAAACTGAAGCGCCTGTCAGATACTTGAGGGAGCCACGGGGGCTTGGGGGTGGTGTGTGTGGTTTAACCACAAAGTGCTGAAATGAATTAGACTTTCTAACTAGCATTGCCATGGAGATAATACTGAGAGACAGTCTGTATTCAAAGTCCCAAACCACAAAGGTATAAGAGTGGGAGCGGCACATTGGACAGGCGGGGAGTTACCTGATGCTGCCTGGAGGTGTTTTGCATGTACACTATCCATGTAACGGCCATGTCTCATCAATAAAGACTCAAAGAAGACCTCTCAGAGTTCTGTGCCTAGTTATTCCTATCCAGCAGGGTTCAGGAATATGAGCACACAGCAGTCAGTCTTCACAGTGGAGGATACGAAGAACATGCCAGTAATGGATAAGGAGACTAAGGAAGGTGAGGACCTAGATAATAACCATTATCGTGAAAGAGTTAGAGCTGGGCAAGTTAATGGAGCTAAAGGTAGACAGGTCTCCTTGCCCTGATGGAATACATCCCAGGATACCAACAGAGTTAGGGGGAGAAATAGCAAATGCACTTACAGTCATAGAGTCTGACAGCAGAGACAGGCTTTTTGGCCCAAACTGGCCCATACCGACCAGAATGTCCATTCACGCTAACCCCATTTCCCTGCACTTGGCCCATTTGCTTCTGACCCTTTCCTATCCATGTATTTGTCCAAATGTCTTTTACCTTTTGAGAATGTTCCTGCCTGAACCACTTCCACTGGCAGCTCATTCCATATACATACCACCCTCTGTGTATAACAGTTGCCCCTCAGCTTCCCTTTTATTCTTTCTCCTCTAACCTTAAACTGATCCAATCAAGCCGTCCAATCCTTGAGTTCCTGGGAAAAAGACTGAGTGCATTCACCTTATCCATGCCTCTCATGGTCTTATACAGTTCTAGAAAATAACCCCCTCACAATTTCCTCTGCTCTAAACATAAAATCCTCACTTGTCCAACCTCTCCCCATAACTCAGACCCCTGAGCCCTGGCAACATCCTTGTAAATTGTTCTGCACTTTTTACAGTTTAATAACTGAATCCTCCATTACATTCCTCATATTCCCAGTGTTTCCCCGCGGCGCTGGAACCGACGGGACAATGCCAATGGATTACAATCCATGATCGAGAATGAACCCCTTTACAACAATCCCGTTTTCATAGTGTTTCCCACGGTGCAGGTATCCTTGTGTCTTTCTGGTTGTATGGTTAATTAAAGACTTGTCCTTCTACAAAGAAAAGTTGTGGCTTAATTGTTCCTGGGAAATGTGCCATGATTTTCCAGACTTTCAAAAACAAATGAAATCTCTCTCCACACTCACCATGCTGACATGGACTTGGCTGTGTCTCAGTACTTTTGCAGTCACACTGAGATTTGAAATATTTGCCCACAGACAGAATGCATACCTTTCCATCCAGATGAAAAGGCCAATGATATTCAGATCAGCACGGATCAAGTAACTATCAGATCTGACCATGAAGTTCAATTTGTATTTCTCATCCGCAAATCCACCCTTTCAGTACCATACAACAGAGCACACAAGTTACCACTGTTAATACAGGATGGAAATTCATAAGACAATTGCAGTATTAAACTGTAGTTTCCATGTTCCCCCAAAGCTTTAAACCTTCTGTCTCACAGTTTCTCTCTTCTTTGAACTGAAATCCAAACCAATCCCCCCACTCCTTCCCTCCACACCCAGTTCTCTCACACACTCTCTCTTCGAATTCAGTTTCCTAGCTCCTGATGAGAACCATCCTGCATACACTGCTTCCTGCACACTCTGGCCAAGACCCATCTGACTAAAATGAGACAAATTAGAATTCTAATTGCAGGCCCATCCTTGTCCCTTTCCATAAGAAGCCTGAATATTCACAAAAGAGTTCTGATAACTTTCTGCAAAACGCTGCACCACTGATAGTCTGATCACATGTCAGGGTAGCAAGAGAAGGGCCATTCCCCTGGGTCCTGCTCCCAGAGGGATGAAGCTGCTAATGATAGATTAATCCCTCACACCCACAGCCTCCTTCCCAGGCACTGATCTATGCTGCACATAGTCCCACAATTGGCCAGCACTGCGCCCGTGCGATTGTCTCCCCTCCTACAGCACGTGCTCCCGATCATACAGGAGTCTGGGTGATTGACAGCAGTTGCTGCCCAATATATGAAAATCCCTACAGTATGGAAACAGGCCCTTCGGCCAAACAAGTCCTTACTGACCCTCCAAACAGTAACTTACACAGACCCAATCCCCCTAACTAAGGTAACTAATACTATGGGCAATTTAGAATGGCCAATTCACCTGCCCTGCACACCTTTGGATTGTGGGAGGAAACCGGAGCACCCGAAGGAAACCCGCTCAGACACGGGGAGAATGAGCAAACTCCACACAGACAGTTGCCCGTGGCTGGAATCGAACCCGGGTCCCTTGTGCTGTGAGGCAGCAGTGCTAACCACTGAGCTGTCTCTATAGAGTGGAGGGGGCGGGGCTGGACGACTGAGACAATGGGATTGTAAACAATGAATGAATGGGGTGAACACTGGGGGGATGGACAGATCAGTGAGGGACAGGAGCAGTGCAGCAGCAGGAGGGAATACTGGACAAACTGAGTAATGGGAGAGTCTGATAGGAGAGAAACTACAGGAAGGTTCTGTTTGGAGGCTCAGGCAGGGACAGCTGGGAGACAGTATGGCCTGGTGGCTTGGGCAGGTTTACTAATCAGCCTCTTCAAAGATGCTGTTTCTCAACTCTGAGCCTGATCCCCCTCGTCCAGAGGTAAGGACACATACACTATTTCCTGGTGGGCAAGGGATACAGGGACTGCCTTTCAAAAGGAACTCACCTGTGTTGGTGACATTGACAAGACTCAATACAGAGTCACTGACAAAATGCTGGCGTGCTTGAACTTCATCCAGAATATTAACACCTATAACTAGGCAACGCAAACCCCAATGCACAGAGCTAAATGCTGGATACTAATAACAGCTTTGTGCATGGGAAATCATATGTCATGAATTTGACTCAGTTTTTTTGAAGAAGTAACAAAGAGGATTGCTGAGGTCAGAGCATGGACATGATCTACATGGATTTCAGTAACGTGTTTGACAAGGGTCCTCATGGGAGACTGGTTAGCAAGGTTAAATCGCATGGAATACAGAACTGGCCCGAAGGTAGAAGGCAGAGGGTGCTTTTCAGGCTGGAGGCTTGTGACCAGTGGAGTCTCACAAGGATCGGTGCTGGATCCACTACTTTTCGTCATTTATATCCATGATTTGAATGTGAACATAAGAGGTATTGTAAATAAGTTTGCAGATGACACCAAAATGGGAGGTGTAGTGGACAGTGAAAAAGATTACCTCAGAGTACAAGGGGATCTGGATCAGATGGGTGAATGAGCTAAGGAGTTCAGTTTAGAAAAATGCGAGCTGCTGCATTTTGGAAAAGCAAACTTTAGCGGAACTTATACAGTTAATAGTAAGTTCCTGGGGAGTGCGCTAAACAAAGAGTCCTTGGACTGCAGGTTCATAGTTCCTTGACAGTCAAGTAGCAAGTAGATAGGAGAGTGAAGGCCACAGTTGGTCTGCTTGTCTTTACTGGTCAGACCATTGAGTATAGGGGTTGGGAGGTCATATTGCGGCTGTACAGGACATTGAAAATGTTGCCGAATCAATATTCCAAAGAATTCTGTTCTCCTTCCTATCAGATGGATGTTCTTAAACTTTAAAAGAGATCAGAAAAGAATTATAGAATGTTGCCAGGGTTGGATAGGCTGTTTTCCCTGGAGCGTCAGAGGCTGAGTGGTGACCTGAAAGAGATTTTTAAAATCAGGCTGGGCATGGATAGGGTAAATAGACAAGATATTTGCCCTGCAGTGTCGGAGTACAGAACTAGGGGACTGGGAGGGAGGGTAGGCAGTTCGAGAGGGGTGGGACCGAAATGGATGGGGAAAGTGCGGTGGATAGAGAGGGGTGGCACAGAGATGGGTCGGGACAGAAAGTGGGATTAGAGAGGGGGGGAACGGGGGAGGGTTTGCGACTGACAGAAAGGGTGAGGGGAACAGACCGGGGAGGGGGGCAGGGGGAACAGGCCGATTGGGAGTTGTTGGGGGGTGGGGAAGAGAAGGGACATGCCGACTGAGGGAGGGGGACAACGGGCCAACAGAGGGACGGGGACAATAGGCCAACAGAGGGACGGGGACAGGCCAACGGGGGGGTGGGGGGGAAACAGGCCAACAGAGGGGGGGGGGTACAGACAGAGTGGGGGGAGGCGGGGAGGGGGGAAGCAGACAGAGCGGGGGGGAGACAGGGGGAACAGAGAGGGAAGATGGAGAGTTATTTTATACATCTAAAACTCAATTCTGTTCCAGTTTTCTCCACCTCACCTTAATTCCTTCGAAAGGGCTCAGAACAACTGCATAGATCTTGGAAAGCAGAGTTTCAGGGAGATCAGGTGCTGAACGTGGCATTTGTGACACTAACATTGAATGGAATGTGCTGATCAATAAATGTACTCTGGTTCGATTCCACTGTCTGGGTGGTGTTTGCACATTCTCCCTGTGTGTCTGCGTGGGCTTTCTCTGGGTGCTCTTAATTTCCTCCCACAAATCCAAATCCATGCAGGTTAGCTGGATGAGCTTTGGGTAATGGTAGGTTACAGAGTTAGGGTGGAATGCTGTTCCGATGGTTGGTATGGTCTCTCGGGCCGAAAGGCCTGCTTCCGCACTGTAGGGATTCTGTCACTGAGTATAGGGGTTAGGAGGGCACGTTGTGGCTGAGTAGGGCATTGTGGAGGCCAGTTTTAGAATACTATATTCAATTGTGGTCTCCCTGATTTCAGAAAGATGTTACCAGAATAGGACTCAACCTCTTAATGACAAGTTCCTGGGAAGTGTTGACAGACAAACAGATCGTGCAGTGTCGGTTGATAGCTCCTTGAAAGTGTGGTTGAAGGTAGACAGGTCGCTGAAGGTGGTGTGCGGTATGCTAGCTGTTATTGGGCAGTGCATTGAGTGTAGGAGTTGGGAGATCATGGTTCGGTTGTACAGTTTATTGGCTCGGACACTTTTGGAATCCCCAGACTGCTTTCAATTCCAGTCTCCCTGTTCCAGGAAATATGTTCGGAAACTTGCAAGAGTACAGAAAATATTTACTAGGGTGTTGCCAGTATTGGAACAATTGAACCATAGGGAGCGGCTGAATAAGCTGAGGCTATTTCCCTGCAGCTCTGGACATTTTGGGTGGCTTTATTGAACTTTATAAAATTATGAGGAGCAATGATAGGGTGACTAGTCATGGTTTCTTTTTTCCCAGGGTAGGGGAGACCAAACAAATGTGAATCTTTTTTCCAAGGTGGAAATGACAAATTCTAGAAGAGAGATGGCAAGTTTAAAGGATATGAAAACCGAACCAACTGAAGATGCTGTAAACCAGGAAGAGAAACAGAAGTTTCAGGAAAAGCTCATCAGGTCTAGCAGCATCTGTGAAAAGAAATTAGAGTTAACGTATCTGAGGAAGGGTGACCAGACCCGAAACTTGAACTGATTTTTCTTCACAGATACTGCATGACCTACTGAGCATCTCCAACAACATCAGAGCAAGTTTAAAGGGAGTTGTTTGGAGTATATACCTGAGAGGAACTTTATAAAGTGCGAGTGAGACCACATCTGGAGTAATGACAGAAGTTTTGGTCCCTTTATTTAAGGAAATACATCATTCCATCAGAGGCATTTCACAGAAGATTGACTGGGATGATCCCTGGTTTGCAGGGATTATCTTTTAAGAAAAGGCTGAAGAGGTTGGGACTCTACTCACTGGATTTGGGAAGAATGAGAGGTTATCTCATTGTAATATGTAGGATTCTTAAGGAGTTTGACAGGATAAACAATGGGAGGTTGTTTCCCTCCATGAGGGAGTCTGGAACCAGATTCTGGATCAGTCACGGAATCACAGGTTCAGTTTTGGATTCGTCAAGTTTAAGGCAACACCGACACGGGTCAGGGGTTTCAGTAGCAATGGAGCTGGGGTGAGGTAGAGACAAGCAACATTTTAAGAGATTGTAATTCCTGTTGTTTGTGATTGTGTAGATGTCTGATCAGAAGTTCACCTTGGGGTCAGATATGAGAGCAATATTGTCAAGAGTGTGGTTCCTGTCTCAGACAGTTCCCAGGGAGAGGGAAGGGCTCAACAGTAAGGGAAAGTAATTTGTAATAGCAACTGAAGGCAATGGGTTTAACCATTGTAACGTTCCGTTGCAGGTAATTGCAGCCAATCCCGTAGTGGGAGTGTGATGAGCAGTTTGATAACTGAGTAATGGAGAGGGATGATGGGGAGGGAGAGCTGGGTATTGTCAGTGTACATGTGAAACCTAACACAGTGCTTTTGGACGATGTCACTTCATGGCAGTATGTTAGTGAGAAACAGGAGGGACCAAGGAGCGATCCTTAAGGGACAGCAAATACAAGGAATTCAGAAAGGAAAGGGAGAGTCAGGATGGAGTAGTTTTTTCAAACAATGGTGGGTTCAAATATTAGTTTGTAGCAGAATGGGAGAGAAGGACATAACCAGAAAAGACAGACAGACAGAACAAGGAACAATATCTGTGATTTGGTGAGGGGGGGGGGGGTGATGAGGAGGAGCAGCCCAACTCCAAAAGCACTATTTCTATATTAGTGACATCACCCAACTCCACCCTAGTCTCAGCTCATTTACTGAAACACTCGTCCATCCCTGTGTTATCTCCAGACTTCAATATCAAAACACACTCCTGGCCAGCCTCCCACATTCAATTTACATGCAATCTCAAGAGTATCTAAAACCCTACTGCCTTGTACCAAAACTTGTTGATCTATCAAAAGGCCCCTATTAACAAGCAACAATTTAAAATTCTCACCCTTGATGTAATTCCTGGCTGTGAACAGCCCTGTCTCCCTGCACCCCACAACCTGTGAAACCCCGACAACTCATTTTCTTTCAGACTCCCAACGATGAGTTTATTCATTGCTTCACCTGTCTGGCTGTTTCTACTGTTGCCAAGGCAACACGGTCTGGGATTCCCATCCTAACCCCCTCAGAACTGCTTTCCTCCTTTAAGGTATTCCTGAAAACCTGCTTATTTGGCAATTCTTTTGATCACCTGACCTAATATCCCCATCTTTGGCCTTATGTCAGAAGTTCTCAATAGTATTTCTGTGGAATTATAAACATGATTAAAAAAAAACTGTTGTTGATTTGCACACACATTGTCAACTCTTCACTGTCGCTGAGTGAATAAGCTATAACAGCTCTTACCCAAACACATTGTGGTAAAACCTTCACCACACGAACTGCAGCTGTACAGGGAAGTCAAACATCACCTTCTCTACAGGCAATGGGGCTTTAGCACTGATCACTAGAATCTGTGGAGGGAGAAACACACAGTTGATATTTCAGGGAGTGCAAAATGCATTATAGGGAGGGAAAATGGTGCAGAATTTGGGATTTTCAAATTTGTGTTTTACAACGTGCACTAAGTTCTGTAAAACCTCTCATCCCATACCATGAAAATTTCCTCCTCTTCCTGGTCAATATGTCTTTCCTTTCCCCTGCCCTTCACCTTCACACATTTCCAATGCCTTGGTCACAACAACACTGTGCTGTCAGTGAAGTTTATCACGTGGTTGAGTATTGCCCCACCCCTCATTCACTCCGATTGGTTGAAGGACCAACTAGCACCTCTCGCCCCGTTCCCCCACTCATTGGTCCTGCGCTGACATCAATAATCCGAGGCCCATTAAGGGGCTGGAACATGCTCAGTGCTTCCTGCTTTTGCTGTTCATCAGGTCTCAGAGAGAGAGAGAGAGAGAGAGAGAGAGGGCTCATCCCTGTTTCTCCTGATGTCAGACAATTACAACAACTACCTGCATTGTATGGAGCCTTTCACATTGACAAATCTCCTAAAATGCTTCACGAATGATGGAAACGTTGATTAAAGAGAACGATTTTTAGATACATCTTTCAGGCGGACAGAGGGGGGTCGGGAAGATATTCCAAAGGTTTGTGTCCTCGGCAGCTCCAATCGTGGAGTGATATAGGTGGGCAACAGCTTACAATGGAGACAGTTAGTGACAAACCATAAGTTAACAACCTCATGTCGTAACCCCCTACCCCATACACCAGGCCTCATTCTCATAGCCTGCCATTACACACTACCTATGGTTAGAAACTAACAGTCTCCATTAACAGCTAATCACCCTCCCCCAGCCAGATCGTTATCCACTCCTTTATCCAACCACTCTTCTCACTCTATCCCCACCTATCCTTTACTCGTTTTATCTCCCCCCCCCCCCCCACCCCCCCACACTAACTTCTGCACATAAACTGACTTTTTTTTCCTCAGTAATATCTGTTCTGTGGAAGGGACACTGAGTCTGAAACTTTAACTCTGATTTCTCTTCACAGATACTGCCAGACCTGCTGAACTTTTCCAGAACCTCCTGGTTGTTGTTTCTGATTTACATCTTCTGCAGTTCTTTTGGTTCTAATTTACCGGGAGTTTGTAATTAAGGTCCCACAGCCTCTGTCCCAGTCTCTGCTGTCTCTCCCAACCCCAAACAGTGACACTGCACCTGCACAGCTCATGGACAGGTGTTGTCTTGCTGGCCATACCCCTCATTCAATCCCATTGGCTGCAGGACCACACAGACTCTCCTCCCATTGGTCTGGAGCTGCCATCAATCAGCCGGGCCCCATTATGATGAGAGTGGAGGGCTAATCCCTCTCTCTGCCCTGGGATGAGCTTCATCATTCACAGTGAATGGGGCAGTATCACAGAGCACAGGGCCTTGGGGCTATTCAGCCCATTGGGGCTGTACTCTCTCCCTCTGGAGATGCTGCAAATCTGTCCCAAGTCCCCTCCCATGTGCCCATAGCACCCCAAATCTTTCCTTAAAAAGTAAAATTCTAAGTCTGTTTCAGAATACCTGCTGAATCTGTGTCGTTCAGACTGTTGCAGATGCTCAGAACTTACTGAATAAAATAGTGTTCACATTTTCACCTTGTATTATTTGCCAATTACTTGAAAGTAGTTACTAAAAATTGTGAGAGTGTGAACAATTCCTCTCTCTCTCTCTGCAAATTCAAGACCTTGGAACCAAATCTGCACCAGGTCGAAATCACTGCTTCACCTTCTCAGCTCCAAGGATAATTATCTGTGCTTCAGCTGGCTCTCCGCAAAAGAGAGGAATGCATCTTAATTTATTAAGATCAAAGAAACAGACCTTCGGTCCAATTCGTCCGTGCCAACAAGGAATCCTAAACTAATGGATTCCCATTTACCAGCTATTGGCCTGTATCCATCAGAATCCTTCCTATTCATGTACCCAATTGGAAGCCTTTTAGATGTTGTGATTTTATCAGCCTCCACTACTTCATCTGGTAGCCCCTCCCATACACACATCACAGTCGGCTTGAAAACGTTGCCATTTAGATCCCTTATGAATTGTTTGCCCTCTCAACTTAAACCTAGGTGCTCTAGTTTTGGACCCACCTCACCTGAGGAAATAGGACCCCGGCTGCTCACCTTATTCACACCCCTCGTGATTTTATAAATCTCCATGAAGTCACCTCTCAGTCTTTGACTCACCAGAGAAAATAGCCCCAGCCTATTCAGCCTCTCCCTGTAGCCCAATTCCTCCAATCCTGGCAACGTTTTTGTAAATCTTGTCCAAACCTTTTCAAGTTTCACAACATCCTTCCCAGAACAGAGTAATTCAAACTGAAAGCAGAATTCCAGAAGTGGCTTAATCAATGTCCTGTTCAGTCACAATATGGCATCCCAGCTTCTGTATTCAATGCATTGACCAATAACGGAGAGCATTAATGGAGTCCCATTTGCCAGCGGTTCACCCTTATCCCTCTAAATCCTTCCTCTTCATGTACCCAATCAGATGCCTTTTAAATGCTGCAATTGTACTCGCCTCCACCCCTTCCTCTAGCAGTTCAATGCATACTTGCAAGGCCCTCAACATGAACAAGATGCCCCTTAGATCCCTTTTAAATCTTTTCCTCTCACCTTAAGCCTCTACCCTCTAGTTCTGGACCCACCGAACTTGGGAAAAAGTCCCTGACTGCTCACTTTATCCATGCCCTTCATGATTTTATAAGATCACCTCTCAGCCTCCAACTCTCCAGGGAAAATAGTCCCAGCCTATTCAGCCTTTCTCAAGAGCTCAAACCGTCCAACCCTGGCAAAATCCTTGCAAATGTTTTCTGAACCCTTTCAACTTTCTCAACGTTATTCCAAGAACAGGGAGAAAATTGAACTGAAAACAGAATTCCAGAAGAGCTGTAATCAGTGCCCTGTACAACCACAATATGACATCACAACAGCTGCATTCAATGCATTGACCAATAACGGGGAGCGTACCAAATGCTGCATTCACTACCCTGCCTACCTGTGACTCTACTTTCAAGGAACCAGGAACCTGCACTCCAAGGTCTCTTTGTTCAGCAATGTTCCCCAGGACTTTACCATTAAGTGTATAAGTCCTGCCCTGATTTGCCTTTCCAAAATACAACAGCTCACATTTACCTAAATTGAACTCTGTCTGCCATTCCTTGCTCCAATGGCTCATCTGATCAAGATCCTGTTGTATTCTGAACTAACCTTCTTCACTTTACACATCCAATTTTGGTGTGTTCTGTAAACCTACTGACCATACCTCATATATTCACGTCCAAGTCATTTATTTAAGGGCCCAATATCCATCCTTGCAGCACATTGCTGCTCACAGGCCTCCAGTCCGCAAAGCAACCCTCCATCATCATCCTCTGTCTCCTACCTTCAAGGCAGTTTTGTATTGGCTTGTTCTCCCTTCATTCCATGTTATCTAACCCTGCGAACCAGTCTGCTTTGTGGAATCTTGTTGAATGTCCATATAAACAACATTCATCGCCTGGCTTAATCAATTTTCTTTGTCACTTCAAAACACTCACTCAAGTTAGTGAGACACAATTGTGCATGTACAAAGCCACATTGACTCTCCCTGATCATTCCTTACTTTTCCAAACAGATGGATATCCTGTCCCTCAGAATCCCGTCCAACAACTTGCCTGCCACTGACTTCAGGTTCACTGTTCTCTTGTTCCATGGCCTCTCCTTACCACCTTTTTAAAATAATGGCACCTCACCCGTCGCTATCAACGATACAAATACCTCAGGAGAGGCCCAACAATCACTTCCCTAGATTTCAAGAAAGTTCCAGGATACACCTGATCAGGTTCCAGGGCTTTATCCACCTTGATGCGATTTAAGAGATCCAGTACCACCTCCTCTGTAACATGGACACTTCTCAAGTTAGTACTGTTTATTGCTCCAATATCTCGAGCTTCCATATACTTCACCAGTAAAAATGACGTGAAATATTTGCATATCTTTCGCACCCCCTGTGGTTCCATAGACAGCTTTGTTGACCTTTAAAGGGTCCTATTCTCTGGTCCAGTTAATCTTTTGTCTGTGATATATTTGTTTAATCTCTTTGGATCCTATTCCAGGACGTCCCAGAAAGGCCTACTTCATGGACCATAATTTTCCTCTGACTTGATCAACAATGCCCTCCAACACATACCCTCCACTTCCCGCGCCTCCGCCTTTACCCCACCCCTCCAGCCACAAGAAAGAATATAACCCTGCGGTCTTCACCTTCCACCCACTAATCTCCAGATACAGCACATTAACCTCTTATTTCTGCTACATAAAGTCAGACCCCACCACCAGAGGCATATTTCCCTCCCACCTCTATCTGCGTTCCGCAGAGACCATTCCTGCTGCGCCTTCCTTCTTCGGTTTCACACCCTCCCACCAACCCACAATCCACACCCATTTCCCTCCCTTACCGCCGTGGGAGATGTAAAACATGCGGCCACACCTCCCTCTGACCTCTGTCCAAAACCCCAAAAGGAAATTTTCACATCAGGCAGAGATTTGCCTGCACATCCCAAAACCTCATACACTGTATCTAGACACTATGGGAAATTTAATGTGGTTCATCCAACTAACCTACACATCTTCGGACTGTGGGAGCAAACTGGAACACCTGAAGGAAGCCCTTACAGACACTGGGGAGAATGTGCCAACTCCAACACAGACAGTCGCCCGAGACTGGAAACAAACCCAGGTCCCTGGTGCTGAGGAAGCAGCGCTAACCACGGAGACACAATACTGTGGGATCTTTGGTGCTGATGCGCTGCCCCACTGATACCTCAGTCACTCACCCTGCCTCATTTCCTAAGAGGCAGCGATGACAGAGTGAAATTATCGCTAGATAGTTAATCCAGAGACCCAGATAATGTTCTGGGGACCCGGGTTTGAATCCCATCACGGCAGATTTTGGAACGTGAATTCAATAAATATCTGGAAAAAATAATGTAGTGACGACAAGGAATCCATTGTCAATTGTTGGAAAAACCAATGTGGTTCACTCACGACCTTTAGGGAAGGAAAATGCCATCCTTACCAGGTATGGTCTGCATGGGACTCCACACATAGAGCAACGTGGTTGACTCTTAACTGCCCTCTGGGTAAACGCAGCAATAAATGCTGGTCAAGCCAGTGACAGCCTCATCCTGTGAATGAATAAAGAAAACAGGTCAGGTTTTGTTCCTTCTCTAGTAGGTACATCCTACAAACTGAATCTGAAATGTTCTCGTACACACTGAACAAATACCTTTCCATCCAAGCCCGTAACACTACAGCACTCCGAGGCCATGTTGGTAAAGTTAAAACCACTTATCATTGCATCCATATTATTCTTACAGATAACTGAGATCTCCTGGAAAAATTGTCTCAATTCCCCGCTGACTATTGGGAGAGAGTCTATAATACAATCCCAGTAAGATGGTCATCCCTTTCTTATTTCTCAGTACCAACCAAATAACTTGCCTGCAGATACTCCCAGGAATATCCTCCCGAAGCCCAGCCATAATGTTATCCCTAATCAAAAACACCTCTCTCCCTGCTCTGTTGGCCACTTTCTATCCTTGCTATAGCATCTACACCCTGGAACATTAAGCTGTTAGTCCTGTCCATCCCTGAGTGATGTCCCTGTAATTGCTGTAATATCCCAGTGCCATGTTCAAAACCATACCCTGAGCCCACCTGCCTGACCTGTCAGGTCTCTTGCACTGAAATAAATGTAGTGCAACTGGTCCGTCGCACCTCATTCTGTGACTTCCTCTTGCCTGCCTTGACAGTCTGACTGGTGAACAGTACCAGTCTCAGACTCAACTCTTTTCTCACTGTCTCTTTAGGATTACCCCGACTCCCTCACTGTTTTAATGCCTCCCGAGTGGCACTAGTAAATCTCCCTGCTCGTCAGGACCCCGTGCCTTTCCCCTTCCTATGCCCTTGGTAACAATGTACAATGTCTTCCCACTGGTTATTTTCCCTTTTGAGAATATTCTGCTCCCTCTGTGAGACATCCTTGACACTGGCACCAGGGACATACCACCCCATTCTGAGCTCTCACTGTCAGCAGAAATGGCAGACTGTGCCCCTGACGAGAGAGTCCCCTACCATCGATCGTGTAGAACTGGATATATCTCACATTGTGTTCGAAGCCAATCTCAGTACCAGTAACTTGGCTGTCAGAGCTACATTCCCCTGAAAGTCCATTATCACCTACATTTTCCAAAACAGTATATTTGTCTGAGATGGGGATAGTCACAGGAGACTCCTGCAGTACCGACCTACCCCTCCTAGCTTTCTTGGAGGTAACCCATCTACCTGACTGTATCTGCAGTATCCTGCATTCCTGAGACTGCCACCTATCACACCCCCCCCCCCGGCTCCTGTCAATTCCTCACTGCCTTTAATCACTCCTCTACCAATCCATGCAATCCAACAGGATTTGCAATCACACTTGCTGCAGACATAATCATCAGGGTCATTGAAACTCTCCCTAATCTCCCACATCCGACAGGAACAGTACGCCACTCTACAACAGGCCATCTCTCCACCTTAACAATCTACAGACCAAGACAAAGGCACAGTCTTACTGCTCGAAAAATACTGTCTGAGAATAATTTAATGCTTACGTTTTAGATCTTAAACATTTCATCAAGAGACCGTAAGACATTAAAATAAATCCTCACCTTACTCACTATTGTAAATTTAATAAAATAAAACCGACTAAGATTGATATTTGAAGCGACTGAAACTCACTGAGCTGATCCCCGGCTCTGAGTACTTCCAAGGGTGAGGTCTCTCTGAGGCCAGCTGTGAAATGTCTCTGTTTCTCTTCTCTGCCCACTCCATTTCCAGAGAGGTTTTTAAATTCACAGCAAGTCAGCTCAGAGAGGTCACTGCTTGGTTGTATTCACCGGGGGTTGCCTTTGCTGCCCAGACCAGTATTTATTGGCCACCTTTACTTGTCTTGGAGAAAGTGGTGGTTAACCGCCTCCCTGAAATGCTGCAGTCCATGTACACCACAGTGATGTTGGGACAACAATCCCCCTCTGGCCCCACAACCCTCCCTGTCTCTATAATCCCCCTCCGGCCTCAGAAATTACATGTCCGTGGCATAAGACTTTTATTTGGATTCATTTTTGTTTAATAAACCTCACCCCCCCCAAAAAAAAAATGAAATATTTCGCCCCCAAACAAATTTCTGTTGATTGACCTTTTGGAGAGGCTGACACATGGACGTTGCAGTATTTTATCTCACGTAGTTCCATTATTCTACGTGTACATTCGTTTAAACATTGCGAAAAAGGGAGGCAATGGCTAAATGGTATTCCTGCCAGATGGGTGATATGTACAGTGTTCCGAGGATTAGGGTTAGAATCCCAACATGGCGGATAGCAGCATCGGAATTCAATACAATCTAGAATGAAAAGGCGAATGATGACCATGAAACTATTGTTGATTGTTAGAAAACCCATCTGGTGCACTAATGTCCTGTAGGGAAGGAAACGGTCATCCTCACCTGGTCTGGCCGACATGTGACTCCAGACCCACAGCAATGTGGTTAACTCTCAACTGCCCTCAAGAAAAGTACTTTAAAATCTGTTAACAAATACTCTGCAGGTATCACTTAAAAACTGGCTGTTCCCATTGGGACTGTGAATTTCTGAATGGCCTGAACTAAAACGGAGTTTCAGCTTCACCTTCTCCCTGTCTCACCTCACTATTTACACCCAACTCCAAAACACTCTCATTGAGCCAAGCAGCCCTCACAGTGCAGCCCTGTCATTTTCATTGTCTGCTCACACCTACACTGCCCTCAGCCTCCTGTACTGTTCCAATGCATCGCAATGGGAGCTCAGGGACAGCACCTCATCTTTCAATTCAGCCCTTTGTAACCCCAGAGTCAACATGGACCTTAGCAGTTTCTGGATGAACAGACAGTTGTCAGAAGCTGGAACATTCCACCTGAAAAGGTATTGGAGTTTGAGTCCAAAAGGACTTTTAATGGGAAGTTGGCAGGTAATTGAAAATATGAAGTTTACAGGTTAACATCATGAAGTGGGTGATTAGGTCTAAATCTGAGTGTTCTTACAAAGAGAATTTGGATAAATCTGTGCTCCCTCTCAGGCCAATACCTCCTTCCTCAGCTGCAGGGCCTAGAACAGAGCACACACCCAAAGGATGATCCAACCACGAATTTGTACACCTTTCTGCTTAACAAAAATATTGGAGATATTTCTCACAAACAGAACAGACAAACCTTTCTCCTTCCACACTTAAATGCCAATGGTTTTCAGATCCTGATGACTCCATTGACTGTAAAAACTTGCTTTTGAGATCCCAGGCTCAATTATTCAGATTTAATATCCTATGCAATGAATTCACAAAACAAAACTCTCAGTCAGTGCAGGAAGAATATAAAGACATATTTTTTTCTTGGTATGTGCTTGATGTGTAAATGCCTCTCTTCAAGTTGCATGCCCCCTCCCCCCCAAATCCTAGGAAGGGGACATGCACATGCGCCTCACTGTACCTTACCCCCAATAAAAATAGCGGTCATATCCCAGGACCTTTCACCGCCTGAGGGCCGTAGCCATTTTCCCATCTGCTGCAAATGCGGGATTAAGAGTTTCTAATTCAGATTTACCAACCACACAGTGTGTTATTAAAACTTCCCAGTCTAAAGTGACTCATTATCTCCCTGTCTCTGAGGCCACTCTCCCCTTCCCTGTTTGCGTCTCCCACATTCACCGACGGCCGTGTCACGTGGCGCTGCACAGGCAGAGTTACTGGTGACGTGTCATCCCACTGGCCACGCCCCTCATTCACTCCCATTGTTTGGATGACCAGCTGGTTCCACTTGGTCCACCACTCCCACCACCTTTTCCTTTTGGTCTGAAACTTCCACCAATCAGCTTGACCCCATTGTGAGGTCAGTGGTGGGATCCTCCCCCTGTCTGAATCAAACCCAGAAGGTGTATGGATGGTGTCAATCAGGAACAACAACCAGAAGGTGGTTGGAAAGCTCAGCAGGTCTGGCAGCATCTGGGAACAGAATCTGTCCAGTGGCCCTTCCTCATAACCGATGGGAGCTGGGAAAATTAGAATCCTGACAGTGTGGAAACAAACCATTCGGCCCAAAGGCTCCACAGCGTCTCTCCGAAGGGTATCCCACCCAGACCCATTCCCCTGCCATATTACTGTATATTTCTCCTGACTAATGAACCCAACCTACACATTCCTGAGCATTATGGGAAATTTAGCTTGGCCAATTCAACTAACCTGCAGATCTTTGTACTGCAGGAGATAGGGGTTAAAGAGTAAATAATAGGCAGGGACAAAACCAAAAGAGAGACCAGAACATTTGGAAAGAAAAAGGAGTGGATTACGATCTGGCTGGGGGGGGGGGGGGGGGGGGGGGGTGCATATCTGTTAATGGAGGGGACAGGAACCCGTGTCTGGCAGCATCTCAGTGGAGGTGGCGGAAATGGCGACTGATGATCTACGTTCTGCTGCAAAAACAGACCCTGAGCTTCCAGCTGCCTACCACTTTAACACACAAGCCTGTTCCCTGGCCAACATCTCTGTCTCATGCTTCCTGCAGTGTTCCAGTGAGGCCAGAACATACCAAATGGCCCCGTATTTCAAGGACTGCAATTTCCCCTCCATGTGATCAACACCATCCACTATATCCCCTCCACTTCCCGCACCTCTGCCTTTGAAACCCACACCTCCAACTGCAACAAGGATAGAACACCTCCCCCCTCACCCCCCCCCCAGTCCTTACCTTCCACCCAGATACAACACATCATCCTCTGCCATTTCCACCATCTACGATCAGACCACACCACCAGATTCTTAAGGGGTTTGTCAGAATAAATACTGATGTGTCTGAGGGTAAATACTGAGAGGGGAGTTTGAAACCAGATTCTGAGTCAGTCACAGAATCAAGGGTTCTGTTTCAGATTCGTCACGTTTAAGGCAACACAGACACGGGTAAGGGGTTTCAGTCGCAATGGAGCTGGGGTAAGGAGGAGACAAGCAACGTTTAAGAGATTGGAATTCCTGGTGTTTGGGATTGTGTAGATGCCTGATCAGAAGGTTAGCTTGGGGTCAGATATAACTGCAATACTGTGAAGGGTGTAGTTCTGCTGCATAGTGCCCAGTGAGAGGGAGAGGCTTAGCAGTTAGGGGAAGGAATTTGTCAGGCAATGGGTTTAACCATTACAATGTTTCATTGGAGGAAACTGCACCTAATCGAGTAGTGGGAATGTGGTAAGCAGTTTGATAACTGAATAACAGTGGAGTAGTGGAGAGGGATGATGGGGAGGGAGAGCTGGGCATCGTCAGTGTACATGTGAAACCCAACATGGCACTTTTGCACAATGTCACCTTCTGGCAATATGTACGTGAGATACAGAAGGGACCAAGGACACCAAATGCAAGGAATTCAGAAAGGAAAGGGAGAGTGGAGATGTAGCAGGATCTTGGGAGAGAAGGGCATAACCAGAAAAGACAGAACAAGGAAAAATATCTGTGAATCGGTGAGGGGGACTGATGATGAGGAGGAAAGAGAGTTGGAAAGTCTGTAGTTTAGTGAGATTAGGGTAAAGGGTCAAGGTGAGCTCTGATAAGGCTTGACAAGAGACTGGAGGAAGATGTAGGTTTAGGACAAAAACTAGGAACACTACGTGACGCAGTTTGGCTTGGCGGGCTAGTGGGAGGGAGGGAAGCTCCAGATCGGATTATCTCAGTCTTAGTGACAGAAAAACTCCATGTGCTCCAAACTCTTGTTGTTGGAGAGAAGTATGGAGGAGACAGAATAATGGACAGTGTTTCACAAAGAAACAAAACCTGGGTAAGTGATACTTAAAGTGAGTGAACAAACCTAATGTATTTAAATTTTATCCAAAATATTAAAACAAACGACTGAAGTCCTGGTTTGAATCCCATCTTGGCAGATGGTGGAATCTGAATTCAAGAAAAAATAACTGGAATTAGGAATCTCCTGATCTCTATAGAACCATTCTCAATGGTGAAAAACATCCTGCCAATCTGATCGTGGCCCAGCAAACTACTCACTGTATTAATCACTGCAAAGTCTCAACAAAGGAATGAAACTGGATGGACCACTCGGCATCTCAGAAGGCACCATTTAATACAACCACAGAATCAGCCCTCTCGATGGTGCAACGTCCTCCTCACTAACATCTGGAGTTTGGTGCCAAAATGTGGAGAGCTGTCTCACAGACCAATCAAGGAACAGCCTGACATACTCATACACATGAAATCAACCCTTACAGACAATGACCAGACACCACCATCACCATCCCAAGATATTGAGTGTGTGGTGATGGAAAAGCGCAACAGGTCAGGCAGCATCCGAGGAGAAGGAGAATCGACGTTTCGAGCAAAAAACACTTCATCAGCCTGACCTGCTGTGCTTTTCCAGCACCAGACTCTTGACTCTGATCTCCAGCATTTGCAGTCTTCACTTTCTCCAGAAATCTCTGGATATGTCCTGTCCCACAGGCAGGACAGACCAGGCAGAGGTGGTGGCACAGTGGTGTACAGACAGGGAGGATTTGCCCTGGGAGTACTCAGTATTGACTCCGGAGACCAGGAAGTCTCATGGCTCCTGCTGATTACCACGTCCCATCCACCCTTGGCTGATGAATCACTTCTCCTTCATGTTGAACAACATTTGGAGGAAGCACTGAGGCAATAAAATGGTGTCAAATGTACTCTGGGTAAAGGATTTCAATGTCAACAATCGAGACTAGCTCTGTAACAGAATTACTGACTGAGCTGGCCAGGTCCTAAAGGATATATATCGCTGCTCAACTGAGACTGCAGCGGGTGGTGAGGGAACCAACAAGAGGGAAAAACATACTTGATCTCATTGTTATGAATTGACCAGCTGCAGATACATCTGTCCATGACAGTATCAGTACGAGCGACCATCACACATTCCTTTTGGAGACACAAGTCTTGGCTTAAAGTTCAGAAAAACCTCCATTGTGTTGAGTGACACTATCACCGTTCTAATTGGGACAGACTTTGAAGAGATGTCGGATCTCAAACTGGGTATCTCTGAGGCACTGTGGGACATCAACAGCAGCATAACTGTACTCCAGCACAATCTGTAATCTCATGGGTTTGTAAATCCTGCTCTCACCCATCACAATGGGAAGGATGGCATGCCATGAGCAGCACCAGGCAGACCTAAAAATGAAGTGCCAACCTGGTGAAGCTACCAAACAGAACGACCTGCATATCAAACAGCATCAGCAGCAAGAAACAGAGCTAAGGGATGCTACATCCAACGGAACAGATTGGAGCTCTGCAGTTCCGCCACACCCAGTTGTGAACGGTGATGAACAATTAAACAACTCACTGCAGGAAGCATCACAGATATCCGCACCCTTACCGATGGAGGAGCCTCACACCCATGCACCAGATAAGATGACAGCATTTGCTGCAATCTTCAGCCAGAAGTGCAAAGTGGGATGATCCATCTTAGCCTTCTCCAGTGGTTTCTAACATCACAGATGTGAGTTTGAAGCCAGTTCGGTTGAGTTTGAATAACATCAGGAAATGGTTAAGTAGTGCAAAGGCTATGGGTTCTGGTAACATTCTGGCAATAACACTGATAGGTTGTGCTCCAGAACTTGCCACCCACCAAGTCACGTACCGCTCCTGCACTGGCATCTACCGACAATGTGAAACATTGCCCAGGGATGTTCAACACAAAAACACAGGGCAATCCAACCCAGCCAATTTCCCTCCATCAGTCCACACTCGATCAGCAGTAAAGTGATGGAAAATGTCATCAACAGGGCTACCAAGCAGCAGCTGCTCAGCAACAGCCAGCTGAGTGACACTCATTTTAGGCTCCACCAGGACCACTCAGCTCCCGATTGTGTTACCGCCCTGATTCACAACCTGACAACCAGGTGAATCCCAGAGGTGAGGTGAGGGTGACAGCCCAGTCCCACTCCAAGATCACTAATTCTAGCTGATTCTACCCTTGTCTCAGCTCATATACTCTCATCCATCTTGTGTTATCTCCAGACTTCATTATCCAAACATACTCCTGGCCAGCTTCCCACATTCAACCTCCCTGTAATCTCAAGAAAAACTAAATCTCTGCTGCCCAAGTACTCCCTCGTACCAAAACTTGTTGATCCATCGAAAGGCTCCTATTCATAATCAACGATAGAGCCAAAGAGATGTACAGCATGGAAACAGACCCTTCAATCCAACCCGTCCATGCTGACCAGATATCCCAACCCAATCTCGTCTCACCTGCCAGCATCCGGCCGACATCCCTCAATTTAAAATTCTCACTCTTGATTTAATTCGTGGTTGTGATCATCCCTAGCTCGCTGCATCTCAACCCTTTGAGACCTCGACAACCCATTCTGTTCGAGACTCTCAATGATCTGTTAATTCATTACTGCACCTGTGTGGCTGCTTTTACAGTTGCCAAAGCAACAAGGTCTGAAATTCGCAGCTAAAACCTCACAGGTCTGCTTTCCCCCTTTAAGACATTCCTCAAAACCTGCTTATTTGGCAATGCTTTTGGTCACTTGACTGAATATCATCCTTCTCTGGCCTTATGTTTAAAATTCTCAATAATATTTTTGCGAAATTATAGGCAGGATAATAAAACTACAAACTGTTCTTGATTTGGACATTATCTTCAAATCATCACTGTTTCTGTATTGAATACTCTGTAATGTCTCTTACCCAACCACATTGTGGGAGCACCTTCACCACACAAACTGCAGCTGTACAAGAAAGTCAAACATCACCCTCTCCACAGGCAACAGGGCTTTGACATTAATCACTGGTATCTGTGGAAGGAGGAACACAGTTGATGTTTCAGGGAGTGCAAAATGGATCACAGGGAATGAAAATGGTGCAGAATGAGATAGTTAGAAATGGAAGGAAAATACACTTGCTTATTGGAAAAAAGAATTCTTGACTGTCAAAGATTTTCCAGAAAAAAACTAATAAGCAGCACATGGTCAGGAGCTGGGCGGCAGTGAAAAATTAATTTACAAAAATGTCTGTAAAAGTAATCGTAAAATACTAAACAGACCAAAAATACACCCATTGTTCGATACTGAGCAAGTTAGATATTGACAAAGTGCTCATAAGGGAGCCCAGAGATGAAGCAAAGCTGTATAAGCTGTTATGATCCCACTGTCATCGAGATGTATAGCACTGATACAGACCCTTCGGTTTAACTCACCCATGCCAACCAAGTATCCGAACCTAATCTATTCCCATTTGCCAGCACTTGGCCCATATCCCTGTAAACGCTTCCTAATAAGATCATGTGTCTATTTAGATGCCTTCAACAAGTTTTAATTGTACTAGCCTCCACCACTTCCTCTGGCAGCTCATTCCACCCACTGCATGAAAGAGTTTTCCTTTAGGCCCCTTTGAATTTTTGCCCCGTTCACCCTCATGCAATGTCCTCTACTTTTGGACACCACTACTCCAGGGAAAACATCTTGTTCATTTACTCTGTTCATGCTCTTCATGATTGTATAAACCTCCATAACATCACCACTCAGCCTATGGCACTACAGGGAAAACAGCCGCAGCCTTTTATGCCTCACCCTACAACTCAAATCCTCCAACCCTAACAACATCCTTGTAAGTCTTTTATGAAAACTTTCAATTTTCACAGCACCCTTTCGATAGGAGGCAGGCCAGAATTGCACACAATATTCCAAAAGTGACCTAACGAATGTCCTGTACAGCAACATGACCTCCCACATCCTATACTCAATGCTCTAACCAATAAAGGAAAATACACTGAACATCTTCTTCATCATCCTATCTACCTGCAACTTGACTTGCAAGGACTATGATCCTGCAGTCCAAGGTCTCTTTGTTCTGCAAGCGTCTCCATGGCCTTGCGATTCAGTGTTTCAGTCCTGGGCTGAAAAATGTGTTTCTGGAAAAGCACAGCAGGTCAGGCAGCATCCAAAGATCAGGAGAATAGACGTTTCGGACATGAGCCCTTGATGCTGCTTGACCTGCTGTGATTTTCCAGCAACACATTTTTCAGCTCTGATCTCCAGCATCTGCAGTCTTCACTTTCCCCTCGTGTATAAGTCCTGCCCTGACTTGCTTTTCCAAAATGCAGCATCTCACATTTATCTAAATTAATCCGTATCTGATCAATATCTCACTGGAACCTGAAGTAACCTTCTTCACTATGCACAATATCTCCAATTTTGAATGACATGCAAACTCAGTTACGATAGCAAGTCATTTAAATGAATGACGAAACAAATCCAGAAATAAACATCCAATTCTCTGAGATTGAATGTGCTCTGTGTAAATCCTGCCCAATGACTCTGTACCAGAGAAAGGCTGCACATGCGCCTGGCTGCACCTTGCCCCCTACAAAGATGGCGGCTGCGCACGTGTCCACTGAATCGTTGCCCCAAATAAAGATGCCAGCACTCACTCAGGCCTGCAGCCCCGTTTACTCCAAACACGGGACTGGGATGTTCAAATTTGTGTTTTCCGACGTGCACAACATGCTTGTAAAAACTCTCCGCTGATAGCAACAGTCTTTCTCACGTTTCCCTCTGTTTATTTATTTCTTTCCTTACCGTATCCTTTCGCTCCATAACTTCCCGAGCATTCATTACAGCTTCTCTAGGCCGCGCGCGAGGGTGATCACATGTTTAGTCTAGTTCTGCCCCTCGTTCACTTTGATTGGTTGGAGGACCAACCGCCCGCTAGGTCCTCCAGCTCCGCTCACCGTCCTTTCAATCGTCCGGTGCTGACATCAATCACCCGGGGTCCCTTTGGAGGCTAGAGCATGCGCATTGCGTCCTGCTTTTGCTGATATGTTGGGTCATGTGATGGGTGAGTTTACTGAGGGGAAGGATCCCTTTGTGTGAGCTCTGCAGTAGATTTCCTTTATTCATGGAGGGAATTGCCTTCCTACTCATGACTGTATAGCTGTGATTGATGAACCAATGCCAAATGAACCAGTACATAAACACCCCATTTTCACAACATCTGAGCTGTTCAGCACATTGTATCACACTCTTCTTTGGAGATAAAACAAGCATGAAATGGAGCCTCAAGGAATCGGAGCAGGAGTAGGGCATTCATCCCCTCCAGCTTGTTCCCCCATTCTATCAGATCATGGCTGGGCCAACCCAGATCTCAACACCTCTTTTATGCTTGATCTGCATAGCCCTCAACTGCTCAATACTTCAAAAATCTATCTGCCCTCTTTTAGAATAATTTGAGATAGAATCATAAATTCCCTACTGTGTGGAAACAGGCCCTTCGGCCCAACAAGCCACACAACCCTCTGAAGAGTAACCCAACCAGATCCATTCCCCTACCACATTTAACTTTCATAATTGTTTGGGCTAGAAAATTCTAGCCATTCACTGAGAGAAAATAAATCTTTACATTTTTTAGAAAATGAATGTTCCCTTATGTAATGTCCCTTGGTTTGAGACTTCATTGGTGCTAGAAGATCTCGTCAACATCTACCATGTCAAGCTCCTCAGAATCTTGTTTCCATAAGATCACTCCTTATATTATGTGGGTGGCACAGTGGTTAGCACTGATGTCTCACAGTGCCAGAGACCTGGGTTTAATTCCTGCCTCGAGTGACTCTCTGTGTGGAGTTTGCACGTTGTCTGCGTGGCTTTCCTCTGGGTGCTCCGGTATCCTCCCACAATCCAATAAAAAGTGCAGGTTAGGTGAATTGGCAATGCTAAATTGCCTGTAGTTTTAGGTGAAGGTGGAAATGTAGGGGAATGGGTCTGGGTGGGTTGTGCTTCGGCGGATCGGTGTGGACTTGTTGGGCCAAGGGCCTGTTTCCACACTGTATGTAATCTGTTTGTTGAGATTCTATTGTATAATGACCTAACCTGTTTAGCTATTCTTGATAGGTCAACCTTTTTGTCATCGAAGTAGCTAGCTGAATCTTTTTTTGAATGGTCTCCAATGCTGGTTTATCCCTTATTAAATATGGGAGCTAACATTGCGTACAGTACTCCAAGTGAGGTCTCAGCAACAGCCAGTGTGGTTAACCAATCCTCACTCCATGCAAAACGTCACCCCTGAAACAGTGAGCTCCTGTATTATGCAATTAACTTTTCTGTAGCACCTTATCATTTGCATTTCTAAAATCCAAATACAGAACATCATTGGATTTCCCTTTCTCAGCCTTGCTTGTTATCTCCTCAATGAACTGTCGCAAATTTGTCATAGTGTCTCTTTCCCAAAATCCAGTCTACCATGTTTAATGATAAGCTTTTCTAAATGTCCTGCTATTTATTACTTTAATATTCGACTCTGCTTTATTACAAAAACAGATATTAAACTAACTCGTCTGTAGTTTCCTGATTTCTGTCTCCCTTCCCTTCTTGAACAGGTGCATCAATCCACTGGATGTTTCCTGTATCCCCTGATTCTGGAATATTCCAATCGATGCCTTGAATATCTCTGCAGTCAGTTGCCTTAAAAATGTTTGATCCAGGCCATTAGGTCCTGTCTGCCTTTAGTCCTATTAGTTGGTCAATTCTTTGTCCCTTGTAACAAAGACTGTTGTAACATTTCAAAAGCCTCTGATTTCAAAAGCACAATGTGATCCAATTTGTCTTCTAATCTGTGCTGTACTCATTCTTTCTGATTGAGATGACTGGGTTGGCATGTGTGCAGGTTGTAGCAGGATCTCTGACTTCCACAAACCGATCTGGGGGAACAGCTCCTGTGTCAGTGACAGTGCTGTTGGACTAATAGAGGCAACAACATTCAGACTTCATGAAGCAACTGCGATCCAGGGCTGCAAACCCACAATCCGAAGAACTGCAGGTTCGGTGAATTGGTCATGGTAAATTACCATAGTGTCCAGCGATGCACAGTTTCGGTGCATTAATCAGGGGTAAACATTGAGGAATAGGTATGGTTGGGATACTCTTTGCAGGGTTGGTGTGGATTTGTTGGGCTGAAGGGCGTGCTTCCACAAAGTAGGGATTCCTTGCTATGAGTAATTTTGGGGATCTAACAGAATCCTGGTATTCAGAGGGTTCTCTGTTAGTTAAAATAGTATTGTGCACTCAGCTTATGCTACCTTCTGAAGCAGTTTGAGGTAGACTGCTCTGTGCAATTTTACAGAACAGATGCTCTGGAACCAATCATGGAACAGCTATTTTAGACCTGATAATATGATTGATTAATGAGCTCAAAGTAAAAGACCCTTTTGGTAAGATGCAATGCAGCATGATAGAATTTAGCTTTAGGGTGAGGAATTTGGCTCTTCAACTAGTATCTAAACTTAAAGGCAGTGACAAGGGGATAAGGTAGTAGTTCGCTAAACTGGAATGGGACTCTAGTTAGAATGTCAAAGCGGAAGAATATATTCAGTTATTTTATTATTCTCAACAATATATATTAACTCGTGAAAGAAATGCACGATGAACAGCGGTGCATAGCTGAGGGAATTATGAGTGACATCAAATTGAAAGAAAAGATGTACAAAACTGCAAAGATGATGGTAGACCAGAAGGTTTAAAAATGTCAAACTATCGAAGGATGAACAAAACAACAGATGGAAGATATTTTGTCCCTTGTCAGAGAGACTGTTGTAACATCTTTGCTCCCATTAATACCTTGCTTATTTCCCAGCATTAGGATGGTAACAGTATCTTCCAGATTAGTAAGATAATTGGGCAAATTAACCCACCAGTTACTCAGCCTAAAACACAGTGCTCTTGTGATTCTGTGGTAGTGTCTCCAACTTTGAGCCAGAAGGCCTGGAACTGTCCCACCTCCAGAGGTGTCATAATGCATTGAAATAGTTTGATTGGGAAAGCAATACTGAGACAAACTTCAGTAATTGAATGGACAATCTTGATGGTCTCTGGAAATTCCAAACTTGACTGATTTGTATCCTCACCTGAGGCCTGATCTCAATTAATCTGCCTCATTTAAATGGAATTGCCTTTTCTTGTGTTGAATATAATTGAAGTTTGCCCTGTCTGCATGCCCCCTTGTGCAAAACATGTTGCAATCTGTCAAAGAACAAGATTGAAAACTCAGATCAGCTGATAACCTGTTCAAGGGCTTAAACCAGTGGCCTTTTCCACTGGGACAGTAGGCGCTACAAAATTGATCCCATTTCCCATTAAACTGAGACAGGTGGTGGTGAGCTTCCTGGAATGTCTTTCACTGAAACATTTTTGAATTAAAATGAATTACTTTGGTTGCGGTGCAATTGAATTTAGAGACTTAGTGGGGAGTATCGACTGTCATTTCTTCATTTCATCGCAGAAGGAATGAGAGCAGCCCAACGCCAGCCGAAACTGCCAGATATTAAAATGCGTAACTCCGCCTCATCAGCCAGCCTGACTGAGTCATCCAGACTCAAACATCATGACTGGAGGTGGGTTTTTGTGTTCACTGTGGATGCTTTTTCAGAGTTCAAAATTAATGCAGAACATATTTCTTGAGAACTGAAAACAACAAATAATGAAGATCACAGGAGGGAGCCGATGGCCGAGTGGTATTACTGCGAGGTAAAAACAATGACTGCAGATGCTGAAAACCAAATACTAGATTAGTGGTGCTGGAAGAGCACAGCAGTTCAGGCAGCATCCAACGAGCAGCGAAATCGACATTTCAGACAAAAGCTCTTCATCGGGAATAAAGGCAGTAAACCTGAAGCGTGGAGAGATAAACTAGAGGAGGGTGGGGGTGGGGAGAGAGTAGCACAGAGTACAATGGGTGAGTGGGAGAGGAGATGAAGGTGATAGGTCAAGGAGGAGAGGATGGAGTGGTTAGCTGGAAAAGAAGATAGGCAGGTAGGACAAGGCCGGGCAAGTCAAGGGGACAGTTACTGAGCGAGAAGTTTAGAACTAAGGTGAGGTGGGGGAAGGGGAAATGAGGAAACTGTTGAAGTTCACATTGATGCCCTGGGGTTGAAGTGTTCCGAGGTGGAAGATGAGGCGTTCTTCCTCCAGGCGTCTGGTGGTGAGGGAGCGGCGGTGAAGGAGGCCCAGGACCTCCATGTCCTCAGCAGAGTGGGAGGTGGAGTTGAAATGTTGGGCCACGGGGCGGTTTGGTTGATTGGTGCGGGTGTCCTGGAGATGTTCCCTAAACTGCTCTGCTAGGAGGCGCCCAGTCTCCCCAATGTAGAGGAGACCGCATCGGGAGCAACGGATACAATAAATGATATTAGTGGATGTGCAAGTAAAACTTTCATGGATGTGGAAGGCTCCTTTAGGGCCTTGGATAGAGGTGAGGGAGGAGGTGTGGGCGCAGGTTTTACAGTTCCTGCGGTGGCAGGGGAAAGTGCCAGGCTTGGAGGGTGGGTTGATTGGGGGCGTGGACCTGACGAGGTTGTCGCAGAGGGAACGGTTTTTGTGGAAAGGGGTGGGGAGGGAAATATATCCCTGGTAGTGGGGTGTGTTTGGAGGTGGCAGAAATGTCGGCGGATGATTTGGTTTATGCGAAGGTTGTTAGGGTGGAAGGTGAGCACCAGGGGCGTTTTGTCCTTGTTACGGTTGGAGGGGTGGGGTCTGAGGGCAGAGGTGCGGGATGTGGATGCGATGCCTTGGAGGGCATCTTTAACCACGTGGGAAGGGAAATTGCGGTCTCTAAAGAAGGAGGCAATCTGGTGTGTTCTGTGGTGGAACCGATCCTCCTGGGAACAGATTCGGCGGAGGCGGAAGAATTGGGAATACGGGATGGTATTTTTGCAAGAGGTCAGGTGGGAAGATGTGTAATCCAGGTAGCTGTGGGAGTCGGTGGGTTTGTAAAAAATGTCAGTGTCAAGTCGGTCGTCATTAATGGAGATGGAGAGGTCCAGGAAGGGGAGGGAGGTGTCAGAGATGGTCCAGGTAACTTTAATTTCAGGGTGGAATGTGTTGGTGAAGTTGATGAATTGCTCAACCTCCTCGCGGGAGCACGAGGTGGCTCCAATGCAGTCATCAATGTAGCGGAGGAAGAGGTGGGGAGTGGTGCCGGTGTAATTATGGAAGATCAACTGCTCTACGTAGCCAACAAAGAGACAGGCATAGCTGGAACCCATACGTGTGCCCATGGCTACCCCTTTGGTCTGGAGGAAGTGGGAGGATTCAAAGGAGAAATGGTTAAGGATGAGGACCAGTTCAGCCAAACGAATGAGAGTATGGGTTGAAGGTTACTGTTGGGGACGTCTGGAGAGGAACAAACGGAGGGCTTGGAGGCCCTAGTCATGGCGGATGGACGTGCAGAGGGATTGAATATCCATGGTTAAGATGAGGCGTTGGGGGCCAGGGAAACGGAAGTCTTTGAGGTGGTGTAGGGCATGGGTGGTGTCTCGAATGTATGTGAGGAGTTCCTGGACTGGAGGGATAGGATAGTGTCGAGGTAGGTAGAGATGAGTTCAGTTGGGCAGGAGCATGCTGAGACAATGAGTCGGCCAGGGTGGTCAGGCTTGTGGATCTTGGGAAGGAGGTTGAACCGGGCAGTGCAGAGTTCCCGGACTACGAAGTTGGAAGCTGTGGGTGTGATATCTCCTGAGGTGATGAGGTTCTGTATGGGCTGGGAGTGGGGACACTGCTGCGCAAGGAACAGCTATATTCGAGGCTTCAATCCCACTATCTTGTGCGGACATTTCTTTCCCCTCTGATGTATGGTCCTCACTGAG
The DNA here is from genome assembly GCF_047496795.1 of Chiloscyllium punctatum. Classification (NCBI taxonomy): domain Eukaryota; kingdom Metazoa; phylum Chordata; class Chondrichthyes; order Orectolobiformes; family Hemiscylliidae; genus Chiloscyllium; species Chiloscyllium punctatum. Next base: position 56,545,648 of record NC_092754.1, on the reverse strand, counting down.
ACAACCCAGGTGGTCCCAGGTATCAATCCTGGCCCATGCTGTATTAGTGATCCCTGTAATATCCTCCATTCCCGATCATCTTTCCTCTGTTTGGAATCTCTTCTAGTCCCCACAATGCTCTCTATCTCTGTCAGGTTCTCCAATCTCTAACAACCTAATCCCTATACGTCTCCAGTAGAAACTAAATTCCTTCATCCTGGTTAACCCCGAGAGTCCTGTTTATCTCTGTAAGCCCCTCCTACCAATACTACCCTCCATGTAAATGTATTTGCCTTTAACCTCTCCATCCTTTCCTATCTGGGTAAACGTCTCCAGCTCCTCCGAGTCTTCCTTGTCTGTGAAAAATTTTTCACTCCATTGAGCTGTCCAGATCTGTGTAATCCCTTCCAGATCGAAATACCTCCCTGTTTTTGAAACTATGTCAGGCTCCTATCTGAGAATCTCACAATCCGTGTAATCTCCCAAGGAACCCCTGACTTCAGGAACCCCCTCCACCTGATAACATCCTCCATGTCTGTAGAAACCTTCCAGTTCAACCGTCCCTATCACGGAACTTTGTCTCTATAATCCTAATGATGATGATAAACTCTTCCTCTCTAAAGCGCGCTCAATCTCTGTAAACTCTGCTGGTCCCTGCTCCCCTCCTTGTGCATGTAATCTGCTTCAGTCACTACATATCTTTATATCTTTCACGTCCTCCCCATGTGACTACACAATTTATTTCCGTTACCTTCATGAGCTTCCGTAATTCTCACCGACTCTCACCATGTCCCATCCCTCTATCCCTCCGTTTTTCTGAAAGGTCCTCCTTATTCTTAAAACCCTCCCTAACTTTGTCTCCTGTTCCAGCCTCCACATCTCGCCCTGGAGCAGTCAAAGCTGCTCCAATAACCTCAAAGCCTCTTGGTGTTTCTCATTCCCTTTAGTTGTGAAACTCTCCCCATGTCTGTAATATATCCTGCAGTGTCAAAAGCTCTCCCTATATTTGTATGGTCCTCCAATCCCTACAACTGCCCCTGTTTTGTTAACATTATCCTGCAGCTTGAAACCTCCTGATTGCTGAACCTACTTCAGGCTCTGCACTTTCTCTATTTCTGCTACTTTCTCCTGCTCTTAGAACACTCCCTGTCTATATGATCCCCTGCAGTCTCTGTAGCCATCCGTCTCTCAAACCACAAGCAGCCTCCACAACCTTCCCCACACCTTTTCCTGCTTCCAGTCCCTTCAGCACCTTCTATAACTGCAAACTGCCCGTTTGCCAAGGCTACTCCAGTTCCTACAATGTCTGTCAGAATCTGATGCCCACACTCTCTCTAATCTGCAAGTCTCTCTGTAATCTGTTAATATCTGCAGCCACCACTACTGTCCGTAACCTTCTTCGGTCTTCCAGTCCCATTAAGCTTCCCATTCTTGCATTAACTAAAGCCTGTGTATCTTAGTACTGCCTAAAAACGTGCATGTCTATGTAAACTGTTCCAACCCCTCACTATCTCCAAAAACACCTGCTACCCCTAAATTCATCTCTATTTGTATTACCTCTTCCAGTCCTTTCGAAACCCCCAATCTATGGAGCCCATTTAATCTTCCCTTGTTGGGTAATCTCTTGAAGTTCCAGGCGATTTCCCAATTTTAGCAGTTTCCCCAATCTTTATGACTCTCCAATTCCGATAAGACTCACTTTCAATGCCAGTTTATCTAGTATCAAAACCTACCTATAATCTCCTTATTCTTCTCCAATTCTTAGAAATTAATCTCTTTACATTTCACCCTAGTTCTCCCCCAACCCTCCCAACCACAGGAACCTCTTTCAGTTTGAGCAACCCTCCCCATCTGTGTAATTGTCTCTAACCCAGTAACCTGACATTCTCCATTGCCTTCCCATCTATGAGCCTTCAGAACCTAGAAGCCTTCGAATATCTGTAAACGTCTTCCGTCACTACAACCTTCCATACCTCTCTTAGGACACTTCTCTTGGAAACACCCCCTGTCTGTCCCTCTCAGTCTGCCTGCCTCACCCTACACCCATCCCAATCCCTATCTCCAGAATTTAATCCAGCTCCCTCTATCTCTGTAAATTCCTCAAATCCCCAAACACCTTTGTCCCGCTGACATTCTTGATCAGATGTACTCTGTTTAACTCTAACATCCTTGTGTCCCTGTAAGCCTCCCTATCTCGGTAACCTTTATCCATCTGTTTAAACCCCGACTACTGAGGAATGACTCCCTGTATTCGCCATAAGGCAGATGGAATGACAGTGAACAGATATGATGGGACTGTCATTCCGGAGATGTAGCTGCAGAATCACCATCGCTGGGAAGGGAATATTGAAGGGTTGTTTGGATCTATACAAAAAGGCAACAAGTTGTGAAGAAAGGATGATGTTAATGCATTAATGAGACAGTCATATGGATCTGAAGATCAAATGTTGGAGTTTATTTGGGTGGAGCAAGCAGCAGTAACGGTTAGCAGGAATTATTTTATGGGCACCAGAAAATGATGGTAATGTCAATATGGTTACGATCAGGACACTGAATATACTTGTAGCAAGGGCAGTCCAGTTACTGTGGGTGACGGTGGTCTCCATCCCGACTGGTTAACTAATGAATATCAGGGCTATAATGGATGGAATCCTGGATTGGATACGAGATGGTTTTCTATAACATCATATCAAGGAGCCAGCAACAAAATTGTCTATTGTAGATCAAATACTGTGTAATAATAAATATCTAAAAATCCTAATCTAAAGGTGTTTTTTTGAGCAGAGACCCACAATGTTGCAATGTAGATGCTCAGTTTGAGCTAAGACCATGAGAAGTAGGAGTGAAATTAGACCATTTGGCCCATTGAGGATGCTCTGCCTTTCAATCTGATCATGGCTGACCTGATACTCTTCAACTCTACTTTCCTGCCTTTTCCCCAAGCCCTTGTTTCCCTGATTCATTAACATCTGACCATCTCTGCTGTAAATATTCTTAATGACCCAGCCTCGACAGCCCCCTCCAGTCAGGAATTCCCAAAGAGTCACTACCCTCTGAGTGAAGACATTCCTCCTCATCTCCATCTTAAATAGGTGAGCCCTTGATGGGATTTTATGTTCTCTGGTTCCAGATTCTCACACAACTGAAACGAAGGGAAATGACAAAGATAATTATTGGAGGTGAAATGAAAATTGGTGGAGATGGGGTTAACGAACAAGAATGTCCAAGGTTGCAGAGCTTTACAGATCAGTTGGAAAGATGTGCAGAGAAATGGCAAATTGAGTTTAATCTGGACAAGTGTGAGGTGATGTCAGATTCAAGCGGAAATTAAGGACACTGAGGGAAGTTGATAAATAGAAAGATCTTGGTGCAAGACATTAACTCCCTGAAAATGACAACAGAAGTGTTTCAGACAGGAAAGAATACAAATAAAACACTGGCCTTCATCGGTCACAGTGTTGGGTATAGTGGTTTGCATCTGATGTTGTAATTGTATTAAACTTCTGCTTGGCCACATTTGCAGTACTGTGTGCAGTTCTCATCTCCACGCAATAGGAATTATGGGGAGACTTTGGAGAGGGTACAAAAGGTGTTTATCAGCACGTTGCCTGTGTTAGGTTTTTCATGGTGTGTTAGGTGTAAGAGGAAATTAAACAAAGTTGGATTTTTTTGCGAGAGTCTCAGAGGCTGACAGGTGACCAGTTACAAGAATATAACATACGGAGAGGGATAGATAATGTGGATAGTCGGAATCTCTTTTCCAATGTGTAAGTTTCAAATACGAGAGTGCATAGGTTTAAGGTGAGAAAGAGGACGTTTAAACGAGATGTGTATGACAAGCTTTTTTTTAATATAGAGAGTGGAGGTTACCGAGGGATGTCGTAGCAACAGAATGTGAATAAAGTTTCAAAGTGGCATTTAGACAGAAACATGAACAGGGATACGGGATAATGGACCATGTGCAGGCAGATGATATGAGTTAGAATAACATCTTGCACAGCACAGCCATGGTAGGCCGAAGGGCCTGCTGCTGTGCTCTACTGTTCTATTTTCTAACTTCACAGCATCTGCCCGATCAGAGCCCCTCAGAATCTTGGATGGTTCATTCCATTTCTCTCTCATTATCTAAACTTCAATGGGTTCAACCTCAATCTACTCCACCTCTTCTCACTAGAAAATCCCTCCATTCCCAGGATCAGCCGAGTGACCCTTCTCTGACCTGCCTCCAATGCGACAGTATCTTTCCTTCGGGCACTCAAACTGTTCCTAATATTCGAGGTGTGGTCTGACTTGTACCTTGCCTAATTTTAGCTAGATCTGCCTATTTTTAGACTCCATTCCCTTTGTAATAAATGCCAGCATTTGATTTGACTTCTCTATTACTTGCTGACCTTGGAAGCTAACCTTTTTAGATTGATGAACAAGAACTCCCATAACCCTTTCTCCTGCCAGTCTGAAACCAAATAGTGTTAGCCTGACATTAAGTCAGGAGCATATTAAAATTGTTAGAAAGGATATTTTAAAATACAATAACTGGCCACTTAGAAACACATTTTATAAAAAAGACTTTGTTTTTGAGCCTGTTGGATTTAATTGGTTTGTGTGAATATAAATGGCTGAATTGAATGGGTATAGAAGGGGTGTAGTGGTACAGGGGAAATGGTGTCTTTGAATTATCAGAAGCCTTTACACAAATTTCAATAAGGGCTAATGAGTAACTTGGTAGAGAATAGGGCCTCTGAAATATGAATAAGTTCACCTATGTGTGGAACCAGAGGAGATGAGTGAGATATTAGACGAAATAGTGTTGTCAGTATTTACTGTGGCGAAAGACATGGAAGTTAGGGAAAATGGGGAAGTAAATAGTGATGTCTTAGAAAGAATCCTCAACAGAGAAGAGAAAGTGCTGGAATCTTAAAACAAATAAAGTTAGATCAATCCTCAGTAGCTCATTAGGTGCATCCTAGAATATTGTGGAAATCTAGGGAAGAAATTGCACTGCCCCTAATAGAAATATTTATATTATCAACAGATGCAGTGTGGTGCTGGAAGAATGGAGGGAGGATAATGCTGTTCCATCACTTAAGAGCTGCAGGGAAAAGCCAGGAAATTACAGCCCAGTGAGCCCAGTGTTAGGGAAGTTGTTGGAGGAGATTATGAGAAAAAGATACCACATATATTAACAAAGGCAAGGGCTGATTAGAGATAGTCAGCATGGCTTTGTGAGTGGAAAACCGTGTTTCACAAACCGGATTCACTCTTTGAGGAGGTAGCCAAGAGATCGATGAAGGCAGACCAGTGAACATTGTCCACATGGACAGCAAAGCATTTAACATGGTTCGAAGGGATTTCGAACATCTCATCAAGAGGAAGAAGGAAGCTTATTTTAGGTTGAGGAAGCAAGGGTCAGAAAGCTTTTTTGAGGTTAACATAGAGCAGAACGATGACTCAGTGGTTAGCACTGCTACCTCATAGCATCACGGACTCCATTTTGATTCCAGCCTCAGGCGACTGTCTGTGTGGAGTTTGCACATTCTTCACGTGTCTGCGTGGGTTTCCTCCAGGTGCTCCGGTTTCCCCCCACATCCCAAGGATGTGCATGTCAGGTGACTCAGCCAAGATAAATTACCCATAGTGTTCACGGATGTGTAGGTGTGGCGCATTAGTCAGGGCAATTGGGGAGTAATAGGGTGGGGGAATGGGTCTGGGTGGGACACTGTTTGCAGGGTTGATATGGAGGTGTTGGGCCAAATGGCCTGTTTCTATACTGTAGGGATTCTCGAAAGTACCAGGAAGGAACTTAGGAGTGGACTTAGGACAGCTAGAAGGAGACATGAAAAATCATTGTTGGGAAAAATTAAGGAAAACCGTAAGGCAGTCTCCACTTAAGTGAGGAACAAGAGGATGGCCAGAGTGAGAGTAGGGCCTGTCAGGGATAATGGAGGAACTAGTACCTGAAGTCGGAGGAGGTAGGGAAGGACCTCAATGAATCCTATGCCTCAGTATTCACTGCTGAGAGGGACATTTGTGAGGACAGCCTGAAACAGGCTGATATACGTGAACAGATTGATGTTAAGAATGAGGATATGCTGAGAATTTTGTAAAAGATAAGGATAGATAAGTCCGCTGAACCAGATTGGATGTGCCCAAAGTTACTGCACGAAGCGAGGGAAGTGATTGTTGCACTTTGGCGATGACCTTTGCACCCTCACTGTTCACTGGAGTTGGACCAGATGATTGGAGAGTTGCAAATTTTATTCCCTTGTTCAGGAAATGGAATAGGGATAATCCTGGGAATTACAGACCTGTCAGTCTTATGTCTGTGGTGTGCAGATTATTGGAGAGGACTCCGAGACAGGATTTATAATTCCTTGGCAAACCATAGTTTGATTCCAGATATTCAGCGTGGCTTTGTAAGGGGCTGATCATAAATCTTATAAATATTATTGAATCTTTTGAGAATGTGACAAAACACCTTTTAGGTTCAATTCAGAAAGTACAGAGACATGGGTTGCTGGGAAACCTATCTGTTCTGGATATGGAATTAATGGCCCCCAGAAGACAGAGGGTGATGACAGATGAAAAGCATTCAGCCTGGAGCTCAGTGACCAGTGGTTTTCTGCAGGGAGAGGTTCCAGGACCTCTGCTCTTTGTGAGTTTATGAATGACTTGGATGTGTGAGTGGAAGAGTGGGTTAGTAAATTTGCTAATGACACAAGCGTTAGTGGAGTGGTGAATAGTGTGGAGGACTGTTGTAGTTTGCAACGAGGCAATGACAGGATGCAGAGCTGGGCTGACAAGTGGCAGATGGAAGTCAATCTGGAAAAGTGTGAAGTCATTCATTTTGAAAGATTGAATTTGAATACAGAATGCAATGTTAAAGGCAAGATCTTTGGCACTGTGGAGGAACAGAAGGATCTTGGGTAACAGGTCCAGAGATCCCTCAAAGTTTGCCACCAAGATGATAGGCTTGTTAAGAAGGAATATATCTTGTTGGATTTCATTAGCTGGGGGATCGAGTCTTAAAGCCGCGAGGTTATGCTGTAGCTCTATAGAGCTCTGTCTGGACCCCACTGGTAATATTGTGTTCAGTTCTGGTCTCTTCATTACAGGATGGATGTGGAAGCTTTAGAGAGAGAAAAGAGGAGAATTACCAGGATGCTGCCTGGTCTGGAGAGCTTGTCTTATCAAGAAAGTTTGAGGGAGCTAAGGCTTTTCTGAATGGAGTGAAGAAGGGTGAGGGGTGACTTGGCAGAGGTGAATAAGCTGATGAGAGGCACAGAAAGAGTGAATAGTGAGAGACATTTTTACCCTGACATAAATAGCTATTACAAGGGGGTGTAATTTTAAGGTGATTAGCAAGTGGTTAAGGGGAGATTTTAGAGGTAGGTTCGTTACATACGGAGTGGTGGGCGAGTGGAATGCACTGCCAGTGGTGGCAGTAAAGTTAGATGCATCAGGGACATTTAATATATTTCTGGACAGGCACGTGGATAATAAAATGAAGGGTGTGTAGGTTAGTTTGATCTTACATTCGGATAAAATCTTGGAATGGCATCATGGCCGAAGGGTCTGGTGCTGCACTGTCCTGTGTTCTTTGTTCCATATGGTTAAGTGCGTATTGAGCTCAGATCAATGTAAAAGGATATGGCATTCAGGAGGAGTGAGGGAACTGGATACAAAACTGGCCTTGATGGTAGGAGACAGAGGGTGATGGGAGATGTATTGTTTTTATGAATGGATGCATGTGACCAGTGGTGCAGTGGGTCCCCTGTTGTTTGTCATTTGGACTAATGGTTTGGATGGGCATATTGGTATCCTGGAAAGTAAGATTTTATTTTTGAGTTATACTGAAATTGGTGGTAAAGTGGACAGTGAAGAAGGTTATCTGTGATTCTGCAGGATGAACCGTACTGGTGGGATAGTGGGCTGAAGAATAGCAGATGGAATTTAATAAATACATGTGAAGTGTTCCATTTTGGTGAAACAATCCAGGGTGGGACTTGTACAGTTAATGCTTGGGCCCTGGGTGGTGTGGTCAGTCAGAGACCCAGGGATGCAGGTACACAGTTCTTTGAAAGTGGTGTCACAGGTAGACAGGCTGGTGAAGTAGGCGTTTGGGATGGTTACCCTTATTGGGGAGAGCATTGAGAGTAGGAGTTGGTATGTCATGTTGAATCTGTACAAAACATCGGTGAGGCCACCATAACAACATTGTTGATCAGTAGAAAGAACTCACCTGGTTCACTTACCTGCTTTAGGGAAGGACACCTGACATTCTAACCTGGACTGGCCTACATGTGACTCCAGACCCACAGCAAGAGGGCTGACTCTGAGCTGCCCTCTGGGTAATTACCAATGGGAACAAAGAATGTAGTCCAGGCAATGACACCCACATCCCATGAATAAATAAATAAAAATACTCATGGGCGCTCCCTACCTCTGCAAACCCCTCCAGCTGCAGCAATCCGTACTGACTTTGTAACACCGTTCAGGCCCTGACCACTCTCTGTAACACTCTCACCACCTCCATCCCCTTCATCTCTCCCTGTTCCTTTTGTGACAATAAACCCTGACAATGGTACCCCTTCCATCTGACCTCCTCCTGCTAGACGACCCTTTGTAATTCCTTTATAACTTACTCCTAAACACTCCCTTACTGCAGAATTTTTAGTAGTATTTGTGATCTTCTCAGCCTGACAATCTAATATGATCCATGCTGTCCGGAGTGAGGGACCAGTGGGAATTTCTTCCTGAGGTTTTGTCTGTCTCAATGGAGTGTCCTTTTGTTGAGTGTTTTACACTGTTCCTTCAAATGTTTTTCACTGTTCATTTTCAGACACGTTTCAGTCTGTTTAGCCTGTTTACCTTGGTCACTTCCCCGCTCAAACTCAAGTAATTGGCTATTTTCATTTCTAGTTGTAACTTGTCCTTTCTGTGAGTCTCTTTACAACATTATATTTCTTAAAATTGCACTTATCACAATTTCCTAGAGGATCTCTTAAGGTGATATGACTCATTCACTAAGTTTCATCACACAACGGTCGTTCTGAGATAGTTACGTTCCTAACCAGTTGCCCAATGTGTTATTCAAAGAAACACTGAAAAAAAATTATTGGAACTCCTCTTCCAATATCACAGTTGTCCGTCTGACTGTCCCAGGTTAAGCGAAAATTGAAGTTTCCCAAAATTATCACAATGTCTTAGTTAAAAATTCCAATGTGTTCCTGTTCAATGTAGTGATGAGCAATGAAATGCTGTTCGGTGGCTAAAAACTGTTCTGCTGCTTGTGTCCTTGGCAAGTAGTAGCCAGAATTTACATTCAGACACGCTCTACTTCATGATCTGCGGCCAAATGCTTTCTCTGTAATGCCTTTGTTACTCATTATTGTTAGTGTTACCAATTTTGCCCGAGTTTCCACAAGATTGTGAACCAATGAATATTTATATTCCACCTTTTGTTCGCCCTGTAACCACGTCTCCCTGGTGTCTAAATCTCTTCTTATCACTGCATCACAAATCCATCTACCTTATTGATGAGACTTCGTCCATTCCAAAAAAGTCATATTTTACTCTTTCCCACAATTTCCTGTCACAAACCGATTCACTGATGTACAGTTTCAGTTAAACTCTGTCCCATCCTGTTCCTTTCTGTTTGTCTTCAGCCACATTCCCATGCTGTTCCGATGCTTCACCTTTTCTTTTTGGATTTGGAAAGCTCCTTTCACCTGAACCCTGTCCCTGCATCCTCTCTATCAGTTTAAAGCCCTGTCCATAAACTTCCCGACATGATTGGCCAGGACACTGTCCCAGCACAGTTCCAGTGGGGCCATCCTAATGGATTATTTTTTTAAGCTAGGTATGGGCTGTGGGTATCTCTGGCTGACCAGCCTTTCTTGCTCAGCCTTAGCTGCCCTTGAGCTGAGTAACTTGCTCGGCCATTTCAAGGAGTAATTGAGGGGCAAACACTTTGCTGTGGGTATGTCATGCAGACCACGTCAGGATGGGCAGATGTCCTTCTCTAAAGTACATTTGTTTGGTTTTTTTGTACATCAGCAATGGTTTCATACTTATTTATGGATTGTTACTTACTATTTTTTTAAATTATTGATTTGAAATTACACTATTTCTGATGGTGGGATTCAAATCTGTCTCCCCTGAACATTAGGTGTGTTTTGGGATACATGCTTTAGCAATAATACCACTAGGTCCTCACTTCATCTGCTCACTGGTTGCTCATCCCTGAAATCAGTGCATCATGAAGCTAAACCCATGATTCTGTGATCTCGACACCTTCCAGCACTCTGGTGATATCACTCAGTATCTCTCCATGTGGTATCCCTCACTGTGTGGGTCTAATTGCAGTCTCTGTCAGTGCCTCCCGCTCTTGCAGTTACTCTAGATCCTGGGTCAACAGAATTCTACACTCCAGAAAGACACAGCAACACAGAGCAGGGATGGAGTTTGGGATTTTCCAGATCTCTGTGGGACTCAGTGCCATTTCCAGGTGTAACCCTCACTGCATCAGCCTAATGTCCCATTCTGTCTCTTTCCCTGTCTCCTGTAGGTACTCAGGAAGTTCCTGGCTCAATAGACTTCCCAACTGCTTGGTGTCTCGTCTGTCACCACATTGAAGATGGTTGGTCAGCCAAAGAGATCTGGAGCCTTCAATAAATCCTGCAGTCAGGTAAGATCACTGACAGTGCACAGAGCAGGGAGCAATGAGAGGGCTCCAAACATCGGCGAACAAGACATGACACAGATGCAGTGCTGGAGGGGGAGCATTGTGCAGACACACCCCAGGCTCAATCACCACGTCGACTTTAACTTACGTTGTGAGACAGCATCGGGAGTTCAGAGCTATCAATCCAGGCCTCTGCTGTCTTAGTGAGCATAAGTACAACAGAGGTTAAAGCAGGCCTCCCACAAGATGTCGGGAAAGCTGCCTGGGATCTTTCTCTTCTGTGTTCTCCCTCCAACACTGCACTAAGACTTGGTACCTGTAACACTGTGTCTATGGCATGGCTTGTGCACCAGTGTCTTCAATAATTTGTAACTCCTATAACAGTTCCTGTCCCTGTAACCTCCTCCCTTCCCTGTACTCCCTCCACATATTTGAAAGGTACTGCATTCTAGATTACCATCCCTATTGCTGTAAATTGCTTCAGTGTCTACAACATGCTTTGTTTCGGAACTCTAATCCTATTTAACTGGATACAGAGGCATACAGCACGGAAACAGAACCTGTGGTCCAACTCATCAATGCTGCCCAAGGTTTCCTATATCAAACGAGTCTCATTTGCCTGCGTTTAGCTCTTATACCTTTAAACCTTCTCCTTTCCATGTACCTCTCCATGTTCCTGCACAAACGTCTTTTCCATGTTGTAATTATTTTTGTTTCTCCCTTGTGCCTCTGGCAGTCCATTCCGTCTATGCACCATCCTCCATAGATAATGTTCCCCCTCAGCTCCCTCTTTAAATGTTTGCTCTCTCACCTCCCGTTTATAGCGTCTAGTTTTGGACTCACTTCCCCTTGGCTATTCACCATTCTTAGGGACCGTATGGTTTTGTAAAACTTTATAAGGTCACTCTGTAGCCTCCTCTGCCCAAGAGAACTATTTAGGACAATGTTACAAATATCTCCAATGTATCTAACAAAGCGCTGGACAATGACGGCAAGTGTCCTAAATGCCACTTTCGTCACCCTGTAACTGTACCCCTTGGTCTCTCACTGTTCGACAACACTGGCCGGGGCCCTCCCATTAACTGTGTCATTCATCCCTGGTTTGTCTTAACAAAATCCAAAACCTGAATTAAACTCCATCTTTCATTCCCTGGTCCACTGGCCCAGTTGGTCAGTGTATTCACTGTATTCGATAACTGTATTCACTGCCCACTACACCATTAATTTGATCAACTACAATCTTACTAACAATGACTCCTATATTCTCAACCAAATCGTTTGTGTAGGTGATGCATATCAGTAGACCCAGCCTTGAACCTTATGGCACACCGCTGGTCACAGGCCTCCAGTCTGAACAACAACCTTTTCCCACCGCCCTCTGTCTCCTATTGTCAAGCCAATTTTGTATCCAGTTGGCGAGTTCCCCCTGATCCCATGTCAACTAATCTTACGAACCAGTATATCTTGCTAAATCCTGTCAAAGACCTTGCTGACTTTAGTGTAGACAATGTATGGTCACCACTTCAACAAAAGTATCAAGTTAATGAGACCTGACTTTGTACGCACAAAGCCGTGCTGACTATCTTTCATCAATCCTTGCCTTTTCCAAATGAATATGACTCCTGTTTGGCAGAATCACTTCTACAACTTACGGACCATTAGGCTACTTGGTCTTTAGTTCCCTGGTTTTCTATTGCAGCCTTTCTTAAATAATGGAATGAAACCATATTCTTGTCATAGAGCCATAAAGCATGGAAACTGACCCTTCACTTGATACCCATCATAATCTCAAACTAAACTCGTCCCAGCTGCCTGTTGCTGGCCCAAATCCCTCCAAACTATTCCTGTTCACATACTCATGCAAATGTCTTTTAAACGTTGTAATTGTACCCACAGGCACCCCTTCCTCATGAAGTTCATTCCACACTCAAACCACCCTCTGTGTAACAATTTGCCCCCATGTCTTTTTTTTTAAATCCCTCTCTTCTTACTTTAAAAAAATGTGGTCTCTCCTCTTGAGAATCCCCCACCCTGAGGAAAAGGCACCTACCATTAAATTGATCTATTTATCTCCTTTTTTTTTCATTAAAAGGACTCAGCCTATCCAGCCATTATTCAATCTCAAGCCTTCCATACCCAGCAACATCCTGGTTAATCTCGTCTGAACCCCTGCAGCTTAATAATATCCTCCCTGTTAACTGGGTGGCCACAACTGGATGGAGTATTGCCGAAGAGGCCTCACCAATGTCCATACAATCTCAACATGACGTCCCAAATCCTCCACTCAATGGACTGAGCAATAGTCAGGCCTACAAAGCACTGTCTTATCCAACCTGTGATGCAAACTTCAAGAAATATTTAACTGAACCTGCAGGTCTCTCTGCTCTAAAACATTAACTGAGGCCCGAACATTAATTGTATAAGCTCTACCCTTGTTTGTTTTATTAAATGTATTCATTGCATTTATTCAGATTGAATATCATCTACGGTTTTTCAGCCCATTCACACATATTATCAAGGTCCCTTTGTAATCTTAGTAAGCCTCCTTCACTGTCCATGATGCCACCCTCTAGCCTTCCAGCACCTCACACTTGGCTGTCAATGGTACAAATACCTTTGCTAGGGGCTCCACCATTTCTTGCCTAGTATCCCACAATGTCCTGTGATACACTTAATGAGGTACTAGGGCTTTCCATACCTTTGTGTTTTAAAACCTCCAGCACCACCTCTTCTAAAACATACACACTTTTCAAGTCATAGATATGGACAGCATGGAAACAGAGCCTTTGGTCTAACTCATCCATGCTGACCAGGAGATCTAACACATCCATCACATTTATCAGCATTTGGCCCACATAACTCAAAACTCTTGTTATTCATATTCCCATCCAGATACCTTATAGATGTTGTCATAATATCAGTCTCTGTTACTTTCTCTCTCAGCTCATTCCATACACGCATCACCATGTGCATGAAAAAGCTGTCACTTCAGTGCCGTTTAAACCTTTCCCCTCTAACCTTAAACCTATGCCCTCCAGTTTTGGACTCCCCAACCCCTGGGAAAAGACCTTGAATGTTTACTCAATCCATACCCCTCATGTTTATATAAACCTCTGTCAGGTCACCCCTCAGTCTCCGATGCTCCAGGGAAAATAACCCCAGTTTATTCAGCAACAATCCTGGCAACATCTTGTCAATCTGTTATAAGCACTTTCCAGTTTCACAACAGGGAGCAGGGAGACTGGAATTGCAGAGAACTCCAATTGTGGTCTAACATATTACTCTTGTTCGCTGAGTTCCCCAGTCTTTGTCCACAGTAACTTCTGGACTGAAAAATGTGTTTAGGGTCTTAGTAAATATCCTGCAGTTCCACACATCGATGACCTCATTGATATTTAAGGACCCCAATTTTGGCCTGAGGTACTCGTTTACTTTTAATATTTTATGCAATCACTTTTGGATTCTCCTTATCCTTCTCTGCCCAGTCTTTTTCATGTATCTTTTCTGCATTACTGATTTCTACCCAAAGTGTATTCCTACAGCCCCTGTGATCCTCAATGATTCCTTTGATCCAGCTGGCTATACCTGACTTTTGCTCCCTTTTCCGTGACCAGACCCTCAATATACAGCCAGCATTTCCAAATGCTGTCAGCATTGACCTAAACACAAACAGGAACATATTGGCGCTGAATGCTCAAATTATCTCACTTCTAACATATTCTCACTTGCCAGACTTCCCTTTCCCTGCAAATACACTCCCCAGTCACCTTTTGAAAGTTCCTGGCTAATACTATCAAGATTAGGCTGGCCCCGTTTTATAAACTGAACTCGTGGATCAGGCCTGTCCTTTTCCAGAGATATTTGTAAACCAGTAGAACTGTGGTCACTTTAGCAAAATGCGTTCCCACTAACACCTCAGTCCCTTTCCCGATCTTGTTTCCCAAAGAGTGGTCAGGTTTTGTCCATTTCTCTTTTCAGGCCGTTTACATATTGATTGGGAGTTTTCTGGAACACAATTACCAAATTCGTCCCTTGCAATTACTGAACACTGGCAGTCCCAGTCTAAGTTTGGAAAGTTTAAAAAAAATCCCTAAAATTACTTCCCTATTATTATGATTGAAATTTGAGATCTCCCGACATATTTGTTCCTCAATCTGCCACTGGTTATTCGGGGTTAGTAGGACAATCGTATCAAAGTGATGATACGTTCTTATTTCAGAGTTCCACATAGCTTCATTGGGCGATCCCACTGGAATATCCTCTCTAAGTACTGCTGTGATGATGCATGCAATCAAAACACCCCACCACCACGCGTCCTCTCTTGCCTCCCCTTCGATGCGTCCTGTAGCATCTCTACCTTGAAACAATGAACTGCCAGTCCTGCCCCTCCCTCAGCTGTGTTTCTGTAATAACTATAGTCTCCCAGTCCCATGTTCCAATCCATGTCCTGAGTTCATCTTCCTTAGCTGTCAGGCCCCTTGCAATGAAATAAATGCAGTTTAATCATCAGTTTCTCCCCCATTCCCAGTTATGTTCTTGCCTGCCTTGCCTTTTGAAATCACTCTCTTTAACTTGTGTACCAGCCTCAATCTTCGTTCTGACCTTACACCTGTTTAAGTTCCAATACCCTGCCAAAATAGTTTATATCCTCTGAACCAGCTCTCGTAATTTACCCCATTAGGATATGGGTCTCCCTCCCGCTCCCAGTTCAGGTGTCTTCCCCACCCTGTCTACCTGTGCTGACCCCTTCACGGATCAATGGACTTATCGACCAAGTTCCCTGTATTCCTCAGTACGCCGCAAGGACTGACCATTCATTGTGTCTGTCCGTTGCTTATCATACCTCCCACAAGTTATTACCTCACATTGATCAGAAATAAGCTCTGCTCAGATTATCATCTGATTGACATCGGACTGCAAGCCTGAGTCCATCCCCCTCACTGTGGACAACACCCTCCCCTTTCATGGCATCTGCAAACCGACTAATGACACCTTCCGCTTTCACATCCAAGTCATTAATGTACATCATAAACAACAGTGGTTCCTGCACAGATCCCTGTGGTACACTCGCTGGTGAAAGAATTTCAAACACAAAGATGTCTATCCGTTAATTTTACATCCAATTTGCCAACCTGCCTTGGATCCCAATGGCTCTTTACTTTTGGATCAGCCTTCCATGATGGACCTTGTCAAAGGCCTTATTCAAGTCTATGTAACCCACATCATCTGCACTGCCTTCATCAATATTCTTAGACACCACTTCAAAAACTGAATTCCTCAGACAGGATCTTCCTCTACTCAATCTATGATGACTAAGCTGAGTTGATCACAGCCTTTTTAAGTGTTGATTCATCCTCAGAATTGTTTCCAATAATGTCCCTCCCCCCTGCTTTCAGACTATCTGCTCTGTAATTACCTGGCCTATCCCTGCTGCCCTTCCTGAACAAAGGAACCACATTAGCGATCCTCCAGTCATTCGGCTCTTCACCTGTGGCCAGCAATGTATTAAATATGTCCACCAGGGCCCCAGAAACCTCCTCCCTTACCTCCCATAGCAGCCTGGGATACATTTCATTGGGCACTGGGGATTATCTCCAACTTCACGCCAACGAAAACATTTAATATCTCCTCGTTATTGATCATACCATGTTATAGAACCTCACCATCCAAAATGAAGTCTGCAACTACAATGTCTTTCTCCTGTGTGAATACAGATGGGAAGTATTCATTGAAGACCTCAACTACTATCTCTGGCTCCATGCACAGATTGTCCCTTTGGTTTCTAACAGGCCCCACTCTTTAGCTGGGAATCCTCTTCCTCTAACTATACTCATAAAATCCCTTGTGACCTTTCCTTAACAGTATTTTAATGAGGATATTTCATTTTTAAGGATCCCTTTGCATACTTGATACTTCTGAAGAGCTTCACCTGTTTCCATCGTTCTGTACCTCCTTTATCCAGCTCACACTATCGCTTGCCCAGTATTCGCTCTTCAGGGACCACACTGTCCCTGAATTCTCCCTGTATCACTTTTACATACTTCCTCTTTCTGAATGTGAACGTAACTGCAAACTCCCAGACTGTGTTTGCCAGACCCTGTCTCCTGATAGTGAGAATGCCCAGTGACAGTGAAATTAGAACGATTACGGGGCTTCCCCAAATTTGGCCTCTTCACTTCTGCACTAATCTTTTTCCAAAATAAATTTGAAACCTAGTGTTATGACCACCATCGCCAAAACATTACAAATATCCTTTGTTTGCCATCTTGTCTCGCACCTACAGCCCAATCTGTCTGTAACATCCGGCCCTTACTGACCTCCCCATCTGTGTACCTTCCTCCAGCCTCTCCAGCACATGATGTCACTGTAACCTTCTCCAGTCCCCACAGCACTCCTCTATCCTGTCCTACAGCACCCCATTACCTCTAACCTTCCACCATCCATTTCACCTCCCTGTCTGTACAGAGTCCTTCAGTTCTGTAGCGTTTCCTGCCAACTCTCCCTTTGTGAAACGTTCTGAAGCCACTTGAACCGTCCCAATATCTGTAACCTTGCCCTCTCTTTCCATACCTCTCTGTCTCTGTAACAAACTCCCTTCTCTACAATGTTCATAACCTCTGACCACCTCCAGTCTTTCTAGCTCTCGATCACCCTGCAGCCACTAAAACCATTCATGTGTCTGAAACCTACTCTCAATTGTTGTAACAACTTTCATTCACACAACTGCCGCTGTCTATAACCTCAGCCAGTCCATAGAATCCTTGCTAACTCTGAAACCTCACCCAGTGTGTACAACTCTGAGTAGTACTAACTTCATTCAGTCTCCCCAACCGTCCCTACCTCTTATTACCTGGAGATTCCACAGCCCTCCCTATTGCGTTAACCTCCTCCAATCCCTCTCATGGACACCATCTGTGAAACCTTGTCCTATTCCTGACTATGTATTCCTCCTTTTCCAATAAACCCTTGTGAACTTTGGAACCTGGTCTAACGTCTGCAGTGCTCTGTATAATCAGACACAGGGATGGCTCAGTGGTTAACACTGCAGCCTCACTGCGCCTGGGAACTGGCTTCGATTCCAGCCTTGGGCGACTGTCTGTGTGGACTTTGCATGTTCTCCCTCCGAATGTGTGGGTTTTCCCGGGCGCTCTGGTTTCATCCCACAATCCAAACGTTGCACGATCGGTGGATTGACGATCATAAAGTGTGGTTTAGATGAGTTAACCACGAGAAATGCAGGATTTAATGGATAGGTAGCGGGGTGGGTCTGGGTCAGATGCTCTTCAGAGGTTTGGAATGGACTGGTTGGGCCGAATGGCCTGGTTCCAGGTTATGGAGATTCTATTCAGATTTTTGTCAGTCCTGCCAACCATCCCTGTCTCTTGAACCTTGCCTCATCCCCAGTATTCTTCTTAACACTGTAATCTCCTCCAGTCTCTAAGACACTCCTTTCCGATGTAAGCTTCTCCAGTCCTTACAAAGGTCTATATATCTGTCACCTCTTCCTGTTCTTCGAACCCTACCTATAACTATTGCCATTTGTTACACCACTCCCAATCACTGTTCCCTCCTGAAACTCCCATGAACATTCAGATCTCTGAAACTCATTTGGATTGTCTCAACTTCCCTTTGACAGTTATATGCTGAGACTTGCTCTATATCAGTGAAGTAATTAAGTCTTGGTCTCTCTCATTATTGTAACCTCCCTCCAGCCTTACAACACTGAGGGTCTGTAGAAGCTCTTTTCAACTGGACAGTCATCTCTGTGTCTGCAATCTCCTCTACTCCCCATAATACATTCTCTCTGAGCTCCTCTGTAGTCCATGAAACACTCCCTAACACTGTCTTTATCAGTGTAACCTTCACCAAAACACAACCTTCCCTTTCTGTGTAAATCCCGACATCAGTCACTCTCCCTCTAAGCACCGTCTAACAATATAACCCTCCATGTCTGTGTATTTACCTTCAGTCCCTACTCACCTCCCTATCTGTGTAACCTTCTCCATGCATTTTTGCGTCACTCTCTTCAACGGTTCCTTTCAGTGTAATCTCTCCCTCTCTTTCACTTTCTCAGGCCACACAACCCTCACTATCTGTGACCTACTCCTATCTGAGAAACCTCCCTCTGCAAATTGCTCCAACTCTTCAACTCTCCATAAGCTCCTGCAGCTCTTACATCCCTCCCTATCGACCAAACCTCTTCCAGCCCCTAAACACCAACAGTCTGGGGAGACCCGACCACCATCCCTATCAGTGTAATCCTCTCAGGTCTCTGCAGTAATCCTGATCTGTCGAACTCACTCCATGCCTGTGACTCTCCCAATCAGGTTTCTACAAAATTCACTATCTATTTAACATCTTCCTGTCACTATCACCCCCCCGTCAATATTAGCTCCTCCGCTGTCTCCACCATTTACCCATCTCCATAACCTTGTCCAACTCTTATACCCCCATCTGTGTAAACATCACCCTCCTCTACAACCTCCTCCTGTTAGTGCTGTGCTCCCTTATCTGTGAAACTGTCTCCAACCAAACTTCCTGCACCAATCTCTGAAAAATATTCCAGATTCCACATCCTCCATGTCTACACAACCTCCAGACCCTCAGCCTTCCTATATCTATAACCATCTTCAGTCATGACTACCCTGCATATCTCTGTTTGTTCGTCCAGTCGATACAAATATCTTTATCTCTGTAATCTGCTCAGCTCCCTAAAACACTCCCTGTCTGTGATCCAGCCCTGTCCTACAAACATCCTTATCCCTGTTAACGTCTCCATCCCTCCCAAATTTCCAAACATCATGAACCCCTGTCATCCCTGTAGCCCTCCACATTTCTGTAACCTCCTGTGGCTCAAAGGTCCTCCCACCCTGTGAAACCACCTCCCCTACCCACATCCCTCCCAGTCTGGGTCCTCTGCTCCAGATCAGACCATTGATATCTCTGTAAACACCTCCACTCCTGACAACTCTTCCCATTTGTGTAACCTCGTTCAGACCCCATACTCTCCAGCTTCCTGCATCCTCTTCCTGCCATTGCAACCAAAACCACATGTTTATGTAATATCCACCAGTGCTTACACCTTCCCCAACTCAGTAACCACTTGCAGCCCTAACAAAACACCTAAACTGTGAAATCTCTTAATTCCCTCCAATCCTCCCTCCCTCCATCCTCAAATGCCTTCATCACCATGAAACCTCACAATTACTGAAGCCTCCTTTTGAAACTGCAAACCTCCTAATGTCTGCAAAATCCTCCTGTTCTGATATCCGTCCCTATCTCTGGGGAGCATGGCAGAGGAGGGAAGATTTCTGGAGTCCTGGCCATGTTAAGGAGGTAGAATCCTGGAAATTACAGATTTGGTCTAGTGTTTGTGATGTGCAGATTATTGGAGAGGACTCTAAAGACAGGATTTATGACTACTTGGAAAACCATAGTTAAATTAAAGACAGTCAGCATGGATTTGTGAGGGGCAGGTCATGCCTCAAAATGAATCCTTTGAGGATATGGCAGAATATGTTGATGGCTCATTCAGAAAATGAGGAGGCATGGGAAACAGGGAAATCTATCTGTCTGGATACAGGCTTGGATGGCCCAGAGAAGACAGAGTATGGCAGCAGATGGACAGTATTGATCCTGAAGCTCAGTGACCAGTGGTGATCTATAACAATCGGCTCTGGGACCCTGCTCTTTGTGATTTTTATAAATGACGTGCATGTGGATGTTTGAGAGTGGGTTAGTAAGTTTGTCAATGAAGGTTGGTGAAGTGGTGGGTAATGTAGAGGGCTGTTGTAGGTTGCAATGGAATATTGACAGAAGGAAGAGCTGGGCTGGAAGTGGCACATGGCGTTCAATCTGGAAAAGTGTGAAGTGATTCATTCTGGAAGGTTGCATTTGAATGCAGAATACAAGGTGAAAGGCAGAATACTTGGTAGTGTGGAAGAACAGAGAGATCATGGGGTCCATGTGCATAGATCCTTCAAAGTTGCCACGCACATTGATAGAGTTGTTAAAAAGGCATATGTTGTGTTGGCTTTCCTGAGCAAGTGGATTGATTTTAAGAGCCATGAGGTTTTACTGCATCTTTATAGCAACCTGGTGAGACCACACTTGGAATATTGTGTTCAGTTCTGTTCCCCTCTTTACAGGAAGGATGTGCAAGTTTTAGAGAGTGTACACAGGAGATTTACCAAGATGCTGCCTGGAATGGAGGGCATTTCTTATGAAGAAAGGTTGAGGGAAGGTTTGTGACGCATTGCTCTTTGGAGTGAAGAAGGGTGCGGGGGCGACTTAGTAGAGGTGAACAAGATAATGAGAGGCACAGAAAGTGAATAGTGAGAGACTTGTTCTCCTGTTGCAAAAATGGCTGTTCAAGAGGGTATAATTTTAAGGTCAATGGAGGATGGATAAAAGGATAGAGAATGGTAGGATAGAGAAAGGATAGAATGGTATGTCGTTGGAATGCATTGACAACCGTGGTAGTAAAATTAGATACTTTCGGGACATTTAATAGACTCTTGGGCAGGCACATGAAAGATAGTAAAATGACTGGTATGTCGATTAGTTTGATCTTACAGTTGGAAAAAAGGTTGGCATGGCCTCATGGCCGAAGGGTCATGTGCTGTACTGTTCTGTGTTCTACGTTCCGTATGGTAAAGTGTGTAATAAGCTCCGATCAATTTAAAAGAATATGGCATTCAGGAGGAGCTAGTCACCTGGATACAAAATTGGGCTTGATGGTAGGAGACAGAGGGTGATGGGAGACATGTTGTTTTTCTGACTGGACGCACGTGAACAGTGGTGTAGTGGGTCCACTGTTGTTGGTCATTTGGATAAATGGTTTGGATGGGAATATTGGTTTCCTGGTAAGTAAGATTCTTGGGTGACACTGAAATTGGTGGCAAAGTGGTCAGTGGAGAAGGTTATCTATGATACAAGAGGATGAACAGTACTGCTGGGATAGTGGGCTGAAGAATAGCAGATGGAGTTTAATTAGATAAATGTGAGGTGTTCCATTTTGGTGAAACAAACCAGGGTGGGACTTGTACAGTTAATGTTCGGGCCCTGGGTAGTGTTGTCAATCAGTGACGTAGGGACGCAGGTACACAGTTCTTTGAAAGTTGCGTCACAAGCAAACAGGCTGGTGTTTGGGATGCTTACCTTCATTGGGCAGAGCATTGAGAGTAAGAGTTGGGATGTCATGTTGTATCTGTACAAAGACATTGGTGAGGCCACCATAAAAGTATTGCTGATCAGAAGGAAGAACTCATATGGTTAACTTACCTGCTTTAGGCAAGGACATCAAATATTCTAACCTGGTCTGGCCAACATTTGACTCCAGACCCACAGCGATATGGCTGACTCTGAGCTACCCTCTGGGTAATTAGCAGTGGGGTCAAAGAATGTTAGTCCAGGCAGTGACAACCACATCTCATGAATAAATAAATAAAAATACATATGTCCCTCCCTACCTCTGCAAACCCCTCCAACTGCAGCAATCCATACTGGCTTTGTAACACTGTTCAGGCCCTGACCACTCTCTGTAACACTCTCACCACCTCCAGCACCTTCCCCTTCCCTGTTCCTGACGTGTCATTAAACCCTGACAATGTTTCCCTTCCCACTGCCCTCCCCCACTCCTGCTAGCAAAGCCTTTGCAATCCCTTTAACTCTTACTCCTAAAACCCTCTCTCAGTTCCGGAATTTAAATACTTTTTGGTGATCTTCTCAACCTCATACTCGATTTTGTCCTGAGTGAGGGACAGGTGTGGGTTTCTCGTTGAGGTTTTGTCTGTTTCAATGGAATGTCCTTTTCTTGACTGCTTTACACTGTTCCTTCAAATGTTTTCCACTGTTCATTTACACACATGTTTCAGTCCTTTTAGCCTATTTACCTTGGTCAATTCTCCTCTTAAACTCATGTAATTGGCTATTTTTGTTTATAATTGTAGCTTGTCCTTTCTGTGATTCACTTTGACATTTTATATTGCTTTAAACTGCACTTTATCACAATTTCCCGGAGGATCTCTCCAGGTGACATTTCTCATTCACTATGTTACATCACACAATGGTCGATCTGACATTGTGCAACTGGCTAGGGCTCTAACTATGTTATTTAAAGAAACACTGAAAATAATTGTCCGAACTCCCCTTCCAATATCACTGTTGTCAGTGTGATTGTCCCAGATTATATGAATTTTGAAGTTTCACTAAATTGTCATTATGCCTTTATTAAAAATTCCAATGAGTTCCTGTTTAATGCAGCGATGAGCAATGAAATGCTGTTCGGTGGCTAAAACTGTTCAGCTGCTTGTGACCTTGGCAAGTAATAGCCTGAATTTACATTCAGACTGACTCTACTTCATGATCTGCGGCCAAATGCTTTCTCTGTAATGTCTTTGGTATCCATTATTGATAGCGATGTCTATTTTTGCCTGAATTCCCGCAAGGTTGCAAATCATTGAATATTTATGCCCACCTTTTGTTCACCCTGTAACCACGTCACCCTGATGTCTAACTCTCTTTTATCTCTGTCACAAATCCATCTACCTTATTGCAGAGACTTTGTCCATTCCAAAAGAAAACATACATTTCCTAAAATTTCCTGTCACAAACCGATTCCCTGATGTAGAGTTTTAGTTAAACTCTGTCCCTTCCTGTTCCTTTCTGCTTGTCTTCAGCCACATCCCCATGTTATTCCGATGCTTCACCTTTTCTTTTTGGATTTGGAAAGCTCCTTTCACCTGAACCCTGTCCCTGCATCCTCTCTGTCAGTTTAAAGCCATGTCCATAAGTCTACTAACATGATTGGCCAGGACACCGGTTCCAGCGCAGTTCCAGTGGGACCATCCTAATGGATTATATTTTAAATCAGGTATAGGGTGTGGGTTTCTCTGGCTGACCAGCCTTTCTTGCCCAGCCCGAGCTGCCCTTGAGCTGAGTAACTTGCTCGGCCATTTCAGAGGGTAATCGAAAGGCAATCACTTTGCTGTGAGTATGTCGTGCAGATCACGTGAGGATGGGCAGATGTCCCCAGGTGTCTTTTTGATGAACCAACGTTATTTTGGACGTCAGTAATAGTTTCATACTTATTAATTGCAATTTTTTTAAAAAAGTATTTACTGCAAATTCCACCAATTCCGATGGTGGGATTCAAACCTGTCTCCAGTGAACATTGGGTGATGTTTTGGATACATGCTCTAACAATAATACCACTAGGCCATTACTTCACCTGCTCAAAGGGTGCTCATTGCTGAGCACTGATACCAGTGCATCAGGAACCTAAACCTGTTCTTCCGACATAATTATTTCATTATGAAATCTTCCAGCACTCTGCTGATATCACTCAGACTGTCTCCATGTGGTATCCCTCACTGTGAGGGTCTAATTGCTGCCTCTGTCAGCGTCTCTCGATTTTGCAGCTACTTCAGATCCTGAGCTAACAGAATCCTCCAATCCAGAGAGACGCAACAGCACAGGCCAGGGATGGAGACTGGGATTTTCCAGATCTCTCTGGGACTCGGTGCTATTCTCCCTGTGTAACCCTCACTGCATCAGTCTAATTTCCCATTCTGTCTATTTCTCTGCCTCATCTCGGTACTCAGGAATTTCCTGACTCAGTGGACTTCCGAACTACTGGGTGTCTCGTCCATCACCACATTGAATATCGTTGGTCAGCCAGAGAGACAAAGGACAGGGAGACCTAGTGTCTTCAATCAATCCTGCAGTGAGGTAAGATCACTCACAGTGAACAGAGAAGAGAGGAATGAGAGAGCTTCAAACATCGGCTCACAAAAGATGACGTAGATACAGTGCTGGAGGGGGAATATAGTACAGGCACACCCCAGGCTCAGTCACTACCCCTACTGTCAGTTCTGTTGTTCTGAGACTCACTACTCCGCAACATTGTATCTGTGGCAAGACTTGCGGACCAGCGTCTTCAATAATTTTTAACTCCAATAACATTTCCAGTCCCTGTAACCTCCTCCTTTCGCAATAGTCCCTCCACATATTTGAAACGTACTGCATTCCAGAATAAAATCCCTGTATCTGTAACTTTCTTCAGTGTCGATAACATGCCAATAAGTGGAGGTAGAGCCATGCTGCACAGAAACGGTTTTTTGGTCCAACTAGTGCATGCTGTCCAGAGTCCCTGAATGAGTCGCATTTCGCTGCAATTGATCCATATCCCTTCAAACCTTCTCCTCTCCATGTACCTGCCCAAATGTCTTCCCCACGTTCTTATTGTACTTTTCTCTACCACGTCCCCTGGAAGCTCATTCTGTAACTGCACCATCCTCTGTTTGGAAAAATTTTTCCTCCAAACCCTTTTAAGTTTTTTCTCTCCCATCTCATAATTATGCCCTCGAGAACACAGAACATAGAACATGTCAGCGCGGTACAGGCCCTTCGGCTCTCAATGTTGCGCCAACCTGTGGAACCAATCTGAAGTCCATCTAACCTTCCCTAATCCATTCTCAGCCATATGCCTATCCAACGACCGTTTAAATGCCCTTAAGGTTGGTGAGTCTACTACTGTTGCAGGCAATGCATTCCATTCCGTGACTATTCTGAGTACCACTGGCATCTGTCCCATATCTATTAATTAATAATACTAATATCTACCTCAATTTAAAAATATTAATATCTACCTCAATTTAAAGCTATCTCCCCTCGTGCTAGGCATCGGCTTTCGAGGGAAAAGGCTCGCACTGTCCAACCCATCTCACCCTCTGATTATCTTGTATGTCTCAATCAATTGGCCTCACATGTCTTCTCTCGAACAAAAACAGATTCAAGTCCCTCAGCCATCCTTATAACTGGAGGTTATGAACTCCTTCCCTCCGTACCTGGTAACATCCTAGTAAATCTCCTTGGAACCCTTTCCAAATCTTTCACATCTTTCATCTAATGTGGTGATCTGAACCAAAGGCAACTCTCCAGATGTGGCTGCACCAGAGTTTTGTACAACTGCAGTATTATCTCATGGTTCTGGAACTCCATCCCTGTACCAATAAAAGCTCACATGCTGAATGCCTTCTTAACAACCCTATCAACCTGGGTGGCAACTTTCAAGGATATATGTGCATGGATACAGTGATCTCTCTGCTCATCTGCACTGCCAAGATCTGCTTTACCCATATCCACCTGTTTGGTCACCTCAAAGAAGTCAGTAAGGTTTGTGAGGCATGACCGACCCCTCACAAAACCATGCTGACTATCCCTCATCAACCTATTCATCTCCAGATGGTTATAAATGCTAGCTTTTACACACCTTCCCAACACTTTACCCAGAATCAAAGTAAGGCTCACAGGTCTATAATTACCAGGGTTGTCTCTATTCCCTTTCTTGGACAAGGGGACAACATTGGTTGTCCTCCAGGCTTCTGGCACTATTCCCGTAGACAATGATGACACAAAGATCAAAGCCAAAGTCTCAGTAATCTCCTAACTGGCTTCCCAGAGAATCCAAGGATAAATCCCATCTGGCCCAGTGGACTTACCGATTTTTATACTTTCCAGAATTGCGAACACTTTCTCTTTCTGCAGTTCAATCCCACCTAGTTATGGACTTCACTACCCTGGGGTAAAGACGTTGGCTAATCAACTTACCTGTAACCCTTACGGTTTTCTAAACCTTTATAAGGTCACCCCTCAGCCACCTACACCCAATGCAAATGCGAAAGACAATGATATAAATATTTCTGCTCGTGTCCCTGCCACTACTTTGCCACAATGTTCTGGGATACATTTGTTCACGATCTAGGGATTTCTCTACTTTTGTGTTCTAAGACCTCCAGCGCCACCTCTTCTGGAATGGGGACTCTTTACAAGCCAACACTGTTTCTTCCGTTTGTTTCCTAGTCTTTGTCCACAGTACGTTCTGACATGAAATGCTCATTTAGGCCCTCGCCCATTTCCTGTGTGTCTACACTTGGATGGCCTCACTGATCTTTGAGGAGCCCTAGTGTCTGTCCAGTTGTTTTTGTGTAGTTGTATGCTGTAGAAAATTATTTGCATACTCCTTAGCCTAGTCTGCCAAATCTATCTCATCCCCCCATGTTGCTTTCCAGCATATCCAGCCTCTCCGATTCTGTCAAACCCTTCAGTATCAGTAACATCTTCCTCAATATTTGCTCCATTTACAGTTTCAGGAAATGCTTCTTCAATCTGGATGATCAGAATTCTATGCAGTACTCCAAAGCTGTGCTGACTGTCCATAATTAATCCTTGCCGTTGCAAATGCATGTAACCCCTGTCCCGCAGAATTGTATCCAACAATGTAGGCGCCACTGACATCAAGCTAATTGGTGTTTATCTCCCTGGCTTTCCCTCGCAGCCTTTCCTAAACACTGGCACAACATTAGGCCTTCCAGGCTCCCTGCTCATCACCCGTAGCTGTCAGTGATAGAAAAATCTCTTTATGGGACACACAATTTCTTCCTGAGCTTCGCACAATATCCTGGGATGTGCTTGATTAGTTCCCATGGAATTGTCTCCCTTATGTGCATTTAAAAACCTCCAGTACCTCCTGTTATGTGGGGTCTTGTGAAGACCTCACTATTTATTTCCCTGACATCCCCTATCCTTCTCCACAGTAAGTTCAAACATGATATTTCTGGTTAGGATCTCACCCATCTCCTGTGATTCCACACTTGTATTGCCCCATTCATCTTCAAGGAGCCATACTCTACCCCCAGTTAATCTTCTCTTGTTAATATACTTATAGAATCTCTTTGGATTTTCCTCAGCCTGATCTGCCAACGCTTTTTGTGGTCCCCTTTGTGCCCTTCTGATTTCGCTCTTAAGTGAATTACTCCACCCGCAATGTTCTTCGATGGATTCCACTTAATCCAGCTGGCTATATGTGAAATGTGTCCCCTTTTTGTTGACCAGAGCCTCAATAACCTCAGTCATCCAGAGTTTCATACTTGTGTCAGCATTGTCATTCACACCAATAGGAATCTGATGGCTCTGAACCCTCATTTTAACTCCCTTTTAAAAGCTTCCCACCTTCCCGACGTCCCTTTACCTGCACATAGCTTCCACAATCAATTGTTAAAAGCTCTTGAGTAATAACATCTGGATTGAGGAAAGGCCAGTTTTGATCTTTAACTTGTGGACCAGGTTTGTCCTTTTCCATCGCTATTTTCCAACGAATACGATTGTGATCATTTTGTCAATTTGTTGCCCCACTAACCACTCAGTCCCTTTCACTACTTTGTTTCCCAAGGCGAGGTCAGGTTTTACCTCTTCCTGCAGTCCGACCATTTACATTTGGACTGGGATAGCTTTCTTGTACATGCCGAACAAATTCCTCACATCCAAGCTCTGAACACTCTCACAGTCCGAGTCTAGCTTTGGAAAGTTAAAATCCCTGACCATTACAATCCTATCATTCTTACAGATCTCTGAGATCTCCCGTCATATTTGCTGCTCAAATTCTCGCTGACTATTGGGGGCCTGTAATACAGTCATTTCAAACTGATAACCCATTCTCATTTCTCCGTTGCACCATTATATCTTCACTGGGTGATCCCCAGGAATATCCTGTCTCATTAATGCTGTCATGTTTTCACTGATCAGAAACTCCAATACCCCTCCTCTCTCACCACCTGTTCTGTCCTCAACCTTCAGATTGTTGCTTGAGACCATCCCCCTCACGGTGGACAACAGCCTCACCTTTTATGTCATCTGCAAACTTACAAATGATACCTTGTACTTTCACACGGAGTTATTAATGTACATAATAGTGTTCAAAATAATTAGAGTAATAGATAGAGTCAATAGCCAGAGACTTTTACCCAGGGCAGGATTGACTGGTATGAGAAGTCATAGTTTGAAGATATTAGGAGGAAGGTATAATGGAGACATCAGAGGTAGGTTCTTTACGCAGAGAGTTGTGAATGCATGGAATGTGTTGCCAGCTGAGGTGGTGGAAGGAGAGTCATTGGGGACACTTTCGCGACTGATGGACAAGCACATGGATAGGAAAGAGTTGGGGGTGCATAAGTTAGGTTACTATATTTTACATTAGGATTAAGACTAGGCACAACTTCGTGGGCCTAAGGGCCTGTTCTGTGCTGTACTTTTCTATGTTCTATGTTCTATAATAACCAGCAATGGTTGCTGCCCAGATCCCTGTGGTACACCCGCTGGTGAAAGAATTTCAAACACAAAACTTACCCTCCACCGTTGTGCATCCAGGTTGCCAAATTGCCTTGGATCCCATTGGTCTGTTGGAAAAGCGTTCCATGTGGGACCTTGTCAAATGCCTTAATGAAGTCCATGTAACCCACATCTTGTGCACTGCCCTCATCAAAATCCTCAATCATAATTTCAAACAAAAATCTCAACTGAATTTGGGAGAGGATCTTACTCTACCAAATCCGTGATGAGTATACATAATCGATCTCTACCTTTCCAAATGTTGATTCATTCTGTCCGTCAGAATTGTGTCCAATAAGTTCCCTCTCCCTGCTGTCAGATTATCTGCTCTGTAATTACCTGGCCTATCCCTGCTTCCCTTTCTGAATAAAGGAACCACGTTAGTTATCCTCCAGTCATTCTGCACTTCACCCGTAGCCAGCAAATTATTAAATATATCCACGAGGGTTCCAGCAATCTCCTTCTTTACCAGAACAAGGGGGGCGGGTTTGACTTGAACCAGAGAGACATCAGTATCCCTGGGGGAGATTTACTTGTCTTATTGCAGAGGGTTTAAACTAGTTTGGCATGGTTTTGGACTCTGAGTAAGGAAGGCCCATTGACCAGCCAAGTGAAAAATGCATCATCCTTCGAGAGCAAGTTTTCTATCCAGGATATCGAGGGGCACAGTCAAGGGAAGGAAAAGACTTTTGATTTAACGCGCATTTATTTCAATGCACAAGGCCTGACTGGTAAGGCAGATGCGCTCAGAGCATGGATTGGCTCTGGGTACTTGGATATTATAGACAGAAAAGAAACATGACTGGGAGATTGGCAGGACTGGCAGCTCAGTTTTCCAGGTTACAGAAGCTACAGGCGGGACAGAAGGACAAGTAAGTGAGGACGGGAGTTGTCCTTTTGATAAGGGAGGACATAACAACAGTGCTTAGAGAGGATACTCTTTCGGGGTGATCAAAGGAGGCCATATGTTAAGAAATTACAAACAAAAAAAGGATGGTCAGTCTGCTGGGATATTGTTCTGGACACCCAAATAGCCAGCGGGTACAAGAGGAGCAGATGTGAAGAGAGATTGTAGGTACCGAAAGAAATAATAGGGCAGTATTGGTTGGAGATTTTAACTTCCCCTGTATTGACTGGACCACCCAGTGTGTAAAAGGCCCGTATAGTGAGTAATTTGTCAAATGTGTCCAAGAAAGATTCCGAGATCAATATTTAGAGGGCTGCACTCTGCTCAGGTGGCTTCAAACGAGATCTCCCCTCAGAAAACGGCGTTGGGCAAGTGACTGATGTGGCAGTTGGAGAGCACTTTAAGTCCAGTGACCACAGCTGTCTTTGTTTAACATAGTTATTGACAAAAATCAGGCAGGTCCATATATTAAGATCTTAAACTGGAGTAGGGCCACATTTGGGGCCATTTGGCAGGATCGAGCAGAGGTTGATTGGGTGAATTAAAAATCACACAACACCAGTTATAGTCCAACAGGTTTATTTCGAAGCACCAGCTTTTGAAGTGCAGGTGATCATTCTTAAAGATGAAAACTGAAACTAAATGTGTTGATATTACATTCCATGACACTGCTATCCTGTTGGTATAAATTCTGTGCCTTACGATTGTGCTCCACCTGATGAAGCAGAGCTCTGACATCTAGAGCTTTCAAATAAACCTTTTGGACTGTAAGCTGGTTTTGTGAGATTTTTAAGGTTGTTAATCCAAGTCCAACACCGGCTACACCACATCATGCTCCCATCAACCTGGTGAGTTTGTGTGAATGAAAAGGAATGACTGGCAAATGGGAGGCTTTGAAAAGTGTGATCTCAAGAATCCAATATGTCTCTGATTGAGTGAAGGGAAAAGCTGGCAGTTTTAGGGATCCCTGTCTGATGGGGGATATTAAAGCTCTGTTCAATAAAAAGAAGAAGGCACATATTGACTTCAATGTTTCTGTATCTACGTAATCTCTTCCAGTCCTAAAGACACGATTACTCGGTGGAGACTTTACAATCCTCGCAGGTCCCTTCAGCACTCCCGATCTGTAGAATCCACTGAAAGGATATGATTCTCTCGATACAGTTCGGACAAGACTCACTATCTGTGTAACATCATCCCATCGCTAGCACACACCCTATCCATGTGAGCTCCTCCTGTATCTCCATCCAGTTACTCATCTTTAGAACCTTCTCCAGCTCTTACATCCCTTTCTGTGTAAATGTCACCCTCCCATTCAACCCTTCCCACTTTGACCAAAATGTAGGAGGTTACGAATGCTTCCTTGTCTGTGAAACTGTCTCCAAACAAAGTTACTGCCCTTCTGGAATATCTGTCAGTCTCCACACCCTTCATATCTAAACAATCTGCAGAAGGAAACCCAGTCTGTACAACCCACTTTATCTCTGTCATCTGCTCCATTCACCGAAACCCCTCCCTGTCTGTGTAAACCGCTCCATCCTACCAACTTCCCTGTAAACTGCCCATCAATCCCAACCTCCCCATCTCCACGATCTCCTGCAGGCCCTACAGCTCTCCACATTTCTGTAACACCCTGTGGCTCTATGGTCTTCCCTCCCTGTGAAACCACCTCCAGTCCCCACCACCCTCCCAGTCGGGGTCGTCTGCACCAGATCAGACCATTGCTGTCTCTGTTACCGCGGACAATCCTAGTAAACCTCCCTAATGTATCTATTCATTCGGATACCATCCTCTCCACCCTGGCAAAACCTCTTCCTGTCATTGTAACCCTCCCTATTGAGAACACAGAACACTACAAAATAGTACAGGCCCTTCAGCCCTCAATATTGTGTCCATCTTTTATCCGTCTCCAAGATCAATCTTACCTGCAAACCATTCAAGGAACAAAGAAAATCACTCACAGGAACAGGCTCTTCAGTCCTCTAAGCCTCCACCAATCCAGATTCTCTGTCGAAACCTGTCGCCTATTTTGTGAGGATCTGTAACCCTTTGCTCCCTGCCCATTCATGCATCTGTCTGGATACATCTTAAGTGACGTTATCATTCCCGCCTGTACCACCTCTGCTGGCCACACGTCCCAGGTCCCCATCACCCTCTGCATAAAGATCGTTCCAGCGTTTCTGCCCTAAACCTTCCCCCTCTCACTGTGAACTCGTGACCCCGAGTAATTGAGTTCCGCACTCTGGGGAAAAAAGCTTCTTGCTATCCATCCTGTCTATACATCCCATGATTTTGCAGACCTCAATCAGGTCCCCAGTCAACCTTCATCTTTCTAACGAAAATAATCCGAATATATTCAATCTCTCCTCATTGCTAGCGCCCTCTATACCAGGCAACTTCCTGCTGAACATCCTCTGCACTCTCTCCAAAGCATGCACATCCTTTTGGTAATGTGGCAACCAGAACTGTATGTAATATTCTAAATGTGACCAAATCAAAGTCCTATACAACTGTAACGTGACCTGCCAACTTTTGTACGCGATACCCTTTCGAAATAAGGAAAGCGTGCCATATGCCTCCGTGACCAATTTACTGTCCTGCGTTGCCACATTTAAGGAACAATGGGCCTGAATACCCAGATCTCTCTGTACATCAATTTTCCCAGAACTTTTCCATTTACTGTATCGTTTACTTTCCAATTAGATCCTCCAAAATGCATCACCTCGCATTTGTCCGGATTGAACTCCATCTGCCGTTTCCCAGCCCGCCTCTCCAATCTATCTATATTCTGCTGTATTCTCTGACAGTCCCCTTCTCTATCTGCCACTCCACCAATCTTAGTGTCATCTGCAACCTGCTAATCAAGGAACCAATATCTTCCACCAAATCATTGATATGTACCACAAGCAACAGTGGTCCCAGCACGGATCCCTGTGGAACACCATTGGTCACAGGTCTCCATTTTGAGAAATTCATTTTGCTATCATTCGTGTGTCTATCTAAAAATTACTTAAACGTCCCTAATGTATCTGACTCTACCACCCACACTGGCAATACCTTCCACTCACCCACCACACTCTGTGTAAAGAAGCTACCTCTGACATCTCCCCTCAACCTTCCTCCAATTACCTTACAATTTTGCCTCCTAGTTATAGCCATTTTCGCACTGGGAAAAATCTCAGGCCACCCACCCTATGTCTGCCTCTCATAATCTCGTAACTCTATCAAGTCACTTCTCATCCTTTTTCATTCCAAAATGAAAAGCCCTGGCTCCCTCAACCTTCCTTCGTTAGACCTCCCCACCAGACCAGGCAACATCCTGATAAATCTCCTCTGCAACCTCTCCAAAACTTTCACATTTATCCTCTAATGAGGCAACCAGAACTGAACACAATATTCTAATTGTGGTCTAAATTCTAATTGTGGTCTAACCACAGGATGTATCGAGCTGCAAAATAACCTCACAGCTCTTAGACTCAAGGCCCCTGCAAACGAAAGCCGACACATCATTGTCTTTCTTAACAACCCTAACAACTTGGTTCGCAACTGTGAAGGATCTCTGGACATTGACCCAAGACTTTTCTGCTACTCCTCACTGTCAAGAATCCTGCATTAACCCTGTAATTTTTTTCTTCAGAATCCTTCAAACGTAAACCCTCCATATTTTGGTATTTTCCTCCAGTCCACACTACACTCTTAAACTGCGAAACCTCTTCCAGTCCCTACAATCCTCCTTAGCTCTGTAACCTCTAAGTATGTAGTTGTAGTCGTGTGGTTTAGGCGATGGGTTAGAAATCCATTGGGGCTTACCCACGCAGGTTCGAATCCTGCCCAATAGGGCGGTGGGGTTGAGTGGTGCCAGTGTCCGGAGGTGTTCTCTCACCTGCTCTGTGAGAAGGTGTCCGATGTCCTCAATGTAGAGGAGATGAGGATACTGGGCGCCTTCTCACAGCACACTTCACCAAAAATCTCCAGGATACCTGAAAATCAACCCAACGACCTGTTGCCAAACATTTCAACTCCCCCACCCACTCTGCCAAGAACATGCAGGTCCTGGGCCTCCTCCAGCCGCCACTCCCTCACCACCCGACGCCTGGAGGAAGAACGCCTTTTCTTTTGCCTTGGGACCCCTCAACCCGATGGCATCAATGTGGACTTAACCAGTTTCCTCATTTCCCCTTCCCCACTTACCGCAGTTCCAACCTTCCAGCTCAGCACCACCTCATGACCTGTCCCACCTTTCAATCGTCCTTCCCACCAATCTGCTCCACCCTCCTCTTTGACCTAGAACTCTTACCCCATCTCCAAACACCTATTGCACTCTCAGCTACCTTCACCCCAACCCCACCCCTTCCCATTTATCTCTCCACCCCCGAGCCTCCCAGCCTCATTCTTGATGCAGGGCTCCTGCCTGAAACGTCGACCTTCCTGCTCCTCGGATGCTGCCTGACTTGCTGTGCTTTTCCAGGACTACACTCTCAACTCTGATCACCAGCAGCTGCAGACCTCAATGTCTCCTGTTTATCAGATGGGCGAATGAAGTGAGGAATGGCAGATGGAGATTAATTTAGATAAATGTGAGGTGCTTCATTTTGGAAAAGCAAATCCTCACAGGACTTATACACTTAATGGTAAGGTCTTAGGGAGTGTTGCTGAACAAAGAGACCTTGGAATGCAGGCTCATAGTTCCTTGATAGTGGAGTCGCAGGTAGATAGGATAGTGAAGAAGGCGATTGGTATGCTTTCCTTTATTGGTCAGAGTATCGAGTATAAGAGTTGGGAGGTCATCTTGCGGCTGTACAGGACACTTGTTTGGCCACTGTTGCAATATTGCGTGCAACTCTGGTCTCATTCCTATCGGAAGGATGTTGTGACACTTCAAAGGGTTCAGAAAAGATTGACAAGGATGTTGCCCGGGTTGGAGCATTTGAGCCACAGGGAGAGGCTGAATCGACTGGGGCTGTTTTCCCTGGAGTGTCAGAGGCTGACGGTTGACGTTATAGAGATTTATAAAGTCAGGAGGGGCATGGATAGGATAAACAGACAAGGTCGCTTCCCTGGGATGGGGGGGAGTCCAGAACTAGAGGGCATAAGTTCAGGCCGGAGAGGTGAAAGATTTGAAAGGGACCTAAGGGGCAACTTTTTCATGCAGACTGTGCTGTGTGTATGGAATCAACTGCCAGAGGAAGTGGTGGAGGCAAGTAAACTTACAGCATTTAAAAGACTTCTGGATGGGTATATGAATAGGAAGAGTTTAGTGGGATAAGTGCCGGTAAATGGACCGAGAATGGTTATGATACTTGATTGGCGTGGACGAATTGGACTGAGGGGTCTGTTTCTCTGCTGTACATCTCTATCACTCTATGACTCTATTTTTTTTCCACTGTCCATTTATAGCCTGACATTTCAGTCTGTTTCCCCTGTTTACCTTGGTCAGTTCTCCTCTCCAACTCATGTAATTGGCTTTGTTTCTGACGCTCGGGTGTGCTTTATGGTCATTTGGAAACTTAATAATCTCTTTGAATTCCACTACATTGCAATCTCCTGGAGGATCTCTGTGTTACATCAAACCTTCACTCAGCTTCATCACTCAACGGTCATTCTGAGATCATGATATCCCTAGCCGCCTGCACAATATGTTATTCAAAGAAACACTGACAAAAAACATTCAAAGAGGAGCTCTGATAATATCACTCTTGTCAGTGTGACTGTCCCAGATTGAAGTGTCCTAAAACTATCATAATGCCTTTGTTACAAATTCCAATGAATTCCTGTTTAATACAGGGAGGAACAATGAGATGCTGCGAGGCAGCCGAAAACAAAAGTTCTTCTGCTTGTGTTTGTGACACATAGGACCCAGGATTCACATTCAGGCTGATTCAGCCACATCATGTGAGACCACATGCTTTCTCTGTAATGCCTTTGTTATTGATTACTGTCAGGGTTACCCGTCCTGTACTCCTATTCTGCCTGAGATCCCACAAGGTTGTGGACCATTGTATATTTACGTTCCACCTTTTGTTCACCCTGTAACCACGTGTCTCTGCTGACTAAATCCCATTTATCTCTGTGCCACAAGTCTATTACCTTATTGCAGATACTTTGGCAATTCCAAAAAATATATATAATTTATTCTTTCCCACAATGTCCTGTCACAAACCAATTCACTGACGTACAGTTTTAGTTAAACTCTGTCCCATCCTGTTCCTTGTTGCTTGTCTTCAGTGACATCCCCATGCTGTTCCGATGCGTCATCTTTTCTCTTTGGATTTGGAAAGCTCCTTTCACCTGAACCCTGTCCCTGCATCCTCCATGTTAGCTCAAAGCCCTGTCCATAAACCTACCGACATGATTGGCCAGGACACTGGTCCCAACGATGTTGTTTTTAATTCACTCATAGGATGTTGCTGTCTCTGGCTGGCCAGCATTTCATGTCCACCCCCGGGCTGCCCTTGAGCTGAGTGCTTTGCTAGACTATTACAGAGGGCAGTTTAAAGTCAACTCCATTGTTCTGGGTCTGGAGTCATGTGTAGGTCAGACCAGCTGCCTACCAATGTTTTCCTTCCTGAACGAGTATTGAGCATTCAGATGCTTTTCCCTGCCACTGTCATTAAATTCTGGATGAACAGGCTAGTGAGAGTAATGTTAGGCCATCGCCTGGCCCACTGATAGCCCCATCATCCCTGAGCACTGATCTCAGTGTACTATGAGTCAAACCCCTTCTTCTTGACCGTGGTTTGATCCTGATACCTTCCAGCACTCTGGTGATATCACTCAGTATCTATCCATGTGATATCTGTCACTGTGAGTGTCTAATTGCTGCCAGTGACTGCACCTTTTGTAGTTACTCCAGATCCTGAGCCACAGAACTCTCCACTCCAGAGAGACGCAGCAGCACAGACCAGGGATGGAGACTGGGATTTTCCAGATCTCTGTGGGACTCAGTGCCATTCTCCTTGTGTAACCCTCACTGCATCAGTCTAATTTCCCATTCTGTCTATTTCTCTGTCTCCTACATATATTCAGGACGTTCCTGACTCAATAAACTTCCCAACTGCTGGGTATTTCATTCATCATCTCATTGAACACAGTTGGTCAGCCAGAAGGCAGGGAGATCTGGAGTCTTCAATAAATCCTGCAGTGAGGTAAGATCACTTACATTGAACAGAGCAGAGCGAATTTAAGGGATCGAAGTTTGGTCCGGAAGACCTGACACAGAGACAGTGCTGAAGGGTGAAACAGATCATGAAGGTCCCAGGCTCAATCTCCACTCTCTTGCTAACTTGCATCACTGCAGTTCTGAGCCTTCCAATGACAATATAGGAAG
Source organism: Chiloscyllium punctatum (assembly GCF_047496795.1). NCBI lineage: Eukaryota > Metazoa > Chordata > Chondrichthyes > Orectolobiformes > Hemiscylliidae > Chiloscyllium > Chiloscyllium punctatum. Next base: position 56,508,583 of record NC_092754.1, on the reverse strand, counting down.
TTCACAGTTATCCATCCAGGCCTGTGCTGTCTTAGTGAGCATCAGGACAACATCTGGGAAAGGAGGCCTCCCTTAAGAAGTTGGTGTTGAAACCTAGGATCTTTCTGTTCCCTATTATCCCTATCACATGGTCACTTGTCATGTGATAGAGTCATACAGCAAGGAAACACACCTTTTGGTCCATCTCATCTGCACCAGTGTCTTGAACGGTTGTAATTGCTGGAAAAGTTCCTATTTCTGTAACCTCCACCTTTCCAATTTTTCCTGCTGTTTATTTGAAACCTACTCCAATGCTGACGACTCTCCCCTTTTGTAAATTGCTCCAGTCTTGATAGCAAGCCCATCTCAATAATCCCATCCTGCACTCAGTACAATAATCTCTATTTCTGTAGTTTTCCACAATAACTGCAGTCCATCCTGTCTCTGTAAAATGCTCCAGCCCGGACCAAAATACCCTCCTATGTACCTTCCTCAAGCCCTAAGAGAACATGATATCACTGTAACCTTCTGCAGGCCCGATCACATTCTGGCCTCCTGGCCTACAGCACTACACGACCTATCTAACCATCTCCCATGCCGACCGACCTTCTTATTTGTGTAATTACCTCCAGACCCTTTTCCAGCAGAAACAACACTCCCCATCTCTGTGCGCTCCTCTCTGCACCTCAAACACCCTCTCTTTATGTAGCTCTGCAGGTTAGATGGCATGGCAGTTCAGTGGTGAGCACTGATGCCTCACAGCGCTAGAGACCCAGGTGTAACCTCTTCCGGAAACCCTCTCAACAATGGAGACCTCACAATCCTCCATATCTGTGTAATCCTCTTAGGGGACTGCAATACTCCCGACCTGTTGAACCCAGTCCAATGCCTGTGACTCTCCCAATCCAGTTCCTACAAGACTCACTATCTGTGTAACATTCTCCCGTCACTATCACCCACCCTGTCAATGTAAGCTCCTCTAGTATCTCCATCCATCTACTCATCTCTGTAACCTTCTCCAGCGCTTGTAGCCCTATCTGAGTAACTGTCACCCTCTTCTATAACCCTCCCTACAGCAGGAACCGTTCGACAGATTCAATACCCTCTGTCTAAATACATTCTTCCAGATCTCCATTCTAAATGGCCGTTCCTTCATTCTGAAGCTGTGCCCTTGGCTCCTACTCTCTCCGACTAGAGGAAACATCTTACCACCACCCCCCCATGTCAAATCCATCCAGGCCCCTCAAAGTTTTGTAAGTTTGAATGAGATCCTGCCACCGCCGCCTCTGAAAATTCATTAAGTACAAACCCAGAGACCTCACCTACTCCTCATATGGCAAGCATTTCATTCTTGTAAAACTAGTTCTTGTACCCACTGACATCCTTTTTCCAGTCTGTTCATGTATAACATGTACAGCGTGGTCCCAACACTGACCCCTGCGGAGTTCCCCTCGTCACCTGTTCGATTCGTGAAAATGACCCCTTTATACCTACTCTCTTCTGCTTATCAGCTAATCATCTATTCATATCAAACATGTTGTTCTGAAAATGAAATTTTCTTTCACAAACCCTGCTGGATTTGTTTTCCTGTCTGGCTGTGAACAAGCAGAGTAGATAAAAGGGAGGAATCGTTTGTCGGGATTTTCAGAAACCTTTCAACAAGGTCCCACTGAAGAGGTGGATAAGCAATATCGGCAAATGTGGGATTGGAGGGAACATATTGGCATGGATTGGGAATTCTTTAACAGAAAACTAAGTGGGAATAAATGGATTAGTGCTTGACCACGAACTATTCACAAAGGGATTTGATACATTTGATGGATGGACAATAACTACTGCTTCCATGTTTGTTGGTGGCACTGAACGAGATGGGAATGTGGTTTGTGTGGAGGAAGCTAAGGAGACATGAACAGTCCATGAGTTTCCCTTGTACAATACATTGATGTGATGTGGCCATCACTTGCTTGGCCATCATTACCTTCCTATCTGTAATTACCTGGAGAAGGTGATGCTGAGCTGCCTTCCTCAACCATTGCGGTCCTTTGCGTGTAGGGACAGACACAGTGCTGGCAGGATGGAGCGTGGTTTTGAGGGCACCTTGGAAATGCTGGTGTTCCCGTGCAGCTGGAATTCCTGTCCTTCCAGGGTATAGTGGTTCCGGGTTTGTGAAGTGGTGCTGAAAGGGCCTTCCTGAGTGACCTCAGTGCTGCTTGTAGATTTTTTATTTATTTATTCACTCGTGGTCATGAACATTGCTGGATGTTTTGTTGATTTGGAGTTGTCCCTGAGAAGGTGGTGGTGAGCTGCCTTCCTGAACCAATGCACCAGCCGTTGGAACTGTTGTTATCTGTGCCCCCTCCAGCAGGCGCTACAACACTCATGTCTGTAAATGCATACAGACAATGCATCTCTTCTGGAAATGTGGCATCCTTCTCTGCCAACAACACTTATTGTTCATCAGAATGTCTCACCATCTCCATTCTCATTTATGCTAGTGATCTCTCAAATTTCTTTATTCTTGTTTATACTTCTGATCATCTATAGCCTCTTCCATTCTAAATTTGTTACCCCTCAGTACCTGTAACTCGTCATATAACTGTATTCAATGACAGCACAGGTTTCCTTCCTTAAATCTCTGTGAATTACAGCGGCTGTTTGTGCTGCATTGGTACTTTTCATCCTCCTTATCCATCTTAGATCTTCCAGCCCCTGCAATCCCATTAATTGCAAGGCTCCCATTCTCTGTACCTCCTTAAGTCCTGAGGCTCCTTGAACACCGCGAGTGATGGAAACATCTGTAACCCCCCAGTTACTGTGAGTCTTCTAACTCCGTAACATCCAACAGTCTCCAGTACCTTACAACACTTACTGGCTGTCAACTTGCATTTGTTGAAGTCTTCACATCTCAGGAAGCAGCTCACAAAAAGCTCTTTAGACTCGACAAGGCTCCGTCACCAACAAGCCACCATGTATCTATTTTCTTTGCCACCCTCAGTGCCTGCAACTCTCCCTGTATCTTCCAATTACCTGCTTTAGACATTTCAGGTCTGCCTACCTCCGCAGATAACCTGTTCCATCCCCAACAGATCGCTCAATCACTGTCACACCCTCTGCACACTTTCATCCTCCTCTTTTCCACTGTCTTCCACGCACAGCGGCGATCCTATCAGGAAGCAGCGTGGAATGGGATGTTACACATCTCAGCTGAGGTTTGAGACCTACTATTACCTGGGAGTCACAAAGGGAGAGAACCTGACAGTGAGCAGCACAAAGCGGGAGAATATAAATCAGCAGCGAGGATCAAGGCCGAACAGGACATGGCGTTGGAGAAATAGCAGAGCAGGAGGCTCTGACTCAGCACCGAGTCACAGAGGGAGTGAACATGTGAGGGAGCAGAGTGGAGTGGGAGCTCGAGGATTACACGTTCCTGGGAGTCACAAAAGATACTTGAAGCAGGAACATGAGGTTAAAGAAGCACCAAAGTGGGAGGATATAAATCAGCACTGAGGACCGAGGCCTGGACATACCTGGGATTCACAGAGACGGTGACCCTGCGAGGGAGCAGAGTGGAGTGGGTGCTGGAGGATTACACATCCCTGGGATTCACAGAGATGGTGACCCTGTCAGGGAGCAGAGTGGAGTGGGAGCTGGAGGATTACATTTACCTGGGTGTCACAGCGATAACTTTCTGCTGCTGGGACCTGCCTGCACCGAGTTTGAAAGAAGTGCAAGAGCCATCACAGAAAAATCTTTAAATTCGTTGGCTGATAATACTCCGTTATTTGTGACTGTCTCTAAATTGCTATGAGTTCGCAAATTTAATTTGTCCACTTCTGAAATCAGGGTTGAACTGAGAAATAAGAGGGAGAAGTGAAATTCTGAGCCACTATAATAAATTAACCTCACTAAACCACAGTTGAATAAGGGACTTAACCACTTTGTTATTTCCCTGATGTTAACTTCATTCGAGGTAATTAATTAAGTTACTCCAGACATGTTGTATTTCAAGACATATTTGTCAGATGGAAAATGTGTTCTGTTACATTGGGAATCCATAGCCCCTGCTCGTATCCTCGATGAACACTGGTCGCGGAGCTCAGACAGTGACTAGAGATTCTATGAGACATCTGTGATGCTGAGAGTTGGTGGACGGCACATACACAGAGCCGATCACCCTGCCGACATGACGGCCTGGAAGAATGAAGGGCATTGGGTACTGCACAATCGAAGATACACAGTCAGGGAATCCAGGAATAGCCTGATGTCGCCCTCATAATTCGGTTTCCCAGTTTGGAGCTGATGAAGGTATTGGCTGCTCAGGGGAGGGCAGTCATAGCCATGTCTGTGGCTCCACAAGCAGCCTGACTGTACAGGAGGGGAGGGAGAAGGAAGGAGGAGCATTAGTCACAGGGGAGTCAGGAAATTGAGGAAATCACTAGCATTTCTTTGACTGTCATTGTAATTTCAGGATTGTGGGCTCGTGAATGTTACTGTATCTGCAGAATATTGGTCTGGGAGATGGTTAGCAGCCAGAGGTTATGGTCTGTGTTGGTCTCAGTGACTTGGGTGTGAAATGTGACGTGGTCTGCGAATCAGACTTTAGCGAGGTAGATGGAAGGTTAGCAAACAGGGCCTCAAATATAGCAATCCCTGGAATACTCGCAGTGCTGTGTGCAAGGCAGTGCAGCACTAGGAATATTACGTAGGTGAGAGTGTGACTGGAACGATAGTGTAGTAGGAAGCGCTTCAGATTCCTGGTACATTGGGACTGGTTCTGGGGAAGGCAGCAACTGTACAAGCTGGATTGGGTAACATATGACAGAGCTAGGACTGATTTCCTTATGCAGTGTTTGGCTAATGCTGTTGGGTCGGATTTAAACTGATTTGGCAGGGCTATGGTAACCAAACAGAATAGTGGAGGAAACTACCGTTCCTCAGCCACACATCCATCTGGTCTCTCTTTCTATTTCTATCCTCACTGGGACGTGGCACTGGGAATAAACTGGAGATCACTGCACTTGAGGTCCTGCTTTTTCACTTCTTACCAAACTCCCTCTCTACTCAGGTCCCTGACAATATTTACAGTCTGATCAAATCTCCCAGCATCCTCCATTCCAGCCTTTTCTCATAACTGCACTTCCGCTGTCACAGGGTAACGAATCTCCTCTCCACACTCTCCAGTCCAATTCCATCCTTCCATGTCTTGGGGTGACCAGAACTGCACACATTCCCCAAGCTGCAAAAACTTCCTGCTCTAAGCTCTGCACTTTGGCTGAAAGAGGAAATGATTCAATTTGCTACATTAACAAGGTTCTTGATGTTTCCAGCTACCTTCATTTATCTGCCCACACTGACTATACTCTCATTTATTGTCCATTCACCACTATTGCTGATGTCCCCAAATCTCTTGCCTTACCCTTTTCTGGGTTGTTTGCTCCATTCTCCTGGACCCCATAGATTCTGTTTTTAAACAGCCGACCATGGGATCTCTCGTTAAATCCAATTAAGTCACATACAGTTACAAGTTACTGCCTCAAACCGACACAGTCCGATTAATTACACACGATCTTCCTTGAACAAATCCAGACCGACTGTCCTGGAGACCCTGGGACTTCCTCAGTGGCCATTTATTCACTGTCTCAGAATTCCAGCCGCGACCTATTTAGTCAGTCCCTTTCTCCACATTAAACAAAGCTGCGGTGTTAGCCGTTCTTAAGGCCTTCGCCACCATCCCTGCATCCAGTTAGGATTGGATAATGTCGGTAACTGTAAGGCCAGGGATTTTCCCCAGCTCCTTTTAACAGTTTGCAGCATTGTATTACCCCTGTTTAAGGATTTGAATCTCTTGTATAATTCTCTGCTCCAAGTTTGTTGCTCCCAATATTTCACACTGCATTCCCATTTTGATTCAGACAGACAGACTCAACCATCTTTTGATTTGGACAAGTCTCATTTTAGACAAGTTTCATGGAGGGTTTCTCTCCACAAGGTTAAATGTTTTTTCTCATGACACCATCCCCAATCTGCTTCATTAACTACCCTCCCTGCCCATGTGGACTTTCTCTCATCTGATACTAACGCGAGGATTTTCGCCTTTGTCTTAACAACTGCCCGCTGCCTGGATATCCGAGAATGCACCGGCCTCCCTGTTACAGGGGCCATCTTTACAAAGTCATTACACTCTAGGAATGTCACTCGGAAACAGCCTGGACATGGCAGAGGGGGTAAATCTGGGGCTTCACTTTGAGACCAAGCCCCTGAGGTTCTGTTGGATGGCATGGTGCACAAGAGGGACATTATCTTCCTCCAGGAGTGGCAGTGGAGGCCATGAAACCAGATCCTGCCAGTTTGGTCAGAGGGTGACCTCTGGGTCAGTGAGGTGCCAGCCTTCTGGGTGCATGCCCAGCAGTGACCTTCGCCAGTCCACCAGGGTAAGTGCCACCATCTGCACTTTGTGACCTCACTCTCACTCTCTCTGTTACTGCTACTACCTCCCACCAAGGCTCATGTTCTCCTACCCTCATCCTCACCCCTGTAACTGCATGTGAACTTACCCACCCTCACTGAATCCAGCACCTTCTCTCAGTTTCTCCAACCTCATCACTGCCCCTCTACCCAACTCTGCCTGTTGTCTGTGCTGCCCACTCACTCACTCAGGACACATTGCCACCTTTCCCCCAGATTTGCCAGCTCTAACAGCTGCACCAAACGTTTCCATCTCCCTTAATACCTCTTGCTAATTTTCACATCCCATAAGGACCAATCCCACAATAGGAGAGAAACTGCCAAGAGAGGCGTGGATCTCCCCAATATTTAGCTCCTCACCCCCTCACAGGAGAAGGACCCTAACCCTAACAACCACAAGAGACTTTCTGACCGTGTCCAAGCTCCCAGACTGGGATCTGAGAGTCCCCTTGTCTCACTTCTGGGCACCGTGACTGACTGTGGACAATGATATTCAGCTTCCTGGGTTTGTGTCTGTGCTAAACACCAAGACAATGGAGCAGGCGGCTGAGACTGGTAGCTCTGGCTGAGGATAAACACTGCTGAGGGCAGGGTAAGGTAAAGCAATAATTCTGTGAACACTCAAGGCATATCAAAGTGAAGATGTACACACGGAGTGAGCAGCTCAGAGGGGCAGTCCATGAGCAGCATGCGTGTCCCTGAGCACAGTGTCCTTAAGGCAGCATTGCAACGAGAGATGTCAGCGCACCCTGAGCTGCAGCATTGAAGTACCAAGTGTATTGTAGTGGGTTAAAGATGTGATGGGATGGCATCTTGAGGCTGGCATGTGACAGATGCCAGCATTGGTGGGTGTGGAGTACATGCAATTTCTGTCAGTGCAGTGGTCCCCAAGATGTTGCTGTCCATGATAGAAGGCCACAGGATCGAGGAGCCAGATGGAGCCACCAGTTACCAGCTCTGACTTTCATGTCAAATTCTCCATATTGAGTTTCCCTACTGTGGGAGGGAGTGTATGAAGCTGAAAATTGTTGAGGAACGACCTCCATGAATGTAGATGTTGATCATCAGGAATCACTCATTCAGCATTTGGCCAGTGCTGCGCTCAAATCTTGTCTTAAAGAACAGTCTGGCACAGGAACAGGCCCTTCAGCCCAGCAAGCGCGCACTGACACATGATGCCCTTTGAAAGTTAAAACGAAAGTATATGCTTCTACACATTCTATGTCATTCTGTTCGCTGCTGTCTCGTCTCTGTGCCAAGATCCCTCTTTACCCTTGCTATATTAGCTGTTCCCCTCTATCAGTGTATTCCAGGCACTTTCACATTCTGTCTGGAAAAGCAAAAAAAAAATTACCTATCATACTTTCTCCCTTTTACCTAAAACCTACGGTCCTGAGTAATTGATATTTCTACTCTGGGAAAAAGCCTCTAACTGTCCTTCTATCTATGCCTCTGACAGTTTTGTAAATATCTATCAGGTAGCCCCATAGTCAATGATGCCCAGGTGCAAACAAACAAATTTTGTTCAATTTCTCCTTCTGGCTAATACCCTCCAAACCAGACAACATGCTGGGAAACCTTTCCCATACCCTCTCCAACACTTCCACATCAGTACTGTACACAATATTCCAAATGTGCCCGAACTAAGTTTCTCTACAGCTGCAATATGACCTGTTAATTTTCATACTGCATGCTCCGATGCCTGTCTGCAAGTTTGCCATCAGTCTTCTTGATCACCCTCTCCACCCGTGTTACCACTTTCAGGGAACTGTGGAGCTGTACACCAAGATGCCTTCGGATGTTGATGCAATCACTAGTTTTTCCATCGACTGTATACTTCTCTCCTGCAATAGACCTTCTAAAATGCATCACGTCACAATTGCCCAGATAAAGTTACATCTCTGTTTTCTCTGTCCTGCTGTATTCTCTGGCAATCATCCTCACAATCTGCAAGTCCGCCAATCAATTACAGATCTCCAGTCACAAAAACACTGTTCCACCCTTACTCTGTCTTCTATGACCAAGCAGTTCTCTATCCATCTTGTTAACTGACGGCGGATCCCATTTCACTTCCCCTTCTGTATGAGCCTGTCATAAGGGACCACATCAACGGCCTTGCTAAGGTCCAGACGGCCAACATCCAGCCCCATGCCCTCATCAATCAATTTTGTCACTTCCGCAAAATAATCAATCAAGTTTGTGAACATGATCTTCCCCACACAACTGTGTTGCCTGTCGCTCGTAAGTCCATACTAGAATACTGTTGGAGCTGCACTCATTCAGACAAGTGATTATTCCATCATATTCCTGACTTGAACCTTGGAGGTTAGATGAGATTCCCTCCAGTGTGGAAACATGATGTTTGGCCCAACAGGTCCACACCAACCCTCCGAAGAGTAACCTACCCAGACCCATTTTCTTCTGACTAAAGCACCTAACACTATGGGCAATTTAGTATGGCCAATCCACTGTTGGACTGTGGTAGGAAATCGGAGCACGCGAAGGAAACGCACACAGACACGGGGACAATGTGCAAACTTCATACTGACTGTCTAATGAGGCCGGCGCTGTAAGGCAGCAGTGCTAACCACTGAGCCACAGTGCCACAGTTGACGGTTACTGCACAGTGGGAGGTATGTCGGGCCGTGATGGTTACTGTACAGTGGGGAGTATGTCGGACCGTGACGGTTACTGTACCATGGGAGGCATGCCGGGGTGTGATGGTTACTGTACAGTGGGAGGTATGTGGGGCTGTGATGGTTACTGTACAGTGGGAGGTATGTGGGGCTGTGATGGTAACTGTACAGTAGGAGGTATGTCGGGTCGTGACGGTTACTGTACAGTGGGAGGTATGTCGGGCCGTGATGGTTACTGGACAGTGGGAGTTATGTCGGGCCGTGTTGTTTACGTACAGTGGGAGGTATGTCGGGGTGTGGTGGTTACTGTACAGTGAGAGGTATGTCGGGCTTTGATGTTTACTGTACAGTGGGGGGTATGTCTGGTCGTGATGGTTACTGTACAGTGGGAGGTATGGTGGACCGTGATGGTTACTGTACAGAGGGAGGCATGTCTGGCCGTGATGGTTACTGTACAGTGGGAAATATGTCGGACCTTAATGGTTACTGTACAGTGGTAGGTTCGTCGGGGTGTGATGGTTACTATACAGTCGGAGGTATGAAGGGCCGTGATGGTTAATGTACAGTGGGAGGTATGTCGGGCGTGATGGTTACTGTACAGTGGGAGATATGTCGGACCGTGACGGTTACTGTACCGTGGGAGGTATGTCGGGGTGTGATGGTTACTGTACAGTGTGCGGTAGGTCGGGGTGTGATGGTTACTGTACAGTGGGGGGTATGTCGGGGTGTGATGGTTACTGTACAGTGGGAGGTATGTCTGGCCGTGATGGATGCTGTACAGTGGGAGATATGTCAAACCGTGATGGTTACTGTACAGTGGGAGGTATGTCGGGCAGTGATGGTTACTGTACAGTGTGCGGTAAGTCGGGGTGTGATGGTTATTGTACAGTGGGAGGAATGTCAGGGTGTGATGGTTACTCTACAGTGGGAGGTTTGTCGGTGTGTGGTGGTAATTGTACAGTGGGAGGTATGTCGGGGTGTGATGGTTACTGTACAGTGTGAGGTATGTCGGGCCGTGATAGTTACTGTACAGTGGTAGGTATGTCAGGGTGCTAAGGTTACTGTACAGTGGGAGGTATGTCGGGGTGTGAAGGTTACTGTACAGTGGGAGGTATGTCGGGGTGTAATGGTTACTGTACAGTGGGTGGTATATCGGGCCGTGATGGTTACTGTACAGTGGGAGGTATGTCGGACTGTGATGGTTACTGTACAGTGTGAGGTATGTCGGACCGTGATGGTTACGGTACAGTGTGAGGTATGTCGGACCGTGATGGTTACTGTACAGTGTGAGGTATGTCAGGCCGTGATGGTTACTGTACAGTGAGAGGTATATCGGTCCGTGATGGTTACTGTACAGTGAGGTGTATGTCGGGGTGTATTGGTTACTGTACAGTGGGAGGTATGTCTGGCGGTGATGGTTACTGTATAGTGGAAAGTATGTCGCGGTGTGATGGTTACTGTACATTGGGGGGTATGTCTGGCCGTAATGGTTACTGTACAGTGGGAGGTATGTCGGGGTGTGATGGTTACTGTACAGTTGGGGTTATGTCTGGCCGTGATGGTTAATGTACAGTGGGAGGTATGTTGGGCCGTGGTGGTTACTGTACAGTGGGAGTTATGTCGGGGTGTGATGGTTACTGTACAGTGGGGGGTATGTCGGGGTGTGATGGTTACTGTTCAGTGGGGGGTATGTCGGGCCGTGATGGTTACTGTACAGTGGGGGGTATGTCGTGCCGTGGTGTTTACTGTACAGTGGGAGGCATGTCTGGCCGTAAAGGTTACTGTACAGTGGGAGGTATGTCGGTGTGTGATGGTTACTGTATAGTGGGAGGTATGTCGGGCTGTGATGGTTACTGTACAGTGGGAGGTTCATCGGGGTGTGATGGTTACTATACAGTCGGAGGTATGAAGGGCCGTGATGGTTACTGTACAGTGGGAGGTATGTCGGGCGTGATGGTTACTGTACAGTGGGAGATATGTCGGACCGTGACGGTTACTGTACCGTGGGAGGTATGTCGGGGTGTGATGGTTACTGTACAGTGTGCGGTAAGTCGGGGTGTGATGGTTACTGTACAGTGGGGGGTATGTCGGGGTGTGATGGTTACTGTACAGTGGGAGGTATGTCTGGCCGTGATGTATGCTGTACAGTGGGAGATATGTCAAACCGTGATGGTTACTGTACAGTGGGAGGTATGTCGGGCAGTGATGGTTACTGTACAGTGTGCGGTAAGTCGGGGTGTGATGGTTATTGTACAGTGGGAGGAATGTCAGGGTGTGATGGTTACTCTACAGTGGGAGATTTGTCGGTGTGTGGTGGTAACTGTACAGTGGGAGGTATGTCGGGGTGTGATGGTTACTGTACAGTGTGAGGTATGTCGGGCCGTGATAGTTACTGTACAGTGGTAGATATGTCAGGGTGTGAAGGTTAATGTACAGTGGGAGGTATGTCGGGGTGTGAAGGTTACTGTACAGTGGGAGGTATGTCGGGGTGTAATGGTTACTGTACAGTGGGAGGTATATCGGGCCGTGATGGTTACTGTACAGTGGGAGGTATGTCGGACTGTGATGGTTACGGTACAGTGTGAGGTATGTTGTACCGTGATGGTTACTGTACAGTGTGAGGTATGTCGGGCCGTGATGGTTACTGTACAGTGAGAGGTATATCGGTCCGTGATGGTTACTGTACAGTGAGGGGTATGTCGGGGTGTATTAGTTACTGTACAGTGGGAGGTATGTCTGGCGGTGATGGTAACTGAATAGTGGAAAGTATGTCAGTGTGTGATGGTTACTGTACATTGGGGGGTAAGTCGGGCCGTGATGGTTAATGTACAGTGGGAGGTATGTTGGGCCGTGGTGGTTACTGTACAGTGGGAGTTATGTCGGGGTGTGATGGTTACTGTACAGTGGGGGGTATGTCGGGGTGTGATGGTTACTGTTCAGTGGGGGGTATGTCGGGCCGTGATGGTTACTGTACAGTGGGGGGTATGTCGTGCCGTGGTGGTTACTGTACAGTGGGAGGCATGTCTGGCCGTAATGGTTACTGTACAGTGGGAGGTATGTCGGTGTGTGATGGTTACTGTACAGTGGGAGGTATGTCGGGGTGTGTTGGTTACTGTACAGTGGGAGGTATGTCGGGCTGTGATGGTTACTGTACAGTGGGAGGTTTGTCGGGCCGTGATGATTACTGTACAGTGTGAGGTATGTCGGGCTGTGATGGTTACTGTTCAGTGTGAGGTAAGTCGGGGTGTGATGGTTATTGTACAGTGGGTGGTATGTCAAAGTTTGATGGTTACTGTACAGTGGGAGGTATGTCGGGTGTGATGGTTACTGTACAGTGGGAGGTATGTCGGGTGCGATGGTTACTGTACAGTGGGAGGTATGTCAGGCCGTGATGGTTGCCGTACAGTGGGAGGTATGTCAGACCGTGATGGTTACTGTACAGTGGGAAGTATGTCGGGCTGTGATGGTTACTGTACAGTGGGAGGAATGTCGGGGTGTGATGGTTACTGTACAGTGGGAGGTATGTCGGGGTGTGGTGGTAACTGTACAGTGGGAGGTATGTCGGGGTGTGGTGGTAACTGTACAGTGGGAGGTATGTCGGGGTGTGATGGTTACTGTGCAGTGGGAGTATGTCGGGGTGTGATGGTTACTGTACAGTGGGAGGTATGTCGGGCCGTGATGGTTACTGTACAGTAGGAGGTATGTCGGACCGTGATGGTTACTGTACAGTGGGAGATATGTCGGTGTGTGGTGGTAACTGTACAGTGGGGGGTATGTCCGGGTGTGATGGTTACTGTACAATGGGAGGTATGTCGGGCCGTGATGGTTACTGTACAGTGGGAGGTATGTCGGGCCGTGATGGTTACTGTGCAGTGGGATGTATGTCGGGCCGTGATGGTTACAGTACAGATGGCGGTATGTCGGACCGTGATGGTTACTGTACAGTGGGAGGTATGTCGGGCAGTGATGGTTACTGTACAGTGGGAGGTATGTCGGGGTGTGATGGTTACTGTACAATGGGAGGTATGTCGGGGTGTGATGGTTACTGTACAGTGGGGGGTATGTCCGGGTGTGATGGTTACTGTACAATGGGAGGTATGTCGGGCAGTGATGGTTACTGTACAGTGGGAGGTATGTCGGGCCGTGATGGTTACTGTACAGTGGGAGATATGTCGGGCCGTGATGGTTACTGTACAGTGGGAGGTATATCGGGCCGTGATGGTTGCGGTACAGTGGGAGGTATGTCGGGCCGTGATGGTTACTGTACAATGGGAGGTATGTCGGGCCGTGATGGTTACTGTACAGCGGGAGTTATGTCTGGCCATAATCGTCACTGTACAGTGGGAGGTATGTCGGGCCGTGATGGTTACGGTACAGTGGGAGGTATATCGGGGTGTGATGGTTACTATACAGTGGGATGTGTGTCGGGCCGTGATGGTTACTGTACAGATGGCGGTATGTCCGGCCGTGATGGTTACTGTACAGTGGGAGGTATGTCAGACCGTGATGGTTACTGGACAGTGGGAGGTATGTCGGGGTGTGATGGTTACTGTACAGTGGGCGGTATGTCGGGCTGTGATGGTTACTGTACAGTGTGAGTTAAGTCGGGGTGTGATGGTTACTGTACAGTGGGAGGTATGTCGGGGTGTGATGGTTACTGTACAGTGGGAGGTATGTCAGCACGTGATGGTTACTGGACAGTGGGAGGTATGTCGGGGTGTGATGGTTACTGTACAGTGTGAGGTAAGTCGGGGTGTGATGGTTACTGTACAGTGTGAGGTAAGTCGGGGTGTGATGGTTACTGTACAGTGTGAGATAAGTCGGGGTGTGATGGTTACTGTACAGTGTGAGGTAAGTCGGGGTGTGATAGTTACTGTACAGTGGGAGGTATGTCGGGGTGTGATGGTTACTGTACAGTGGGAGGTATGTTGGGAGGTGATGTTTGCTGTACAGTGGGAGGTATGTCGGGCTGTGATGGTTACTGTACAATGGGAGGTATGTTGGAGTGTGGTGGTAACTGTACAGTGCGAGGTATGTCGGGGTGTGATGGTAACTGTACACTGGGAGATATGTCGGACCGTGACGGTTACTGTACAGTGGGAGGTATGTCGGGGTGTGATGGTTACTCTACAGAGGGAGGTATGTCTGGCCGTGATGGTTACTGTACAGTGGGAAATATGTCGGACCTTAATGGTTACTGTACAGTGGTAGGTTCGTCGGGGTGTGATGGTTACTATACAGTCGGAGGTATGAAGGGCCGTGATCGTTACTGTACAGTGGGAGGTATGTCGGACCGTGACGGTTACTGTACAGTGGGAGGTATGTCGGGGTGTGATGGTTACTGTACAGAGGGAGGTATGTCTAGCCGTGATGGTTGCTGTACAGTGGGAGGTACGTCTGGCCGTGATTGTTGATGTACAGTGGGAGGTATGTCGGGGTGGGATGGTTACTGTACAGTGGGAAATATGTAGGACCGTAATGGTTACTGTACAGTGGTAGGTTCGTCGGGGTGTGATGGTTACAGTACAGTGGGAGGTATGTCGGGGTGTGATGGTTACTGTACAGTGGGAGGTATGTCGGGCTGTGATGGTTACTGTACAGTGGGGGGAAGTCGGGGTGTGGTGGTAACTGTACAGTTGGAGGTATGTCGGGGTGTGATGGTTACTGTACAATGGGAGATATGTCGGACCGTGACGGTTACTGTACAGTGGGAGGTATGTCGGTGTGTGACGGTTACTGTACAGAGGGAGGTATGTCGGGGTGTGATGGCTACTGAACAGTGGGAGGGATGTCGGGGTGTGGAGGTTACTGTACAGTGGGAGGTATGTCGGGCGTGATGGTTACTGTACAGTGGGAGATATGTCGGACCGTGACGGTTACTGTACAGTGGGAGGTATGTCGGGGTGTGATGTTTACTGTACAGAGGGAGGTATGTCTGGCCGTGATGGCTGCTGTACAGTGGGAGGTATGTCTGGCCGTGATTGTTGCTGTACAGTGGGAGGTATGTCGGGGTGGGATGGTTATTGTACAGTGGGAAATATGTAGGACCGTAATGGTAACTGTACAGTGGTAGGTTCCTCGGGCCGTGATGGTTAATGTACAGTGGGAGGTATGTCGGGGTGTGATGGTTACTGTACAGTGGGAGGTATGCTGGGCCGTGATGGTGACTGGACAGTGTGAGGTATGTCGGGCCGTGATGGTTACTGTACAGTGGGAGGTATATCGGGCTGTGATGGTTACTGTACAGAGGGAGGTATGTCCGACCGTGATCGTGACTGTACAGTGGGAGGTGTGTCGGGGTGTGATGGTTACTGTACAGTGGGAGGTGTGTCGGGGTGTGATGGTTACTGTACAGTGTGAGGTATGTCGGGGTGTGATGGTTGCTGTACTGTGGGAGGTATGTCGGGCTGTATGGTTACTGTACAGTGGGGGGAAGTCGGGGTGTGGTGGTAACTGTACAGTGGGAGGTATGTCGGGGTGTGATGGTTACTGTACAATGGGAGATATGTCGGACCGTGACTGTTACTGTACAGTGGGAGGTATGTCGGGGTGTGATGGTTACTGTACAATGGGAGGTATGTCGGGGTGTGGTGGTAACTGTACAGTGGGAGGTATTTCGGGGTGTGGAGGTTACTGTACAGTGGGAGGTATGTCGGGGTGTGATCGTTTCTGTACAGTGGGAGGTATGTCGGGCTGTGATGGTTACTGTACAGTGGGAAGTATATCGGGCCGTGATGGTTACTGTATAGTGGGAGTACGTCGGGCTGTGATGTTTACTGTACAGTGGGAGGTATGTCGGGCCGTGATGGTTACTGTACCGTGGGAGGTATGTCGGGCCGTGATGGTTACTGTACAGTGTGCGGTAAGTCGGGGTGTGATGGTTACTGTACAGTGGGGGGTATGTCGGGGTGTGATGGTTACTGTACAGTGGGAGGTATGTCTGGCCGTGATGGATGCTGTACAGTGGGAGATATGTCAAACCGTGATGGTTACTGTACAGTGGGAGGTATGTCGGGGTGTGGTGGTAACTGTACAGTGGGAGGTAAGTCTGGCCGTGATTGATGCTGTACAGAGGGAGATATGTCAGACCGTGATGGTTACTGTACAGTGGGAGGTATGTCGTGCCGTGGTGGTTACTGTACAGTGGGAGGCATGTCTGGCCGTAACGGTTACTGTACAGTGTGAGGTATGTCGGGCCGTGATAGTTACTGTACAGTGGGAGGTATGTCGGGGTGTGATGGTTACTGTACAGTGGGAGGTATGTTGGGAGGTGATGGTTGCTGTACAGTGTGAGGTATGTCGGGCCGTGATAGTTACTGTACAGTGGTAGGTATGTCAGGGTGTGATGGTTACTGTACAGTGGGAGGAATGTCGGGGTGTGATGGTTACTGTACAGTGGGAGGTATGTCGGGGTGTGGTGGTAACTGTACAGTGGGAGGTATGTCGGGGTGTGGTGGTAACTGTACAGTGGGAGGTATGTCGGGGTGTGATGGTTACTGTGCAGTGGGAGTATGTCGGGGTGTGATGGTTACTGTACAGTGGGAGGTATGTCGGGCCGTGATGGTTACTGTACAGTAGGAGGTATGTCGGACCGTGATGTTTACTGTACAGTGGGAGATATGTCGGTGTGTGGTGGTAACTGTACAGTGGGGGGTATGTCCGGGTGTGATGGTTACTGTACAATGGGAGGTATGTCGGGCCGTGATGGTTACTGTGCAGTGGGAGGTATGTCGGGCCGTGATGGTTACTGTACAGTGGGATGTATTTCGGGCCGTGATGTTTACAGTACAGATGGCGGTATGTCGGACCGTGATGGTTACTGTACAGTGGGAGGTATGTCGGGCAGTGATGGTTACTGTACAGTGGGAGGTATGTCGGGGTGTGATGGTTACTGTACAATGGGAGGTATGTCGGGGTGTGATGGTTACTGTACAGTGGGGGGTATGTCCGGGTGTGATGGTTACTGTACAATGGGAGGTATGTCGGGCAGTGATGGTTACTGTACAGTGGGAGGTATGTCGGGCCGTGATGGTTACTGTACTGTGGGAGATATGTCGGGCCGTGATGGTTACTGTACAGTGGGAGGTATATCGGGCCGTGATGGTTGCGGTACAGTGGGAGGTATGTCGGGCCGTGATGGTTACTGTACAATGGGAGGTATGTCGGGCCGTGATGGTTACTGTACAGCGGGAGTTATGTCTGGCCATAATCGTCACTGTACAGTGGGAGGTATGTCGGGCCGTGATGGTTACGGTACAGTGGGAGGTATATCGGGGTGTGATGGTTACTATACAGTGGGATGTGTGTCGGGCCGTGATGGTTACTGTACAGATGGCGGTATGTCCGGCCGTGATGGTTACTGTACAGTGGGAGGTATGTCAGACCGTGATGGTTACTGGACAGTGGGAGGTATGTCGGGGTGTGATGGTTACTGTACAGTGGGCGGTATGTCGGGCTGTGATGGTTACTGTACAGTGTGAGTTAAGTCGGGGTGTGATGGTTACTGTACAGTGGGAGGTATGTCGGGGTGTGATGGTTACTGTACAGTGGGAGGTATGTCAGCACGTGATGGTTACTGGACAGTGGGAGGTATGTCGGGGTGTGATGGTTACTGTACAGTGTGAGGTAAGTCGGGGTGTGATGGTTACTGTACAGTGTGAGGTAAGTCGGGGTGTGATGGTTACTGTACAGTGTGAGATTAGTCGGGGTGTGATGGTTACTGTACAGTGTGAGGTAAGTCGGGGTGTGATAGTTACTGTACAGTGGGAGGTATGTCGGGGTGTGATGGTTACTGTACAATGGGAGATATGTCGGACCGTGACTGTTACTGTACAGTGGGAGGTATGTCGGGGTGTGATGGTTACTGTACAATGGGAGGTATGTCGGGGTGTGGTGGTAACTGTACAGTGGGAGGTATTTCGGGGTGTGGAGGTTACTGTACAGTGGGAGGTATGTCGGGGTGTGATCGTTTCTGTACAGTGGGAGGTATGTCGGGCTGTGATGGTTACTGTACAGTGGGAAGTATATCGGGCCGTGATGGTTACTGTATAGTGGGAGTACGTCGGGCTGTGATGTTTACTGTACAGTGGGAGGTATGTCGGGCCGTGATGGTTACTGTACCGTGGGAGGTATGTCGGGCCGTGATGGTTACTGTACAGTGTGCGGTAAGTCGGGGTGTGATGGTTACTGTACAGTGGGGGGTATGTCGGGGTGTGATGGTTACTGTACAGTGGGAGGTATGTCTGGCCGTGATGAATGCTGTACAGTGGGAGATATGTCAAACCGTGATGGTTACTGTACAGTGGGAGGTATGTCGGGGTGTGGTGGTAACTGTACAGTGGGAGGTAAGTCTGGCCGTGATTGATGCTGTACAGAGGGAGATATGTCAGACCGTGATGGTTACTGTACAGTGGGAGGTATGTCGTGCCGTGGTGGTTACTGTACAGTGGGAGGCATGTCTGGCCGTAATGGTTACTGTACAGTGTGAGGTATGTCGGGCCGTGATAGTTACTGTACAGTGGGAGGTATGTCGGGGTGTGATGGTTACTGTACAGTGGGAGGTATGTTGGGAGGTGATGGTTGCTGTACAGTGTGAGGTATGTCGGGCCGTGATAGTTACTGTACAGTGGTAGGTATGTCAGGGTGTGAAGGTTACTGTACAGTGGGAGGTATGTCGGGGTGTGAAGGTTACTGTACAGTGGGAGGTATGTCGGGGTGTAATGGTTTCTGTACAGTGGGAGGTATATCGGGCGGTGATGGTTACTGTACAGTGGGAGGTATGTCGGACCGTGATGGTTACGGTACAGTGTGAGGTATGTCGGACCGTGATGGTTACTGTACAGTGTGAGGTATGTCGGGCCGTGATGGTTACTGTACAGTGAGAGGTATATCGGTCCATGATGGTTACTGTACACTGAGGGGTATGTCGGGATGTATTGGTTGCTGAACAGTGGGAGGTATGTCTGGCGGTGATGGTTACTGTATAGTGGAAAGTATGTCGGGGTGTGATGGTTACTGTACATTGGGGGGTATGTCTGGCCGTAATGGTTACTGTACAGTGGGAGGTATGTCGGGGTGTGTTGGTTACTGTACAGTTGGGGTTATGTCTGGCCGTGATGGTTACTGTATAGTGGAAAGTATGTCGGGGTGTGATGGTTACTGTACATTGGGGGGTATGTCTGGCCGTAATGGTTACTGTACAGTGGGAGGTAAGTCGGGGTGTGATGGTTACTGTACAATGGGAGATATGTCGGACCGTGACTGTTACTGTACAGTGGGAGGTATGTCGGGGTGTGATGGTTACTGTACAATAGGAGGTATGTCGGGGTGTGGTGGTAACTGTACAGTGGGAGGTATTTCGGGGTGTGGAGGTTACTGTACAGTGGGAGGTATGTCGGGGTGTGATCGTTTCTGTACAGTGGGAGGTATGTCGGGCTGTGATGGTTACTGTACAGTGGGAAGTATATCGGGCCGTGATGGTTACTGTATAGTGGGAGTACGTCGGGCTGTGATGTTTACTGTACAGTGGGAGGTATGTCGGGCCATGATGGTTACTGTACCGTGGGAGGTATGTCGGGCCGTGATGGTTACTGTACAGTGTGCGGTAAGTCGGGGTGTGATGGTTACTGTACAGTGGGGGGTATGTCGGGGTGTGATGGTTACTGTACAGTGGGAGGTATGTCTGGCCGTGATGGATGCTGTACAGTGGGAGATATGTCAAACCGTGATGGTTACTGTACAGTGGGAGGTATGTCGGGGTGTGGTGATAACTGTACAGTGGGAGGTAAGTCTGGCCGTGATTGATGCTGTACAGAGGGAGATATGTCAGACCGTGATGGTTACTGTACAGTGGGAGGTATGTCGTGCCGTGGTGGTTACTGTACAGTGGGAGGCATGTCTGGCCGTAATGGTTACTGTACAGTGTGAGGTATGTCGGGCCGTGATAGTTACTGTACAGTGGGAGGTATGTCGGGGTGTGATGGTTACTGTACAGTGGGAGGTATGTTGGGAGGTGATGGTTGCTGTACAGTGTGAGGTATGTCGGGCCGTGATAGTTACTGTACAGTGGTAGGTATGTCAGGGTGTGAAGGTTACTGTACAGTGGGAGGTATGTCGGGGTGTGAAGGTTACTGTACAGTGGGAGGTATGTCGGGGTGTAATGGTTTCTGTACAGTGGGAGGTATATCGGGCGGTGATGGTTACTGTACAGTGGGAGGTATGTCGGACCGTGATGGTTACGGTACAGTGTGAGGTATGTCGGACCGTGATGGTTACTGTACAGTGTGAGGTATGTCGGGCCGTGATGGTTACTGTACAGTGAGAGGTATATCGGTCCATGATGGTTACTGTACACTGAGGGGTATGTCGGGATGTATTGGTTGCTGAACAGTGGGAGGTATGTCTGGCGGTGATGGTTACTGTATAGTGGAAAGTATGTCGGGGTGTGATGGTTACTGTACATTGGGGGGTATGTCTGGCCGTAATGGTTACTGTACAGTGGGAGATATGTCGGGGTGTGTTGGTTACTGTACAGTTGGGGTTATGTCTGGCCGTGATGGTTAATGTACAGTGGGAGGTATGTCGGGCCGTGGTGGTTACTGTACAGTGGGAGTTATGTCGGGGTGTGATGGTTACTGTACAGTGGGGGGTATGTCGGGGTGTGATGGTTACTGTACAGTGGGAGGCATGTCTGGCCGTAATGGCTACTGTACAGTGGGAGGTATGTCTGGCCGTGTTGGTTACTGTACAGTGGGAGGTATGTCGGGCTGTGATGGTTACTGTACACTGGGAGGTATGTCGGGCCGTGATGATTACTGTACAGTGTGAGGTATGTCGGGCTGTGATGGTTGCCGTACAGTGGGAAGTATGTCGAGCTGTGATGGTTACTGTTCAGTGGGAGGAATGTCGGGGTGTTATGGTTACTGTACAGTGGGAGGTATGTCGGGGTGTGGTGGTAATTGTACAGTGGGAGGTATGTCGGGGTGTGATAGTTACTGTGCAGTGGGAGGTATGTCGGGCCGTGATGGTTACTGTGCAGTGGGAGTATGTCGGGGTGTGATGGTTACTGTACAGTGGGAGGTATGTCGGGCCGTGATGGTTACTGTACAGTAGGAGGTATGTCGGACCGTGATGGTTACTGTACAGTGGGAGATATGTCGGTGTGTGGTGGTAACTGTACAGTGGGAGGTATGTCGGGGTGTGATGGTTACTGTACAGTGTGAGGTATGTCGGGCCGTGATGGTTGCTGTACAGTGGGATGTATGTCGGGCCGTGATGGTTACAGTACAGATGGCGGTATGTCGGACCGTGATGGTTACTGTTCAGTGGGAGGTATGTCGGGCAGTGATGGTTACTGTACAGTGGGATTTATGTCGGGGTGTGATGGTTACTGTACAATGGGAGGTATGTCGGGGTGTGATGGTTACTGTACAGTGGGGGGTATGTCCGGGTGTGATGGTTACTGTACAATGGGAGGTATGTCGGGCCGTGATGATTACTGTACAGTGGGAGGGATGTCGGGCCGTGATGGTTACTGTACAGTGGGAGGTATGTCGGGCCGTGATGGTTACTGTACAGTGGGAGGTATATCGGGCCGTGATGGTTGCGGTACTGTGGGAGGTATGTCGGGCCGTGATGGTTACTGTACAATGGGTGGTATGTCGGGCCGTGATGGTTACTGTACAGCGGGAGTTATGTCTGGCCGTAATCGTTACTGTACAGTGGGAGGTATGTCGGGCCGTGATGGTTACGGTACAGTTGGAGGTATATCGGGGTGTGATGGTTACTATACAGTGGGATGTGTGTCGGGCCGTGATGGTTACTGTACAGATGGCGGAATGTCTGGCCGTGATGGTTACTGTACAGTGGGAGGTATGTCAGAACGTGATGGTTACTGGACAGTGGGAGGTAGGTCGGGGTGTGATGGTTACTGTACAGTGGGCGGTATGTCGGGCTGTGATGGTTACTGTACAGTGTGAGTTAAGTCGGGGTGTGATGGTTACTGTACAGTGGGAGGTATGTCAGACCGTGACGGTTACTGGACAATGGGAGGTATGTCGGGGTGTGATGGTTACTGTACAGTGTGAGGTAAGTCGGGGTGTGATGGTTACTGTACAGTGTGAGGTACGTCGGGGTGTGATGGTTACTGTACAGTGTGAGGTAAGTCGGGGTGTGATGGTTACTGTACAGTGTGAGGTAAGTCGGGGTGTGATGGTTACTGTACAGTGGGAGGTATGTCGGGGTGTGATGGTTACTGTACAGTGGGAGGTATGTTGGGAGGTGATGGTTGCTGTACAGTGGGAGGTATGTCGGGCTGTGATGGTTACTGTACAATGGGAGGTATGTTGGAGTGTGGTGGTAACTGTACAGTGGGAGGTATGTCGGGGTGTGATGGTAACTGTACACTGGGAGTATGTCGGGGAGTGATGGTTACTGTACAGTGGGAGGTATGTCGGGCCGTGATGGTTACTGTACAGTGGGAGGTATGTCGGGCTGTGATGGTTACTGTACAGTAGGAGGTATGTCTGACCCTGATGGTTGCTGTACAGTGGGAGGTATGTCAGACCGTGATGGTTACTGTACAGTGGGAGGTATGTCTGGCCGTGATGGTTGCTGTACAGTAGGAGGTATGTCAGACCGTGATGGTTACTGTACAGTGGGAGGTATGTCTGGCCGTGATGGTTGCTGTACAGTGGGAGGTATGTCAGACCGTGATGGTTACTGTACAGTGGGAGGTATGTCGGTCCGTGATGGTTACTGTACAGTGGGATGTATTTCGGGCCGTGATGGTTACAGTACAGATGGCGGTATGTCGGACCGTGATGGTTACTGTACAGTGGGAGGTATGTCGGGCAGTGATGGTTACTGTACAGTGGGAGGTATGTCGGGGTGTGATGGTTACTGTACAATGGGAGGTATGTCGGGGTGTGATGGTTTCTGTACAGTGGGGGGTATGTCCGGGTGTGATGGTTACTGTACAATGGGAGGTATGTCGGGCCGTGATGGTTACAGTACTGTGGGAGGTATGTCGGGCCGTGATGGTTAATGTACAGTGGGAGGTATGTCGGGCCGTGATGGTTACTGTACAGTGGGAGGTATATCGGGCCGTGATGGTTGCGGTACAGTGGGAGGTATGTCGGGCCGTGATGGTTACTGTACAATGGGAGGTATGTCGGGCCGTGATGGTTACTGTACAGTGGGGGGTATGTCTGGCCGTGATGGTTGCTGTACAGTGGGAGGTATGTAGGGCTGTGATGGTTACTGGACAGTGGGAGGTATGTCGGGCCGTGACTGTTACCGTACGGTGGAAGGTATGTCGGGCCGTGACGGTTACGGCGCAGTGGGAGGTATGTCGGACCGTGATGGTTACTGTACAGTGGGGGGTATGTCTGGCCGTGATGGTTGCTGTACAGTGGGAGGTATGTAGGGCTGTGATGGTTACTGGACAGTGGGAGGGATGTCGGGCCGTGATGGTTTCTGTACAGTGGTGGGTATGTCCGGGTGTGATGGTTACTGTACAATGGGAGGTATGTCGGGCCGTGATGGTTACTGTACAGTGGGAGGTATGTCGGGCCGTGATGGTTACTGTACAGTGGGAGGTATTTCGGGATGTGATGGTTACTGTACAGTGGGGTGTGTGTCGGGGTGTGATGGTTTCTGTACAGTGGGAGGTATATCGGGGTTTGATCGTTACTGTACACTGGGAGGTATTTCGGGTCGTGATGGTTACGGTACAGTGGGTGGTATATCGGGGTGTGATGGTTACTATACAGTGGGATGTATGTCGGGCCGTGATGGTTACTGTACAGATGGCGGTATGTCGGGCCATGATGGTAACTGTACAGTGGGAGTTATGTCAGACCGAGATGGTTACTGAACAGTGGGAGGTATGTCGGGCTGTGATGGTTACTGTACAGTGGGAGGTATGTCGGGACGTGAAGGTTACTGTACAGTGGGAGGTATGTTGGGCCGTGATGGTTACTGTGCAGTGTGCGGGACGTCGGGGTGTGATGGTTATTGTACAGTGGGAGGTATGTCGGGGTGTGATGGTTACTGTCAGTGTGAGGTATGTCGGGGTGTGTTGGTTACTGTGCTGTGGGAGGCATGTCGGGGTGTGATGGTTACTGTACAGTGAGCGGTATGTCGGGGTGTGATGGTTACTATACAGTGGGAGGTATGTCGGGGTGTGTTGGTTACTGTGCTGTGGGAGGCATGTCGGGGTGTGATGGTTACTGTACAGTGTGCGGTAATTCGGGGTGCGATGGTTACTGTGCAGTGGGAGGTATATCGGGGTGTGGTGGTTACTGAACAGTGGGAGGCATGTCGGGGCGTGATGGTTACTGTACAGTGGGAGGTATGTCGGGCCGGGATGGTTACTGTGCAGTGGGAGGTATATCGGGGTGTGGTGGTTACTGTACAGTGGGAGGTCTGTCGGGGTGTGATGGTTACTGTACAGTGGGAGGTATGTCGGGCCGTGATGGTTACTGTACAGTGGGAGGTATGTCGGGTCGTGATGGTTACGGTACCGTGGGAGGTATGTCGGGGTGTGATGGTTACTGTACAGTGGGAGGTATGTCGTGTCGTGATGGTTACTGTACCGTGGGAGGTATGTCGGGGTGTGATGTTTACTGTACAATGGGAGGTATGTTGGGGTGTGGTGGTTACTATACAGTGGGAGGTATGTCGGGCCGTAATGGTAACTGTACCGTGTGAGGTATGTCGGACCGTGATGGTTACTGTACAGTGGGAGGTATGTCGGGCCGAGATGGTTACTGTACAGTGGGAGGTATGTCGGAGTGTGATGGTAACTGTACAATAGGAGGTATGTCGGTGTGAGGTGGTAACTGTACAGTGGGAGGTATGTCGGGGTGTGGTGGTTACTGTACAGTTGGAGGTATATCGGGCCGTGATGGTTACTGTAGAGGGGGAGGTATATCGGGCCGTGATGGTTACTGTACATTGGGGGGTATGTCTGGCCGTGATGGTTACTGTACAGTGTTAGGTATGTCGGGGTGTGATGGTTACCGTACAGTGGGGGTATGTCTAGCCGTGATGGTTACTCTACAGTGGGAGGTATATCAGGCCGTGATGGTTACTGTACAGTGGGAGGTATGTCGGGGTGTGATGGTTACTGTACAGTGAGAGGTATGTCGGGTTGTGATGGTTACTGTACATTGGGACGTATGTCTGGCCGTGATGGGTACTGTACAGTGGGAGGTATGTCAGGATGTGATGGTTACTGTACAGTGGGGGTTATGTCGGGGTATGATGGTTACTGTACAGTGGGGGGTATGTCGGACCATGATGGTTACGGTACAGTGGGAGGTATATCGGGGTGTGATGGTTACTGTACATTGGGATGTATGTCGGGCCGTGATGGTTACACTACAGATGGCGGTATGTCGGACCGTGATGGTTACTGTACAGTGGGAGGTATATCGGGCCGTGATGGTTACTGTGCAGATGGAGGTATGTCGGACCGTGATGGTTACGGTACAGTGGGAGGTATGTCGGGGTGTGATGGTTACTGTACAGTGGGGGGTACGTCGGGGTGTGATGGTTACTGTTCAGTGGGGGGTATGTCGGGCCGTGATGGTTACTGTACAGTGGGGGTATGTCGGGTCGTGATGGTTACTGTACAGTGGCAGGTATGTCTGGCCGTAATAGTTACTGTACAGTGTGAGGTATGTCGGGCCGTGATGGTTACGGTGCAGTTGGAGGTATGTCGGGTCGTGATGGTTACTGTACCGTGGGAGGTATGTCGGGGTGTGATGTTTACTGTACAGTGGGAGGTATATCGGGCCGTGATGGTTACTATACAGTGGGAGGTATGTCGGGCCGTGATGGTTACTGTACAGTGGGAGGTATGTCAGACCATGATGGTTACTGTACAGTGGGAGGTATGTCTGGCCGTGATGGGTACTGTACAGTGGGAGGTATGTCGGGCCGTGATGGTTACTGTACAGTGGGAGGTATCTCGGGGTGTGATGGTTACTGTACAGTGGGAGGTATGTCGGGCCGTGATGGTTACTGTTCAGTGGGAGGTATGTCGGGCTGTGATGGTTACTGTACAGTGTGGTGTAAGTCGGGGTGTGATGGTTACAGTACAGTGGGAGGTATGTCAGGGTGTGATGGTTACTGTACAGTGGGAGGTATGTTGGGAGGTGATGGTTGCTGTACAGTGTGAGGTATGTCGGGCCGTGATAGTTACTGTACAGTGGTAGGTATGTCAGGGTGTGATGGTTACTGTACAGTGGGAGGAATGTCGGGGTGTGATGGTTACTGTACAGTGGGAGGTATGTCGGGGTGTGGTGGTAACTGTACAGTGGGAGGTATGTCGGGGTGTGGTGGTAACTGTACAGTGGGAGGTATGTCGGGGTGTGATGGTTACTGTGCAGTGGGAGTATGTCGGGGTGTGATGGTTACTGTACAGTGGGAGGTATGTCGGGCCGTGATGGTTACTGTACAGTAGGAGGTATGTCGGACCGTGATGGTTACTGTACAGTGGGAGATATGTCGGTGTGTGGTGGTAACTGTACAGTGGGGGGTATGTCCGGGTGTGATGGTTACTGTACAATGGGAGGTATGTCGGGCCGTGATGGTTACTGTACAGTGGGAGGTATGTCGGGCCGTGATGGTTACTGTACAGTGGGATGTATGTCGGGCCGTGATGGTTACAGTACAGATGGCGGTATGTCGGACCGTGATGGTTACTGTACAGTGGGAGGTATGTCGGGCAGTGATGGTTACTGTACAGTGGGAGGTATGTCGGGGTGTGATGGTTACTGTACAATGGGAGGTATGTCGGGGTGTGATGGTTACTGTACAGTGGGGGGTATGTCCGGGTGTGATGGTTACTGTACAATGGGAGGTATGTCGGGCAGTGATGGTTACTGTACAGTGGGAGGTATGTCGGGCCGTGATGGTTACTGTACAGTGTGAGATATGTCGGGCCGTGATGGTTACTGTACAGTGGGAGGTATATCGGGCCGTGATGGTTGCGGTACAGTGGGAGGTATGTCGGGCCGTGATGGTTACTGTACAATGGGAGGTATGTCGGGCCGTGATGGTTACTGTACAGCGGGAGTTATGTCTGGCCATAATCGTCACTGTACAGTGGGAGGTATGTCGGGCCGTGATGGTTACGGTACAGTGGGAGGTATATCGGGGTGTGATGGTTACTATACAGTGGGATGTGTGTCGGGCCGTGATGGTTACTGTACAGATGGCGGTATGTCCGGCCGTGATGGTTACTGTACAGTGGGAGGTATGTCAGACCGTGATGGTTACTGGACAGTGGGAGGTATGTCGGGGTGTGATGGTTACTGTACAGTGGGCGGTATGTCGGGCTGTGATGGTTACTGTACAGTGTGAGTTAAGTCGGGGTGTGATGGTTACTGTACAGTGGGAGGTATGTCGGGGTGTGATGGTTACTGTACAGTGGGAGGTATGTCAGCACGTGATGGTTACTGGACAGTGGGAGGTAGGTCGGGGTGTGATGGTTACTGTACAGTGTGAGGTAAGTCGGGGTGTGATGGTTACTGTACAGTGTGAGGTAAGTCGGGGTGTGATGGTTACTGTACAGTGTGAGATTAGTCGGGGTGTAATGGTTACTGTACAGTGTGAGGTAAGTCGGGGTGTGATAGTTACTGTACAGTGGGAGGTATGTCGGGGTGTGATGGTTACTGTACAGTGGGAGGTATGTTGGGAGGTGATGTTTGCTGTACAGTGGGAGGTATGTCGGGCTGTGATGGTTACTGTACAATGGGAAGTATGTTGGAGTGTGGTGGTAACTGTACAGTGGGAGGTATGTCGGGGTGTGATGGTAACTGTACACTGGGAGATATGTCGGACCGTGACGGTTACTGTACAGTGGGAGGTATGTCGGGGTGTGATGGTTACTCTACAGAGGGAGGTATGTCTGGCCGTGATGGTTACTGTACAGTGGGAAATATGTCGGACCTTAATGGTTACTGTACAGTGGTAGGTTCGTCGGGGTGTGATGGTTACTATACAGTCGGAGGTATGAAGGGCCGTGATCGTTACTGTACAGTGGGAGGTATGTCGGACCGTGACGGTTACTGTACAGTGGGAGGTATGTCGGGGTGTGATGGTTACTGTACAGAGGGAGGTATGTCTAGCCGTGATGGTTGCTGTACAGTGGGAGGTGCGTCTGGCCGTGATTGTTGCTGTACAGTGGGAGGTATGTCGGGGTGGGATGGTTACTGTACAGTGGGAAATATGTAGGACCGTAATGGTTACTGTACAGTGGTAGGTTCGTCGGGTTGTGATGGTTACAGTACAGTGGGAGGTATGTCGGGGTGTGATGGTTACTGTACAGTGGGAGGTATGCCGGGCCGTGATGGTGACTGTACAGTGGGAGGTATATCGGGCTGTGATGGTTAATGTACAGAGGGAGGTATGTCCGACCGTGATCGTGACTGTACAGTGGGAGGTGTGTCGGGGTGTGATGGTTACTGTACAGTCAGAGGTGTGTCGGGGTGTGATGGTTACTGTACAGTGTGAGGTATGTCGGGGTGTGATGGTTGCTGTACAGTGGGAGGTATGTCGGGCTGTGATGGTTACTGTACAGTGGGGGGAAGTCGGGGTGTGGTGGTAACTGTACAGTTGGAGGTATGTCGGGGTGTGATGGTTACTGTACAATGGGAGATATGTCGGACCGTGACGGTTACTGTACAGTGGGAGGTATGTCGGGGTGTGACGGTTACTGTACAGAGGGAGGTATGTCGGGGTGTGATGGCTACTGAACAGTGGGAGGGATGTCGGGGTGTGGAGGTTACTGTACAGTGGGAGGTATGTCGGGCGTGATGGTTACTGTACAGTGGGAGATATGTCGGACCGTGACGGTTACTGTACAGTGGGAGGTATGTCGGGGTGTGATGTTTACTGTACAGAGGGAGGTATGTCTGGCCGTGATGGCTGCTGTACAGTGGGAGTTATGTCTGGCCGTGATTGTTGCTGTACAGTGGGAGGTATGTCGGGGTGGGATGGTTATTGTACAGTGGGAAATATGTAGGACCGTAATGGTTACTGTACAGTGGTAGGTTCCTCGGGCCGTGATGGTTAATGTACAGTGGGAGGTATGCTGGGCCGTGATGGTGACTGGACAGTGTGAGGTATGTCCGACCGTGATCGTGACTGTACAGTGGGAGGTGTGTCGGGGTGTGATGGTTACTGTACAGTGGGAGGTGTGTCGGGGTGTGATGGTTACTGTACAGTGTGAGGTATGTCGGGGTGTGATGGTTGCTGTACTGTGGGAGGTATGTCGGGCTGTATGGTTACTGTACAGTGGGGGGAAGTCGGGGTGTGGTGGTAACTGTACAGTGGGAGGTATGTCGGGGTGTGATGGTTACTGTACAATGGGAGATATGTCGGACCGTGACTGTTACTGTACACTGGGAGGTATGTCGGGGTGTGATGGTTACTGTACAATGGGAGGTATGTCGGGGTGTGGTGGTAACTGTACAGTGGGAGGTATTTCGGGGTGTGGAGGTTACTGTACAGTGGGAGGTATGTCGGGGTGTGATCGTTTCTGTACAGTGGGAGGTATGTCGGGCTGTGATGGTTACTGTACAGTGGGAAGTATATCGGGCCGTGATGGTTACTGTATAGTGGGAGTACGTCGGGCTGTGATGTTTACTGTACAGTGGGAGGTATGTCGGGCCATGATGGTTACTGTACCGTGGGAGGTATGTCGGGCCGTGATGGTTACTGTACAGTGTGCGGTAAGTCGGGGTGTGATGGTTACTGTACAGTGGGGGGTATGTCGGGGTGTGATGGTTACTGTACAGTGGGAGGTATGTCTGGCCGTGATGGATGCTGTACAGTGGGAGATATGTCAAACCGTGATGGTTACTGTACAGTGGGAGGTATGTCGGGGTGTGGTGGTAACTGTACAGTGGGAGGTAAGTCTGGCCGTGATTGATGCTGTACAGAGGGAGATATGTCAGACCGTGATGGTTACTGTACAGTGGGAGGTATGTCGTGCCGTGGTGGTTACTGTACAGTGGGAGGCATGTCTGGCCGTAATGGTTACTGTACAGTGTGAGGTATGTCGGGCCGTGATAGTTACTGTACAGTGGGAGGTATGTCGGGGTGTGATGGTTACTGTACAGTGGGAGGTATGTTGGGAGGTGATGGTTGCTGTACAGTGTGAGGTATGTCGGGCCGTGATAGTTACTGTACAGTGGTAGGTATGTCAGGGTGTGAAGGTTACTGTACAGTGGGAGGTATGTCGGGGTGTGAAGGTTACTGTACAGTGGGAGGTATGTCGGGGTGTAATGGTTTCTGTACAGTGGGAGGTATATCGGGCGGTGATGGTTACTGTACAGTGGGAGGTATGTCGGACCGTGATGGTTACGGTACAGTGTGAGGTATGTCGGACCGTGATGGTTACTGTACAGTGTGAGGTATGTCGGGCCGTGATGGTTACTGTACAGTGAGAGGTATATCGGTCCATGATGGTTACTGTACACTGAGGGGTATGTCGGGATGTATTGGTTGCTGAACAGTGGGAGGTATGTCTGGCGGTGATGGTTACTGTATAGTGGAAAGTATGTCGGGGTGTGATGGTTACTGTACATTGGGGGGTATGTCTGGCCGTAATGGTTACTGTACAGTGGGAGGTATGTCGGGGTGTGTTGGTTACTGTACAGTTGGGGTTATGTCTGGCCGTGATGGTTAATGTACAGTGGGAGGTATGTCGGGCCGTGGTGGTTACTGTACAGTGGGAGTTATGTCGGGGTGTGATGGTTACTGTACAGTGGGGGGTATGTCGGGGTGTGATGGTTACTGTACAGTGGGAGGCATGTCTGGCCGTAATGGCTACTGTACAGTGGGAGGTATGTCTGGCCGTGTTGGTTACTGTACAGTGGGAGGTATGTCGGGCTGTGATGGTTACTGTACACTGGGAGGTATGTCGGGCCGTGATGATTACTGTACAGTGTGAGGTATGTCGGGCTGTGATGGTTGCCGTACAGTGGGAAGTATGTCGAGCTGTGATGGTTACTGTTCAGTGGGAGGAATGTCGGGGTGTTATGGTTACTGTACAGTGGGAGGTATGTCGGGGTGTGGTGGTAATTGTACAGTGGGAGGTATGTCGGGGTGTGATAGTTACTGTGCAGTGGGAGGTATGTCGGGCCGTGATGGTTACTGTGCAGTGGGAGTATGTCGGGGTGTGATGGTTACTGTACAGTGGGAGGTATGTCGGGCCGTGATGGTTACTGTACAGTAGGAGGTATGTCAGACCGTGATGGTTACTGTACAGTGGGAGATATGTCGGTGTGTGGTGGTAACTGTACAGTGGGAGGTATGTCGGGGTGTGATGGTTACTGTACAGTGTGAGGTATGTCGGGCCGTGATGGTTGCTGTACAGTGGGATGTATGTCGGGCCGTGATGGTTACAGTACAGATGGCGGTATGTCGGACCGTGATGGTTACTGTTCAGTGGGAGGTATGTCGGGCAGTGATGGTTACTGTACAGTGGGATTTATGTCGGGGTGTGATGGTTACTGTACAATGGGAGGTATGTCGGGGTGTGATGGTTACTGTACAGTGGGGGGTATGTCCGGGTGTGATGGTTACTGTACAATGGGAGGTATGTCGGGCCGTGATGATTACTGTACAGTGGGAGGGATGTCGGGCCGTGATGGTTACTGTACAGTGGGAGGTATGTCGGGCCGTGATGGTTACTGTACAGTGGGAGGTATATCGGGCCGTGATGGTTGCGGTACAGTGGGAGGTATGTCGGGCCGTGATGGTTACTGTACAATGGGTGGTATGTCGGGCCGTGATGGTTACTGTACAGCGGGAGTTATGTCTGGCCGTAATCGTTACTGTACAGTGGGAGGTATGTCGGGCCGTGATGGTTACGGTACAGTTGGAGGTATATCGGGGTGTGATGGTTACTATACAGTGGGATGTGTGTCGGGCCGTGATGGTTACTGTACAGATGGCGGAATGTCTGGCCGTGATGGTTACTGTACAGTGGGAGGTATGTCAGAACGTGATGGTTACTGGACAGTGGGAGGTATGTCGGGGTGTGATGGTTACTGTACAGTGGGCGGTATGTCGGGCTGTGATGGTTACTGTACAGTGTGAGTTAAGTCGGGGTGTGA
This sequence comes from Chiloscyllium punctatum, assembly GCF_047496795.1. Taxonomy (NCBI): domain Eukaryota; kingdom Metazoa; phylum Chordata; class Chondrichthyes; order Orectolobiformes; family Hemiscylliidae; genus Chiloscyllium; species Chiloscyllium punctatum. The sequence continues at coordinate 56,476,368 of NC_092754.1, read as the reverse complement.
TGGTTACTGTACAGTGTGAGGTACGTCGGGGTGTGATGGTTACTGTACAGTGTGAGGTAAGTCGGGGTGTGATGGTTACTGTACAGTGTGAGGTAAGTCGGGGTGTGATGGTTACTGTACAGTGGGAGGTATGTCGGGGTGTGATGGTTACTGTACAGTGGGAGGTATGTTGGGAGGTGATGGTTGCTGTACAGTGGGAGGTATGTCGGGCTGTGATGGTTACTGTACAATGGGAGGTATGTTGGAGTGTGGTGGTAACTGTACAGTGGGAGGTATGTCGGGGTGTGATGGTAACTGTACACTGGGAGTATGTCGGGGAGTGATGGTTACTGTACAGTGGGAGGTATGTCGGGCCGTGATGGTTACTGTACAGTGGGAGGTATGTAGGGCTGTGATGGTTACTGTACAGTAGGAGGTATGTCTGACCCTGATGGTTGCTGTACAGTGGGAGGTATGTCAGACCGTGATGGTTACTGTACAGTGGGAGGTATGTCTGGCCGTGATGGTTGCTGTACAGTAGGAGGTATGTCAGACCGTGATGGTTACTGTACAGTGGGAGGTATGTCTGGCCGTGATGGTTGCTGTACAGTGGGAGCTATGTCAGACCGTGATGGTTACTGTACAGTGGGAGGTATGTCGGTCCGTGATGGTTACTGTACAGTGGGATGTATTTCAGGCCGTGATGGTTACAGTACAGATGGCGGTATGTCGGACCGTGATGGTTACTGTACAGTGGGAGGTATGTCGGGCAGTGATGGTTACTGTACAGTGGGAGGTATGTCGGGGTGTGATGGTTACTGTACAATGGGAGGTATGTCGGGGTGTGATGGTTTCTGTACAGTGGGGGGTATGTCCGGGTGTGATGGTTACTGTACAATGGGAGGTATGTCGGGCCGTGATGGTTACTGTACTGTGGGAGGTATGTCGGGCCGTGATGGTTACTGTACAGTGGGAGGTATGTCGGGCCGTGATGGTTACTGTACAGTGGGAGGTATATCGGGCCGTGATGGTTGCGGTACAGTGGGAGGTATGTCGGGCCGTGATGGTTACTGTACAATGGGAGGTATGTCGGGCCGTGATGGTTACTGTACAGCGGGAGTTATGTCTGGCCATAATCGTCACTGTACAGTGGGAGGTATGTCGGGCCGTGATGGTTACGGTACAGTGGGAGGTATATCGGGGTGTGATGGTTACTATACAGTGGGATGTGTGTCGGGCCGTGATGGTTACTGTACAGATGGCGGAATGTCCGGCCGTGATGATTACTGTACAGTGGGAGGTATGTCAGACCGTGATGGTTACTGGACAGTGGGAGGTATGTCGGGGTGTGATGACTACTGTGCAGTGGGCGGTATGTCGGGCTGTGATGGTTACTGTACAGTGTGAGTTAAGTCGGGGTGTGATGGTTACTGTACAGTGGGAAGTATGGCAGACCGTGATGGTTACTGGACAATGGGAGGTATGTCGGGGTGTGATGGTTACTGTACAGAGTGAGGTAAGTCGGGGTGTTATGGTTACTGTACAGTGTGAGGTAAGTCGGGGTGTGATGGTTACTTTACAGTGTGAGGTAAGTCGGGGTGTGATGGTTACTGTACAGTGTGAGGTATGTCGGGGTGTAATGGTTACTGTACAGTGGGAGGTATGTCGGGGTGTGATGGTTACTGTACAGTGGGAGGTATGTTGGGAGGTGATGGTTGATGTACAGTGGGAGGTATGTCGGGCTGTGATGGTTACTTTACAATGGGAGGTATGTTGGAGTGTGGTGGTAACTGTACAGTGGGAGGTATGTCGGGGTGTGATGGTAACTGTACACTGGGAGTATGTCGGGGAGTGATGGTTACTGTACTGTGGGAGGTATGTCGGGCCGTGATGGTTATTGTACAGTGGGAGGTATGTCGGGCTGTGATGGTTACTGTACAGTAGGAGGTATGTCTGACCCTGATGGTTGCTGTACAGTGGGAGGTATGTCAGACCGTGATGGTTACTGTACACTGGGAGGTATGTCTGGCCGTGATGGTTGCTGTACAGTGGGAGGTATGTCAGACCGTGTTGGTTACTGTACAGTGGGAGGTATGTCTGGCCGTGATGGTTGCTGTTCAGTGGGAGGTATGTCAGACCGTGATGGTTACTGTACAGTGGGAGGTATGTCGGGCCGTGACTGTTACCGTACAGTGGAAGTTATGTCGGGCCGTGATGGTTACGGTACAGTGGGAGGTATGTCGGGCCGTGATGGTTACTCTAAATTGGGAGGTATGTCGGGGTGTGGTGGTAACTGTACAGTGGGAGGTATGTCGGGCTGTGATGTTTACTGTACAGTGGGAGGTATGTCGGGCCGTGATGGTTCCTGTACAGTGGGAGGAATGTCAGGGTGTGATGGTTACTGTACAGTGGGAGGTATGTCGGGCCGTGACTGTTACCGTACGGTGGAAGGTATGTCGGGCCGTGACGGTTACGGCGCAGTGGGAGGTATGTCGGACCGTGATGGTTACTGTACAGTGGGGGGTATGTCTGGCCGTGATGGTTGCTGTACAGTGGGAGGTATGTAGGGCTGTGATGGTTACTGGACAGTGGGAGGTATGTCGGGCCGTGACTGTTACCGTACGGTGGAAGGTATGTCGGGCCGTGACGGTTACGGCGCAGTGGGAGGTATGTCGGACCGTGATGGTTACTGTACAGTGGGGGGTATGTCTGGCCGTGATGGTTGCTGTACAGTGGGAGGTATGTAGGGCTGTGATGGTTACTGGACAGTGGGAGGGATGTCGGGCCGTGATGGTTTCTGTACAGTGGTGGGTATGTCCGGGTGTGATGGTTACTGTACAATGGGAGGTATGTCGGGCCGTGATGGTTACTGTACAGTGGGAGGTATGTCGGGCCGTGATGGTTACTGTACAGTGGGAGGTATTTCGGTGTGTGATGGTTACTGTACAGTGGGGTGTGTGTCGGGGTGTGATGGTTTCTGTACAGTGGGAGGTATATCGGGGTGTGATCGTTACTGTACACTGGGAGGTATTTCGGGTCGTGATGGTTACGGTACAGTGGGTGGTATATCGGGGTGTGATGGTTACTATACAGTGGGATGTATGTCGGGCCGTGATGGTTACTGTACAGATGGCGGTATGTCGGGCCATGATGGTAACTGTACAGTGGGAGTTATGTCAGACCGAGATGGTTACTGAACAGTGGGAGGTATGTCGGGCTGTGATGGTTACTGTACAGTGGGAGGTATGTCGGGACGTGAAGGTTACTGTACAGTGGGAGGTATGTTGGGCCGTGATGGTTACTGTGCAGTGTGCGGGACGTCGGGGTGTGATGGTTATTGTACAGTGGAAGGTATGTCGGGGTGTGATGGTTACTGTCAGTGTGAGGTATGTCGGGGTGTGTTGGTTACTGTGCTGTGGGAGGCATGTCGGGGTGTGATGGTTACTGTACAGTGAGCGGTATGTCGGGGTGTGATGGTTACTATACAGTGGGAGGTATGTCGGGGTGTGTTGGTTACTGTGCTGTGGGAGGCATGTCGGGGTGTGATGGTTACTGTACAGTGTGCGGTAATTCGGGGTGCGATGGTTACTGTGCAGTGGGAGGTATATCGGGGTGTGGTGGTTACTGAACAGTGGGAGGCATGTCGGGGCGTGATGGTTACTGTGCAGTGGGAGGTATATCGGGGTGTGGTGGTTACTGTACAGTGGGAGGTCTGTCGGGGTGTGATGGTTACTGTACAGTGGGAGGTATGTCGGGCCGTGATGGTTACTGTACAGTGGGAGGTATGTCGGGTCGTGATGGTTACGGTACCGTGGGAGGTATGTCGGGGTGTGATGGTTACTGTACAGTGGGAGGTATGTCGGGTCGTGATGGTTACTGTACCGTGGGAGGTATGTCGGGGTGTGATGTTCACTGTACAGTGGGAGGTATGTTGGGGTGTGGTGGTTACTATACAGTGGGAGGTATGTCGGGCCGTAATGGTAACTGTACCGTGTGAGGTATGTCGGACCGTGATGGTTACTGTACAGTGGGAGGTATGTCGGGCCGAGATGGTTACTGTACAGTGGGAGGTATGTCGGAGTGTGATGGTAACTGTACAATAGGAGGTATGTCGGTGTGAGGTGGTAACTGTACAGTGGGAGGTATGTCGGGGTGTGGTGGTTACTGTACAGTTGGAGGTATATCGGGCCGTGATGGTTACTGTAGAGGGGGAGGTATATCGGGCCGTGATGGTTACTGTACATTGGGGGTATGTCTGGCCGTGATGGTTACTGTACAGTGTTAGGTATGTCGGGGTGTGATGGTTACCGTACAGTGGGGGTATGTCTAGCCGTGATGGTTACTCTACAGTGGGAGGTATATCAGGCCGTGATGGTTACTGTACAGTGGGAGGTATGTCGGGGTGTGATGGTTACTGTACAGTGAGAGGTATGTCGGGTTGTGATGGTTACTGTACATTGGGACGTATGTCTGGCCGTGATGGGTACTGTACAGTGGGAGGTATGTCAGGATGTGATGGTTACTGTACAGTGGGGGTTATGTCGGGGTATGATGGTTACTGTACAGTGGGGGGTATGTCGGACCATGATGGTTACGGTACAGTGGGAGGTATATCGGGGTGTGATGGTTACTGTACATTGGGATGTATGTCAGACCGTGATGGTTACTGTACAGCGGGAGTTATGTCTGGCCATAATCGTCACTGTACAGTGGGAGGTATGTCGGGCAGTGATGGTTACTGTACAGTGGGAGGTATGTCGGGGTGTGATGGTTACTGTACAATGGGAGGTATGTCGGGGTGTGATGGTTTCTGTACAGTGGGGGGTATGTCCGGGTGTGATGGTTACTGTACAATGGGAGGTATGTCGGGCCGTGATGGTTACTGTACTGTGGGAGGTATGTCGGGCCGTGATGGTTACTGTACAGTGGGAGGTATGTCGGGCCGTGATGGTTACTGTACAGTGGGAGGTATATCGGGCCGTGATGGTTGCGGTACAGTGGGAGGTATGTCGGGCCGTGATGGTTACTGTACAATGGGAGGTATGTCGGGCCGTGATGGTTACTGTACAGCGGGAGTTATGTCTGGCCATAATCGTCACTGTACAGTGGGAGGTATGTCGGGCCGTGATGGTTACGGTACAGTGGGAGGTATATCGGGGTGTGATGGTTACTATACAGTGGGATGTGTGTCGGGCCGTGATGGTTACTGTACAGATGGCGGAATGTCCGGCCGTGATGATTACTGTACAGTGGGAGGTATGTCAGACCGTGATGGTTACTGGACAGTGGGAGGTATGTCGGGGTGTGATGACTACTGTGCAGTGGGCGGTATGTCGGGCTGTGATGGTTACTGTACAGTGTGAGTTAAGTCGGGGTGTGATGGTTACTGTACAGTGGGAAGTATGGCAGACCGTGATGGTTACTGGACAATGGGAGGTATGTCGGGGTGTGATGGTTACTGTACAGAGTGAGGTAAGTCGGGGTGTTATGGTTACTGTACAGTGTGAGGTAAGTCGGGGTGTGATGGTTACTTTACAGTGTGAGGTAAGTCGGGGTGTGATGGTTACTGTACAGTGTGAGGTATGTCGGGGTGTAATGGTTACTGTACAGTGGGAGGTATGTCGGGGTGTGATGGTTACTGTACAGTGGGAGGTATGTTGGGAGGTGATGGTTGATGTACAGTGGGAGGTATGTCGGGCTGTGATGGTTACTTTACAATGGGAGGTATGTTGGAGTGTGGTGGTAACTGTACAGTGGGAGGTATGTCGGGGTGTGATGGTAACTGTACACTGGGAGTATGTCGGGGAGTGATGGTTACTGTACTGTGGGAGGTATGTCGGGCCGTGATGGTTATTGTACAGTGGGAGGTATGTCGGGCTGTGATGGTTACTGTACAGTAGGAGGTATGTCTGACCCTGATGGTTGCTGTACAGTGGGAGGTATGTCAGACCGTGATGGTTACTGTACACTGGGAGGTATGTCTGGCCGTGATGGTTGCTGTACAGTGGGAGGTATGTCAGACCGTGTTGGTTACTGTACAGTGGGAGGTATGTCTGGCCGTGATGGTTGCTGTTCAGTGGGAGGTATGTCAGACCGTGATGGTTACTGTACAGTGGGAGGTATGTCGGGCCGTGACTGTTACCGTACAGTGGAAGTTATGTCGGGCCGTGATGGTTACGGTACAGTGGGAGGTATGTCGGGCCGTGATGGTTACTCTAAATTGGGAGGTATGTCGGGGTGTGGTGGTAACTGTACAGTGGGAGGTATGTCGGGCTGTGATGTTTACTGTACAGTGGGAGGTATGTCGGGCCGTGATGGTTCCTGTACAGTGGGAGGAATGTCAGGGTGTGATGGTTACTGTACAGTGGGAGGTATGTCGGGCCGTGACTGTTACCGTACGGTGGAAGGTATGTCGGGCCGTGACGGTTACGGCGCAGTGGGAGGTATGTCGGACCGTGATGGTTACTGTACAGTGGGGGGTATGTCTGGCCGTGATGGTTGCTGTACAGTGGGAGGTATGTAGGGCTGTGATGGTTACTGGACAGTGGGAGGTATGTCGGGCCGTGACTGTTACCGTACGGTGGAAGGTATGTCGGGCCGTGACGGTTACGGCGCAGTGGGAGGTATGTCGGACCGTGATGGTTACTGTACAGTGGGGGGTATGTCTGGCCGTGATGGTTGCTGTACAGTGGGAGGTATGTAGGGCTGTGATGGTTACTGGACAGTGGGAGGGATGTCGGGCCGTGATGGTTTCTGTACAGTGGTGGGTATGTCCGGGTGTGATGGTTACTGTACAATGGGAGGTATGTCGGGCCGTGATGGTTACTGTACAGTGGGAGGTATGTCGGGCCGTGATGGTTACTGTACAGTGGGAGGTATTTCGGTGTGTGATGGTTACTGTACAGTGGGGTGTGTGTCGGGGTGTGATGGTTTCTGTACAGTGGGAGGTATATCGGGGTGTGATCGTTACTGTACACTGGGAGGTATTTCGGGTCGTGATGGTTACGGTACAGTGGGTGGTATATCGGGGTGTGATGGTTACTATACAGTGGGATGTATGTCGGGCCGTGATGGTTACTGTACAGATGGCGGTATGTCGGGCCATGATGGTAACTGTACAGTGGGAGTTATGTCAGACCGAGATGGTTACTGAACAGTGGGAGGTATGTCGGGCTGTGATGGTTACTGTACAGTGGGAGGTATGTCGGGACGTGAAGGTTACTGTACAGTGGGAGGTATGTTGGGCCGTGATGGTTACTGTGCAGTGTGCGGGACGTCGGGGTGTGATGGTTATTGTACAGTGGAAGGTATGTCGGGGTGTGATGGTTACTGTCAGTGTGAGGTATGTCGGGGTGTGTTGGTTACTGTGCTGTGGGAGGCATGTCGGGGTGTGATGGTTACTGTACAGTGAGCGGTATGTCGGGGTGTGATGGTTACTATACAGTGGGAGGTATGTCGGGGTGTGTTGGTTACTGTGCTGTGGGAGGCATGTCGGGGTGTGATGGTTACTGTACAGTGTGCGGTAATTCGGGGTGCGATGGTTACTGTGCAGTGGGAGGTATATCGGGGTGTGGTGGTTACTGAACAGTGGGAGGCATGTCGGGGCGTGATGGTTACTGTGCAGTGGGAGGTATATCGGGGTGTGGTGGTTACTGTACAGTGGGAGGTCTGTCGGGGTGTGATGGTTACTGTACAGTGGGAGGTATGTCGGGCCGTGATGGTTACTGTACAGTGGGAGGTATGTCGGGTCGTGATGGTTACGGTACCGTGGGAGGTATGTCGGGGTGTGATGGTTACTGTACAGTGGGAGGTATGTCGGGTCGTGATGGTTACTGTACCGTGGGAGGTATGTCGGGGTGTGATGTTCACTGTACAGTGGGAGGTATGTTGGGGTGTGGTGGTTACTATACAGTGGGAGGTATGTCGGGCCGTAATGGTAACTGTACCGTGTGAGGTATGTCGGACCGTGATGGTTACTGTACAGTGGGAGGTATGTCGGGCCGAGATGGTTACTGTACAGTGGGAGGTATGTCGGAGTGTGATGGTAACTGTACAATAGGAGGTATGTCGGTGTGAGGTGGTAACTGTACAGTGGGAGGTATGTCGGGGTGTGGTGGTTACTGTACAGTTGGAGGTATATCGGGCCGTGATGGTTACTGTAGAGGGGGAGGTATATCGGGCCGTGATGGTTACTGTACATTGGGGGTATGTCTGGCCGTGATGGTTACTGTACAGTGTTAGGTATGTCGGGGTGTGATGGTTACCGTACAGTGGGGGTATGTCTAGCCGTGATGGTTACTCTACAGTGGGAGGTATATCAGGCCGTGATGGTTACTGTACAGTGGGAGGTATGTCGGGGTGTGATGGTTACTGTACAGTGAGAGGTATGTCGGGTTGTGATGGTTACTGTACATTGGGACGTATGTCTGGCCGTGATGGGTACTGTACAGTGGGAGGTATGTCAGGATGTGATGGTTACTGTACAGTGGGGGTTATGTCGGGGTATGATGGTTACTGTACAGTGGGGGGTATGTCGGACCATGATGGTTACGGTACAGTGGGAGGTATATCGGGGTGTGATGGTTACTGTACATTGGGATGTATGTCGTGCCGTGATGGTTACACTACAGATGGCGGTATGTCGGACCGTGATGGTTACTGTACAGTGGGAGGTATATCGGGCCGTGATGGTTACTGTGCAGATGGAGGTATGTCGGACCGTGATGGTTACGGTACAGTGGGAGGTATGTCGGGGTGTGATGGTTACTGTACAGTGGGGGGTACGTCGGGGTGTGATGGTTACTGTTCAGTGGGGGGTATGTCGGGCCGTGATGGTTACTGTACAGTGGGGGTATGTCGGGCCGTGATGGTTACTGTACAGTGGGACGTATGTCGGGTCGTGATGGTTACTGTACCGTGGGAGGTATGTCGGGGTGTGATGTTTACTGCACAGTGGGAGGTATATCGGGCCGTGATGGTTACTATACAGTGGGAGGTATGTCGGGCCGTGATGGTTACTGTACAGTGGGAGGTATGTCAGACCATGATGGTTACTGTACAGTGGGAGGTATGTCTGGCCGTGATGGGTACTGTACAGTGGGAGGTATGTCGGGCCGTGATGGTTACTGTACAGTGGGAGGTATCTCGGGGTGTGATGGTTACAGTACAGTGGGAGGTATGTCGGGCCGTGATGGTTACTGTACAGTGGGAGGTATGTCGGGCTGTGATGGTTACTGTACAGTGTGGTGTAAGTCGGGGTGTGATGGTTACTGTACAGTGGGAGGTATGTCAGGGTGTGATGGTTACTGTACAGTGGGAGGTATGTCGGACCGTGATGGTTACTGTACAGTGGGAGGTATGTCGGGCTGTGATGGTTACTGTACAGTGGGAGGTATGTCGGGCCGTGATGGTTGCTGTACAGGGGGAGGAATGTCAGACCGTGATGGTTACTCTACAGTGGGAGGTATGTCGGGCCGTGACTGGTACCGTACAGTGGAAGGTGTGTCGGGCAGTGATGGTTACTGTACAGTGGGAGGTATGTCGGGGTGTGGTAGTAACTGTACAGTGGGAGGTATGTCGGGGTGTGATTGTTGCTGTACAGTGTGAGGTATGTCGGGGTGTGATGGTTACTGTACAGTGGGAGTTTTGTCGGGGTGTGATCGTTACTGTACTGTGGGAGGTATGTCGGGCCGAAATGGTTACTGTACAGTGGGAGGTATATCGGGCCGTGATGGTTACTGTACAGTGGGAGGAATGTCAGGCTGTGATGGTTACAGTACTGTGGGAGGTATGTCGTACCGTGATGGTTACTGTACAGTGGGAGATATGTCGGTGTGTGGTGGTAACTGTACAGTGGGAGGTATGTCGGGGTGTGATGGTTACTGTACAGTGTGAAGTATGTCGGGGTGTGATGGTTACTGTACAGTGGGAGGGATGTCAGGTTGTGGTGGTTACTGTACAGTGGGAGTAATATCGGACCGTGATGGTTACTGTACAGTGGGAGGGATGTCGGGTTGTGGTGGTTACTGTACTGTGGGAGTAATATCGGACCGTGATGGTTACTGTACAGTGGGAGGTATGTCTGGCCGTGATGGTTACTGTACAGTTGGAGTATGTCGGGCTGTGATGGTTACTGTACAGTGGGAGGTATGTCTGGCCGTGATGGTTGCTGTACAGTGGGAGTTATGTCGGGCTGTGACTGTTACCGTACAGTGGAAGGTATGTCGAGCAGTGATGGTTACTCTAAAGTGGGAGGTATGTTGGGCCGTGATGGTTACTGTACAGTGGGAGGAATGTCTGGGTGTGATGGTTACTGTACAGTGGGAGATATGTCGGTGTGTGGGGGTAACTGTACAGTGGGAGATATGTCGGGGTGTGATGGTTACTGTACATTGTGAGGTATGTCGGACCGTGATGGTTACTGTACAGTGGTAGGTATGTCCGGGTGTGATGGTTACTGTACAGTGGGAGGGATGTCGGGGTGTGGTGGTTACTGTACAGTGGGATATATGGCCGGGTGTTATGGTTGCTGTACAGTGTGGGGTATGTCAGACCGTGATGGTTACTGTACAGTGTGAGGTATGTCGGGCCGTGATGTTTACTGTGCAGTGTGCGGTAAGTCGGGGTGTGATGGTTATTGTACAGTGGGAGGAATGTCAGGGTGTGAAGGTTAATGTACAGTGGGAGGTATGTCAGCGTGTGATGGTTACTGTACAGTGGGAGTTATGTCGGGGAGTGATGGTTACTGTACAGTGGGAGGGATGTCGGGGTGTGATGGTTACTGTACAGTGGGAGGTGTATCGGGTCGTGATGGTTACTGTGCAGTGGGAGGTATGTCGGGGTGTGATGGTTACTGTACAGTGTGAGGTATGTCGGGCCGTGATGGTTACTGTGCAGTGTTAGGTATGTCAGGGTGTGAAGGTTACTGTACTTTGGGAGGTATGTCAGCGTGTGATGGTTACTGTTTAGTGGGAGGTATGTCTGGTTGTGATGGTTACTGTACAGTGGGAGTATGCCGGGCTGTGATGGTTACTGTACAGTGGGAGGTATGTCGGAACGTGATGGTTACTGTACAGTGGGAGGTATGTCTGGTTGTGATGGTTACTGTACAGTGGGAGTATGTCGGGCTGTGATGGTTACTGTACAGTGGGAGGTATGTCGGGCCGTGACTGTTACCGTACAGTGGAAGGTATGTCGGGCAGTGATGGTTACTCTAAAGTGGGAGGTATGTCGGGGTGTCGTGGTAACTGTACAGTGAGAGGTATGTCAGACCGTAATGGTTACTGTATAGTGCGAGGTATATCGGGCCGTGATGGTTACTGTACAGTGGGAGGAATGTCTGGGTGTGATGGTTACTGTACAGTGGGAGATATGTCGGTGTGTGGGGGTAACTGTACAGTGGGAGGTATGTCGGGGTGTGATGGTTACTGTGCAGTGGGAGGTATGTCGGACCGTGATGGTTACTGTATAGTGTGAGGTATGTCGGGTCGTGATGGTTACTGTACAGTGGGAGGTATGTCGGGCCGTGATTGATATTGTACAGTGGGAGGTATGTCGGGGTGCGATGGTTATGTACAGTGGAAGGTATGTCGGGGTGTGATGGTTACTGTACAGTGGGAGGTATATCGGGCCGTGATGGTTACTGTACAGTGGGTGGTATGTCGGACCGTGATGGTTACTGTACAGTGGGAGGTATGTCGATCCGTGATGGTTACTGTACAGTGGGAGGTATGACGGGCTGTGATGGTTACTGTACAGTGTGCGGTAATTCGGGGTGCGATGGTTACTGTACAGTGAGTGGTATGTCGGGGTGTAATGGTTATTGTACAGTGGGAGGAATATCGGGCCGTGTTGGTAACTGTACAGTGGGAGTATGTCGGTCTGTGATGGTTACTGTACAGTGGGAGGTATGTCGGTCCGTGATGGTTACTGTACAGTGGGAGGTATGTCGGGCTGTGATGGTCACTGTTCAGTGTGCGGTAATTCGGGGTGTGATGGTTACTGTACAGTGGGAGGTATGTCTGGGCGTGATTCTTGCTGTACAGTGGGAGGTATGTCAGACCGTGATGGTTACTGTACAATGGGAGGTATGTCTGGCCGTGACTGTTACCGTACAGTGGAAGGTATGTCGGGCAGTGATGGTTACTCTACAGTGGGAGCTATGTCGTGGTGCCGTGGTAACTGTACAGTGAGAGGTATGTCAGACCGTGATGGTTACTGTACAGTGGGAGGAATGTCAGGGTGTGATGGTTACTGTACAGTGGGAGGTATGTCGGGGTATGGTGGTTAGTGTACAGTGGGAGGTATGTCGGGGTGTGGTGGTAACTACAGTGGGAGGTATGTCGGGTTGTGATGGTTACTGTACAGTGTGAGGTATGTCGGGCCGTGATGATTACTGTACAGTGGTAGGTATGTCGGGTAGTGATGGCTACTGTACAGTGGGAGTTATGTCGGGGTATGGTGGTTACTGTACAGTGGGAGGTATGTCGGGGTGTGATGGTTAATTAACAGTGGGATGTATATCGGGACGTGATGGTTACTGTGCAGTGGGAGATATGTCGGAACGTGATGTTTACTGTACAGTGGGAGGTATGTCTGGCTGTGATGGTTACTGTACAGTGGGAGTATGTAGGGCTGTGATGGTTACTGTACAGTGGGAGGTATGTCGGGCTGTGATGGTTACTGTAGAGTGTGCGGTAATTCGGGGTGTGATGGTTACTGTACAGTGGGAGGTATATCGGGGTGTGATGGTTACTGTACAGTGGGAGGTATGTCTGGCCGTGATGGTTGCTGTACAGTGGGATGTATGTCTGGCCATGATGGTTACTGTACAGTGGGAGGTATGTCGGGCCGTGACTGTTACCGTACAGTGGAAGGTATGTCGGGCAGTGATGGTTTCTCTAAAGTGGGAGGTATGTCGGGGTGTCGTGGTAACTGTACAGTGAGAGGTATGTCAGACCGTGATGGTTACTGTACAGTGGGAGGAATGTCTGGGTGTGATGGTTACTGTACAGTGGGAGGAATGTCTGGGTGTGATGGTTACTGTACAGTGCGAGGCATGTCGGGGTGTGATGGTTACTGTACAGTGTGAGGTATGTCGGTCCGTGATGGTTACTGTACAGTGGTAGGTATGTCCGGGTGTGATGGTTACTGTACAGTGGGAGGTATGTCGGTCCGCGATGGTTACTGTACAGTGGGAGGTATGTCGGTCCGTGATGGTTACTGTACAGTGGGAGGTATGTCGGGGTGTGATGGTTACTGTACAGTGGGAGGTATGTCGGTCCGCGATGGTTACTGTACAGTGGGAGGTATGTCGGTCCGTGATGGTTACTGTACAGTGGGAGGTATGTCGGGGTGTGATGGTTACTGTACAGTGTGCGGTAATTCGGGGTGTGATGGTTACTGTACAGTGGGAGGTATGTCTGGGCGTGATTCTTGCTGTACACTGGGAGGTATGTCAGACCGTGATGGTTACTGTACAGTGGGAGGTATGTCTGGCCGTGACTGTTACCGTACAGTGGAAGGCATGTCGGGCAGTGATGTTTACTCTAAAGTGGGAGCTAATTCGGGGTGTCGTGGTAACTGTACAGTGAGAGGTATGTCAGACCGTGATGGTTACTGTACAGTGGGAGGAATGTCAGGGTGTGATGGTTACGGTACAGTGGGAGATATGTCGGGGTGGGGTGGTAAGTGTACTGTGGGAGGTATGTCGGGGTGTGGTGGTTACTGTACAGTGGGAGGTATGTCGGGGTGTGATGGTTACTGAACAGTGGGATGTATATCGGGACGTGATTGTTACTGTGCAGTGGGAGGTATGTCGGGCCGTGATGGTTACTGTACAGTGGGAGTATGTCGGGCTGTGATGGTTACTGTACAGTGGGAGGTATGTCGGTCTGTGATGGTTAGTGTACAGTGTGCGGTTAATCGGGGTTTGATTGTTACTGTACAGTGGGAGGTATATCTGGCCGTGATGGTTGCTATACAGTGGGAGGTATGTCAGACCGTGATGGTTACTGTACAGTGGGAGGTATGTCTGGCCGTGATGGTTGCTATGCAGTGGGAGATATGTCGGGGTGTGATGGTTACTGTACAGTGGGAGATATGTCGGTGTGTGGGGGTAACTGTACAGTGGGAGGTATATCGGGGTGTGATGGTTACTGTCCAGTGTGAGGTATGTCGGGCCGTGATGGTTACTGTACAGTGGGAGGTATGTCTGGCCGTGACTGTTACCGTACAGTGGAAGGTATGTCGGGCAGTGATGGTTACTGTACAATGGGAGGTATGTCGGGGTGTCGTGGTAACTGTACAGTGAGAGGTATGTCAGACCGTGATGGTTACTGTGCAGTGGGAGGAATGTCTGGGTGTGATGGTTACTGTAGAGTGGGAGATATGTCGGTGTGTGGGGGTAACTGTACAGTGGGAGGTATATCGGGGTGTGATGGTTACTGTACAGTGTGAGGTATGTCGGTCCGTGATGGTTACTGTACAGTGGGAGGTATGTCCGGGTGTGATGGTTACTGTACAGTGGGAGGGATGTCGGGGTGTGGTGGTTACTGTACAGTGGGAGGTATGTCCGGGTGTGATGGTTACTGTACAGTGGGAGTTTTGACGGGGTGTGATGTTTACTGTACACTGGGAGGGATGTCGGGGTGTGGTGGTTACTGTACAGTGGGAGGTATGTCGGGGTGTGATGGTTACTGTACAGTGGGAGGTATATCAGGCCGTGATGCTTGCTGTACACTGGGAGGTATGTCAGACCGTGCTGGTTACTGTACAGTGGGAGGTATTTCTGGCCGTGACTGTTACCGTACAGTGGAAGGTATGTCGGGCAGTGATGTTTACTCTAAAGTGGGAGCTAATTCGGGGTGTCGTGGTAACTGTACAGTGAGAGGTATGACAGACCGTGATGGTTACTTTACAGTGGGAGGAATGTCAGGGTGTGATGGTTACTGTACAGTGGGAGATATGTCGGGGTGGGGTGGTAAGTGTACTGTGGGAGGTATGTCGGGGTGTGGTGGTTACTGTACAGTGGGAGGTATGTCGGGGTGTGATGGTTACTGAACAGTGGGATGTATATCGGGACGTGATTGTTACTGTGCAGTGGGAGGTATCTCGGGCCGTGATGGTTACTGTACAGTGGGAGTATGTCGGGCTGTGATGGTTAGTGTACATGGGAGGTATGTCGGTCTGTGATGGTTAGTGTACAGTGTGCGGTTATTCGGGGTGTGATGGTTACTGTACAGTGGGAGGTATGTCTGGCCGTGATGGTTGCTATACAGTGGGAGGTATGTCAGACCGTGATGGTTACTGTACAGTGGGAGGTATGTCTGGCCGTGATGGTTGCTATACCTTGGGAGGTATGTCGGGCTGTGATGGTCACTGTACAGTGGGAGGTATGTCGGGGTGTGATGGTTACTGTACAGTGGGAGATATGTCGGTGTGTGGGGGTAACTGTACAGTGGGATGTATATCGGGGAGTGAGGGTTACTGTACAGTGTGAGGTATGTCGGGCCGTGATGGTTACTGTACAGTGGGAGGTATGTCTGGCCGTGACTGTTACCGTACAGTGGAAGGTATGTCGGGCAGTGATGGTTACTCTAAAGTGGGAGGTATGTCGGGGTGTCGTGGTAACTGTACAGTGAGAGGTATGTCAGACCGTGATGGTTACTGTGCAGTGACAGGAATGTCTGGGTGTGATGGTTACTGTACAGTGGGAGATATGTCGGTGTGTGGGGGTAACTGTACAGTGGGAGGTATATCGGGGTGTGATGGTTACTGTACAGTGTGAGGTATGTCGGGCCGTGATGGTTACTGTACAGTGGGAGGTATGTCCGGGTGTGATGGTTACTGTACAGTGGGAGGGATGTCGGGGTGTGATGGTTACTGTACAGTGGGAGGTATGTCCGGGTGTGATGGTTACTGTACTACTGTACAGTGGGAGTTTTGACGGGATGTGATGTTTACTGTACACTGGGAGGGATGTCGGGGTGTGGTGGTTACTGTACAGTGGGAGGTATGTCGGGGTGTGATGGTTACTGTACAGTGGGAGGTATATCAGGCCGTGATGGTTACTGTACAGTGGGAGGTACGTCGGACGGTGATGGTTACTGTACAGTGGGAGGTATGTCGGGCTGTGATGGTTACTGTACAGTGAGAGTATGTCTGGCCGTGATGGTTGCTGTACAGTGGGGGGTATGTCAGACCGTGATGGTTACTCTACAGTGTGAGGTATGTCGGGCCGTGATGTTTACTGTACAGTGTGCGGTAAGTCGGGGTGTGATGGTTATTGTACAGTGGGAGGAATGTCAGGGTGTGATGGTTACTGTACAGTGGGAGGGATGTCGGGGTGTGATGGTTACTGTACAGTGGGAGGTGTATCGGGTCGTGATGGTTACTGTGCAGTGGGAGGTATGTCGGGGTGTGATGGTTACTGTACAGTGTGAGGTATGTCGGGCCGTGATGGTTACTGTGCAGTGTTAGGTATGTCAGGGTGTGAAGGTTACTGTACTTTGGGAGGTATGTCAGCGTGTGATGGTTACTGTTTAGTGGGAGGTATGTCTGGTTGTGATGGTTACTGTACAGTGGGAGTATGCCGGGCTGTGATGGTTACTGTACAGTGGGAGGTATGTCGGAACGTGATGGTTACTGTACAGTGGGAGGTATGTCTGGTTGTGATGGTTACTGTACAGTGGGAGTATGTCGGGCTGTGATGGTTACTGTACAGTGGGAGGTATGTCGGGCCGTGACTGTTACCGTACAGTGGAAGGTATGTCGGGCAGTGATGGTTACTCTAAAGTGGGAGGTATGTCGGGGTGTCGTGGTAACTGTACAGTGAGAGGTATGTCAGACCGTAATGGTTACTGTATAGTGCGAGGTATATCGGGCCGTGATGGTTACTGTACAGTGGGAGGAATGTCTGGGTGTGATGGTTACTGTACAGTGGGAGATATGTCGGTGTGTGGGGGTAACTGTACAGTGGGAGGTATGTCGGGGTGTGATGGTTACTGTGCAGTGGGAGGTATGTCGGACCGTGATGGTTACTGTATAGTGTGAGGTATGTCGGGTCGTGATGGTTACTGTACAGTGGGAGGTATGTCGGGCCGTGATTGATATTGTACAGTGGGAGGTATGTCGGGGTGCGATGGTTATGTACAGTGGAAGGTATGTCGGGGTGTGATGGTTACTGTACAGTGGGAGGTATATCGGGCCGTGATGGTTACTGTACAGTGGGTGGTATGTCGGACCGTGATGGTTACTGTACAGTGGGAGGTATGTCGATCCGTGATGGTTACTGTACAGTGGGAGGTATGACGGGCTGTGATGGTTACTGTACAGTGTGCGGTAATTCGGGGTGCGATGGTTACTGTACAGTGAGTGGTATGTCGGGGTGTAATGGTTATTGTACAGTGGGAGGAATATCGGGCCGTGTTGGTAACTGTACAGTGGGAGTATGTCGGTCTGTGATGGTTACTGTACAGTGGGAGGTATGTCGGTCCGTGATGGTTACTGTACAGTGGGAGGTATGTCGGGCTGTGATGGTCACTGTTCAGTGTGCGGTAATTCGGGGTGTGATGGTTACTGTACAGTGGGAGGTATGTCTGGGCGTGATTCTTGCTGTACAGTGGGAGGTATGTCAGACCGTGATGGTTACTGTACAATGGGAGGTATGTCTGGCCGTGACTGTTACCGTACAGTGGAAGGTATGTCGGGCAGTGATGGTTACTCTACAGTGGGAGCTATGTCGTGGTGCCGTGGTAACTGTACAGTGAGAGGTATGTCAGACCGTGATGGTTACTGTACAGTGGGAGGAATGTCAGGGTGTGATGGTTACTGTACAGTGGGAGGTATGTCGGGGTATGGTGGTTAGTGTACAGTGGGAGGTATGTCGGGGTGTGGTGGTAACTACAGTGGGAGGTATGTCGGGTTGTGATGGTTACTGTACAGTGTGAGGTATGTCGGGCCGTGATGATTACTGTACAGTGGTAGGTATGTCGGGTAGTGATGGCTACTGTACAGTGGGAGTTATGTCGGGGTATGGTGGTTACTGTACAGTGGGAGGTATGTCGGGGTGTGATGGTTAATTAACAGTGGGATGTATATCGGGACGTGATGGTTACTGTGCAGTGGGAGATATGTCGGAACGTGATGTTTACTGTACAGTGGGAGGAATGTCTGGCTGTGATGGTTACTGTACAGTGGGAGTATGTAGGGCTGTGATGGTTACTGTACAGTGGGAGGTATGTCGGGCTGTGATGGTTACTGTAGAGTGTGCGGTAATTCGGGGTGTGATGGTTACTGTACAGTGGGAGGTATATCGGGGTGTGATGGTTACTGTACAGTGGGAGGTATGTCTGGCCGTGATGGTTGCTGTACAGTGGGATGTATGTCTGGCCATGATGGTTACTGTACAGTGGGAGGTATGTCGGGCCGTGACTGTTACCGTACAGTGGAAGGTATGTCGGGCAGTGATTGTTACTCTAAAGTGGGAGGTATGTCGGGGTGTCGTGGTAACTGTACAGTGAGAGGTATGTCAGACCGTGATGGTTACTGTATAGTGGGAGGTATATCGGGCCCTGATGGTTACTGTACAGTGGGAGGAATGTCTGGGTGTGATGGTTACTGTACAGTGGGAGGAATGTCTGGGTGTCATGGTTACTGTACAGTGCGAGGTATGTCGGGGTGTGATGGTTACTGTACAGTGTGAGGTATGTCGGTCCGTGATGGTTACTGTACAGTGGTAGGTATGTCCGGGTGTGATGGTTACTGTACAGTGGGAGGTATGTCGGTCCGCGATGGTTACTGTACAGTGGGAGGTATGTCGGTCCGTGATGGTTACTGTACAGTGGGAGGTATGTCGGGGTGTGATGGTTACTGTACAGTGGGAGGTATGTCGGTCCGCGATGGTTACTGTACAGTGGGAGGTATGTCGGTCCGTGATGGTTACTGTACAGTGGGAGGTATGTCGGGGTGTGATGGTTACTGTACAGTGTGCGGTAATTCGGGGTGTGATGGTTACTGTACAGTGGGAGGTATGTCTGGGCGTGATTCTTGCTGTACACTGGGAGGTATGTCAGACCGTGATGGTTACTGTACAGTGGGAGGTATGTCTGGCCGTGACTGTTACCGTACAGTGGAAGGCATGTCGGGCAGTGATGTTTACTCTAAAGTGGGAGCTAATTCGGGGTGTCGTGGTAACTGTACAGTGAGAGGTATGTCAGACCGTGATGGTTACTGTACAGTGGGAGGAATGTCAGGGTGTGATGGTTACGGTACAGTGGGAGATATGTCGGGGTGGGGTGGTAAGTGTACTGTGGGAGGTATGTCGGGGTGTGGTGGTTACTGTACAGTGGGAGGTATGTCGGGGTGTGATGGTTACTGAACAGTGGGATGTATATCGGGACGTGATTGTTACTGTGCAGTGGGAGGTATGTCGGGCCGTGATGGTTACTGTACAGTGGGAGTATGTCGGGCTGTGATGGTTACTGTACAGTGGGAGGTATGTCGGTCTGTGATGGTTAGTGTACAGTGTGCGGTTAATCGGGGTTTGATTGTTACTGTACAGTGGGAGGTATATCTGGCCGTGATGGTTGCTATACAGTGGGAGGTATGTCAGACCGTGATGGTTACTGTACAGTGGGAGGTATGTCTGGCCGTGATGGTTGCTATGCAGTGGGAGATATGTCGGGGTGTGATGGTTACTGTGCAGTGGGAGATATGTCGGTGTGTGGGGGTAACTGTACAGTGGGAGGTATATCGGGGTGTGATGGTTACTGTCCAGTGTGAGGTATGTCGGGCCGTGATGGTTACTGTACAGTGGGAGGTATGTCTGGCCGTGACTGTTACCGTACAGTGGAAGGTATGTCGGGCAGTGATGGTTACTGTACAATGGGAGGTATGTCGGGGTGTCGTGGTAACTGTACAGTGAGAGGTATGTCAGACCGTGATGGTTACTGTGCAGTGGGAGGAATGTCTGGGTGTGATGGTTACTGTAGAGTGGGAGATATGTCGGTGTGTGGGGGTAACTGTACAGTGGGAGGTATATCGGGGTGTGATGGTTACTGTACAGTGTGAGGTATGTCGGTCCGTGATGGTTACTGTACAGTGGGAGGTATGTCCGGGTGTGATGGTTACTGTACAGTGGGAGGGATGTCGGGGTGTGGTGGTTACTGTACAGTGGGAGGTATGTCCGGGTGTGATGGTTACTGTACAGTGGGAGTTTTGACGGGGTGTGATGTTTACTGTACACTGGGAGGGATGTCGGGGTGTGGTGGTTACTGTACAGTGGGAGGTATGTCGGGGTGTGATGGTTACTGTACAGTGGGAGGTATATCAGGCCGTGATGCTTGCTGTACACTGGGAGGTATGTCAGACCGTGCTGGTTACTGTACAGTGGGAGGTATTTCTGTCCGTGACTGTTACCGTACAGTGGAAGGTATGTCGGGCAGTGATGTTTACTCTAAAGTGGGAGCTAATTCGGGGTGTCGTGGTAACTGTACAGTGAGAGGTATGACAGACCGTGATGGTTACTTTACAGTGGGAGGAATGTCAGGGTGTGATGGTTACTGTACAGTGGGAGATATGTCGGGGTGGGGTGGTAAGTGTACTGTGGGAGGTATGTCGGGGTGTGATGGTTACTGAACAGTGGGATGTATATCGGGACGTGATTGTTACTGTGCAGTGGGAGGTATCTCGGGCCGTGATGGTTACTGTACAGTGGGAGTATGTCGGGCTGTGATGGTTAGTGTACATGGGAGGTATGTCGGTCTGTGATGGTTAGTGTACAGTGTGCGGTTATTCGGGGTGTGATGGTTACTGTACAGTGGGAGGTATGTCTGGCCGTGATGGTTGCTATACAGTGGGAGGTATGTCAGACCGTGATGATTACTGTACAGTGGGAGGTATGTCTGGCCGTGATGGTTGCTATACCTTGGGAGGTATGTCGGGCTGTGATGGTCACTGTACAGTGGGAGGTATGTCGGGGTGTGATGGTTACTGTACAGTGGGAGATATGTCGGTGTGTGGGGGTAACTGTACAGTGGGATGTATATCGGGGAGTGAGGGTTACTGTACAGTGTGAGGTATGTCGGGCCGTGATGGTTACTGTACAGTGGGAGGTATGTCTGGCCGTGACTGTTACCGTACAGTGGAAGGTATGTCGGGCAGTGATGGTTACTCTAAAGTGGGAGGTATGTCGGGGTGTCGTGGTAACTGTACAGTGAGAGGTATGTCAGACCGTGATGGTTACTGTGCAGTGACAGGAATGTCTGGGTGTGATGGTTACTGTACAGTGGGAGATATGTCGGTGTGTGGGGGTAACTGTACAGTGGGAGGTATATCGGGGTGTGATGGTTACTGTACAGTGTGAGGTATGTCGGGCCGTGATGGTTACTGTACAGTGGGAGGTATGTCCGGGTGTGATGGTTACTGTACAGTGGGAGGGATGTCGGGGTGTGATGGTTACTGTACAGTGGGAGGTATGTCCGGGTGTGATGGTTACTGTACTACTGTACAGTGGGAGTTTTGACGGGATGTGATGTTTACTGTACACTGGGAGGGATGTCGGGGTGTGGTGGTTACTGTACAGTGGGAGGTATGTCGGGGTGTGATGGTTACTGTACAGTGGGAGGTATATCAGGCCGTGATGGTTACTGTACAGTGGGAGGTACGTCGGACGGTGATGGTTACTGTACAGTGGGAGGTATGTCGGGCTGTGATGGTTACTGTACAGTGAGAGTATGTCTGGCCGTGATGGTTGCTGTACAGTGGGGGGTATGTCAGACCGTGATGGTTACTCTACAGTGTGAGGTATGTCGGGCCGTTATGTTTACTGTACAGTGTGCGGTAAGTCGGGGTGTGATGGTTATTGTACAGTGGGAGGAATGTCAGGGTGTGATTGTTACTGTACAGTGGGAGGTATGTCGGTGTGTGGTGGTAACTGTAGAGTGGGAGGTATGTCGGGGTGTGATGGTTACTGTACAGTGTGAGGTATGTCGAGCCGTGATGGTTACTGTGCAGTGGTAGGTATGTCAGTTTGAGAAGGTTACTGTTCAGTGGGAGGTATGTCGGCGTGTGATGGTTACTGTACACGGGGAGATATGTCGGGGTGTGATGGTTACTGTACAGTGGGAGGTATGTCGGTGTGTGATGGTTACTGAACAGTGGGAGGGATGTCGGGGTGTGGTGGTTACTGTACAGTGGAAGGTATGTCCGGGTGTGATGGTTACTGTGCAGTGGGAGATTTGACGGGGTGTGATGTTTACTGTACAGTGGGAGGGATGTCGGGGTGTGATGGTTACTGTACAGTGGGAGGTATGTCGGGGTGTGATGGTTACTGTACAGTGGGAGGTATGTCGGTCCGCGATGGTTACTGTACAGTGGGAGGTATGTCGGTCCGTGATGGTTACTGTACAGTGGGAGGTATGTCGGGGTGTGATGGTTACTGTACAGTGGGAGGTATATCGGGCCGTGATGGTTACTGTACAGTGGGAGGAATGTCTGGGTGTGATGGTTACTGTACAGTGGGAGGAATGTCTGGGTGTGATGGTTACTGTACAGTGCGAGGTATGTCGGGGTGTGATGGTTACTGTACAGTGTGAGGTATGTCGGTCCGTGATGGTTACTGTACAGTGGTAGGTATGTCCGGGTGTGATGGTTACTGTACAGTGGGAGGGATGTCGGGGTGTGGTGGTTACTGTACAGTGGAAGGTATGTCCGGGTGTGATGGTTACTGTGCAGTGGGAGATTTGACGGGGTGTGATGTTTACTGTACAGTGGGAGGGATGTCGGGGTGTGATGGTTACTGTACAGTGGGAGGTATGTCGGGGTGTGATGGTTACTGTACAGTGGGAGGTATGTCGGTCCGCGATGGTTACTGTACAGTGGGAGGTATGTCGGTCCGTGATGGTTACTGTACAGTGGGAGGTATGTCGGGGTGTGATGGTTACTGTACAGTGTGCGGTAATTCGGGGTGTGATGGTTACTGTACAGTGGGAGGTATGTCTGGGCGTGATTCTTGCTGTACACTGGGAGGTATGTCAGACCGTGATGGTTACTGTACAGTGGGAGGTATGTCTGGCCGTGACTGTTACCGTACAGTGGAAGGCATGTCGGGCAGTGATGTTTACTCTAAAGTGGGAGCTAATTCGGGGTGTCGTGGTAACTGTACAGTGAGAGGTATGTCAGACCGTGATGGTTACTGTACAGTGGGAGGAATGTCAGGGTGTGATGGTTACGGTACAGTGGGAGATATGTCGGGGTGGGGTGGTAAGTGTACTGTGGGAGGTATGTCGGGGTGTGGTGGTTACTGTACAGTGGGAGGTATGTCGGGGTGTGATGGTTACTGAACAGTGGGATGTATATCGGGACGTGATTGTTACTGTGCAGTGGGAGGTATGTCGGGCCGTGATGGTTACTGTACAGTGGGAGTATGTCGGGCTGTGATGGTTACTGTACAGTGGGAGGTATGTCGGTCTGTGATGGTTAGTGTACAGTGTGCGGTTATTCGGTGTTTGATTGTTACTGTACAGTGGGAGGTATATCTGGCCGTGATGGTTGCTATACAGTGGGAGGTATGTCAGACCGTGATGGTTACTGTACAGTGGGAGGTATGTCTGGCCGTGATGGTTGCTATACAGTGGGAGGTATGTCGGGGTGTGATGGTTACTGTACAGTGGGAGATATGTCGGTGTGTGGGGGTAACTGTACAGTGGGAGGTATATCGGGGTGTGATGGTTACTGTCCAGTGTGAGGTATGTCGGGCCGTGATGGTTACTGTACAGTGGGAGGTATGTCTGGCCGTGACTGTTACCGTACAGTTGAAGGTATGTCGGGCAGTGATGGTTACTGTACAATGGGAGGTATGTCGGGGTGTCGTGGTAACTGTACAGTGAGAGGTATGTCAGACCGTGATGGTTACTGTGCAGTGGGAGGAATGTCTGGGTGTGATGGTTACTGTAGAGTGGGAGATATGTCGGTGTGTGGGGGTAACTGTACAGTGGGAGGTATATCGGGGTGTGATGGTTACTGTACAGTGTGAGGTATGTCGGTCCGTGATGGTTACTGTACAGTGGGAGGTATGTCCGGGTGCGATGGTTACTGTACAGTGGGAGGGATGTCGGGGTGTGGTGGTTACTGTACAGTGGGAGGAATGTCCGGGTGTGATGGTTACTGTACAGTGGGAGTTTTGACGGGGTGTGATGTTTACTGTACACTGGGAGGGATGTCGGGGTGTGGTGGTTACTGTACAGTGGGAGGTATGTCCGGGTGTGATGGTTACTGTACAGTGGGAGGTATATCAGGCCGTGATGCTTGCTGTACACTGGGAGGTATGTCAGACCGTGCTGGTTACTGTACAGTGGGAGGTATTTCTGGCCGTGACTGTTACCGTACAGTGGAAGGTATGTCGGGCAGTGATGTTTACTCTAAAGTGGGAGCTAATTCGGGGTGTCGTGGTAACTGTACAGTGAGAGGTATGACAGACCGTGATGGTTACTTTACAGTGGGAGGAATGTCAGGGTGTAATGGTTACTGTACAGTGGGAGATATGTCGGGGTGGGGTGGTAAGTGTACTGTGGGAGGTATGTCGGGGTGTGGTGGTTACTGTACAGTGGGAGGTATGTCGGGGTGTGATGGTTACTGAACAGTGGGATGTATATCGGGACGTGATTTTTACTGTGCAGTGGGAGGTATCTCGGGCCGTGATGGTTACTGTACAGTGGGAGTATGTCGGGCTGTGATGGTTAGTGTACATAGGAGGTATGTCGGTCTGTGATGGTTAGTGTACAGTGTGCGGTTATTCGGGGTGTGATGGTTACTGTACAGTGGGAGGTATGTCTG
This sequence comes from Chiloscyllium punctatum, assembly GCF_047496795.1. Taxonomy (NCBI): domain Eukaryota; kingdom Metazoa; phylum Chordata; class Chondrichthyes; order Orectolobiformes; family Hemiscylliidae; genus Chiloscyllium; species Chiloscyllium punctatum. Next base: position 56,451,555 of record NC_092754.1, on the reverse strand, counting down.
GCCGTGATGGTTGCTATACAGTGGGAGGTATGTCAGACCGTGATGGTTACTGTACAGTGGGAGGTATGTCTGGCCGTGATGGTTGCTATACCTTGGGAGGTATGTCGGGCTGTGATGGTCACTGTACAGTGGGAGGTATGTCGGGGTGTGATGGTTACTGTACAGTGGGAGATATGTCGGTGTGTGGGGGTAACTGTACAGTGGGATGTATATCGGGGAGTGAGGGTTACTGTACAGTGTGAGGTATGTCGGGCCGTGATGGTTACTGTACAGTGGGAGGTATGTCTGGCCGTGACTGTTACCGTACAGTGGAAGGTATGTCGGGCAGTGATGGTTACTCTAAAGTGGGAGGTATGTCGGGGTGTCGTGGTAACTGTACAGTGAGAGGTATGTCAGACCGTGATGGTTACTGTGCAGTGACAGGAATGTCTGGGTGTGATGGTTACTGTACAGTGGGAGATATGTCGGTGTGTGGGGGTAACTGTACAGTGGGAGGTATATCGGGGTGTGATGGTTACTGTACAGTGTGAGGTATGTCGGGCCGTGATGGTTACTGTACAGTGGGAGGTATGTCCGGGTGTGATGGTTACTGTACAGTGGGAGGGATGTCGGGGTGTGATGGTTACTGTACAGTGGGAGGTATGTCCGGGTGTGATGGTTACTGTACTACTGTACAGTGGGAGTTTTGACGGGATGTGATGTTTACTGTACACTGAGAGGGATGTCGGGGTGTGGTGGTTACTGTACAGTGGGAGGTATGTCGGGGTGTGATGGTTACTGTACAGTGGGAGGTATATCAGGCCGTGATGGTTACTGTACAGTGGGAGGTACGTCGGACGGTGATGGTTACTGTACAGTGGGAGGTATGTCGGGCTGTGATGGTTACTGTACAGTGAGAGTATGTCTGGCCGTGATGGTTGCTGTACAGTGGGGGGTATGTCAGACCGTGATGGTTACTCTACAGTGTGAGGTATGTCGGGCCGTGATGTTTACTGTACAGTGTGCGGTAAGTCGGGGTGTGATGGTTATTGTACAGTGGGAGGAATGTCAGGGTGTGATTGTTACTGTACAGTGGGAGGTATGTCGGTGTGTGGTGGTAACTGTAGAGTGGGAGGTATGTCGGGGTGTGATGGTTACTGTACAGTGTGAGGTATGTCGAGCCGTGATGGTTACTGTGCAGTGGTAGGTATGTCAGTTTGAGAAGGTTACTGTTCAGTGGGAGGTATGTCGGCGTGTGATGGTTACTGTACACGGGGAGATATGTCGGGGTGTGATGGTTACTGTACAGTGGGAGGTATGTCGGTGTGTGATGGTTACTGAACAGTGGGAGGTATATCGGGTCGTGATGGTTACTGTGCAGTGGGAGGTATGTCGGCGTGCGATGGTTACTGTACAGTGGAATGTATGTCGGCGTGTGATGGTTACTGTACAGTGAGAGGTATGTCAGACCGTGATGGTTACTGTACAGTGGGAGGAATGTCAGGGTGTGATGGTTACTGTACAGTGGGAGATATGTCGGGTTGTGGTGGTAACTGTACAGTGGAGGTATGTCGGGGTGTGATGGCTACTGTACAGTGTGAGGTATGTCGGGCCGTGATGGTTACTGTACAGTGGTAGGTATGTCGGGTAGTGATGGTTACTGTACAGTGGGAGGTATGTCGGGGTATGGTGGTTACTGTACGGTGGGAGATATGTCGGGGTGTGGTGGTAACTGTACAGTGGGAGGTATGTCGGGTTGTGATGGTTACTGTACAGTGTGAGGTATGTCAGGCCGTGATGGTTACTGTACAGTGGTAGGTATGTCGGGTAGTGATGGTTACTGTACAGTGGGAGGTATGTCGGGGTATGGTGGTTACTGTACAGTGGGAGGTATGTCGGGGTGTGATGGTTAATTAACAGTGGGAAGTATATCGGGACGTGATGGTTACTGTGCAGTGGGAGGTATGTCGGAACGTGATGGTTACTGTACAGTGGGAGGTATGTCGGGCTGTGATGGTTACTGTAGAGTGTGCGGTAATTCGGGGTGAGATGGTTACTGTACAGTGGGAGGTATGTCGGGGTGTGATGGTTACTGTACAGTGGGAGGTATGTCTGGCTGTGATGGTTACTGTACAGTGTGCGGTAATTCGGGGTGTGATGGTTACTGTACAGTGGGAGGTATGTCGGGGTGTGATGGTTAATTAACAGTGGGAAGTATATCGGGACGTGATGGTTACTGTACAGTGGGAGTTTGTCGGGCTGTGATGGTTACTGTACAGTGGGAGGTATGTCGGGCTGTGATGGTTGCTATACAGTGGGAGGTATGTCAGACCGTGATGTTTACTGTATAGTGGGAGGTATGTCTGGCCGTGATGGTTGCTATACAGTGGGAGGTATGTCGGGGTGTGATGGTTACTGTACAGTGGGAGATATGTCGGTGTGTGAGGGTAACTGTACAGTGGGAGGTATATCGGGGTGTGATGGTTACTGTACAGTGTGAGGTATGTCGGGCCGTGATGGTTACTGTACAGTGGGAGGTATGTCTGGCCTTGACTGTTACCGTACAGTGGAAGGTATGTCGGGCAGTGATGGTTACTGTAAAGTGGGCGGTATGTCGGGGTGTCGTGGTAACTGTACAGTGAGAGGTCTGTCAGACCGTGATGGTTACTGTGCAGTGGGAGGAATGTCTGGGTGTGATGGTTACTGTACAGTGGGAGATATGTCGGTGTGTGGGGGTAACTGTACAGTGGGAGGTATATCGGGGTGTGATGGTTACTGTACAGTGTGAGGTATGTCGGGCCGTGATGGTTACTGTACTGTGGGAGGTATGTCCGGGTGTGATGGTTACTGTACAGTGGTAGGGATGTCGGGGTGTGGTGGTTACTGTACAGTGGGAGGTATGCCCGGGTGTGATGGTTACTGTACAGTGGGAGTTTTGAAGGGGTGTGATGTTTACTGTACACTGGGAGGGATGTCGGGGTGTGGTGGTTACTGTACAGTGGGAGGTATGTCGGGGTGTGATGGTTACTGTACAGTGGGAGGTATATCAGGCCGTGATGCTTGCTGTACACTGGGAGGTATGTCAGACCGTGATGTTTACTGTACAGTGGGAGGTATGTCTGGCCGTGACTGTTACCGTACAATGGAAGGTATGTCGGGCAGTGATGTTTACTCTAAAGTGGGAGCTAATTCGGGGTGTCGTGGTAACTGTACTGTGAGAGGTATGTCAGACCGTGATGGTTACTGTACAGTGGGAGGAATGTCAGGGTGTGATGGTTACTGTACAGTGGGAGATATGTCGGGGTGGGGTGGTAAGTGTACTGTGGGAGGTATGTCGGGGTGTGGTGGTTACTGTACAGTGGGAGGTATGTCGGGGTGTGATGGTTACTGAACAGTGGGATGTATATCGGGACGTGATTGTTACTGTGCAGTGGGAGGTATCTCGGGCCGTGATGGTTACTGTACAGTGGGAGTATGTCGGGCTGTGATGGTTACTGTACAGTGGGAGGTATGTCGGTCTGTGATGGTTAGTGTCCAGTGTGCGGTTATTCGGGGTGTGATGGTTACTGTACACTGGGAGGTATGTCTGGCCGTGATGGTTGCTATACAGTGGGAGGTATGTCAGACCGTGATGGTTACTGTACAGTGGGAGGTATGTCTGGCCGTGATGGTTGCTATACAGTGGGAGGTATGTCGGGGTGTGATGGTTACTGTACAGTGGGAGATATGTCGGTGTGTGGGGGTAACTGTACAGTGGGAGGTATATCGGGGTGTGAGGGTTACTGTACAGTGTGAGGTATGTCGGCCCGTGATGGTCACTGTACAGTGTGAGGTATGTCTGGCCGTGACTGTTACCGTACAGTGGAAGGTATGTCGGGCAGTGATGGTTACTGTAAAGTGGGAGGTATGTCGGGGTGTCGTGGTAACTGTACAGTGAGAGGTATGTCGGGCCGTGATGGTTACTGTACAGTGGGAGGTATGTCCGGGTGTGATGGTTACTGTACAGTGGGAGGGATGTCGGGGAGTGGTGGTTACTGTACAGTGGGAGGTATGTCCGGGTGTGATGGTTACTGTACAGTGGGAGTTTTGACGGGGTGTGATGTTTACTGTACACTGGGAGGGATGTCGGGGTGTGGTGGTTACTGTACAGTGGGAGGTATGTCGGGGTGTGATGGTTACTGTACAGTGGGAGGTATATCAGGCCGTGATGGTTACTGTACAGTGGGAGGTACGTCGGACCGTGTTGGTTACTGTACAGTGGGAGGTATGTCGGGCTGTGATGGTTACTGTACAGTGAGAGTATGTCTGGCCGTGATGGTTGCTGTACAGTGGGGGGTATGTCAGACCGTGATGGTTACTGTACAGTGTGAGGTATGTCGGGCCGTGATGTTTACTGTACAGTGTGCGGTAAGTCGTGGTGTGATGGTTATTGTACAGTGGGAGGAATGTCAGGGTGTGATTGTTACTGTACAGTGGGAGGTATGTCGGTGTGTGGTGGTAACTGTAGATTGGGAGGTATGTCGGGGTGTGATGGTTACTGTACAGTGTGAGGTATGTCGAGCCGTGATGGTTACTGTGCAGTGGTAGGTATGTCAGTTTGAGAAGGTTACTGTTCAGTGGGAGGTATGTCGGCGTGTGATGGTTACTGTACAGGGGGAGTTATGTCGGGGTGTGATGGTTACTGTACAGTGGGAGGTATGTCGGTGTGTGATGGTTACTGAACAGTGGGAGGTATATCGGGTGGTGATGGTTACTGTGCAGTGGGAGGTATGTCGGCGTGCGATGGTTACTGTACAGTGGGAGGTATGTCGGGGTGTGATGGTTACTGTACTGTGAGAGGTATGTCAGACCGTGATGGTTACTGTACAGTGGGAGGAATGTCAGGGTGTGATGGTTACTGTACAGTGGGAGATATGTCGGGGTGTGGTGGTAACTGTACAGTGGGAGGTATGTCGGGGTGTGATGGCTACTGTACAGTGTGAGGTATGTCGGGCCGTGATGCTTACTGTACAGTGGTAGGTATGTCGGGTAGTGATGGTTACTGTACAGTGGGAGGTATGTCGGGGTATGGTGGTTACTGTACAGTGGGAGGTATGTCGGGGTGTGGTGGTAACTGTACAGTGGGAGGTATGTCGGGTTGTGATGGTTACTGTACAGTGTTAGGTATGTCAGGCCGTGATGGTTACTGTACAGTGGTAGGTATGTCGGGTAGTGATGGTTACTGTACAGTGGGAGGTATGTCGGGGTATGGTGGTTACTGTACAGTGGGAGGTATGTCGGGGTGTGATGGTTAATTAACAGTGGGAAGTATATCGGGACGTGATGGTTACTGTGCAGTGGGAGGTATGTCGGGGTGTGATGGTTACTGTACAGTGGGAGGTCTGTCTGGCTGTGATGGTTACTGTAGAGTGTGCGGTAATTCGGGGTGTGATGGTTACTGTACAGTGGGAGGTATGTCGGGGTGTGATTGTTAATTCACAGTGGGAAGTATATCGGGACGTGATGGTTACTGTACAGTGGGAGTATGTCGGGCTGTGATGGTTACTGTACAGTGGGAGGTATGTCGGGCTGTGATGGTTACTGTAGAGTGTGCGGTAATTCGGGGTGTGATGGTTACTGTACGGTGTGAGGTATGTCGGGCCGTGATGGTTACTGTACAGTGGTATGTATGTCGGGCCGTGATGTTTACTGTACAGTGGGAGGAATGTCTGGGTGTGATGGTTACTGTACAGTGGGAGATATGTCGGTGTGTGGGGGTAACTGTACAGTGCGAGGTATGTCGGGGTGTGATGGTTACTGTACAGTGTGAGGTATGCCGGTCCGTGATGGTTACTGTACAGTGGGAGGTATGTCCGGGTGTGATGGTTACTGTACAGTGGTAGGGATGTCGGGGTGTGGTGGTTACTGTACAGTGGGAGGTATGTCCGGCTGTGATGGTTACTGTACAGTGGGAGGGATGTCGGGGTGTGGTGGTTACTGTACAGTGGGAGGTATGTCCGGGTGTGATGGTTACTGTACAGTGGGAGGTTTGACGGGGTGTGATGTTTACTGTACAGTGGGAGGGATGTCGGGGTGTGGTGGTTACTGTACAGTGGGAGGTATGTCGGGGTGTGATGGTTACTGTACAGTGGGAGGTATATCAGGCCGTGATGGTTACTGTACAGTGGGAGGTATGTCGGTCCGTGATGGTTACTGTAGAGTGGGAGGTATGTCGGGCTGTGATGGTTACTGTACAGTGTGCGGTAATTCGGGGTGTGATGGTTACTGTACAGTGGGAGGTATATCAGGCCGTGATGCTTGCTGTACACTGGGTGGTATGTCAGACCTTGATGGTTACTGTACAGTGGGAGGTATGTCTGGCCGTGACTGTTACCGTACAGTGGAAGGTATGTCGGGCAGTGATGTTTACTCTAAAGTGGGAGCTAATTCGGGGTGTCGTGGTAACTGTACAGTGAGAGGTATGTCAGACCGTGATGGTTACTGTACAGTGGGAGGAATGTCAGGGTGTGATGGTTACTGTACAGTGGGAGATATGTCGGGGTGGGGTGGTAAGTGTACTGTGGGAGGTATGTCGGGGTGTGGTGGTTACTGTACAGTGGGAGGTATGTCGGGGTGTGATGGTTACTGAACAGTGGGATGTATATCGGGACGTGATTGTTACTGTGCAGTGGGAGGTATGTCGGGGTATGGTGGTTACTGTACAGTGGGAGGTATGTCGGGGTGTGATGGTTAATTAACAGTGGGAAGTATATCGGGACGTGATGGTTACTGTGCAGTGGGAGGTATGTCGGGGTGTGATGGTTACTGTACAGTGGGAGGTCTGTCTGGCTGTGATGGTTACTGTAGAGTGTGCGGTAATTCGGGGTGTGATGGTTACTGTACAGTGGGAGGTATGTCGGGGTGTGATTGTTAATTAACAGTGGGAAGTATATCGGGACGTGATGGTTACTGTACAGTGGGAGTATGTCGGGCTGTGATGGTTACTGTACAGTGGGAGGTATGTCGGACTGTGATGGTTACTGTAGAGTGTGCGGTAATTCGGGGTGTGATGGTTACTGTACGGTGTGAGGTATGTCGGGCCGTGATGGTTACTGTACAGTGGTATGTATGTCGGGCCGTGATGTTTACTGTACAGTGGGAGGAATGTCTGGGTGTGATGGTTACTGTACGGTGGGAGATATGTCGGTGTGTGGGGGTAACTGTACAGTGCGAGGTATGTCGGGGTGTGATGGTTACTGTACAGTGTGAGGTATGCCGGTCCGTGATGGTTACTGTACAGTGGGAGGTATGTCCGGGTGTGATGGTTACTGTACAGTGGTAGGGATGTCGGGGTGTGGTGGTTACTGTACAGTGGGAGGTATGTCCGGCTGTGATGGTTACTGTACAGTGGGAGGGATGTCGGGGTGTGGTGGTTACTGTTCAGTGGGAGGTATGTCCGGGTGTGATGGTTACTGTACAGTGGGAGGTTTGACGGGGTGTGATGTTTACTGTACAGTGGGAGGGATGTCGGGGTGTGGTGGTTACTGTACAGTGGGAGGTATGTCGGGGTGTGATGGTTACTGTACAGTGGGAGGTATATCAGGCCGTGATGGTTACTGTACAGTGGGAGGTATGTCGGTCCGTGATGGTTACTGTAGAGTGGGAGGTATGTCGGGCTGTGATGGTTACTGTACAGTGTGCGGTAATTCGGGGTGTGATGGTTACTGTACAGTGGGAGGTATATCAGGCCGTGATGCTTGCTGTACACTGGGTGGTATGTCAGACCTTGATGGTTACTGTACAGTGGGAGGTATGTCTGGCCGTGACTGTTACCGTACAGTGGAAGGTATGTCGGGCAGTGATGTTTACTCTAAAGTGGGAGCTAATTCGGGGTGTCGTGGTAACTGTACAGTGAGAGGTATGTCAGACCGTGATGGTTACTGTACAGTGGGAGGAATGTCAGGGTGTGATGGTTACTGTACAGTGGGAGATATGTCGGGGTGGGGTGGTAAGTGTACTGTGGGAGGTATGTCGGGGTGTGGTGGTTACTGTACAGTGGGAGGTATGTCGGGGTGTGATGGTTACTGAACAGTGGGATGTATATCGGGACGTGATTGTTACTGTGCAGTGGGAGGTATCTCGGGCCGTGATGGTTACTGTACAGTGGGAGTATGTCGGGCTGTGATTGTTAGTGTACAGTGGGAGGTATGTCAGTCTGTGTTGGTTAGTGTACAGTGTGCGGTTATTCGGGGTGTGATGGTTACTGTACAGTGGGAGGTATGTCTGGCCGTGATGGTTGCTATACAGTGGGAGGTATGTCGGCCTGTGATGGTCACTGTACAGTGGGAGGTATGTCGGGGTGTGATGGTTACTGTACCGTGGGAGATATGTCGGTGTGTGGGGTTAACTGTACAGTGGGAGGTATATCGGGGTGTGATGGTTACTGTACAGTGGGAGGTATGTCCGGGTGTGATGGTTACTGTACAGTGGGAGGGATGTCGGGGTGTGGTGGTTACTGTACAGTGGGAGGTATGTCCGGGTGTGATGGTTACTCTACAGTGGGAGTTTTGACGGGGTGTGATGTTTACGGTACAGTGGGAGGGATGTCGGGGTGTGGTGGTTACTGTACAGTGGGAGGTATGTCGGACCGTGATGGTTACTGTACAGTGGGAGGTATGGAGGGCTGTGATGGTTACTGTACAGTGAGAGTATGTCTGGCCGTGATGGTTGCTGTACAGTGGGGGCTAAGTCAGTCCGTGATGGTTACTGTACAGTGTGAGGTATGTCGGGCCGTGATGTTTACTGTACAGTGTGCGGTAAGTCGTGGTGTGATGGTTATTGTAGAGTGGGAGGAATGTCAGGGTGTGATTGTTACTGTACAGTGGGAGGTATGTCGGTGTGTGGTGGTAACTGTAGAGTGGGAGGTATGTCGGCGTGTGATGGTTACTGTACAGGGGGAGTTATGCCGGGGTGTGATGGTTACTGTACAGTGGGAGGTATGTCTGGCCGTGACTGTTACCGTACAGTGGAAGGTATGTCGGGCAGTGATGGTTACTGTAAAGTGGGAGGTATGTCGGGGTGTCGGGGTAACTGTACAGTGAGAGGTATGTCAGACCGTGATGGTTACTGTGCAGTGGGAGGAATGTCTGGGTGTGATGGTTACTGTACAGTGGGAGATATGTCGGTGTGTGGGGGTAACTGTACAGTGGGAGGTATATCGGGGTGTGATGGTTACTGTACAGTGTGAAGTATGTCGGGCCGTGATGGTTACTGTACAGTGGGAGGTATGTCCGGGTGTGATGGTTACTGTACAGTGGGAGGGATGTCGGGGTGTGGTGGTTACTGTACAGTGGGAGGTATGTCCGGGTGTGATGGTTACTCTACAGTGGGAGTTTTGACGGGGTGTGATGTTTACGGTACAGTGGGAGGGATGTCGGGGTGTGGTGGTTACTGTACAGTGGGAGGTATGTCGGACCGTGATGGTTACTGTACAGTGGGAGGTATGGAGGGCTGTGATGGTTACTGTACAGTGAGAGTATGTCTGGCCGTGATGGTTGCTGTACAGTGGGGGCTAAGTCAGTCCGTGATGGTTACTGTACAGTGTGAGGTATGTCGGGCCGTGATGTTTACTGTACAGTGTGCGGTAAGTCGTGGTGTGATGGTTATTGTAGAGTGGGAGGAATGTCAGGGTGTGATTGTTACTGTACAGTGGGAGGTATGTCGGTGTGTGGTGGTAACTGTAGAGTGGGAGGTATGTCGGCGTGTGATGGTTACTGTACAGGGGGAGTTATGCCGGGGTGTGATGGTTACTGTACAGTGGGAGGTATGTCAGTGTGTGATGGTTACTGAACAGTGGGAGGTATATCGGGTCGTGATGGTTACTGTGCAGTGGGAGGTATGTCGGCGTGCGATGGTTACTGTACAGTGGGAGTTATGTCGGGGTGTGATGGTTAATGTACAGTGGGAGGTATATCGGGCCGTGATGGTTACTGTACAGTGCGAGGTATGTCTGGCCATGATGGTTACTGTACAATGGGAGGTATGTCGGGGTGTGATGGTTGCTGTACAGGGGGAGGTACATCGGGCCGTGATGGTTACTGTACAGTGGGAGTATGTCGGTCTGTGATGGTAACTGTACAGTGGGAGGTATGTCGGTCCGTGATGGTTACTTTACAGTGGGATGTATGTCGGGATGTGATGGTTACTGTACAGTGTGCGGTAATTCGGGGTGTGATGTTTAATGTACAGTGGTAGGTATGTCGGACCGTGATGGTTACTGTACAGTGTGAGGTATGTCGGGTCGTGATGGTTAATGTACAGTGGGAGGTATGTCGGGCCGTGATGGTTATTGTACAGTGGGAGGCATGTCGGGGTGCGATGGTTACTGTACAGTGGGAGGTATGTCGGGGTGTGATGGTTACTGTACAGTGGGAAGGTATATCAGGCCGTGATGGTTACTGTACAGTGGGTAGTATGTCGGGCCGTGATGGTTACTGTACAGAGGGAGGTATGTCGGTCCGTGATGGTTACTGTACAGTGGGAGGTATGTCGGGCTGTGATGGTTACTGTACAGTGTGCCGTAATTCGGGGTGCGATGGTTACTGTACAGTGGGAGGTATGTCGGGGTGTGATGGTTACTGTACAGTGGGAGGTATATCAGGCCGTGATGGTTACTGTACAGTGGGAGTATATCGGTCTGTGATGGTGACTGTACAGTGGGAGGTATGTCGGTCCGTGATGGTTTTGTACAGTGGGAGGTATGTCGGGCTGTGATGGTTACTGTACAGTGTGCGGTAATTCGGGGTGTGATGGTTACTGTACAGTGGGAGGTATGTCTGGGCGTGATTCTTGCTGTACACTGGGAGGTATGTCAGACCGTGATGGTTACTGTACAGTGGGAGGTATGTCTGGCCGTGACTGTTACCGTACAGTGGAAGGCATGTCGGGCAGTGATGGTTACTCTAAAGTGGGAGCTATGTCGGGGTGTCGTGGTAACTGTACAGTGAGAGGTATGTCAGACCGTGATGGTTACTGTATAGTGGGAGGTATATCGTGCCGTGATGGTTACTGTACAGTGGGAGGAATGTCAGGGTGTGATGGTTACTGTACAGTGGGAGATATGTCGGGTTGTGGTGGTAACTGTATAGTTGGAGGCATGTCGGTTTGTGATGGTTACTGTACAGTGTGAGGTATGTTGGGCCGTGATGGTTACTGTACAGTGGTAGGTATGTCGGATTGTGATGGTTACTGTACAGTGGGAGGTATGTCGGGGTGTGGTGGTTAGTGTACAGTGGGAGGTATGTCGGGGTGTGATGGTTACTGAACAGTGGGATGTATATCGGGACGTGATGGTTACTGTGCATTGGGAGGTATGTCTGGCTGTGATGGTTACTGTACAGTGGGAGTATGTCGGGCTGTGATGGTTACTGTACAGTGGGAGGTATGTCGGGCTGTGATGGTTACTGTACAGTGTGCGGTAATTCGGGGTGTGATGGTTACTGTACAGTGGGCGGTATGTCTGGCCGTGATGCTTGCTGTACAGTGGGAGGTATGTCAGACCGTGATGGTTACTGTACAGTGGGAGGTATGTCGGGCCGTGATGGTTACTGTACAGTGTGCGGTAAGTTGGGGTGTGATGGTTATTGTATAGTGGGAGGAATGTCAGTGTGTGATGGTTACTGTACAGTGGGAGGTATGTCGGTGTGTGTTGCTAACTGTACAGTGGGAGGTATGTCGGGGTTTGATGGTTACTCTACAGTGGGAGGGATGTCAGGGTGTGAAGGTTACTGTATAGTGAGAGGTATGTCGGGGTGTGATGGTTACTGTACAGTGGGAGGTATATCGGTGTGTGTTGGTATCTGTACAGTGGGAGGTATGTCGGGGTTTGATGGTTACTCTTCAGTGGGCGATATGTCTGGCCGTGATGCTTGCTGTACAGTGGGAGGTATGTCAGACCGTGATGGTTAGTGTACAGTGGGAGGTATGTCGGGCCGTGATGTTTACTGTACAGTGGGAGGTATGTCTGGCCGTGATGGTTGCTGTACTGTGTGAGGTATGACAGACCGTGATAGTCACTGTACAGTGGGAGCTATGTTCAGCCGTGACTGTTACCGTACAGTGGAAGATATGTCGGGCAGTGATGGTTACTCTAAAGTGGGAGGTATGTCGGTGTGTCGTGGTAACTGTACAGTGAGAGGTATGTCAGACCGTGATGGTTACTGGAGAGTGGGAGGTATGTCGGGCCGTGATGGTTACTGTACAGTGGGAGGAATGTATGGGTGTGATGGTTACTGTACAGTGGGAGATATGTCGGTGTGTGATGGTTACTGTACAGTGTGAGGTATGTCGGGCCGTGATGGTTATTGTACAGTGGTAGGTATTTCCGGGTGTGATGGTTACTGTACAGTGGGAGGTTTGACGGGGTGTGATGGTTACTGTACAGTGGGAGGGATGTCGGGGTGTGGTGGTTACTGTACAGTGGGAGGTATATCAGGCCGTGATGGTTACTGTACAGTGGGAGGTAGGTCGGACCGTGATGGTTACTGTACAGTGGGAGGTATGTCGGACTGTGATGTAACTGTACAGTGTGCGGTAAGTCGGGCTGTAATGGTTGCTGTACAGTGAGAGTATGTCGGCCTGTGATGGTTACTGTACAGTGGGAGGTATGTCGGGCCGTGATAGTTACTGTATAGTGGGAGGTATGTCGGACTGTGATGCTTACTGTACAGTGTGCGGTAAGTCGGGGTGTGATGGTTAATGTACTGTAGGAGGTATGTCTGGCCGTGATGGTTGCTGTACAGTGGGGGGTATGTCAGACCGTGGTGGTTACTGCATAGTGTGAGGTATGTCGGGCCGTGATGTTTACTGTACAGTGTGCGGTAAGTCGGGGTGTGATGGTTATTGTACAGTGAGAGGAATGTCAGAGTGTGATTGTTACTGTACAGTGGGAGGTATGTCGGCGTGTGATGGTTACTGTACAGTGGGAGGTATGTCGCGGTGTGATGGTTACTGTATAGTGTGAGGTATGTCGGGCCGTGATGGTTACTGTACAGTGGTAGGTATGTCGGGGTGTGATGGTTACTGTAGAGTGGGAGGTATATCGGGTCGTGATGGTTACTGTGCAGTGGGAGGTATGTCGGTGTGTGATGGTTACTGTACAGTGGGAGGTATGTCGGACTGTGATGGTTACTGTACAGTGGGAGGTATATCGGGTCGTGATGGTTACTGTACAGTGGGAGGTATGTCGGGGTGCGATGGTTACTGTGCAGTGGGAGGTATGTCGGGGTGTGATGGTTACTGTACAGTGGGAGGTATATCGGGCCGTGATGGTTACTGTACAGTGGGAGGTATGTCGGACCGTGATGGTTACTGTACAGTGTGAGGTATGTCGGGTCGTGATGGTTACTGTGCCGTGGGAGGTATGTCGGGCCGTGATGGTTACTGTACAGTGGGAGGTATGTCGGGCCGTGATGGTTACTGTACAGTGGGAGGTATGTCGGCGTGTGATGGTTACTGTACTTTGGGAGGTATGTCGGGGTGTGGTGGTAACTGTACAGTGGGAGGTATGTCGGGGTGTGATGGTTACTGTACAGTGTGAGGTGTGTCGGGCCGTGAGGGTTACGGTACAGTGGTAGGTATGTCGAGTTGTGACGGTTACTGTACAGTGGGAGGTATGTCGGGGTGCGATGGTTACTGTACAGTGGGCGGTATGTCGGGGTGTGATGGTTACTGTACAGTGGGAGGTATATCGGGCCGTGATGGTTACTGTACAGTGGGAGGTATGTCGGACCGTGATTGTTACTGTACAGTGTGAGGTATGTCGGGTCGTGATGGTTACTGTGCCATGGGAGGTATGTCGGGCCGTGATGGTTACTGTACAGTGGGAGTATGTCGGTCTGTGATGGTTACTGTACAGTGGGAGGTATGTCGGTCCGTGATGGTTACTGTACAGTGTGCGGTAATTCGGGTTGTGATTGTTACTGTACAGTGTGCGGTAATTCGGGTTGTGATTGTTACTGTACAGTGGGAGGAATGTCGGGCCGTGATGGTTACTGTACAGTGGGAGTATGTCGGTCTGCGATGGTTACTGTACATTGGGAGTATGTCGGTCTGTGATGGTTAATGTACAGTGGGAGATATATCGGGCTGTGATGGTTACTGTACAGTGTGCGGTAATTCGGGTTGTGATTGTTACTGTACAGTGGGAGGAATGTCGGGTTGTGATGGTTACTGCACAGTGGGAGGTATGTCGGGCTGTGATGGTTACTGTATTTTGTGCGGTAATTCGGGTTGTGATGGTTACTGTACAGTGGGAGGTATGTCGGGGTGTGATGGTTACTGTACAGTGGGAGGTATGTCTGGCCGTGATGAATGCTGTACAGTGTGAGGTATGTCAGACCGTGATAGTCACTGTACAGTGGGAGCTATGTTCAGCCGTGACTGTTACCGTACAGTGGAAGATATGTCGGGCAGTGATGGTTACTCTAAAGTGGGAGGTATGTCGGTGTGTCGTGGTAACTGTACAGTGAGAGGTATGTCAGACCGTGATGGTTACTGGAGAGTGGGAGGTATGTCGGGCCGTGATGGTTACTGTACAGTGGGAGGAATGTCTGGGTGTGATGGTTACTGTACAGTGGGAGATATGTCGGTGTGTGGTGGTAACTGTACAGTGTGTGGTATGTCGGGCCGTGATGGTTATTGTACACTGGTAGGTATTTCCGGGTGTGATGGTTACTGTACAGTGGGAGGTTTGACGGGGTGTGATGGTTACTGTACAGTGGGAGGGATGTCGGGGTGTGGTGGTTACTGTACAGTGGGAGGTATATCAGGCCGTGATGGTTACTGTACAGTGGGAGGTATGTCGGACCGTGATGGTTACTGTACAGTGGGAGGTATGTCGGACTCTGATGCTTACTGTACAGTTTTCGGTAAGTCGGGCTGTAATGGTTGCTGTACAGTGAGAGTATGTCGGGCTATGATGGTTACTGTACAGTGGGAGGTATGTCGGGCCGTGATAGTTACTGTACAGTTGGAGGTATGTCGGACTGTGATGCTTACTGTACAGTGTGCGGTAAGTCGGGGTGTGATGGTTAATGTACAGTGGGAGGTATGTCTGGCCGTGATGGTTGCTGTACAGTCGGGGGTATGTCAGACCGTGGTGGTTACTGTACAGTGTGAGGTATGTCGGGCCGTGATGTTTAGTGTACAGTGTGCGGTAAGTCGGGGTGTGATGGTTATTGTACAGTGGGAGGAATGTCAGGGTGTGATTGTTACTGTACAGTGGGAGGTATGTCGGCGTGTGATGGTTACTGTACAGTGGGAGGTATGTCGGGGTGTGATGGTTACTGTACAGTGTGAGGTATGTCGGGCCGTGATGGTTACTGTACAGTGGTAGGTATTTCGGGGTGTGATGGTTACTGTACAGTGGGAGGTATATCGGGTCGTGATGGTTACTGTGCAGTGGGAGGTATGTCGGGGTGCGATGGTTACTGTACAGTGGGAGGTATGTCGGACTGTGATGGTTACTGTACAGTGGGAGGTATATCGGGTCGTGATGGTTACTGTACAGTGGGAGGTATGTCGGGGTGCGATGGTTAATGTGCAGTGGGAGGTATGTCGGGGTGTGATGGTTACTGTACAGTGGGAGGTATATCGGGCCGTGATGGTTACTGTACAGTGGGAGGTATTTCGGACCGTGATGGTTACTGTACAGTGGGAGGTATGTCGGGTCGTGATGGTTACTGTGCAGTTGGAGGTATGTCGGGCCGTGATGGTTACTGTACAGTGGGAGGTATGTCGACGTGTGATGGTTACTGAACTGTGGGAGGTATGTCGGGGTGTGGTGGTAACTGTACAGTGGGAGGTATGTCGGGTTGTGATGGTTACTGTACAGTGTGAGGTATGTCGGGCCGTGATGGTTACTGTACAGTGGTAGGTATGTCGGGTTGTGATGGTTACTGTACAGTGGGAGGTATGTCGGTGTGTGATGGTTACTGTACAGTGGGAGGTATGTCGGGCCGTGATGGTTACTGTACAGTGGGAGGTATATCCGTGATGGTTACTGTACAGTGGGAGGTATGTCGGACCGTGATTGTTACTGTACAGTGTAAGGTATGTCGGGTCGTGATGGTTACTGTGCCATGGGAGGTATGTCGAGCCGTGATGGTTACTGTACAATGGGAGTATGTCGGTCTGTGATGGTTACTGTACAGTGGGAGGTATGTCGGGCAATGATGGTTACTGTAGAGTGTGCGGTAATTCGGGTTGTGATGGTTACTGTACTGTGTGAGGTATGTCGGGCCGTGATGGTTACTGTACAGTGTGCGGTAAGTCGGGGTGTGATGGTTATTGTACAGTGGGAGGAATGTCAGGGTGTGATTGTTACTGTACAGTGGGAAGTATGTCGGCGTGTGATGGTTACTGTACAGTGGGAGGTATGTCGGGGTGTGATGGTTACTGTACAGTGGGAGATATGTCGGGGTGTGGTGGTAACTGCACAGTGGGAGGTATGTCAGACCGTGGTGGTTACTGTACGGTGTGAGGTATGTTGGGCCGTGATGTTTACTGTACAGTGTGCGGTAAGTCGGGGTGTGATGGTTATTGTACAGTGGGAGGAATGTCAGGGTGTGATTGTTACTGTACAGTGAGAGGTATGTCGGCGTGTGATGGTTACTGTACAGTGGGAGGTATGTCGGGGTGTGATGGTTACTGTACAGTGTGAGGTAGATCGGGTCGTGATGGTTACTGTACAGTGGTAGGTATGTCGGGGTGTGATGGTTACTCTATAGTGGGAGGTATATCGGGTCGTGATGGTTACTGTGCAGTGGGAGGTATGTCGTGGTGCGATGGTTACTGTACAGTGGGAGGTATGTCGGACTGTGATGGTTACTGTACAGTGGGAGGTATATCGGGTCGTGATGGTTACTGTACAGTGGGAGGTATGTCGGGGTGTGATGGTTACTGTACAGTGGGAGGTATGTCTGGCCGTGATGGTTGCTGTACAGTGTGAGGTATGTCAGACCGTGATAGTCACTGTACAGTGGGAGCTATGTTCAGCCGTGACTGTTACCGTACAGTGGAAGATATGTCGGGCAGTGATGGTTACTCTAAAGTGGGAGGTATGTCGGTGTGTCGTGGTAACTGTACAGTGAGAGGTATGTCAGACCGTGATGGTTACTGGAGAGTGGGAGGTATGTCGGGCCGTGATGGTTACTGTACAGTGGGAGGAATGTCTGGGTGTGATGGTTACTGTACAGTGGGAGATATGTCGGTGTGTGGTGGTAACTGTACAGTGTGTGGTATGTCGGGCCGTGATGGTTATTGTACACTGGTAGGTATTTCCGGGTGTGATGGTTACTGTACAGTGGGAGGTTTGACGGGGTGTGATGGTTACTGTACAGTGGGAGGGATGTCGGGGTGTGGTGGTTACTGTACAGTGGGAGGTATATCAGGCCGTGATGGTTACTGTACAGCGGGAGGTATGTCGGACCGTGATGGTTACTGTACAGTGGGAGGTATGTCGGACTCTGATGCTTACTGTACAGTTTTCGGTAAGTCGGGCTGTAATGGTTGCTGTACAGTGAGAGTATGTCGGGCTATGATGGTTACTGTACAGTGGGAGGTATGTCGGGCCGTGATAGTTACTGTACAGTTGGAGGTATGTCGGACTGTGATGCTTACTGTACAGTGTGCGGTAAGTCGGGGTGTGATGGTTAATGTACAGTGGGAGGTATGTCTGGCCGTGATGGTTGCTGTACAGTCGGGGGTATGTCAGACCGTGGTGGTTACTGTACAGTGTGAGGTATGTCGGGCCGTGATGTTTAGTGTACAGTGTGCGGTAAGTCGGGTTGTGATGGTTATTGTACAGTGGGAGGAATGTCAGGGTGTCATTGTTACTGTACAGTGGGAGGTATGTCGGCGTGTGATGGTTACTGTACAGTGGGAGGTATGTCGGGGTGTGATGGTTACTGTACAGTGTGAGGTATGTCGGGCCGTGATGGTTACTGTACAGTGGTAGGTATTTCGGGGTGTGATGGTTACTGTACAGTGGGAGGTATATCGGGTCGTGATGGTTACTGTGCAGTGGGAGGTATGTCGGGGTGCGATGGTTACTGTACAGTGGGAGGTATGTCGGACTGTGATGGTTACTGTACAGTGGGAGGTATATCGGGTCGTGATGGTTACTGTACAGTGGGAGGTATGTCGGGGTGCGATGGTTACTGTGCAGTGGGAGGTATGTCGGGGTGTGATGGTTACTGTACAGTGGGAGGTATATCGGGCCGTGATGGTTACTGTACAGTGGGAGGTATTTCGGACCGTGATGGTTACTGTACAGTGTGAGGTATGTCGGGTCGTGATGGTTACTGTGCAGTTGGAGGTATGTCGGGCCGTGATGGTTACTGTACAGTGGGAGGTATGTCGGCGTGTGATGGTTACTGAACTGTGGGAGGTATGTCGGGGTGTGGTGGTAACTGTACAGTGGGAGGTATGTCGGGGTGTGATGGTTACTGTACAGTGTGAGGTATGTCGGGCCGTGATGGTTACTGTACAGTGGTAGGTATGTCGGGTTGTGATGGTTACTGTACAGTGGGAGGTATGTCGGTGTGTGATGGTTACTGTACAGTGGGAGGTATGTCGGGCCGTGATGGTTACTGTACAGTGGGAGGGTTATCCGTGATGGTTACTGTACAGTGGGAGGTATGTCGGACCGTGATTGTTACTGTACAGTGTAAGGTATGTCGGGTCGTGATGGTTACTGTGCCATGGGAGGTATGTCGAGCCGTGATGGTTACTGTACAATGGGAGTATGTCGGTCTGTGATGGTTACTGTACAGTGGGAGGTATGTCGGGCAATGATGGTTACTGTAGAGTGTGCGGTAATTCGGGTTGTGATGGTTACTGTACTGTGTGAGGTATGTCGGGCCGTGATGGTTACTGTACAGTGTGCGGTAAGTCGGGGTGTGATGGTTATTGTACAGTGGGAGGAATGTCAGGGTGTGATTGTTACTGTACAGTGGGAAGTATGTCGGCGTGTGATGGTTACTGTACAGTGGGAGGTATGTCGGGGTGTGATGGTTACTGTACAGTGGGAGATATGTCGGGGTGTGGTGGTAACTGCACAGTGGGAGGTATGTCAGACCGTGGTGGTTACTGTACGGTGTGAGGTATGTCGGGCCGTGATGTTTACTGTACAGTGTGCGGTAAGTCGGGGTGTGATGGTTAATGTACAGTGGGAGGAATGTCAGGGTGTGATTGTTACTGTACAGTGAGAGGTATGTCGGCGTGTGATGGTTACTGTACAGTGGGAGGTATGTCGGGGTGTGATGGTTACTGTACAGTGTGAGGTAGATCGGGTCGTGATGGTTACTGTACAGTGGTAGGTATGTCGGGGTGTGATGGTTACTCTATAGTGGGAGGTATATCGGGTCGTGATGGTTACTGTGCAGTGGGAGGTATGTCGGGGTGCGATGGTTACTGTACAGTGGGAGGTATGTCGGACTGTGATGGTTACTGTACAGTGGGAGGTATATCGGGTCGTGATGGTTACTGTACAGTGGTAGGTATGTCGGGGTGCGATGGTTACTGTGCAGTGTGAGGTATGTCGGGGTGTGATGGTTACTGTACAGTGTGAGGTATGTCGGGTCGTGATGGTTACTGTGCCGTGGGAGGTATGTCGGGCCGTGATGGTTACCGTACAGTGGGAGGTATATCGGGCCGTGATGGTTACTGTACAGTGGGAGGTATGTCGGGGTGTGGTGGTAACTGTACAGTGGGAGGTATATCGGGCCGTGATGGTTACTGTACAGTGGGAGTATGTCGGTCTGTGATGGTTACTGCACAGTGGGAGGTATGTCGGTCCGTGATGGTTACTGTACAGTGGGAGGTATGTCGGGCTGTGATGGTTACTGTACAGTGTGCGGTAATTCGGGTTGTGATGGTTACTGTACAGTGGGACGTATGTCAGGGCATGATTCTTGCTGTACAGTGGGAGGTATGTCAGACCGTGATGGTTACTGTAAAGTGGGAGGTATGTCTGGCCATCACTGTTACCCTACAGTGGAAGGTATGTCGGGCAGTGATGGTTTCTCTAAAATGGGAAGTATGTCGTGTTGTCGTGGTAACTGTACAGTGAGAGGTATGTCAGACCGTGATGGTTACTGTATAGTGGGAGGTATGTCGGGCCGTGATGGTTACTGTACAGTGGGAGGAATGTCAGGGTGTGATGGTTACTGTTCAGTGGGAGATATGTCGGGGTGTGGTGGTAACTGTACAGTGGGAGGTATGTCGGGTTGTGATGGTTACTGTACAGTGTGAGGTATGTCGGGCCGTGATGGTTACTGTACAGTGGTAGGTATGTCGGGTTGTGATGGTTACTGTACAGTGGGAGGTATGTCCGGGTGTGATGGTTACTGTACAGTGGGAGGTATGTCGGGGTGTGATGGTTACTGTACAGTGGGAGGGATGTCGGAGTGTGGTGGTTACTGTACAGTGGGAGGTATGTCGGGGCGTGATGGTTACTGAACAGTGGGATGTATATCGGGACGTGATGGTTACTGTGCAGTGGGAGGTATTTTGGAACGTGATGGTTACTGTACAGTGGGAGGTATGTCTGGCTGTGATGGTTACTGTACAGTGGGTGTTATGTCGGGCTGTGATGGTTACTGTACAGTGTGCGGTAATTCGGGATGTGATGGTTAATGTACAGTGGGCGGAATGTCTGGCCGTGATGTTTGTTGTACAGTGGGAGGTATGTCAGACCGTGATGGTTACTGTAAAGTGGGAGGTATGTCGGGGTGTGTTGGTAACTGTACAGTGGGAGGTACGTCGGGCGGTGATGGTTACTGTACAGTGTGCGGTAAGTCGGGCCGTGATGGTTACTGTACAGTGGGAGGAATGTCTGGGTGTGATGTTTACTGTACAATGGGAGATATGTCGGTGTGTGGTGGTAACTGTACAGTGTGAGGTATGTCTGGCCGTGATGGTTATTGTACAGTGGTAGGTATTTCCGGGTGTGATGGTTACTGTACAGTGGGAGGTTTGACGGGGTGTGATGGTTACTGTACAGTGGGAGGGATGTCGGGGTGTGGTGGTTACTGTACAGTGGGAGGTATATCAGGCCGTGATGGTTACTGTACAGTGGGAGGTATGTCGGACCGTGATGGTTACTGTACAGTGTGCGGTAAGTCGGGCTGTAATGGTTGCTCTACAGTGAGAGTATGTCGGGCTGTGATGGTTACTGTACAGTGGGAGGTATGTCGGGCCGTGATAGTTACTGTACAGTGGGAGGTATGTCGGACTGTGATGCTTACTATACAGTGTGCGGTAAGTCGGTGTGTGATGGTTACTGAACAGTGGGATGTATATCGGGACGTGATGGTTACTGTGCAGTGGGAGTTATTTTGGAACGTGATGGTTACTGTACAGTGGGAGGTATGTCTGGCTGTGATGGTTACTGTACAGTGGGAGGTATGTCGGGCTGTGATGGTTACTGTACAGTGTGCGGTAATTCGGGGTGTGATGGTTAATGTACAGTGGGCGGAATGTCTGGCCGTGATGTTTGCTGTACAGTGGGAGGTATGTCAGACCGTGATGGTTACTGTAAAGTGGGAGGTATGTCGGACTGTGATGCTTACTGTACAGTGTGCGGTAAGTCGGGCTGTAATGGTTGCTCTACAGTGAGAGTATGTCGGGCTGTGATGGTTACTGTACAGTGGGAGGTATGTCGGGCCGTGATAGTTACTGTACAGTGGGAGGTATGTCGGACTGTGATGCTTACTATACAGTGTGCGGTAAGTCGGTGTGTGATGGTTACTGAACAGTGGGATGTATATCGGGACGTGATGGTTACTGTGCAGTGGGAGTTATTTTGGAACGTGATGGTTACTGTACAGTGGGAGGTATGTCGGGCTGTGATGGTTACTGTACAGTGTGCGGTAATTCGGGATGTGATGGTTAATGTACAGTGGGCGGAATGTCTGGCCGTGATGTTTGCTGTACAGTGGGAGGTATGTCAGACCGTGATGGTTACTGTACAGTGGGAGGTATGTCGGGGTGTGGTGGTAACTGTACAGTGGGAGGTATTTCGGGCGGTGATGGTTACTGTACAGTGTGCGGTAAGTCGGGGTGTGATGGTTATTGTACAATGGGAGGAATGTCAGGGTGTGATGGTTACTGTACAGTGGGAGATATGTCGGTGTGTGGGGGTAACTGTACAGTGGGAGGTATGTCGGGGTGTGATGGTTACTGTGCAGTGGGAGGTATGTCGGACCGTGATGGTTACTGTACAGTGTGAGGTATGTCGGGTCGTGATGGTTACTGTACAGTGGGAGGTATGTCGGGCCGTGATTGATATTGTACAGTGGGAGGTATGTCGGGGTGCGATGTTTATGTACAGTGGGAGGTATGTCGGGGTGTGATGGTTACTGTACAGTGGGAGGTATATCGGGCCGTGATGGTTACTGTACAGTGGGTGGTATGTCGGACCGTGATGGTTACTGTACAGTGGGAGGTATGTCTGGCCGTAATAGTTACTGTACAGTGTGAGGTATGTCGGGCCGTGATGGTTACGGTGCAGTTGGAGGTATGTCGTGTCGTGATGGTTATTGTACCGTGGGAGGTATGTCGGGGTGTGATGTTTACTGTACAGTGGGAGGTATATCGGGCCGTGATGGTTACTATACAGTGGGAGGTATGTCGGGCCGTGATGGTTACTGTACAGTGGGAGGTATGTCGGGCCGTGATGGTTACTGTACAGTGGTAGGTATGTCGGGTTGTGATGGTTACTGTACAGTGGGAGGTATGTCGGTGTGTGATGGTTACTGTACAGTGGGAGGTATGTCGGGCCGTGATGGTTACTGTACAGTGGGAGGTATATCCGTGATGGTTACTGTACAGTGGGAGGTATGTCGGACCGTGATTGTTACTGTACAGTGTGAGGTATGTCGGGTCGTGATGGTTACTGTGCCATGGGAGGTATGTCGAGCCGTGATGGTTACTGTACAATGGGAGTATGTCGGTCTGTGATGGTTACTGTACAGTGGGAGGTATGTCGGGCAATGATGGTTACTGTAGAGTGTGCGGTAATTCGGGTTGTGATGGTTACTGTACTGTGTGAGGTATGTCGGGCCGTGATGGTTACTGTACAGTGGTGGGTATGTCGGGCCGTGATGTTTACTGTACAGTGTGCGGTAAGTCGGGGTGTGATGGTTATTGTACAGTGGGAGGAATGTCAGGGTGTGATTGTTACTGTACAGTGGGAAGTATGTCGGCGTGTGATGGTTAATGTACAGTGGGAGGTATGTCGGGGTGTGATGGTTACTGTACAGTGGGAGATATGTCGGGGTGTGGTGGTAACTGCACAGTGGGAGGTATGTCAGACCGTGGTGGTTACTGTACGGTGTGAGGTATGTCGGGCCGTGATGTTTACTGTACAGTGTGCGGTAAGTCGGGGTGTGATGGTTATTGTACAGTGGGAGGAATGTCAGGGTGTGATTGTTACTGTACAGTGAGAGGTATGTCGGCGTGTGATGGTTACTGTACAGTGGGAGGTATGTCGGGGTGTGATGGTTACTGTACAGTGTGAGGTAGATCGGGTCGTGATGGTTACTGTACAGTGGTAGGTATGTCGTGGTGTGATGGTTACTGTATAGTGGGAGGTATATCGGGTCGTGATGGTTACTGTGCAGTGGGAGGTATGTCGGGGTGCGATGGTTACTGTACAGTGGGAGGTATGTCGGACTGTGATGGTTACTGTACAGTGGGAGGTATATCGGGTCGTGATGGTTACTGTACAGTGGGAGGTATGTCGGGGTGCGATGGTTACTGTGCAGTGTGAGGTATGTCGGGGTGTGATGGTTACTGTACAGTGTGAGGTATGTCGGGTCGTGATGGTTACTGTGCCGTGGGAGGTATGTCGGGCCGTGATGGTTACTGTACAGTGGGAGGTATGTCGGGCCGTGATGGTTACTGTACAGTGGGAGGTATGTCGGCGTGGGATGATTACTGTACTGTGGGAGGTATGTCGGGGTGTGGTGGTAACTGTACAGTGGGAGGTATATCGGTCCGTGATGGTTACTGTACAGTGGGAGTATGTCGGTCTGTGATGGTTACTGCACAGTGGGAGGTATGTCGGTCCGTGATGGTTACTGTACAGTGGGAGGTATGTCGGGCTGTGATGGTTACTGTACAGTGTGCGGTAATTCGGGTTGTGATGGTTACTGTACAGTGGGACGTATGTCAGGGCATGATTCTTGCTGTACAGTGGGAGGTATGTCAGACAGTGATGGTTACTGTAAAGTGGGAGGTATGTCTGGCCATCACTGTTACCCTACAGTGGAAGGTATGTCGGGCAGTGATGGTTTCTCTAAAATGGGAAGTATGTCGTGTTGTCGTGGTAACTGTACAGTGAGAGGTATGTCAGACCGTGATGGTTACTGTATAGTGGGAGGTATGTCGGGCCGTGATGGTTACTGTACAGTGGGAGGAATGTCAGGGTGTGATGGTTACTGTACAGTGGGAGATATGTCGGGGTGTGGTGGTAACTGTACAGTGGGAGGTATGTCGAGTTGTGATGGTTACTGTACAGTGTGAGGTATGTCGGGCCGTGATGGTTACTGTACAGTGGTAGGTATGTCGGGTTGTGATGGTTACTGTACAGTGGGAGGTATGTCCGGGTGTGATGGTTACTGTACAGTGGGAGGTATGTCGGGGTGTGATGGTTACTGTACAGTGGGAGGGATGTCGGAGTGTGGTGGTTACTGTACAGTGGGAGGTATGTCGGGGTGTGATGGTTACTGAACAGTGGGATGTATATCGGGACGTGATGGTTACTGTGCAGTGGGAGGTATTTTGGAACGTGATGGTTACTGTACAGTGGGAGGTATGTCTGGCTGTGATGGTTACTGTACAGTGGGTGTTATGTCGGGCTGTGATGGTTACTGTACAGTGTGCGGTAATTCGGGATGTGATGGTTAATGTACAGTGTGCGGAATGTCTGGCCGTGATGTTTGTTGTACAGTGGGAGGTATGTCAGACCGTGATGGTTACTGTAAAGTGGGAGGTATGTCGGGGTGTGGTGGTAACTGTACAGTGGGAGGTATGTCGAGTTGTGATGGTTACTGTACAGTGGGAGGAATGTCTGGGTGTGATGTTTACTGTACAATGGGAGATATGTCGGAGTGTGGGGGTAACTGTACAGTGTGAGGTATGTCGGGCCGTGATGGTTATTGTACAGTGGTAGGTATTTCCGGGTGTGATGGTTACTGTACAGTGGGAGGTTTGACGGGGTGTGATGGTTACTGTACAGTGGGAGGGATGTCGGGGTGTGGTGGTTACTGTACAGTGGGAGGTATATCAGGCCGTGATGGTTACTGTACAGTGGGAGGTATGTCGGACCGTGATGGTTACTGTACAGTGGGAGGTATGTCGGACTGTGATGCTTACTGTACAGTGTGCGGTAAGTCGGGCTGTAATGGTTGCTCTACAGTGAGAGTATGTCGGGCCGTGATAGTTACTGTACAGTGGGAGGTATGTCGGACTGTGATGCTTACTATACAGTGTGCGGTAAGTCGGTGTGTGATGGTTACTGAACAGTTGGATGTATATCGGGACGTGATGGTTACTGTGCAGTGGGAGTTATTTTGGAACGTGATGGTTACTGTACAGTGGGAGGTATGTCTGGCTGTGATGGTTCCTGTACAGTGGGAGGTATGTCGGGCTGTGATGGTTACTGTACAGTGTGCGGTAATTCGGGATGTGATGGTTAATGTACAGTGGGCGGAATGTCTGGCCGTGATGTTTGCTGTACAGTGGGAGGTATGTCAGACCGTGATGGTTACTGTAAAGTGGGAGGTATGTCGGGGTGTGGTGGTAACTGTACAGTGGGAGGTATGTCGGGCGGTGATGGTTACCGTACAGTGTGCGGTAAGTCGGGGTGTGATGGTTATTGTACAATGGGAGGAATGTCAGGGTGTGATGGTTACTGTACAGTGGGAGGTATGTCGGTGTGTGTTGGTAACTGTACAGTGGGAGGTATGTCGGGCCGCGATAGTTACTGGAGAGTGGGAGGTATGTCGGGCCGTGATGGTTACTGTACAGTGGGAGGAATGTCTGGGTGTGATGGTTACTGTACAGTGGGCGATATGTCGGTGTGTGGTGGTAACTGTACAGTGTGAGGTATGTCGGGCCGTGATGGTTATTGTACAGTGGTAGGTATTTCCGGGTGTGATGGTTACTGTACAGTGGGAGGTTTGACGGGGTGTGATGGTTACTGTACAGTGGGAGGGATGTGGGGGTGTGGTGGTTACTGTACAGTGGGAGGTATATCAGGCCGTGATGGTTACTGTACAGTGGGAGGTATGTCGGACCGTGATGGTTACTGTACAGTGGGAGGTATGTCGGACTGTGATGCTTACTGTACAGTGTGCGGTAAGTCGGGCTGTAATGGTTGCTCAACAGTGAGAGTATGTCGGGCTGTGATGGTTACTGTACAGTGGGAGGTATGTCGGGCCGTGATAGTTACTGTACAGTGGGAGGTATGTCGGACTGTGATGCTTACTGTACAGTGTGCGGTAAGTCGTGGTGTGATGGTTAATGTACAGTGGGAGGTATGTCTGGCCGTGATGGTTGCTGTACAATGGGGGGTATGTCAGGCCGTGGTGGTTACTGTACAGTGTGACGTATGTCGGGCCATGATGTTTAGTGTACAGTGTGCGGTAAGTCGGGGTGTGATGGTTATTGTACAGTGGGAGGAATGTCAGGGTGTGATTGTTACTGTACAGTGGGAGGTATGTCGGTGTGTGATGGTTACTGTACAGTGGGAGGATTGTCGGGGTGTGATGGTTACTGTACAGTGTGAGGTATGTCGGGCCGTGATGGTTACTGTACAGTGGTAGGTATGTCGGGGTGTGATGGTTACTGTACATTGGGAGGTATATCGGGTCGTGATGGTTACTGTGCAGTGGGAGGTATATCGGGGTGCGAAAGTTACTGTACAGTGGGAGGTATGTCGGACTGTGATGGTTACTGTACAGTGGGAGGTATATCGGGTCGTGATGGTTACTGTACAGTGGTAGGTATGTCGGGGTGCGATGGTTACTGTGCAGTGGGAGGTATGTCGGGGTGTGATGGTTACTGTACAGTGGGAGGTATATCGGGCCGTGATGGTTACTGTACAGTGGGAGGTATGTCGGACCGTGATGGTTACTGTACAGTGTGAGGTATGTCGGGTCGTGATGGTTACTGTGCCGTGGGAGGTATGTCGGGCCGTGATGGTTACTGTACAGTGGGAGGTATGTCGGGCCGTGATGGTTACTGTACAGTGGGAGGTATGTCGGCATGTGATGGTTACTGAACTGTGGGAGGTATGTCGGGGTGTGGTGGTAACTGTACAGTGGGAGGTATGTCGGGGTGTGATGGTTACTGTACAGTGTGAGGTATGTCGGGCCGTGATGGTTACTGTACAGTGGTAGGTATGTCGGGTTGTGATGGTTATTGTACAGTGGGAGGTATGTCGGGGCGCGATGGTTACTGTACAGTGGGAGGTATGTCGGGGAATGATGGTTACTGTACAGTGGGAGGTATATCGGGCCGTGATGGTTACTGTACAGTGGGAGGTATGTCGGTCCGTGATTGTTACTGTACAGTGTGAGGTAGGTCGGGTCGTGATGGTTACTGTGCCGTGGGAGGTATGTCGAGCCGTTATGGTTACTGTAGAGTGGGAGTATGTCGGTCTGTGATGGTTACTGTACAGTGGGAGGTATGTCGGGGTGTGATGGTTACTGTACAGTGGGAGGTATGTCGGGCTGTGATGGTTACTGTACAGTGTGCGGTAATTCGGGTTGTGATGGTTACTGTACAGTGGGAGGTATGTCAGGGCGTGATTCTTACTGTACAGTGGGAGGTATGTCAGACCGTGATGGTTACTGTAAAGTGGGAGGTATGTCTGGCCGTCACTGTTACCCTACAGTGGAAGGT
This sequence comes from Chiloscyllium punctatum, assembly GCF_047496795.1. Taxonomy (NCBI): domain Eukaryota; kingdom Metazoa; phylum Chordata; class Chondrichthyes; order Orectolobiformes; family Hemiscylliidae; genus Chiloscyllium; species Chiloscyllium punctatum. The sequence continues at coordinate 56,423,625 of NC_092754.1, read as the reverse complement.
ATGTCGGGCAGTGATGGTTACTCTCAAGTGGGAAGTATGTCGGGGTGTCGTGGTAACTGTACAGTGAGAGGTATGTCAGACCGTGATGGTTACTGTATAGTGGGAGTTATGTCGGGCCGTGATGGTTACTGTACAGTGGGAGGAATGTCAGGGTGTGATGGTTACTGTACAGTGGGAGATATGTCGGGGTGTGGAGGTAACTGTACAGTGGGAGGTATGTCGGGGTGTGATGGTTACTGTACATTGTGAGGTATATCGGGTCGTGATGGTTACTGTGCAGTGGGAGGTATATCGGGGTGCGGTGGTTACTGTACAGTGGGAGGTATGTCGGACTGTGATGGTTACTGTACAGTGGGAGGTATATCGGGTCGTGATGGTTACTGTACAGTGGTAGGTATGTCGGGTTGCGATGGTTACTGTGCAGTGGGAGGTATGTCGGGGTGTGATGGTTACTGTACAGTGGGAGGTATGTCGGACCGTTATGGTTACTGTACAGTGTGAGGTATGTCGGGTCGTGATGGTTACTGTGCCGTGGGAGGTATGTCGGGCCGTGATGGTTACTGTACAGTGGGAGGTATGTCGGGCCGTGATGGTTACTGTACAGTGGGAGGTATGTCGGCGTGTGATAGTTACTGAACTGTGGGAGGTATGTCGGGGTGTGGTGGTAACTGTACAGTGGGACATATGTCGGGGTGTGATGGTTACTGTACAGAATGAGGTATGTCGGGCCGTGATGGTTACTGTACAGTGGAAGGTATGTCGGGTTGTGATGGTTACTGTACAGTGGGAGGTATGTCGGGGTGCGATGGTTACTGTACAGTGGGAGGTATGTCGGGGAATGATGGTTACTGTACAGTGGGAGGTATATCGGGCCGTGATGGTTACTGTACACTGGGAGGTATGTCAGACCGTGATTGTTACTGTACAGTGTGAGGTATGTCGGGCTGTGATGGTTACTGTACAGTGTGCGGTAATTCGGGTTGTGATGGTTACTGTACAGTGGGAGGTATGTCGGGGTGTGATGGTTACTGTACAGTGGGAGGTATGTCAGGGCGTGATTCTTACTGTACAGTGGGAGGTATGTCAGACCGTGATGGTTACTGTAAAGTGGGAGGTATGTCTGGCCGTCACTGTTACCCTACAGTGGAAGGTATGTCGGGCAGTGATGATTACTCTAAAGTGGGAAGTATGTCGGGGTGTCGTGGTAACTGTACAGTGAGAGGTATGTCAGACCGTGATGGTTACTGTATAGTGGGAGTTATGTCGGGCCGTGATGGTTACTGTACAGTGGGAGGTATGTCGGGGTGTGATGGTTACTGTACAGTGGGAGGTATATCGGGCCGTGATGGTTACTGTACAGTGGGAGGTATGTCGGACCGTTATGGTTACTGTACAGTGTGAGGTATGTCGGGTCGTGATGGTTACTGTGCCGTGGGAGGTATGTCGGGCCGTGATGGTTACTGTACAGTGGGAGGTATGTCGGGCCGTGATGTTTACTGTACAGTGGGAGGTATGTCGGCGTGTGATAGTTACTGAACTGTGGGAGGTATGTCGGGGTGTGGTGGTAACTGTACAGTGGGACATATGTCGGGGTGTGATGGTTACTGTACAGTATGAGGTATGTCGGGCCGTGATGGTTACTGTACAGTGGAAGGTATGTCGGGTTGTGATGGTTACTGTACAGTGGGAGGTATGTCGGGGTGCGATGGTTACTGTACAGTGGGAGGTATGTCGGGGAATGATGGTTACTGTACAGTGGGAGGTATATCGGGCCGTGATGGTTACTGTACAGTGGGATGTATGTCGGACCGTGATTGTTACTGTACAGTGTGAGGTATGTCGGGTCGTGATGGTTACTGTGCCGTGGGAGGTACGTCGAGCCGTGATGGTTACTGTACAGTTGGAATATGTCGGTCTGTGATGGTTACTGTACAGTGGGAGATTTGTCGGTCCGTGTTGGTTACTGTACAGTGGGAGTATGTCGGTCTGTGATGGTTACTGTACAGTGGGAGGTATATCGGGCCGTGATGGTTACTGTAGAGTGGGAGTATGTCGGTCTGTGATGGTTACTGCACAGTGGGAGGTATGTCGGGGTGTGATGGTTCCTGTACAGTGGGAGGTATGTCAGACCGTGATGGTTACTGTAAAGTGGGAGGTATGTCTGGCCGTCACTGTTACCCTACAGTGGAAGGTATGTCGTGCAGTGATGATTAATCTAAAGTGGGAAGTATGTCGGGGTGTCGTGGTAACTGTACAGTGAGAGGTATGTCAGACCGTGATGGTTACTGTATAGTGGGAGTTATGTCGGGCCGTGATGGTTACTGTACAGTGGGAGGAATGTCAGGGTGTGATGGTTACTGTACAGTGTGAGATGTGTCGGGGTGTGGTGGTAACTGTACCGTGGGAGGTATGTCGGGTTGTGATGGTTACTGTACAGTGTGAGGTATGTCGGGCCGTGATGGTTACTGTACAGTGGTAGGTATGCCGGGCCGTGATGTTTACTGTACAGTGTGCGGTAAGTCGGGGTGTGATGGTTATTGTACAGTGGGAGGAATGTCAGGGTGTGATTGTTACTGTACAGTGGGAAGTATGTCGGCGTGTGATGGTTACTGTACAGTGGGAGGTATGTCGGGGTGTGATGGTTACTGTACAGTGGGAGATATGTCGGGGTGTGGTGGTAACTGTACAGTGGGAGGTATGTCGGGTAGTGATGGTTACTGTACAGTGGGGGGTATGTCAGACCGTGGTGGTTACTGTACAGTGTGAGGTATGTCGGGCCGTGATATTAACTGGACAGTGTGCGGTAAGTCGGGGTATGATGGTTATTGTACATTGGGAGGAATGTCAGGGTGTGATTGTTACTGAACAGTGGGAGGTATGTCGGCGTGTGATGGTAACTGTACAGTGGGAGGTATGTCGGGGTGTGATGGTTACTGTACAGTGTTAGGTATGTCGGGCCGTGATGGTTACTGTACAGTGGTAGGTATGTCGGGGTGTGATGATTACTGTACAGTGGGAGGTATATCTGGTCGTGATGGTTACTGTGCATTGGGAGGTATGTCGGAGTGCGATGGTTACTGTACAGTGGGAGGTATGTCGTACTGTGATGGTTAATGTACAGTGGGAGGTATATCGGGTCGTGATGGTTACTGTACAGTGGGAGGTATGTCGGGTGCGATGGTTACTGTGCAATGGGAGGTATGTCGGGGTGTGATGGTTACTGTACAGTGGGAGGTATATCGGGCCGTGATGTTTACTGTACAGTGGGAGGTATGTCGGACCGTGATGGTTACTGTACAGTGTGAGGTATGTCGGGTCGTGATGGTTACTGTATAGTGGGAGGTATGTCGGGCCGTGATGGTTACTGTACAGTGTGAGGAATGTCAGGGTGTGATGGTTACTGTACAGTGGGAGATATGTCGGGGTGTGGTGGTAACTGTACAGTGGGAGGTATGTCGGGTTGTGATGGTTACTGTACAGTGTGAGGTATGTCGGGCCATGATGGTTACTGTACAGTGGTAGGTATGTCGGGTTGTGATTGTTACTGTACAGTGGGAGGTATGTCCGGGTGTGATGGTTACTGTACAGTGGGAGGGATGTCGGAGTGTGGTGGTTACTGTACAGTGGGAGGTATGTCGGGGTGTGATGGTTTCTGAACAGTGGGATGTATATCGGGACGTGATGGTTACTGTGCAGTGGGAGGTATTTCGGAACGTGATGGTTACTGTACAGTGGGAGGTATGTCTGGCAGTGATGGTTACTGTACAGTGGGAGGTATGTCGGGCTGTGATGGTTACTGTACAGTGTGCGGTAATTCGGGATGTGATGGTTACTGTACAGTGGGCGGAATGTCTGGCCGTGATGTTTGCTGTACAGTGGGAGGTATGTCAGACCGTGATGGTTACTGTAAAGTGGGAGGTATGTCGGGGTGTGGTGGTAACTGTACAGTGGGAGGTATGTCGGGCGGTGATGGTTACTGTACAGTGTGCGGTAAGTCGGGGTGTGATGGTTATTGTACAGTGGGAGGAATGTCAGGGTGTGCTGGTAACTGTACAGTGGGAGGTATGTCGGGCCGTGATAGTTACTCTACAGTGGTAGGTATGTCAGGGTATGATGGTTACTGTATAGTGGGAGGTGTGTCGCGCTGTGATGGTTACTGTACAGTGGGAGGTATGTCGGGTCGTGATGGTTACTGTACAGTGGGAGTATGTCGGTCTGTGATGGTTACTGTACAGTGGGAGGTATGTCGGTCCGTGATGGTTACTGTACCCTGGGAGTATGTCGGTCTGCGATGGTTCCTGTACAGTGGGAGGTATGTCTATCCGTGATGGTTACTGTACAGTGGGAGGTATGTCGGGCTGTGATGGTTACTGTACAGTGTGCGGTAATTCGGGTTGTGATGGTTACTGTACAGTGGGAGGTATGTCAGGGCGTGATTCTTGCTGTACAGTGGGAGGTGTGTCAGACCGTGATGGATACTGTAAAGTGGGAGGTATGTCTGGCCATCACTGTTACCCTACAGTGGAAGGTATGTCGGGCAGTGATGGTTACTCTAAAGTGGGAAGTATATCGGGGTGTCGTGGTAACTGTGCCGTGGGAGGTATGTCAGACCGTGATGGTTACTGTATAGTGGGAAGTATGTCGGGCCGTGATGGTTACTGTACAGTGGGAGGAATGTCAGGGTGTGATGGTTAATGTCCAGTGGGAGATATGTCGGACTGTGGTGGTTACTGTACAGTGGGAGGTATGTCGGTTTGTGATGGTTACTGTACAGTGTGAGGTATGTCGTGCCGTGATGGTTACTGTACAGTGGTAGGTATGTCGGGTTGTGATGGTTACTGTACAGTGGGAGGTATGTCCGGGTGTGATGGTTACTGTACAGTGGGAGGTATGTCGGGGTGTGATGGTTACTGTACAGTGGGAGGGATGTCGGAGCGTGGTGGTTACTGCACAGTGGGAGGTATGTCGGGGTGTGATGGTTACTGAACAGTGGGATTTATATCGGGACGTGATGGTTACTGTGCAGTGGGAGGTATTTCGGGCCGTGATGCTTAATGTACATTGGGAGGTATGTCGGGGTGTGATGGTTACTGTACAGTGGGAGGTATGTCGGGGTGTGGTGGTTACTGTACAGTGGGAGGTATGTCGCGTTGTGATGGCTACTGTACAGTGGGAGGTAAGTCTGGGTGTGATGGTTACTATGCCGTGGGAGGTATGTCGGGATGTGATGGTTACTGTACAGTGGGAGGTATGTCGGGGTATGGTGGTTACTTTACAGTGGGAGGTATGTAGGGTTGCGATGGTTACTGTACAGTGAGGGGTATGTCGGGCTGTAATGGTTACTGTACAGTGAGGGGTATGTCTGGCTGTGATGGTTACTGTACCGTGGGAGGTATGTCGGGGTGTGATGGTTACTGTACAGTGTGAGGTATGTCGGGCAGTAATGTTTACTGTACCGTGGGAGATATGTCGGGGTGTGATGGTTACTGTACAGTGTGAGGTATGTCAGACTGCGATGGTTACTGTACAGTGGGAGGTATGTCGGGCCGTGATGGTTACTGTACAGTGGGAGCTATGTCAGACCGTGATGGTTACTGTACAGTGGGAGGGATGTCGGGGTGCGATGGTTACTGTACAGTGGGAGGAATATCGGACCGTGATAGTTACTATACAGTGGGAGGTATGTCGGGCCCTGATGGTTACTGTACAGTGGGAGCTATGTCAGACCGTGATGGTTACTGTACAGTGGGAGGGATGTCGGGCTGTGATGGTTACTGTACAGTGGGAGGTAGGTCGGGCCGTGATGGTTACTGTACAGTGGGAGGAATGTCGGGTTGTGATGTTTACTGCACAGTGGGAGGTATGTCGGGCTGTGATGGTTACTGTATTTTGTGCGGTAATTCGGGTTGTGATGGTTACTGTACAGTGGGAGGTATGTCGGGGTGTGATGGTTTCTGTACAGTGGGAGGTATGTCTGGCCGTGATGGTTGCTGTACAGTGTGAGTTATATCAGACCGTGATAGTCACTGTACAGTGGAAGCTATGTTCAGCCGTGACTGTTACCGTACAGTGGAAGATATGTCGGGCAGTGATGGTTACTCTAAAGTGGGAGGTATGTCGGTGTGTCGTGGTAACTGTACAGTGAGAGGTATGTCAGACCGTGATGGTTACTGGAGAGTGGGAGGTATGTCGGGCCGTGATGGTTACTGTACAGTGGGAGGAATGTCTGTGTGTGATGGTTACTGTACAGTGTGAGGTATGTCGTGCCGTGATGGTTACTGTACAGTGGTAGGTATGTCGGGTTGTGATGGTTACTGTACAGTGCGAGGTATGTCCGGGTGTGATGGTTACTGTACAGTGGGAGGTATGTCGGGGTGTGATGGTTACTGTACAGTGGGAGGTATGTCGGGGTGTGATGGTGACTGAACCGTGGGATGTATATCGGGACGTGATGGTTACTGTGCAGTGGGAGGTATTTCGGAACGTGATAGTTACTGTACAGTGGGAGGTATGTCTGGCTGTGATGGTTACTGTACAGTGGGAGGTATGTCGGTCTGTGATGGTTACTCTACAGTATGCGGTAATTCGGGATGTGATGGTTACTGTACAGTGGGCGGTATGTCTGGCCGTGATGTTTGCTGTACAGTGGGAGGTATGTCAGACCGTGATGGTTACTGTAAAGTGGGAGGTATGTCGGGGTGTGGTGGTAACTGTACAGTGGGAGGTATGTCGGGCCGTGATGGTTACTGTACAGTGTGCGGTAAGTCGGGATGTGATGTTTATTGTACAGTGGGAGGAATGTCAGGGTGTGATGGTTACTGTACAGTTGAAGGTATGTCGGTGTGTGTTGGTAACTGTACAGTGGGAGGTATGTCGGGCCGTGATAGTTACTCTACAGTGGTAGGTATGTCAGTGTGTGATGGTTACTGTATAGTGGGAGGTATGTCCCGGTGTGATGGTTACTGTACAGTGGGAGGTATGTCGTGGTGTGATGGTTACTGTACAATGTGAGGTATGTCGGAGTGTGATGGTTACTGTACCGTGGGAGGTATGTCGGGCCGTAATGGTTACTGTACTGTGGGAGGTATGTCGGGGTGTGATGGTTACTGTACAGTGTGAGGTATGTCAGACCGTGATGGTTACTGTAGAGTGGAGGTATGTCTGGCTGTGTTGGTTACTGTGCAGTGGGAGGTATGTCGGACCGTGATGGTTACTGTACAGTGCGAGGTATGTCGGGGTGTGATGGTTACTGTACAGTTGGAGGTATGTTGGGCCGTGATGCTTACTGTACAGTGGGAGGTATGTCGGGCCGTGATGGTATCTGTACAGTAGGAGGTATGTCGGGGTGTGATGGTTACTGTATAGTGGGAGTTATATTGGGCCGTGATGTTGCTGTACATTGGGAGGTATGTCAGACTTTGATGGTTACTGTACAGAGGGAGGTAAGTCGGGCCGTGACGGTTACTTTACAGAGGGAGGTATGTCGGGCGGTGACGGTTACTGTACAGTGGTAGGTATGTCGGGTTGTGATGGTTACTGTACAGTGGGAGGTATGTCGGGCCGAGATGGTTACTGTACAGTGGGAGGTATGTCGGGGTGCGATGGTTACTGTACCGTGGGAGGTATGTCGGGGTGTGATGGTTACTATACCGCGGGAGTTATGTCGGGCTGTGATGGTTACTGTACAGTGGGAGGTATGTCAGTCCGTGATGGTTACTGTACAGTGGGAGGTATGTCGGACCGTAATGGTTACTGTACAGTGGGAGGTATGTCTGGCCGTGATGGTTACTGTACAGTTGGAGGTATGTTGGGCCGTGATGCTTACTGTACAGTGGGAGGTATGTCGGGCCGTGATGCTTAATGTACATTGGGAGGTATGTCGGGCCGTGATGGTAACTGTACAGTTGGAGGAATGTCGGGGTGTGATGGCTACTGTACAGTGGGAGGTATGTCGGGGTGTGGTGGTTACTGTACAGTGGGAGGTATGTCGCGTTGCGATGGCTACTGTACAGAGGGAGGTAAGTCGGGGTGTGATGGTTACTATGCAGTGGGAGGTATGTCGGGGTGTGATGGTTACTGTACAGTGGGAGGTATGTCGGCGTATGGTGGTAACTTTACAGTGGGAGGTATGTAGGGTGTAATGGTTACTGTACAGTGAGGGGTATGTCTGGCTGTGATGATTACTGTACCGTGGGAGGTATGTCGGGGTGTGATGGTTACTGTACAGTGGGAGGTATGTCGGGCCGTGATGGTTACTGTACAGTGGGAGTTATGTCGGGGTGTGATGGTTACTGTACCGTGGGAGATATGACGGGGTGTGATGGTTACTGTACAGTGTGAGGTATGTCAGACCGTGATGGTTACTGTACAGTGGGAGGTATGTCGGGCCGTGATGGTTACTGTACAGTGGGAGTTATGTCGGGGTGTGATGGTTACTGTACCGTGGGAGATATGACGGGGTGTGATGGTTACTGTACAGTGTGAGGTATGTCAGACCGTGATGGTTACTGTACAGTGGGAGGTATGTCGGGCCGTAATGGTTACTGTACCGTGGGAGATATGTCGGGGTGTGATAGTTACTGTACAGTGTGAGGTATGTCAGACCACGATGGTTACTGTACAGTGGGAGGTATGTCGGACCGTGATGGTTACTGTACAGTGGGAGCTATGTCAGACCGTGATGGTTACTGTACAGTGCGAGATATGTCGGGCCGTGATGGTTACTGTACAGTGGGAGGTATGTCGGGCTGTGATGGTTACTGTACATTGGGAGGGATGTCGGGGTGCGATGGTTACTGTACAGTGGGAGGAATATCGGACCGTGATAGTTACTGTACAGTGGGAGGTATGTCTGGCCGTGATGGTTACTGTACGTTTGGAGTATGTCGGGCTGTGATGGTTACTGTACAGTGGGAGGTAGGTCGGGCCGTGATGGTTACTGTACAGTGGGAGGAATGTCGGGTTGTGATGTTTACTGCACAGTGGGAGGTATGTTGGGCTGTGATGGTTACTTTATTTTGTGCGGTAATTCGGGTTGTGATGGTTACTGTACAGTGGGAGGTATGTCGGGGTGTGATGGTTACTGTACAGTGGGAGGTATGTCTGGCCGTGATGGTTGCTGTACAGTGTGAGGTATGTCAGACCGTGATAGTCACTGTACAGTGGGAGCTATGTTCAGCCGTGACTGTTACCGTACAGTGGAAGATATGTCGGGCAGTGATGGTTACTCTAAAGTGGGAGGTATGTCGGTGTGTCGTGGTAACTGTACAGTGAGAGGTATGTCAGACCGTGATGGTTACTGGAGAGTGGGAGGTATGCCGGGCCGTGATGGTTACTGTACAGTGGGAGATATGTCGGTGTGTGGTGGTAACTGTACAGTGTGAGGTATGTCGGGCCGTGATGGTTATTGTACAGTGGTAGGTATTTCCGGGTGTGATGGTTACTGTACAGTGGGAGGTTTGACGGGGTGTGATGGTTACTGTACAGTGGGAGGGATGTCGGGGTGTGGTGGTTACTGTACAGTGGGAGGTATATCAGGCCGTGATGGTTACTGTACAGTGGGAAGTATGTCGGACTGTGATGATTACTGTACAGTGTGCGGAAAGTCGGGGTGTGATGGTTAATGTACAGTGGGAGGTATGTCTGGCCGTGATGGTTGCTGTACAGTGGGGGGTATGTCAGACCGTGGTGGTTACTATACAGTGCGAGGTATGTCGGGCCGTGATGGTTACTGTACAGAGGTAGGTATGTCAGGTTGTGATGGTTACTGTACAGTGGGAGGTATGTCGGGGTGCGATGGTTACTGTACAGTGGGAGGTATGTCGGGGTGTGATGGTTACTGTACAGTGCGAGGTCTGTCAGACCGTGATGGTTGCTGTACAGTGGGAGGTATGTCGGGCTGTGATGGTTACTGTGCAGTGGGAGGTATGTCGGACCGTGATGGTTACTGTACAGTGCGAGGTATGTCGGGGTGTGATGGTTATTGTACAGTTGGAGGTATGTCGGGGTGCGATGGTTACTGGACAGTGGGAGGTATGTCGGGGTGTGATGGTTACTGTACCATGGGAGTTATGTCGCGCTGTGATGGTTACTGTACAGTGGGAGGTATGTCAGTCCGTGATGGTTACTGTACAGAGGGAGGTATGTCAGTCCGTGATGGTTACTGTACAATGGGAGGTATGTCGGACCGTGATGGTTACTGTACAGTGGGAGGTATGTCTGGCCGTGATGGTTACTGTACAGTTGGAGGTATGTTGGGCCGTGATGGTTACTGTACAGTGGGAGGTATGTCGGGCCGTGATGGTTGCTGTACATTGGGAGGTATGTTGGGCCGTGATGCTTACTGTACAGTGGGAGGTATGTCGGGCCGTGATGCTTACTGTACAGTGGGAGGTATGTCGGGCCGTGATGGTAACTGTACAGTCGGAGGTATGTCGGGGTGTGATGGTTACTGTGCAGTGGGAGGTATGTCGGGGTGTGGTGTTTACTGTACAGTGGGAGGTATGTCGCGTTGTGATGGCTACTGTACAGTGGGAGGTAAGTCGGGGTGTGATGGTTACTGTACAGTGGGAGGTATGTCGGGGTATGGAGGTTAATTTATAGTGGGAGGTATGTAGCGGTGCGATGGTTAATGTACAGTGAGGGGTATGTCGGGCTGTAATGGTTACTGTACAGTGAGGGGTATGACTGGCTGTGATGGTTACTGTACAGTTGGAGGTATGTCAGGCCGTGATGGTTACTGTACAGTGAGGGTTATGTCGGGGTGTGATGGTTACTGTACAGTGGGAAGTATGTCGGGGTGTGATGGTTACTGTACAGTGAGGGGTATGTCTGGCCGTGATGGTTACTGGACAGTGGGAGGTATGTCGGGGTGTGATGGTTACTGTACAGTGGGAAGTATGTCGGGGTGTGATGGTTACTGTACAGTGAGGGGTATGTCTGGCCGTGATGGTTACTGTACAGTTGGAGGTATGTTGGGCCGTGATGCTTACTGTACAGTGGGAGGTATGTCGGGCCGTGATGGTTGCTGTACATTGGGAGGTATGTTGGGCCGTGATGCTTACTGTACAGTGGGAGGTAAGTCGGGCCGTGATGCTTACTGTACAGTGGGAGGTATGTCGGGCCGTGATGGTAACTGTACAGTCGGAGGTATGTCGGGGTGTGATGGTTACTGTGCAGTGGGAGGTATGTCGGGGTGTGGTGTTTACTGTACAGTGGGAGGTATGTCGCGTTGTGATGGCTACTGTACAGTGGGAGGTAAGTCGGGGTGTGATGGTTACTGTACAGTGGGAGGTATGTCGGGGTATGGTGGTTAATTTATAGTGTGAGGTATGTAGCGGTGCGATGGTTAATGTACAGTGAGGGGTATGTCGGGCTGTAATGGTTACTGTACAGTGAGGGGTATGACTGGCTGTGATGGTTACTGTACAGTTGGAGGTATGTCAGGCCGTGATGGTTACTGTACAGTGAGGGGTATGTCGGGGTGTGATGGTTACTGTACAGTGGGAAGTATGTCGGGGTGTGATGGTTACTGTACAGTGAGGGGTATGTCTGGCCGTGATGGTTACTGGACAGTGGGAGGTATGTCGGGGTGTGATGGTTACTGTACAGTGGGAAGTATGTCGGGGTGTGATGGTTACTGTACAGTGAGGGGTATGTCTGGCCGTGATGGTTACTGTACAGTTGGAGGAATGTCAGGCCGTGATGGTTACTGTACAGTGAGGGGTATGTCGGGGTGTGATGGTTACTGTACCGTGGGAGATATGACGGGGTGTGATGGTTACTGTACAGTGTGAGGTATGTCAGACCGTGATGGTTACTGTACAGTGGGAGGTATGTCGGGCCGTAATGGCTACTGTACCGTGGGAGATATGTCGGGGTGTGATAGTTACTGTACAGTGTGAGGTATGTCAGACCGCGATGGTTACTGTACAGTGGGAGGTATGTCGGACCGTGATGGTTACTGTACAGTGGGAGCTATGTCAGACCGTGATGGTTACTGTACAGTGCGAGATATGTCGGGCCGTGATGGTTACTGTACAGTGGGAGGTATGTCGGGCTGTGATGGTTACTGTACAGTGGGAGGGATGTCGGGGTGCGATGGTTACTGTACAGTGGGAGGAATATCGGACCGTGATAGTTACTGTACAGTGGGAGGTATGTCTGGCCGTGATGGTTACTGTACGTATGGAGTATGTCGGGCTGTGATGGTTACTGTACAGTGGGAGGTATGTCGGGCCGTGATGGTTACTGTACAGTTGGAGGAATGTCGGGTTGTGATGTTTACTGCACAGTGGGAGGTATGTCGGGCTGTGATGGTTACTGTATTTTGTGCGGTAATTCGGGTTGTGATGGTTACTGTACAGTGGGAGGTATGTCGGGGTGTGATGGTTACTGTACAGTGGGAGGTATGTCTGGCCGTGATGGTTGCTGTACAGTGTGAGGTATGTCAGACCGTGATAGTCACTGTACAGTGGGAGCTATGTTCAGCCGTGACTGTTACCGTACAGTGGAAGATATGTCGGGCAGTGATGGTTACTCTAAAGTGGGAGGTATGTCGGTGTGTCGTGGTAACTGTACAGTGAGAGGTATGTCAGACCGTGATGGTTACTGGAGAGTGGGAGGTATGCCGGGCCGTGATGGTTACTGTACAGTGGGAGATATGTCGGTGTGTGGTGGTAACTGTACAGTGTGAGGTATGTCGGGCCGTGATGGTTATTGTACAGTGGTAGGTATTTCCGGGTGTGATGGTTACTGTACAGTGGGAGGTTTGTCGGGGTGTGATGGTTACTGTACAGTGGGAGGGATGTCGGGGTGTGGTGGTTAATGTACAGTGGGAGGTATGTCTGGCCGTGATGGTTGCTGTACAGTGGGGGGTATGTCAGACCGTGGTGGTTACTATACAGTGCGAGGTATGTCGGGCCGTGATGGTTACTGTACAGTGGTAGGTATGTCGGGTTGTGATGGTTACTGTACAGTGGGAGGGATGTCGGGGTGTGGTGGTTACTGTACAGTGGGAGGTATATCAGGCCGTGATGGTTACTGTACAGTGGGAGGTATGTCGGACTGTGATGATTACTGTACAGTGGGAGGGATGTCGGGGTGCGATGGTTACTGTACAGTGGGAGGAATATCGGACCGTGATAGTTACTGTACAGTGGGAGGTATGTCTGGCCGTGATGGTTACTGTACGTATGGAGTATGTCGGGCTGTGATGGTTACTGTACAGTGGGAGGTATGTCGGGCCGTGATGGTTACTGTACAGTTGGAGGAATGTCGGGTTGTGATGTTTACTGCACAGTGGGAGGTATGTCGGGCTGTGATGGTTACTGTATTTTGTGCGGTAATTCGGGTTGTGATGGTTACTGTACAGTGGGAGGTATGTCGGGGTGTGATGGTTACTGTACAGTGGGAGGTATGTCTGGCCGTGATGGTTGCTGTACAGTGTGAGGTATGTCAGACCGTGATAGTCACTGTACAGTGGGAGCTATGTTCAGCCGTGACTGTTACCGTACAGTGGAAGATATGTCGGGCAGTGATGGTTACTCTAAAGTGGGAGGTATGTCGGTGTGTCGTGGTAACTGTACAGTGAGAGGTATGTCAGACCGTGATGGTTACTGGAGAGTGGGAGGTATGCCGGGCCGTGATGGTTACTGTACAGTGGGAGATATGTCGGTGTGTGGTGGTAACTGTACAGTGTGAGGTATGTCGGGCCGTGATGGTTATTGTACAGTGGTAGGTATTTCCGGGTGTGATGGTTACTGTACAGTGGGAGGTTTGTCGGGGTGTGATGGTTACTGTACAGTGGGAGGGATGTCGGGGTGTGGTGGTTAATGTACAGTGGGAGGTATGTCTGGCCGTGATGGTTGCTGTACAGTGGGGGGTATGTCAGACCGTGGTGGTTACTATACAGTGCGAGGTATGTCGGGCCGTGATGGTTACTGTACAGTGGTAGGTATGTCGGGTTGTGATGGTTACTGTACAGTGGGAGGGATGTCGGGGTGTGGTGGTTACTGTACAGTGGGAGGTATATCAGGCCGTGATGGTTACTGTACAGTGGGAGGTATGTCGGACTGTGATGATTACTGTACAGTGTGCGGTAAGTCGGGGTGTGATGGTTAATGTACAGTGGGAGGTATGTCTGGCCGTGATGGTTGCTGTACAGTGGGGGGTATGTCAGACCGTGGTGGTTACTATACAGTGCGAGGTATGTCGGGCCGTGATGGTTACTGTACAGTGGGAGGTATGTCGGACTGTGATGATTACTGTACAGTGTGCGGTAAGTCGGGGTGTGATGGTTAATGTACAGTGGGAGGTATGTCTGGCCGTGATGGTTGCTGTACAGTGGGGGGTATGTCAGACCGTGGTGGTTACTATACAGTGCGAGGTATGTCGGGCCGTGATGGTTACTGTACAGTGGTAGGTATGTCGGGTTGTGATGGTTACTGTACAGTGGGAGGTATGTCGGGGTGCGATGGTTACTGTACAGTGGGAGGTATGTCGGGGTGTGATGGTTACTGTACAGTGCGAGGTCTGTCAGACCGTGATGGTTGCTGTACAGTGGGAGGTATGTCGGGCTGTGATGGTTACTGTGCAGTGGGAGGTATGTCGGACCGTGATGGTTACTGTACAGTGCGAGGTATGTCGGGGTGTGATGGTTACTGTACAGTTGGAGGTATGTCGGGGTGCGATGGTTACTGGACAGTGGGAGGTATGTCGGGGTGTGATGGTTACTGTACCGTGGGAGTTATGTCGGGCTGTGATGTTTACTGTACAGTGGGAGGTATGTCAATCCGTGATGGTTACTGTACAGAGGGAGGTATGTCGGGCTGTGATGGTTACTGTACAGTGGGGGGTATGTCGGTCTGTGATGTTTACTGTACAGTGGTAGGTATGTCGGGTTGTGATGGTTACTGTACAGTGGGAGGTATGTCGGGCCGTGATGGTTACTGTACAGTGGGAGGTATGTCGGGGTGCGATGCTTACTGTACCGTGGGAGGTATGTCGGGGTGTGATGGTTACTGTACCGTGGGAGTTATGTCGGGCTGTGATGGTTACTGTACAGTGGGAGGTATGTCAGTCCGTTATGGTTACTGTACAATGGGAGGTATGTCGGACCGTGATGGTTACTGTACAGTGGGAGGTATGTCTGGCCGTGATGGTTACTGTACAGTTGGAGGTATGTTGGGCCGTGATGCTTACTGTACAGTGGGAGGTATGTCGGGCCGTGATGGTTGCTGTACATTGGGAGGTATGTTGGGCCGTGATGCTTACTGTACAGTGGGAGGTATGTCGGGCCGTGATGCTTGCTGTACAGTGGGAGGTATGTCGGGCCGTGATGGTAACTGTACAGTCGGAGGTATGTCGGGGTGTGATGGTTACTGTGCAGTGGGAGGTATGTCGGGGTGTGGTGTTTACTGTACAGTGGGAGGTATGTCGCGTTGTGATGGCTACTGTACAGTGGGAGGTAAGTCGGGGTGTGATGGTTACTGTACAGTGGGAGGTATGTCGGGGTATGGTGGTTAATTTATAGTGGGAGGTATGTAGCGGTGCGATGGTTAATGTACAGTGAGGGGTATGTCGGGCTGTAATGGTTACTGTACAGGGAGGGGTATGACTGGCTGTGATGGTTACTGTACAGTTGGAGGTATGTCAGGCCGTGATGGTTACTGTACAGTGAGGGTTATGTCGGGGTGTGATGGTTACTGTACAGTGGGAAGTATGTCGGGGTGTGATGGTTACTGTACAGTGAGGGGTATGTCTGGCCGTGATGGTTACTGGACAGTGGGAGGTATGTCGGGGTGTGATGGTTACTGTACAGTGGGAAGTATGTCGGGGTGTGATGGTTACTGTACAGTGAGCGGTATGTCTGGCCGTGATGGTTACTGTACAGTTGGAGGTATGTTGGGCCGTGATGCGAACTGTACAGTGGGAGGTATGTCGGGCCGTGATGGTTGCTGTACAGTGGGAGGTATGTCGTGCCGTGATGTTAACTGCACAGTCGGAGGTAAGTCTGGCCGTGATTCTTGCTGTACAGTGGGAGGTATGTCAGAACGTGATGGTTACTGTACAGTGGGAGATATGTCTGGCCGTGACTGTTACCGTACAGTGGAAGGTATGTCGGGCAGTGATGGTTACTCTAAAGTGGGAGGTATGTCGGGGTGTCGTGGTAACTGTACAGTGAGAGGTATGTCAGACCGTGATGGTTACTGTATAGTGGGAGGTATGTCGGGCCGTGATGGTTACTGTACAGTGGGAGGAATGTCAGGGTGTGATGGTTACTGTACAGTGGGAGATATGTCGGGGTGTGGTGGTAACTGTACAGTGGGAGGTATGTCGGGCCGTGTTGGTTACTGTACAGTGTGCGGTAAGTCGGGGTGTGATGGTTATTGTACAGTGAGAGGAATGTCAGGGTGTGACGGTTACTGTACAGTGGGAGGTGTGTCGGTGTGTGTTGGTAACTGTAGAGTGGGAGGTATGTCGGGGTTTGATGGTTACTGTACAGTGGTAGGTAGTCAGGGTGTGAAGGTGACTGTACAGTGGGAGGTATGTCGGGGTGTGATGGTTACTGTACAGTGGGAGGTATGTCGGGCCGTGATGGTTAATAAACAGTGGGAGGTATGTCGGGCCGTAATGGTTACTGTACCGTGGGAGGTGTGTCGGGATGTGATGGTTACTGTACAGTGGGAGTTATGTCGGGGTGTGATGGTTACTGTACAGTGGGAGGTATGTCGGGTTGTAATGATAACTGTACAGTGGGAGGTATGTCGGGCCGAGATGGTTACTGTACAGTGGGAGGTATGTCGGACCGTGATGGTCACTGTACAGTGGGAGGAATGTCTGGCCGTGATGGTTACTGTACAGTGGGAGGTATATCGGCTCGTGATGGTTACTGTGCAGTGGGAGGTATGTCGGGGTGTGATGGTTACTGTACAGTGGGAGGTATATCGGGTCGTGATGGTTAATGTACAGTGGGAGGTATGTCGGGGTGCGATGGTTACTGTACAGTGGGAGATATGTCGGGGTGTGATGGTTACTATACAGTGGGAGATATATCGGGCCGTGATGGTTACTGTACAGTGGGAGGTATGTCGGACCGTGATGGTTACTGTACAGTGTGAGGTATGTCGGGTCGTGATGGTTACTGTGCCGTGGGAGGTATGTCGGGCCGTGATGGTGACTGTACAGTGGGAGGTATGTCGGGGTGCGATAGTTACTGTACAGTGAGGGGTACGTCGGTCTGCAATGGTTACTGTACAGTGAGGGGTATGTCTGGCTGTGATGGTTATTGTACAGTTGGAGGTATGTCAGGCCGTGATGGTTACTGTACAGTGAGGGGTATGTCGGGGTGTGATGTTTACTGTACAGTAGGAAGTATGTCGGGGTGTGATGGTTACTGTACAGTGAGGGGTATGTCTGGCCGTGATGGTTACTGGACAGTGGGAGGTATGTCGGGGTGTGATGGTTACTGTACAGTGGGAAGTATGTCGGGGTGTGATGGTGACTGTACAGTGAGGGGTATGTCTGGCCGTGATAGTTACTGTACAGTTGGAGGTATGTCAGGCCGTGATGGTTACTGTACAGTGAGGGGTATGTCGGGGTGTGATGGTTAATGTACAGAGGGAGGTAAGTCTGGCCGTGATTCTTGCTGTACAGTGGGAGGTATGTCAGAACGTGACGGTTACTGTACAGTGGGAGGAATGTCTGGCCGTGACTGTTACCGTACAGTGGAAGGTATGTCGGGCAGTGATGGTTACTCTAAAGTGGGAGGTATGTCGGGGTGTCGTGGTAACTGTACAGTGAGAGGTATGTCAGACCGTGATGGTTACTGTATAGTGGGAGGTATGTCGGGCCGTGATGGTTACTGTACAGTGGGAGCAATGTCAGGGTGTGATGGTTACTGTACAGTGGGAGATATGTCGGGGTGTGGTGGTAACTGTACAGTGGGAGGTATGTCGGGGTGTGATGGTTACTGTACAGTGTGAGGTAGGTCGGGCCGTGATGGTTACTGTACAGTGGGAGGAATGTCAGGGTGTGATGGTTACTGTACAGTGGGAGATATGTCGGGGTGTGGTGGTAACTGTACAGTGGTAGGTATGTCGGGGTGTGATGGTTAATGTACAGTGGGAAGTATGTCTTAGTGTGGTGATTACTGTACAGTGGGAGGTATGTCAGACCGTGATGGTTACTGTACAATGGGAGGTATATCGGAACGTGATGATTACTGTACAGTGGGAGGTATGTCTGGCCGTGATGGTTACTGTACAGTGGGAGTATGTCGGGCTGTGATGGTTACTGTACAGTGGGAGGTATGTTGGGCTGTGATGGTTACTGTACAGTGTGCGGTAAGTCGGGGTGTGATGGTTACTGTACAGTGGGAGGTATGTCGGGGAGTGGTGGTAACTGTACAGTGAGAGGTACGTCTGGCCGTGATGGTTGCTGTACAGTGGGAGGTATGTCAGACCGTGATGGTTACTGTACAGTGGGAGGTATGTCGGGCCGTGATGGATACTGTACAGTGTGCGGTAAGTCGGGGTGTGATGGTTATTGTCCAGTGGGAGGAATGTCAGTGTGTGACGGTTACTGAACAGTGGGAGGTATGTCGGTGTGTGTTGGTAACTGTAGAGTGGGAGGTATGTCGGGGTTTGATGGTTACTGTACAGTGGTAGGTATGTCAGGGTGTGAAGGTGACTGTACAGTGGGAGGTATGTCGGGGTGTGATGGTTACTGTACAGTGGGAGGTATGTCGGGCAGTGATGGTTACTATACAGTGGGAGGTATGTCGGGCCGTAATGGTTACTGTACCGTGGGAGGTATGTCGGGGTGTGATGGTTACTGTACAGTGGGAGGTATGTCGGGGTGTGATGGTTACTGTACAGTGGGAGGTATGTCGGGGTGAGATGGTAACTGTACAGTGGGAGGTATGTCGGGCCGAGATGGTTACTGTACAGTGGGAGTTATGTCAGACCGTGATGGTTACTGTACAGTGGGAGGTATGTCGGGCCGTGATGGTTACTGTACAGAGGGAGGTATGTCGGACCGTGATGATTACTGTACAGTGGGAGGAATGTCTTGCCGTGATGGTTACTGTACAGTGGGAGGTATATCGGGTCGTGATGGTTACTGTGCAGTGGGAGGTATGTCGGGGTACGATGGTTACTGTACTGTGGAAGGTATGTTGGGGTGTGATAGTTACTGTACAGTGGGAGCTATATCGGGTCGTGATGGTTACTGTACAGTGGGAGGAATGTCGTTGTGCGATGGTTAGTGTACAGTGGGAGGTATGTCGGGGTGTGATGGTTACTGTACAGTGGGAGATATATCGGGCCGTGATGGTTACTGTAAAGTGGGAGGTATGTCGGACCGTGATGGTTACTTTACAGTGTGAGGTATGTCGGGTCGTGATGGTTACTGTGCCGTGGGAGGTATGTCGGGCAATGATGGTTACTGTACAGTGGGAGGTATGTCGGGCAGTGATGTTTACTATACTGTGGGAGGTATGTCGGGCCGTAATGGTTACTGTACCGTGGGAGGTATGTCGGGGTGTGATGGTTACTGTACAGTGGGAGGTATGTCGGGGTGTGATGGTTACTGTACAGTGGGAGGTATGTCGGGGTGAGATGGTAACTGTACAGTGGGAGGTATGTCGGGCCGAGATGGTTACTGTACAGTGGGAGTTATGTCAGACCGTGATGGTTACTGTACAGTGGGAGGTATGTCGGGCCGTGATGGTTACTGTATAGAGGGAGGTATGTCGGACCGTGATGATTACTGTACAGTGGGAGGAATGTCTTGCCGTGATGGTTACTGTACAGTGGGAGGTATATCGGATCGTGATGGTTACTGTGCAGTGGGAGGTATGTCGGGGTACGATGGTTACTGTACAGTGGAAGTTATGTTGGGGTGTGATGGTTACTGTACAGTGGGAGGTATATCGGGTCGTGATGGTTACTGTACAGTGGGAGGAATGTCGTTGTGCGATGGTTACTGTACAGTGGGAGGTATGTCGGGGTGTGATGGTTACTGTACAGTGGGAGATATATCGGGCCGCGATGGTTACTATAAAGTGGGAGGTATGTCGGACCGAGATGGTTACTGTACAGTGTGAGGTATGTCGGGTCGTGATGGTTACTGTGCCGTGGGAGGTATGTCGGGCCGTGATGATTACTGTACAGTGGGAGGTATGTCGGGCCGTGATGGTTACTGTACAGTTGGAGGTATGTCGGGGTGTGATGGTTACTGTACAGTGGGAGGTATGTCGGGCAGTGATGGTTACTATACAGTGGGAGGTATGTCGGGCCGTAATGTTTACTGTACCGTGGGAGGTTTGTCGGGGTGTGATGGTTACTGTACAGTGGGAGGTATGTCGGGGTGTGATGGTTACTGTACAGTGGGAGGTATTTCGGGGTGTGATGGTAACTGTACAGTGGGAGGTATGTCGGGCCGAGATGGTTACTGTACAGTGGGAGTTATGTCAGACCGTGATGTTTACTGTACAGTGCGAGGTATGTAGGGCCGTAATGGTTACTGTACAGTGGGAGGTATGTCGGACCGTGATGATTACTGTACAGTGGGAGGAATGTCTTGCCGTGATGGTTACTGTACAGTGGGAGGTATGTCGGGTCGTGATGGTTACTGTGCAGTGGGAGGTATGTCGGGGTACGATGGTTACTGTACAGTGGAAGGTATGTTGGGGTGTGATGGTTACTGTACAGTGGGAGGTATATCGGGTCGTGATGGTTACTGTACAGTGGGAGGAATGTCGTTGTGCGATGGCTACTGTACAGTGGGAGGTATGTCGGGGTGTGATGGTTACTGTACAGTGGGTGTTATGTCGGGCTGTGATGGTTACTGTACAGTGTGCGGTAATTCGGGATGTGATGGTTAATGTACAGTGGGCGGAATGTCTGGCCGTGATGTTTGTTGTACAGTGGGAGGTATGTCAGACCGTGATGGTTACTGTAAAGTGGGAGGTATGTCGGGGTGTGTTGGTAACTGTACAGTGGGAGGTACGTCGGGCGGTGATGGTTACTGTACAGTGTGCGGTAAGTCGGGCCGTGATGGTTACTGTACAGTGGGAGGAATGTCTGGGTGTGATGTTTACTGTACAATGGGAGATATGTCGGTGTGTGGTGGTAACTGTACAGTGTGAGGTATGTCGGGCCGTGATGGTTATTGTACAGTGGTAGGTATTTCCGGGTGTGATGGTTACTGTACAGTGGGAGGTTTGACGGGGTGTGATGGTTACTGTACAGTGGGAGGGATGTCGGGGTGTGGTGGTTACTGTACAGTGGGAGGTATATCAGGCCGTGATGGTTACTGTACAGTGGGAGGTAGGTCGGACCGTGATGGTTACTGTACAGTGGGAGGTATGTCGGACTGTGATGCTTACTGTACAGTGTGCGGTAAGTCGGGCTGTAATGGTTGCTCTACAGTGAGAGTATGTCGGGCTGTGATGGTTACTGTACAGTGGGAGGTATGTCGGGCCGTGATAGTTACTGTACAGTGGGAGGTATGTCGGACTGTGATGCTTACTATACAGTGTGCGGTAAGTCGGTGTGTGATGGTTACTGAACAGTGGCATGTATATCGGGACGTGATGGTTACTGTGCAGTGGGAGTTATTTTGGAACGTGATGGTTGCTGTACAGTGGGAGGTATGTCTGGCTGTGATGGTTACTGTACAGTGGGAGGTATGTCGGGCTGTGATGGTTACTGTACAGTGTGCGGTAATTCGGGATGTGATGGTTAATGTACAGTGGGCGGAATGTCTGGCCGTGATGTTTGCTGTACAGTGGGAGGTATGTCAGACCGTGATGGTTACTGTAAAGTGGGAGGTATGTCGGGGTGTGGTGGTAACTGTACAGTGGGAGGTATGTCGGGCGGTGATGGTTACTGTACAGTGTGCGGTAAGTAGGGGTGTGATGGTTATTGTACAATGGGAGGAATGTCAGGGTGTGATGGTTACTGTACAGTGGGAGGTATGTCGGTGTGTGTTGGTAACTGTACAGTGGGAGGTATGTCGGGCCGCGATAGTTACTGGAGAGTGGGAGGTATGTCGGGCCGTGATGGTTACTGTACAGTGGGAGGAATGTCTGGGTGTGATGGTTACTGTACAGTGGGCGATATGTCGGTGTGTGGTGGTAACTGTACAGTGTGAGGTATGTCGGGCCGTGATGGTTATTGTACAGTGGTAGGTATTTCCGGGTGTGATGGTTACTGTACAGTGGGAGGTTTGACGGGGTGTGATGGTTACTGTACAGTATGAGGGATGTCGGGGTGTGGTGGTTACTGTACAGTGGGAGGTATATCAGGCCGTGATGGTTACTGTACAGTGGGAGGTATGTCGGACCGTGATGGTTACTGTACAGTGGGAGGTATGTCGGACTGTGATGCTTACTGTACAGTGTGCGGTAAGTCGGGCTGTAATGGTTGCTCAACAGTGAGAGTATGTCGGGCTGTGATGGTTACTGTACAGTGGGAGGTATGTCGGGCCGTGATAGTTACTGTACAGTGGGAGGTATGTCGGACTGTGATGCTTACTGTACAGTGTGCGGTAAGTCGTGGTGTGATGGTTAATGTACAGTGGGAGGTATGTCTGGCCGTGATGGTTGCTGTACAATGGGGGGTATGTCAGGCCGTGGTGGTTACTGTACAGTGTGACGTATGTCGGGCCATGATGTTTAGTGTACAGTGTGCGGTAAGTCGGGGTGTGATGGTTATTGTACAGTGGGAGGAATGTCAGGGTGTGATTGTTACTGTACAGTGGGAGGTATGTCGGCGTGTGATGGTTACTGTACAGTGGGAGGTATGTCGGGGTGTGATGGTTACTGTACAGTGTGAGGTATGTCGGGCCGTGATGGTTACTGTACAGTGGTAGGTATGTCGGGGTGTGATGGTTACTGTACATTGGGAGGTATATCGGGTCGTGATGGTTACTGTGCAGTGGGAGGTATATCGGGGTGCAAAAGTTACTGTACAGTGGGAGGTATGTCGGACTGTGATGGTTACTGTACAGTGGGAGGTATATCGGGTCGTGATGGTTACTGTACAGTGGTAGGTATGTCGGGGTGCGATGGTTACTGTGCAGTGGGAGGTATGTCGGGGTGTGATGGTTACTGTACAGTGGGAGGTATATCGGGCCGTGATGGTTACTGTACAGTGGGAGGTATGTCGGACCGTGATGGTTACTGTACAGTGTGAGGTATGTCGGGTCGTGATGGTTACTGTGCCGTGGGAGGTATGTCGGGCCGTGATGGTTACTGTACAGTGGGAGGTATGTCGGGCCGTGATGGTTACTGTACAGTGGGAGGTATGTCGGCGTGTGATGGTTACTGAACTGTGGGAGGTATGTCGGGGTGTGGTGGTAACTGTACAGTGGGAGGTATGTCGGGGTGTGATGGTTACTGTACAGTGTGAGGTATGTCGGGCCGTGATGGTTACTGTACAGTGGTAGGTATGTCGGGTTGTGATGGTTACTGTACAGTGGGAGGTATGTCGGGGCGCGATGGTTACTGTACAGTGGGCGGTATGTCGGGGAATGATGGTTACTGTACAGTGGGAGGTATATCGGGCCGTGATGGTTACTGTACAGTGGGAGGTATGTCGGTCCGTGATTGTTACTGTACAGTGTGAGGTAGGTCGGGTCGTGATGGTTACTGTGCCGTGGGAGGTATGTCGAGCCGTTATGGTTACTGTAGAGTGGGAGTATGTCGGTCTGTGATGGTTACTGTACAGTGGGAGGTATGTCGGGGTGTGATGGTTACTGTACAGTGGGAGGTATGTCGGGCTGTGATGGTTACTGTACCGTGGGAGGTATGTCGGGGTGTGATGGTTACTGTACAGTGGGAGGTATGTCGGGGTGTGATGGTTACTGTACAGTGGGAGGTATGTCGGGGTGAGATGGTAACTGTACAGTGGGAGGTATGTCGGGCCGAGATGGTTACTGTACAGTGGGAGTTATGTCAGACCGTGATGGTTAATGTACAGTGGGAGGTATGTCGGGCCGTGATGGTTACTGTATAGAGGGAGCTATGTCGGACCGTGATGATTACTGTACAGTGGGAGGAATGTCTTGCCGTGATGGTTACTGTACAGTGGGAGGTATATCGGATCGTGATGGTTACTGTGCAGTGGGAGGTATGTCGGGGTACGATGGTTACTGTACAGTGGAAGGTATGTTGGGGTGTGATGGTTACTGTACAGTGGGAGGTATATCGGGTCGTGATGGTTACTGTACAGTGGGAGGAATGTCGTTGTGCGATGGTTACTGTACAGTGGGAGGTATGTCGGGGTGTGATGGTTACTGTACAGTGGGAGATATATCGGGCCGCGATGGTTACTGTAAAGTGGGAGGTATGTCGGACCGAGATGGTTACTGTACAGTGTGAGGTATGTCGGGTCGTGATGGTTACTGTGCCGTGGGAGGTATGTCGGGCCGTGATGATTACTGTACAGTGGGAGGTATGTCGGGCCGTGATGGTTACTGTACAGTTGGAGGTATGTCGGGGTGTGATGGTTACTGTACAGTGGGAGGTATGTCGGGCAGTGATGGTTACTATACAGTGGGAGGTATGTCGGGCCGTAATGTTTACTGTACCGTGGGAGGTTTGTCGGGGTGTGATGGTTACTGTACAGTGGGAGGTATGTCGGACTGTGATGCTTACTGTACAGTGTGCGGTAAGTCGGGCTGTAATGGTTGCTCTACAGTGAGAGTATGTCGGGCTGTGATGGTTACTGTACAGTGGGAGGTATGTCGGGCCGTGATAGTTACTGTACAGTGGGAGGTATGTCGGACTGTGATGCTTACTATACAGTGTGCGGTAAGTCGGTGTGTGATGGTTACTGAACAGTGGCATGTATATCGGGACGTGATGGTTACTGTGCAGTGGGAGTTATTTTGGAACGTGATGGTTGCTGTACAGTGGGAGGTATGTCTGGCTGTGATGGTTACTGTACAGTGGGAGGTATGTCGGGCTGTGATGGTTACTGTACAGTGTGCGGTAATTCGGGATGTGATGGTTAATGTACAGTGGGCGGAATGTCTGGCCGTGATGTTTGCTGTACAGTGGGAGGTATGTCAGACCGTGATGGTTACTGTAAAGTGGGAGGTATGTCGGGGTGTGGTGGTAACTGTACAGTGGGAGGTATGTCGGGCGGTGATGGTTACTGTACAGTGTGCGGTAAGTAGGGGTGTGATGGTTATTGTACAATGGGAGGAATGTCAGGGTGTGATGGTTACTGTACAGTGGGAGGTATGTCGGTGTGTGTTGGTAACTGTACAGTGGGAGGTATGTCGGGCCGCGATAGTTACTGGAGAGTGGGAGGTATGTCGGGCCGTGATGGTTACTGTACAGTGGGAGGAATGTCTGGGTGTGATGGTTACTGTACAGTGGGCGATATGTCGGTGTGTGGTGGTAACTGTACAGTGTGAGGTATGTCGGGCCGTGATGGTTATTGTACAGTGGTAGGTATTTCCGGGTGTGATGGTTACTGTACAGTGGGAGGTTTGACGGGGTGTGATGGTTACTGTACAGTATGAGGGATGTCGGGGTGTGGTGGTTACTGTACAGTGGGAGGTATATCAGGCCGTGATGGTTACTGTACAGTGGGAGGTAGGTCGGACCGTGATGGTTACTGTACAGTGGGAGGTATGTCGGACTGTGATGCTTACTGTACAGTGTGCGGTAAGTCGGGCTGTAATGGTTGCTCAACAGTGAGAGTATGTCGGGCTGTGATGGTTACTGTACAGTGGGAGGTATGTCGGGCCGTGATAGTTACTGTACAGTGGGAGGTATGTCGGACTGTGATGCTTACTGTACAGTGTGCGGTAAGTCGTGGTGTGATGGTTAATGTACAGTGGGAGGTATGTCTGGCCGTGATGGTTGCTGTACAATGGGGGGTATGTCAGGCCGTGGTGGTTACTGTACAGTGTGACGTATGTCGGGCCATGATGTTTAGTGTACAGTGTGCGGTAAGTCGGGGTGTGATGGTTATTGTACAGTGGGAGGAATGTCAGGGTGTGATTGTTACTGTACAGTGGGAGGTATGTCGGCGTGTGATGGTTACTGTACAGTGGGAGGTATGTCGGGGTGTGATGGTTACTGTACAGTGTGAGGTATGTCGGGCCGTGATGGTTACTGTACAGTGGTAGGTATGTCGGGGTGTGATGGTTACTGTACATTGGGAGGTATATCGGGTCGTGATGGTTACTGTGCAGTGGGAGGTATATCGGGGTGCAAAAGTTACTGTACAGTGGGAGGTATGTCGGACTGTGATGGTTACTGTACAGTGGGAGGTATATCGGGTCGTGATGGTTACTGTACAGTGGTAGGTATGTCGGGGTGCGATGGTTACTGTGCAGTGGGAGGTATATCGGGCCGTGATGGTTACTGTACAGTGGGAGGTATGTCGGACCGTGATGGTTACTGTACAGTGTGAGGTATGTCGGGTCGTGATGGTTACTGTGCCGTGGGAGGTATGTCGGGCCGTGATGGTTACTGTACAGTGGGAGGTATGTCGGGCCGTGATGGTTACTGTACAGTGGGAGGTATGTCGGCGTGTGATGGTTACTGAACTGTGGGAGGTATGTCGGGGTGTGGTGGTAACTGTACAGTGGGAGGTATGTCGGGGTGTGATGGTTACTGTACAGTGTGAGGTATGTCGGGCCGTGATGGTTACTGTACAGTGGTAGGTATGTCGGGTTGTGATGGTTACTGTACAGTGGGAGGTATGTCGGGGCGCGATGGTTACTGTACAGTGGGAGGTATGTCGGGGAATGATGGTTACTGTACAGTGGGAGGTATATCGGGCCGTGATGGTTACTGTACAGTGGGAGGTATGTCGGTCCGTGATTGTTACTGTACAGTGTGAGGTAGGTCGGGTCGTGATGGTTACTGTGCCGTGGGAGGTATGTCGAGCCGTTATGGTTACTGTAGAGTGGGAGTATGTCGGTCTGTGATGGTTACTGTACAGTGGGAGGTATGTCGGGGTGTGATGGTTACTGTACAGTGGGAGGTATGTCGGGCTGTGATGGTTACTGTACCGTGGGAGGTATGTCGGGGTGTGATGGTTACTGTACAGTGGGAGGTATGTCGGGGTGTGATGGTTACTGTACAGTGGGAGGTATGTCGGGGTGAGATGGTAACTGTACAGTGGGAGGTATGTCGGGCCGAGATGGTTACTGTACAGTGGGAGTTATGTCAGACCGTGATGGTTAATGTACAGTGGGAGGTATGTCGGGCCGTGATGGTTACTGTATAGAGGGAGGTATGTCGGACCGTGATGATTACTGTACAGTGGGAGGAATGTCTTGCCGTGATGGTTACTGTACAGTGGGAGGTATATCGGATCGTGATGGTTACTGTGCAGTGGGAGGTATGTCGGGGTACGATGGTTACTGTACAGTGGAAGGTATGTTGGGGTGTGATGGTTACTGTACAGTGGGAGGTATATCGGGTCGTGATGGTTACTGTACAGTGGGAGGAATGTCGTTGTGCGATGGTTACTGTACAGTGGGAGGTATGTCGGGGTGTGATGGTTACTGTACAGTGGGAGATATATCGGGCCGCGATGGTTACTGTAAAGTGGGAGGTATGTCGGACCGAGATGGTTACTGTACAGTGTGAGGTATGTCGGGTCGTGATGGTTACTGTGCCGTGGGAGGTAAGTCGGGCCGTGATGATTACTGTACAGTGGGAGGTATGTCGGGCCGTGATGGTTACTGTACAGTTGGAGGTATGTCGGGGTGTGATGGTTACTGTACAGTGGGAGGTATGTCGGGCAGTGATGGTTACTATACAGTGGGAGGTATGTCGGGCCGTAATGTTTACTGTACCGTGGGAGGTTTGTCGGGGTGTGATGGTTACTGTACAGTGGGAGGTATGTCGGGGTGTGATGGTTACTGTACAGTGGGAGGTATTTCGGGGTGTGATGGTAACTGTACAGTGGGAGGTATGTCGGGCCGAGATGGTTACTGTACAGTGGGAGTTATGTCAGACCGTGATGTTTACTGTACAGTGCGAGGTATGTAGGGCCGTAATGGTTACTGTACAATGGGAGGTATGTCGGACCGTGATGATTACTGTACAGTGGGAGGAATGTCTTGCCGTGATGGTTACTGTACAGTGGGAGGTATGTCGGGTCGTGATGGTTACTGTGCAGTGGGAGGTATGTCGGGGTACGATGGTTACTGTACAGTGGAAGGTATGTTGGGGTGTGATGGTTACTGTACAGTGGGAGGTATATCGGGTCGTGATGGTTACTGTACAGTGGGAGGAATGTCGTTGTGCGATGGCTACTGTACAGTGGGAGGTATGTCGGGGTGTGATGGTTACTGTACAGTGGGTGTTATGTCGGGCTGTGATGGTTACTGTACAGTGTGCGGTAATTCGGGGTGTGATGGTTAATGTACAGTGGGCGGAATGTCTGGCCGTGATGTTTGTTGTACAGTGGGAGGTATGTCAGACCGTGATGGTTACTGTAAAGTGGGAGGTATGTCGGGGTGTGTTGGTAACTGTACAGTGGGAGGTACGTCGGGCGGTGATGGTTACTGTACAGTGTGCGGTAAGTCGGGCCGTGATGGTTACTGTACAGTGGGAGGAATGTCTGGGTGTGATGTTTACTGTACAATGGGAGATATGTCGGTGTGTGGTGGTAACTGTACAGTGTGAGGTATGTCGGGCCATGATGGTTATTGTACAGTGGTAGGTATTTCCGGGTGTGATGGTTACTGTACAGTGGGAGGTTTGACGGGGTGTGATGGTTACTGTACAGTGGGAGGGATGTCGGGGTGTGGTGGTTACTGTACAGTGGGAGGTATATCAGGCCGTGATGGTTACTGTACAGTGGGAGGTAGGTCGGACCGTGATGGTTACTGTACAGTGGGAGGTATGTCGGACTGTGATGCTTACTGTACAGTGTGCGGTAAGTCGGGCTGTAATGGTTGCTCTACAGTGAGAGTATGTCGGGCTGTGATGGTTACTGTACAGTGGGAGGTATGTCGGGCCGTGATAGTTACTGTACAGTGGGAGGTATGTCGGACTGTGATGCTTACTATACAGTGTGCGGTAAGTCGGTGTGTGATGGTTACTGAACAGTGGCATGTATATCGGGACGTGATGGTTACTGTGCAGTGGGAGTTATTTTGGAACGTGATGGTTGCTGTACAGTGGGAGGTATGTCTGGCTGTGATGGTTACTGTACAGTGGGAGGTATGTCGGGCTGTGATGGTTACTGTACAGTGTGCGGTAATTCGGGATGTGATGGTTAATGTACAGTGGGCGGAATGTCTGGCCGTGATGTTTGCTGTACAGTGGGAGGTATGTCAGACCGTGATGGTTACTGTAAAGTGGGAGGTATGTCGGGGTGTGGTGGTAACTGTACAGTGGGAGGTATGTCGGGCGGTGATGGTTACTGTACAGTGTGCGGTAAGTAGGGGTGTGATGGTTATTGTACAATGGGAGGAATGTCAGGGTGTGATGGTTACTGTACAGTGGGAGGTATGTCGGTGTGTGTTGGTAACTGTACAGTGGGAGGTATGTCGGGCCGCGATAGTTACTGGAGAGTGGGAGGTATGTCGGGCCGTGATGGTTACTGTACAGTGGGAGGAATGTCTGGGTGTGATGGTTACTGTACAGTGGGCGATATGTCGGTGTGTGGTGGTAACTGTACAGTGTGAGGTATGTCGGGCCGTGATGGTTATTGTACAGTGGTAGGTATTTCCGGGTGTGATGGTTACTGTACAGTGGGAGGTTTGACGGGGTGTGATGGTTACTGTACAGTATGAGGGATGTCGGGGTGTGGTGGTTACTGTACAGTGGGAGGTATATCAGGCCGTGATGGTTACTGTACAGTGGGAGGTAGGTCGGACCGTGATGGTTACTGTACAGTGGGAGGTATGTCGGACTGTGATGCTTACTGTACAGTGTGCGGTAAGTCGGGCTGTAATGGTTGCTCAACAGTGAGAGTATGTCGGGCTGTGATGGTTACTGTACAGTGGGAGGTATGTCGGGCCGTGATAGTTACTGTACAGTGGGAGGTATGTCGGACTGTGATGCTTACTGTACAGTGTGCGGTAAGTCGTGGTGTGATGGTTAATGTACAGTGGGAGGTATGTCTGGCCGTGATGGTTGCTGTACAATGGGGGGTATGTCAGGCCGTGGTGGTTACTGTACAGTGTGACGTATGTCGGGCCATGATGTTTAGTGTACAGTGTGCGGTAAGTCGGGGTGTGATGGTTATTGTACAGTGGGAGGAATGTCAGGGTGTGATTGTTACTGTACAGTGGGAGGTATGTCGGCGTGTGATGGTTACTGTACAGTGGGAGGTATGTCGGGGTGTGATGGTTACTGTACAGTGTGAGGTATGTCGGGCCGTGATGGTTACTGTACAGTGGTAGGTATGTCGGGGTGTGATGGTTACTGTACATTGGGAGGTATATCGGGTCGTGATGGTTACTGTGCAGTGGGAGGTATATCGGGGTGCAAAAGTTACTGTACAGTGGGAGGTATGTCGGACTGTGATGGTTACTGTACAGTGGGAGGTATATCGGGTCGTGATGGTTACTGTACAGTGGTAGGTATGTCGGGGTGCGATGGTTACTGTGCAGTGGGAGGTATGTCGGGGTGTGATGGTTACTGTACAGTGGGAGGTATATCGGGCCGTGATGGTTACTGTACAGTGGGAGGTATGTCGGACCGTGATGGTTACTGTACAGTGTGAGGTATGTCGGGTCGTGATGGTTACTGTGCCGTGGGAGGTATGTCGGGCCGTGATGGTTACTGTACAGTGGGAGGTATGTCGGGCCGTGATGGTTACTGTACAGTGGGAGGTATGTCGGCGTGTGATGGTTACTGAACTGTGGGAGGTATGTCGGGGTGTGGTGGTAACTGTACAGTGGGAGGTATGTCGGGGTGTGATGGTTACTGTACAGTGTGAGGTATGTCGGGCCGTGATGGTTACTGTACAGTGGTAGGTATGTCGGGTTGTGATGGTTACTGTACAGTGGGAGGTATGTCGGGGCGCGATGGTTACTGTACAGTGGGAGGTATGTCGGGGAATGATGGTTACTGTACAGTGGGAGGTATATCGGGCCGTGATGGTTACTGTACAGTGGGAGGTATGTCGGTCCGTGATTGTTACTGTACAGTGTGAGGTAGGTCGGGTCGTGATGGTTACTGTGCCGTGGGAGGTATGTCGAGCCGTTATGGTTACTGTACAGTGTGCGGTAATTCGGGTTGTGATGGTTACTGTACAGTGGGAGGTATGTCAGGGCGTGATTCTTACTGTACAGTGGGAGGTATGTCAGACCGTGATGGTTACTGTAAAGTGGGAGTTATGTCTGGCCGACACTGTTACCCTACAGTGGAAGGTATCTCGGGCAGTGATGGTTACTCTAAAGTGGGAAGTATGTCGGGGTGTCGTGGTAACTGTGCAGTGAGAGGTATGTCAGACCGTGATGGTTACTGTATAGTGGGAGTTATGTCGGGCCGTGATGGTTACTGTACAGTGGGAGGAATGTCAGGGTGTGATGGTTACTGTACAGTGGGAGATATGTCGGGGTGTGGAGGTAACTGTACAGTGGGAGGTATGTCGGGGTGTGATGGTTACTGTACATTGTGAGGTATATCGGGTCGTAATGGTTACTGTGCAGTGGGAGGTATATCGGGGTGCGGTGGTTACTGTACAGTGGGAGGTATGTCGGACTGTGATGGTTACTGTACAGTGGGAGGTATATCGGGTCGTGATGGTTACTGTACAGTGGTAGGTATGTCGGGTTGCGATGGTTACTGTGCAGTGGGAGGTATGTCGGGATGTGATGGTTACTGTACAGTGGGAGGTATATCGGGCCGTGATGGTTACTGTACAGTGGGAGGTATGTCGGACCGTTATGGTTACTGTACAGTGTGAGGTATGTCGGGTCGTGATGGTTACTGTGCCGTGGGAGGTATGTCGGGCCGTGATGGTTACTGTACAGTGGGAGGTATGTCGGGCCGTGATGGTTACTGTACAGTGGGAGGTCTGTCGGCGTGTGATAGTTACTGAACTGTGGGAGGTATGTCGGGGTGTGGTGGTAACTGTACAGTGGGACATATGTCGGTGTGTGATGGTTACTGTACAGTATGAGGTACGTCGGGCCGTGATGGTTACTGTACAGTGGAAGGTATGTCGGGTTGTGATGGTTACTGTACAGTGGGAGGTATGTCGGGGTGCGATGGTTACTGTACAGTGGGAGGTATGTCGGGGAATGATGGTTACTGTACAGTGGGAGGTATATCGGGCCGTGATGGTTACTGTACAGTGGGAGGTATGTCGGACCGTGATTGTTACTGTACAGTGTGAGGTATGTCGGGTCGTGATGGTTACAGTGCCGTGGGAGGTACGTCGAGCCGTGATGGTTACTGTACAGTGGGAATATGTCGGTCTGTGATGGTTACTGTACAGTGGGAGGAATGTTGGTCCGTGATGGTTACTGTACAGTGGGAGTATGTCGGTCTGTGATGGTTACTGTACAGTGGGAGGTATATCGGGCCGTGATGGTTACTGTAGAGTGGGAGTATGTCGGTCTGTGATGGTTACTGCACAGTGGGAGGTAAGTCGGGGTGTGATGGTTACTGTACAGTGGGAGGTATGTCGGGCTGTGATGGTTACTGTACAGTGTGCGGTAATTCGGGTTGTGATTGTTACTGTACAGTGGGAGGTATGTCAGGGCGTGATTCTTACTGTACAGTGGGAGGTATGTCAGACCGTGATGGTTACTGTAAAGTGGGAGGTATGTCTGGCCGTCACTGTTACCCTACAGTGGAAGGTATGTCGGGCAGTGATGGTTACTCTAAAGTGGGAAGTATGTCGGGGTGTCGTGGTAACTGTACAGTGAGAGGTATGTCAGACCGTGATGGTTACTGTATAGTGCGAGTTATGTCGGGCCGTGATGGTTACTGTACAATGGGAGGTATGTCGGGGTGTGATGGTTACTGTACAGTGGGAGGTATGTCGGGCTGTGATGGTTACTGTACAGTGTGCGGTAATTCGGGTTGTGATGGTTACTGTACAGTGGGAGGTATGTCAGGGCGTGATTCTTACTGTACAGTGGGAGGTATGTCAGACCGTGATGGTTACTGTAAAGTGGGAGGTATGTCTGGCCGTCACTGTTACCCTACAGTGGAAGGTATGTCGGGCAGTGATGGTTACTCTAAAGTGGGAAGTATGTCGGGGTGTCGTGGTAACTGTACAGTGAGAGGTATGTCAGACCGTGATGGTTACTGTATAGTGGGAGTTATGTCGGGCCGTGATGGTTACTGTACAGTGGGAGGAATGTCAGGGTGTGATGGTTACTGTACAGTGGGAGATATGTCGGGGTGTGGTGGTAACTGTACAGTGGGAGGTATGTCGGGGTGTGATGGTTACTGTACATTGTGAGGTATATCGGGTCGTGATGGTTACTGTGCAGTGGGAGGTATATCGGGGTGCGATGGTTACTGTACAGTGGGAGGTATGTCGGACTGTGATGGTTACTGTACAGTGGGAGGTATATCGGGTCGTGATGGTTACTGTACAGTGGTAGGTATGTCGATTTGCGATGGTTACTGTGCAGTGGGAGGTATGTCGGGGTGTGATGGTTACTGTACAGTGGGAGGTATATCGGGCCGTGATGGTTACTGTACAGTGGGAGGTATGTCGGGCCGTGATGGTTACTGTACAGTGGGAGGTATGTCGGCGTGTGATGGTTACTGAACTGTGGGAGGTATGTCGGGGTGTGGTGGTAACTGTACAGTGGGAGGTATGTCGGGGTGTGATGGTTACTGTACAGTGTGAGGTATGTCGGGCCGTGATGGTTACTGTACAGTGGTAGGTATGTCGGGTTGTGATGGTTACTGTACAGTGGGAGGTATGTCGGGGCGCGATGGTTACTGTACAGTGGGAGGTATGTCGGGGAATGATGGTTACTGTACAGTGGGAGGTATATCGGGCCGTGATGGTTACTGTACAGTGGGAGGTATGTCGGTCCGTGATTGTTACTGTACAGTGTGAGGTAGGTCGGGTCGTGATGGTTACTGTGCCGTGGGAGGTATGTCGAGCCGTTATGGTTACTGTAGAGTGGGAGTATGTCGGTCTGTGATGGTTACTGTACAGTGGGAGGTATGTCGGGGTGTGATGGTTACTGTACAGTGGGAGGTATGTCGGGCTGTGATGGTTACTGTACAGTGTGCGGTAATTCGGTTTGTGATGGTTACTGTACAGTGGGAGGTATGTCAGGGCGTGATTCTTACTGTACAGTGGGAGGTATGTCAGACCGTGATGGTTACTGTAAAGTGGGAGGTATGTCTGGCCGTCACTGTTACCCTACAGTGGAAGGTATGTCGGGCAGTGATGGTTACTCTAAAGTGGGAAGTATGTCGGGGTGTCGTGGTAACTGTACAGTGAGAGTTATGTCAGACCGTGATGGTTACTGTATAGTGGGAGTTATGTCGGGCCGTGATGGTTACTGTACAGTGGGAGGAATGTCAGGGTGTGATGGTTACTGTACAGTGGGAGATATGTCGGGGTGTGGAGGTAACTGTACAGTGGGAGGTATGTCGGGGTGTGATGGTTACTGTACATTGTGAGGTATATCGGGTCGTGATGGTTACTGTGCAGTGGGAGGTATATCGGGGTGCGGTGGTTACTGTACAGTGGGAGGTATGTCGGACTGTGATGGTTACTGTACAGTGGGAGGTATATCGGGTCGTGATGGTTACTGTACAGTGGTAGGTATGTCGGGTTGCGATGGTTACTGTGCAGTGGGAGGTATGTCGGGGTGTGATGGTTACTGTACAGTGGGAGGTATATCGGGCCGTGATGGTTACTGTACAGTGGGAGGTATGTCGGACCGTTATGGTTACTGTACAGTGTGAGGTATGTCGGGTCGTGATGGTTACTGTGCCGTGGGAGGTATGTCGGGCCGTGATGGTTACTGTACAGTGGGAGGTATGTCGGGCCGTGATGGTTACTGTACAGTGGGAGGTATGTCGGCGTGTGATAGTTACTGAACTGTGGGAGGTATGTCGGGGTGTGGTGGTAACTGTACAGTGGGACATATGTCGGGGTGTGATGGTTACTGTACAGTATGAGGTACGTCGGGCCGTGATGGTTACTGTACAGTGGAAGGTATGTCGGGTTGTGATGGTTACTGTACAGTGGGAGGTATGTCGGGGTGCGATGGTTACTGTACAGTGGGAGGTATGTCGGGGAATGATGGTTACTGTACAGTGGGAGGTATATCGGGCCGTGATGGTTACTGTACAGTGGGAGGTATGTCGGACCGTGATTGTTACTGTACAGTGTGAGGTATGTCGGGTCGTGATGGTTACTGTGCCGTGGGAGGTACGTCGAGCCGTGATGGTTACTGTACAGTGGGAATATGTCGGTCTGTGATGGTTACTGTACAGTGGGAGGTATGTTGGTCCGTGATGGTTACTGTACAGTGGGAGTATGTCGGTCTGTGATGGTTACTGTACAGTGGGAGGTACATCGGGCCGTGATGGTTACTGTAGAGTGGGAGTATGTCGGTCTGTGATGGTTACTGCACAGTGGGAGGTATGTCGGGGTGTGATGGTTACTGTACAGTGGGAGGTATGTCGGGCTGTGATGGTTACTGTACAGTGTGCGGTAATTCGGGTTGTGATTGTTACTGTACAGTGGGAGGTATGTCAGGGCGTGATTCTTACTGTACAGTGGGAGGTATGTCAGACCGTGATGGTTACTGTAAAGTGGGAGGTATGTCTGGCCGTCACTGTTACCCTACAGTGGAAGGTATGTCGGGCAGTGATGGTTACTCTAAAGTGGGAAGTATGTCGGGGTGTCGTGGTAACTGTACAGTGAGAGTTATGTCAGACCGTGATGGTTACTGTATAGTGGGAGTTATGTCGGGCCGTGATGGTTACTGTACAGTGGGAGGAATGTCAGGGTGTGATGGTTACTGTACAGTGGGAGATATGTCGGGGTGTGGAGGTAACTGTACAGTGGGAGGTATGTCGGGGTGTGATGGTTACTGTACATTGTGAGGTATATCGGGTCGTGATGGTTACTGTGCAGTGGGAGGTATATCGGGGTGCGGTGGTTACTGTACAGTGGGAGGTATGTCGGACTGTGATGGTTACTGTACAGTGGGAGGTATATCGGGTCGTGATGGTTACTGTACAGTGGTAGGTATGTCGGGTTGCGATGGTTACTGTGCAGTGGGAGGTATGTCGGGGTGTGATGGTTACTGTACAGTGGGAGGTATATCGGGCCGTGATGGTTACTGTACAGTGGGAGGTATGTCGGACCGTTATGGTTACTGTACAGTGTGAGGTATGTCGGGTCGTGATGGTTACTGTGCCGTGGGAGGTATGTCGGGCCGTGATGGTTACTGTACAGTGGGAGGTATGTCGGGCCGTGATGGTTACTGTACAGTGGGAGGTATGTCGGCGTGTGATAGTTACTGAACTGTGGGAGGTATGTCGGGGTGTGGTGGTAACTGTACAGTGGGACATATGTCGGGGTGTGATGGTTACTGTACAGTATGAGGTACGTCGGGCCGTGATGGTTACTGTACAGTGGAAGGTATGTCGGGTTGTGATGGTTACTGTACAGTGGGAGGTATGTCGGGGTGCGATGGTTACTGTACAGTGGGAGGTATGTCGGGGAATGATGGTTACTGTACAGTGGGAGGTATATCGGGCCGTGATGGTTACTGTACAGTGGGAGGTATGTCGGACCGTGATTGTTACTGTACAGTGTGATGTATGTCGGGTCGTGATGGTTACTGTGCCGTGGGAGGTACGTCGAGCCGTGATGGTTACTGTACAGTGGGAATATGTCGGTCTGTGATGGTTACTGTACAGTGGGAGGTATGTTGGTCCGTGATGGTTACTGTACAGTGGGAGTATGTCGGTCTGTGATGGTTACTGTACAGTGGGAGGTACATCGGGCCGTGATGGTTACTGTAGAGTGGGAGTATGTCGGTCTGTGATGGTTACTGCACAGTGGGAGGTATGTCGGGGTGTGATGGTTACTGTACAGTGGGAGGTATGTCGGGCTGTGATGGTTACTGTACAGTGTGCGGTAATTCGGGTTGTGATTGTTACTGTACAGTGGGAGGTATGTCAGGGCGTGATTCTTACTGTACAGTGGGAGGTATGTCAGACCGTGATGGTTACTGTAAAGTGGGAGGTATGTCTGGCCGTCACTGTTACCCTACAGTGGAAGGTATGTCGGGCAGTGATGATTACTCTAAAGTGGGAAGTATGTCGGGGTGTCGTGGTAACTGTACAGTGAGAGGTATGTCAGACCGTGATGGTTACTGTACAGTGGGAGGTATGTCGGACCGTTATGGTTACTGTACAGTGTGAGGTATGTCGGGTCGTGATGGTTATTGTGCCGTGGGAGGTATGTCGGGCCGTGATGGTTACTGTACAGTGGGAGGTATGTCGGGCCGTGATGGTTACTGTACAGTGGGAGGTATGTCGGCGTGTGATAGTTACTGAACTGTGGGAGGTATGTCGGGGTGTGGTGGTAACTGTACAGTGGGACATATGTCGGGGTGTGATGGTTACTGTACAGTATGAGGTATGTCGGGCCGTGATGGTTACTGTACAGTGGAAGGTATGTCGGGTTGTGATGGTTACTGTACAGTGGGAGGTATGTCGGGGTGCGATGGTTACTGTACAGTGGGAGGTATGTCGGGGAATGATGGTTACTGTACAGTGGGAGGTATATCGGGCCGTGATGGTTACTGTACAGTGGGAGGTATGTCGGACCGTGATTGTTACTGTACAGTGTGAGGTATGTCGGGTCGTGATGGTTACTGTGCCGTGGGAGGTACGTCGAGCCGTGATGGTTACTGTACAGTGGGAATATGTCGGTCTGTGATGGTTACTGTACAGTGGGAGATTTGTCGGTCCGTGATGGTTACTGTACAGTGGGAGTATGTCGGTCTGTGATGGTTACTGTACAGTGGGAGGTATATCGGGCCGTGATGGTTACTGTAGAGTGGGAGTATGTCGGTCTGTGATGGTTACTGCACAGTGGGAGGTATGTCGGGGTGTGATGGTTACTGTACAGTGGGAGGTATGTCGGGCTGTGATGGTTACTGTACAGTGTGCGGTAATTCGGGTTGTGATGGTTACTGTACAGTGGGAGGTATGTCAGGGCGTGATTCTTACTGTACAGTGGGAGGTATGTCAGACCGTGATGGTTACTGTAAAGTGGGAGGTATATCTGGCCGTCACTGTTACCCTACAGTGGAAGGTATGTCGGGCAGTGATGATTACTCTAAAGTGGGAAGTATGTCGGGGTGTCGTGGTAACTGTACAGTGAGAGGTATGTCAGACCGTGATGGTTACTGTATAGTGGGAGTTATGTCGGGCCGTGATGGTTACTGTACAGTGGGAGGTATGTCGGGGTGTGATGGTTACTGTACAGTGGGAAGTATGTCGGGCTGTGATGGTTACTGTACAGTGTGCGGTAATTCGGGTTGTGATGGTTACTGTACAGTGGGAGGTATGTCAGGGCGTGATTCTTACTGTACAGTGGGAGGTATGTCAGACCGTGATGGTTACTGTAAAGTGGGAGGTATGTCTGGCCGTCACTGTTACCCTACAGTGGAAGGTATGTCGGGCAGTGATGGTTACTCTAAAGTGGGAAGTATGTCGGGGTGTCGTGGTAACTGTACAGTGAGAGGTATGTCAGACCGTGATGGTTACTGTATAGTGGGAGTTATGTCGGGCCGTGATGGTTACTGTACAGTGGGAGGAATGTCAGGGTGTGATGGTTACTGTACAGTGGGAGATATGTCGGGGTGTGGTGGTAACTGTACAGTGGGAGGTATGTCGGGGTGTGATGGTTACTGTACATTGGGAGGTATATCGGGTCGTGATGGTTACTGTGCAGTGGGAGGTATATCGGGGTGCGATGGTTACTGTACAGTGGGAGGTATGTCGGACTGTGATGGTTACTGTACAGTGGGAGGTATATCGGGTCGTGATGGTTACTGTACAGTGGTAGGTATGTCGGGTTGCGATGGTTACTGTGCAGTGGGAGGTATGTCGGGGTGTGATGGTTACTGTACAGTGGGAGGTATATCGGGCCGTGATGGTTACTGTACAGTGGGAGGTATGTCGGACCGTTATGGTTACTGTACAGTGTGACGTATGTCGGGTCGTGATGGTTACTGTGCCGTGGGAGGTATATCGGGCCGTGATGGTTACTGTACAGTGGGAGGTATGTCGGGCCGTGATGGTTACTGTACAGTGGGAGGTATGTCGGCGTGTGATAGTTACTGAACTGTGGGAGGTATGTCGGGGTGTGGTGGTAACTGTACAGTGGGACATATGTCGGGGTGTGATGGTTACTGTACAGTATGAGGTATGTCGGGCCGTGATGGTTACTGTACAGTGGTAGGTATGTCGGGTTGTGATGGTTACTGTACAGTGGGAGGTATGTCGGGGTGCGATGGTTACTGTACAGTGGGAGGTATGCCGGGGAATGATGGTTACTGTACAGTGGGAGGTATATCGGGCCGTGATGGTTACTGTACAGTGGGAGGTATGTCGGACCGTGATTGTTACTGTACAGTGTGAGGTATGTCGGGTCGTGATGGTTACTGTGCCGTGGGAGGTACGTCGAGCCGTGATGGTTACTGTACAGTGGAAATATGTCGGTCTGTGATGGTTACTGTACAGTGGGAGATTTGTCGGTCCCTGATGGTTACTGTACAGTGGGAGTATGTCGGTCTGTGATAGTTACTGTACAGTGGGAGGTATATCGGGCCGTGATGGTTACTGTAGAGTGGGAGTATGTCGGTCTGTGATGGTTACTGCAAAGTGGGAGGTATGTCGGGGTGTGATGGTTACTGTACAGTGGGAGGTATGTCGGGCTGTGATGGTTACTGTACAGTGAGCGGTAATTCGGGTTGTGATGTTTACTGTACAGTGGGAGGTATGTCAGGGCGTGATTCTTACTGTACAGTGGGAGGTATGTCAGACCGTGATGGTTACTGTAAAGTGGGAGGTATGTCTGGCCGTCACTGTTACCCTACAGTGGAAGGTTTGTCGGGCAGTGATGATTAATCTAAAGTGGGAAGTATGTCGGGGTGTCGTGGTAACTGTACAGTGAGAGGTATGTCAGACCGTGATGGTTACTGTATAGTGGGAGTTATGTCGGGCCGTGATGGTTACTGTACAGTGGGAGGAATGTCAGGGTGTGATGGTTACTGTACAGTGTGAGATGTGTCGGGGTGTGGTGGTAACTGTACAGTGGGAGGTATGTCGGGTTGTGATGGTTACTGTACAGTGTGAGGTATGTCGGGCCGTGATGGTTACTGTACAGTGGTAGGTATGCCGGGCCGTGATGTTTACTGTACAGTGTGCGGTAAGTCGGGGTGTGATGGTTATTGTACAGTGGGAGGAATGTCAGGGTGTGATTGTTACTGTACAGTGGGAAGTATGTCGGCGTGTGATGGTTACTGTACAGTGGGAGGTATGTCGGGGTGTGATGGTTACTGAACAGTGGGAGATATGTCGGGGTGTGGTGGTAACTGTACAGTGGGAGGTATGTCGGGTAGTGATGGTTACTGTACAGTGGGGGGTATGTCAGACCGTGGTGGTTACTGTACAGTGTGAGGTATGTCGGGCCGTGATGTTAACTGGACAGTGTGCGGTAAGTCGGGGTATGATGGTTATTGTACAGTGGGAGGAATGTCAGGGTGTGATTGTTACTGTACAGTGGGAGGTATGTCGGCGTGTGATGGTTACTGTACAGTGGGAGGAATGTCGGGGTGTGATGGTTACTGTACAGTGTGAGGTATGTCGGGCCGTGATGGTTACTGTACAGTGGTAGGTATGTCGGGGTGTGATGGTTACTGTACAGTGGGAGGTATATCTGGTCGTGATGGTTACTGTGCAGTGGGAGGTATGTCGGAGTGCGATGGTTACTGTACAGTGGGAGGTATGTCGGACTGTGATGGTTAATGTACAGTGGGAGGTATATCGGGTCGTGATGGTTACTGTACAGTGGGAGGTATGTCGGGCTGTGATGGTTACTGTGCAGTGGGAGGTATGTCGGGGTGTGATGGTTACTGTACAGTGGGAGGTATATCGGGCCGTGATGTTTACTGTACAGTGGGAGGTATGTCGGACCGTGATGGTTACTGTACAGTGTGAGGTATGTCGGGTCGTGATGGTTACTGTATAGTGGGAGGTATGTCGGGCCGTGATGGTTACTGTACAGTGGGAGGAATGTCAGGGTGTGATGGTTACTGTACAGTGGGAGATATGTCGGGGTGTGGTGGTAACTGTACAGTGGGAGGTATGTCGGGTTGTGATGG
Source organism: Chiloscyllium punctatum (assembly GCF_047496795.1). Classification (NCBI taxonomy): domain Eukaryota; kingdom Metazoa; phylum Chordata; class Chondrichthyes; order Orectolobiformes; family Hemiscylliidae; genus Chiloscyllium; species Chiloscyllium punctatum. Next base: position 56,382,282 of record NC_092754.1, on the reverse strand, counting down.
TTACTGTACAGTGTGAGGTATGTCGGGCCGTGATGGTTACTGTACAGTGGTAGGTATGTCGGGTTGTGATGGTTACTGTACAGTGGGAGGTATGTCCGGGTGTGATGGTTACTGTACAGTGGGAGGGATGTCGGAGTGTGGTGGTTACTGTACAGTGGGAGGTATGTCGGGGTGTGATGGTTTCTGAACAATGGGATGTATATCGGGACGTGATGGTTACTGTGCAGTGGGAGTTATTTCGGAACGTGATGGTTACTGTACAGTGGGAGGTATGTCTGGCAGTGATGGTTACTGTACAGTGGGAGGTATGTCGGGCTGTGATGGTTACTGTACAGTGTGCGGTAATTCGGGATGTGATGGTTACTGTACAGTGGGCGGAATGTCTGGCCGTGATGTTTGCTGTACAGTGGGAGGTATGTCAGACCGTGATGGTTACTGTAAAGTGGGAGGTATGTCGGGGTGTGGTGGTAACTGTATAGTGGGAGGTATGTCTGGCGGTGATGGTTACTGTACAGTGTGCGGTAAGTCAGGGTGTGATGGTTACTGTACAGTGGGAGGTATGACGGTGTGTGTTGGTAACTGTACAGTGGGAGGTATGTCGGGCCGTGATAGTTACTCTACAGTGGTAGGTATGTCAGGGTATGATGGTTACTGTATAGTGGGAGGTGTGTCGCGCTGTGATGGTTACTGTACAGTGGGAGGTATGTCGGGTCGTGATGGTTACTGTACAGTGGGAGTATGTCGGTCTGTGATGGTTACTGTACAGTGGGAGGTATGTCGGTCCGTGATGGTTACTGTACACTGGGAGTATGTCGGTCTGCGATGGTTACTGTACAGTGGGAGGTATGTCTATCCGTGATGGTTACTGTACAGTGGGAGGTATGTCGGGCTGTGATGGTTACTGTACAGTGTGCGGTAATTCGGGTTGTGATGGTTACTGTGCAGTGGGAGGTATGTCAGGGCGTGATTCTTGCTGTACAGTGGGAGGTATGTCAGACCGTGATGGATACTGTAAAGTGGGAGGTATGTCTGGCCATCACTGTTACCCTACAGTGGAAGGTATGTCGGGCAGTGATGGTTACTCTAAAGTGGGAAGTATATCGGGGTGTCGTGGTAACTGTACAGTGAGAGGTATGTCAGACCGTGATGGTTACTGTATAGTGGGAAGTATGTCGGGCCGTGATGGTTTCTGTACAGTGGGAGGAATGTCAGGGTGTGATGGTTAATGTCCAGTGGGAGATATGTCGGACTGTGGTGGTTACTGTACAGTGGGAGGTATGTCGGTTTGTGATGGTTACTGTACAGTGTGAGGTATGTCGTGCCGTGATGGTTACTGTACAGTGGTAGGTATGTCGGGTTGTGATGGTTACTGTACAGTGGGAGGTATGTCCGGGTGTGATGGTTACTGTACAGTGGGAGGTATGTCGGGGTGTGATGGTTACTGTACAGTGGGAGGGATGTCGGAGCGTGGTGGTTACTGCACAGTGGGAAGTATGTCGGGGTGTGATGGTTACTGAACAGTGGGATGTATATCGGGACGTGATGGTTACTGTGCAGTGGGAGGTATTTCGGGCCGTGATGCTTAATGTACATTGGGAGGTATGTCGGGGTGTGATGGTTACTGTACAGTGGGACGTATGTCGGGGTGTGGTGGTTACTGTACAGTGGGAGGTATGTCGCGTTGTGATGGCTACTGTACAGTGGGAGGTAAGTCTGGGTGTGATGGTTACTTTGCAGTGGGAGGTATGTCGGGGTGTGATGGTTACTGTACAGTGGGAGGTATGTCGGGGTATGGTGGTTACTTTACAGTGGGAGGTATGTAGGGTTGCGATGGTTACTGTACAGTGAGGGGTATGTCGGGCTGTAATGGTTACTGTACAGTGAGGGGTATGTCTGGCTGTGATGGTTACTGTACCGTGGGAGGTATGTCGGGGTGTGATGGTTACTGTACAGTGTGAGGTATGTCGGGCCGTAATGTTTACGGTACCGTGGGAGATATGTCGGGGTGTGATGGTTACTGTACAGTGTGAGGTATGTCAGACCGCGATGGTTACTGTACAGTGGGAGGTATGTCGGGCCGTGATGGTTACTGTACAGTGGGAGCTATGTCAGACCGTGATGGTTACTGTACAGTGGGAGGGATGTCGGGGTGCGATGGTTACTGTACAGTGGGAGGAATATCGGACCGTGATAGTTACTGTACAGTGGGAGGTATGTCTGGCCGTGATGGTTACTGTACGTTTGGAGTATGTCGGGCTGTGATGGTTACTGTACAGTGGGAGGTAGGTCGGGCCGTGATGGTTACTGTACAGTGGGAGGAATGTCGGGTTGTGATGTTTACTGCACAGTGGGAGGTATGTCGGGCTGTGATGGTTACAGTATTTTGTGCGGTAATTCGGGTTGTGATGGTTACTGTACAGTGGGAGGTATGTCGGGGTGTGATGGTTTCTGTACAGTGGGAGGTATGTCTGGCCGTGATGGTTGCTGTACAGTGTGAGTTATATCAGACCGTGATAGTCACTGTACAGTGGGAGCTATGTTCAGCCGTGACTGTTACCGTACAGTGGAAGATATGTCGGGCAGTGATGGTTACTCTAAAGTGGGAGGTATGTCGGTGTGTCATGGTAACTGTACAGTGAGAGGTATGTCAGACCGTGATGGTTACTGGAGAGTGGGAGGTATGTCGGGCCGTGATGGTTACTGTACAGTGGGAGGAATGTCTGGGTGTGATGGTTACTGTACAGTGTGAGGTATGTCGTGCCGTGATGGTTACTGTACAGTGGTAGGTATGTCGGGTTGTGATGGTTACTGTACAGTGCGAGGTATGTCCGGGTGTGATGGTTACTGTACAGTGGGAGGTATGTCGGGGTGTGATGGTTACTGTACAGTGGGAGGGATGTCGGAGCGTGGTGGTTACTGCACAGTGGGAGGTATGTCGGTCTGTGATGGTTACTGTACAGTATGCGGTAATTCGGGATGTGATGGTTACTGTACAGTGGGCGGTATGTCTGGCCGTGATGTTTGCTGTACAGTGGGAGGTATGTCAGACCGTGATGGTTACTGTAAAGTGGGAGGTATGTCGGGGTGTGGTGGTAACTGTACAGTGGGAGGTATGTCGGGCCATGATGGTTACTGTACAGTGTGCGGTAAGTCGGGATGTGATGTTTATTGTACAGTGGGAGGAATGTCAGGGTGTGATGGTTACTGTACAGTTGAAGGTATGTCGGTGTGTGTTGGTAACTGTACAGTGGGAGGTATGTCGGGCCGTGATAGTTACTCTACAGTGGTAGGTATGTCAGGGTGTGATGGTTACTGTATAGTGGGAGGTATGTCCCGGTGTGATGGTTACTGTACAGTGGGAGGTATGTCGTGGTGTGATGGTTACTGTACAATGTGAGGTATGTCGGAGTGTGATGGTTACTGTACCGTGGGAGGTATGTCGGGCCGTAATGGTTACTGTACTGTGGGAGGTATGTCGGGGTGTGATGGTTACTGTACAGTGTGAGGTATGTCAGACCGTGATGGTTACTGTAGAGTGGAGGTATGTCTGGCTGTGTTGGTTACTGTGCAGTGGGAGGTATGTCGGACCGTGATGGTTACTGTACAGTGCGAGGTATGTCGGGGTGTGATGGTTACTGTACAGTTGGAGGTATGTTGGGCCGTGATGCTTACTGTACAGTGGGAGGTATGTCGGGCCGTGATGGTATCTGTACAGTAGGAGGTATGTCGGGGTGTGTTGGTTACTGTATAGTGGGAGTTATATTGGGCCGTGATGTTGCTGTACATTGGGAGGTATGTCAGACTTTGATGGTTACTGTACAGAGGGAGGTATGTCGGGCCGTGACGGTTACTTTACAGAGGGAGGTATGTCGGGCGGTGACGGTTACTGTACAGTGGTAGGTATGTCGGGTTGTGATGGTTACTGTACAGTGGGAGGTATGTCGGGGTGTGATGGTTACTGTACAGTGGGAGGTATGTCGGGGTGTGGTGGTTACTGTACAGTGGGAGGTATGTCGCGTTGTGATGGCTACTGTACAGAGGGAGGTAAGTCGGGGTGTGATGGTTACTATGCAGTGGGAGGTATGTCGGGGTGTGATGGTTACTGTACAGTGGGAGGTATGTCGGGGTATGGTGGTTACTTTACAGTGGGAGGTATGTAGGGTGTAATGGTTACTGTACAGTGAGGGGTATGTCTGGCTGTGATGATTACTGTACCATGGGAGGTATGTCGGGGTGTGATGGTTACTGTACAGTGGGAGGTATGTCGGGCCGTGATGGTTACTGTACAGTGGGAGTTATGTCGGGGTGTGATGGTTACTGTACCGTGGGAGATATGACGGGGTGTGATGGTTACTGTACAGTGTGAGGTATGTCAGACCGTGATGGTTACTGTACAGTGGGAGGTATGTCGGGCCGTAATGGTTACTGTACCGTGGGAGATATGTCGGGGTGTGATAGTTACTGTACAGTGTGAGATATGTCAGACCACGATGGTTACTGTACAGTGGGAGGTATGTCGGACCGTGATGGTTACTGTACAGTGGGAGCTATGTCAGACCGTGATGGTTACTGTACAGTGCGAGATATGTCGGGCCGTGATGGTTACTGTACAGTGGGAGGTATGTCGGGCTGTGATGGTTACTGTACATTGGGAGGGATGTCGGGGTGCGATGGTTACTGTACAGTGGGAGGAATATCGGACCGTGATAGTTACTGTACAGTGGGAGGTATGTCTGGCCGTGATGGTTACTGTACGTTTGGAGTATGTCGGGCTGTGATGGTTACTGTACAGTGGGAGGTATGTCGGGCCGTGATGGTTACTGTATTTTGTGCGGTAATTCGGGTTGTGATGGTTACTGTACAGTGGGAGGTATGTCGGGGTGTGATGGTTACTGTACAGTGGGAGGTATGTCTGGCCGTGATGGTTGCTGTACAGTGTGAGGTATGTCAGACCGTGATAGTCACTGTACAGTGGGAGCTATGTTCAGCCGTGACTGTTACCGTACAGTGGAAGATATGTCGGGCAGTGATGGTTACTCTAAAGTGGGAGGTATGTCGGTGTGTCGTGGTAACTGTACAGTGAGAGGTATGTCAGACCGTGATGGTTACTGGAGAGTGGGAGGTATGCCGGGCCGTGATGGTTACTGTACAGTGGGAGATATGTCGGTGTGTGGTGGTAACTGTACAGTGTGAGGTATGTCGGGCCGTGATGGTTATTGTACAGTGGTAGGTATTTCCGGGTGTGATGGTTACTGTACAGTGGGAGGTTTGACGGGGTGTGATGGTTACTGTACAGTGGGAGGGATGTCGGGGTGTGGTGGTTACTGTACAGTGGGAGGTATATCAGGCCGTGATGGTTACTGTACAGTGGGAAGTATGTCGGACTGTGATGATTACTGTACAGTGTGCGGAAAGTCGGGGTGTGATGGTTAATGTACAGTGGGAGGTATGTCTGGCCGTGATGGTTGCTGTACAGTGGGGGGTATGTCAGACCGTGGTGGTTACTATACAGTGCGAGGTATGTCGGGCCGTGATGGTTACTGTACAGTGGTAGGTATGTCGGGTTGTGATGGTTACTGTACAGTGGGAGGTATGTCGGGGTGCGATGGTTACTGTACAGTGGGAGGTATGTCGGGGTGTGATGGTTACTGTACAGTGCGAGGTCTGTCAGACCGTGATGGTTGCTGTACAGTGGGAGGTATGTCGGGCTGTGATGGTTACTGTGCAGTGGGAGGTATGTCGGACCGTGATGGTTACTGTACAGTGCGAGGTATGTCGGGGTGTGATGGTTATTGTACAGTTGGAGGTATGTCGGGGTGCGATGGTTACTGGACAGTGGGAGGTATGTCGGGGTGTGATGGTTACTGTACCGTGGGAGTTATGTCGGGCTGTGATGGTTACTGTACAGTGGGAGGTATGCCAGTCCGTGATGGTTACTGTACAGAGGGAGGTATGTCGGGCTGTGATGATTACTGTACAGTGGGGGGTATGTCGGTCCGTGATGTTTACTGTACAGTGGTAGGTATGTCGGGTTGTGATGGTTATTGTACAGTGGGAGGTATGTCGGGCCGTGATGGTTACTGTACAGTGGGAGGTATGTCGGGGTGCGATGGTTACTGGACAGTGGGAGGTATGTCGGGGTGTGATGGTTACTGTACCGTGGGAGTTATGTCGGGCTGTGATGGTTACTGTACAGTGGGAGGTATGTCAGTCCGTGATGGTTACTGTACAATGGGAGGTATGTCGGACCGTGATGGTTACTGTACAGTGGGAGGTATGTCTGGCCGTGATGGTTACTGTACAGTTGGAGGTATGTTGGGCCGTGATGCTTACTGTACAGTGGGAGGTATGTCGGGCCGTGATGGTTGCTGTACATTGGGAGGTATGTTGGGCCGTGATGCTTACTGTACAGTGGGAGGTATGTCGGGCCGTGATGCTTACTGTACAGTGGGAGGTATGTCGGGCCGTGATGGTAACTGTACAGTCGGAGGTATGTCGGGGTGTGATGGTTACTGTGCAGTGGGAGGTATGTCGGGGTGTGGTGTTTACTGTACAGTGGGAGGTATGTCGCGTTGTGATGGCTACTGTACAGTGGGAGGTAAGTCGGGGTGTGATGGTTACTGTACAGTGGGAGGTATGTCGGGGTATGGTGGTTAATTTATAGTGGGAGGTATGTAGCGGTGCGATGGTTAATGTACAGTGAGGGGTATGTCGGGCTGTAAAGGTTACTGTACAGTGAGGGGTATGACTGGCTGTGATGGTTACTGTACAGTTGGAGGTATGTCAGGCCGTGATGGTTACTGTACAGTGAGGGTTATGTCGGGGTGTGATGGTTACTGTACAGTGGGAGGTATGTCGGGGTGTGATGGTTACTGTACAGTGGGAGGTATGTCTGGCCGTGATGGTTGCTGTACAGTGTGAGGTATGTCAGACCGTGATAGTCACTGTACAGTGGGAGCTATGTTCAGCCGTGACTGTTACCGTACAGTGGAAGATATGTCGGGCAGTGATGGTTACTCTAAAGTGGGAGGTATGTCGGTGTGTCGTGGTAACTGTACAGTGAGAGGTATGTCAGACCGTGATGGTTACTGGAGAGTGGGAGGTATGCTGGGCCGTGATGGTTACTGTACAGTGGGAGATATGTCGGTGTGTGGTGGTAACTGTACAGTGTGAGGTATGTCGGGCCGTGATGGTTATTGTACAGTGGTAGGTATTTCCGGGTGTGATGGTTACTGTACAGTGGGAGGTTTGACGGGGTGTGATGGTTACTGTACAGTGGGAGGGATGTCGGGGTGTGGTGGTTACTGTACAGTGGGAGGTATATCAGGCCGTGATGGTTACTGTACAGTGGGAAATATGTCGGACTGTGATGATTATTGTACAGTGTGCGGAAAGTCGGGGTGTGATGGTTAATGTACAGTGGGAGGTATGTCTGGCCGTGATGGTTGCTGTACAGTGGGGGGTATGTCAGACCGTGGTGGTTACTATACAGTGCGAGGTATGTCGGGCCGTGATGGTTACTGTACAGTGGTAGGTATGTCGGGTTGTGATGGTTACTGTACAGTGGGAGGTATGTCGGGGTGCGATGGTTACTGTACAGTGGGAGGTATGTCGGGGTGTGATGGTTACTGTACAGTGCGAGGTCTGTCAGACCGTGATGGTTGCTGTACAGTGGGAGGTATGTCGGGCTGTGATGGTTACTGTGCAGTGGGAGGTATGTCGGACCGTGATGGTTACTGTACAGTGCGAGGTATGTCGGGGTGTGATGGTTATTGTACAGTTGGAGGTATGTCGGGGTGCGATGGTTACTGGACAGTGGGAGGTATGTCGGGGTGTGATGGTTACTGTACATTGGGAGTTATGTCGGGCTGTGATGGTTACTGTACAGTGGGAGGTATGTCAATCCGTGATGGTTACTGTACAGAGGGAGGTATGTCGGGCTGTGATGATTACTGTACAGTGGGGGGGTATGTCGGTCCGTGATGTTTACTGTACAGTGGTAGGTATGTCGGGTTGTGATGGTTATTGTACAGTGGGAGGTATGTCGGGCCGTGATGGTTACTGTACAGTGGGAGGTATGTCGGGGTGCGATGGTTACTGGACAGTAGGAGGTATGTCAGGGTGTGATGGTTACTGTACCGTGGGAGTTATGTCGGGCTGTGATGGTTACTGTACAGTGGGAGGTATGTCAGTCCGTGATGGTTACTGTACAGAGGGAGGTATGTCTGGCCGTGATGGTTACTGTACAGTTGGAGGTATGTTGGGCCGTGATGCTTACTGTACAGTGGGAGGTATGTCGGGCCGTGATGGTTGCTGTACATTGGGAGGTATGTTGGGCCGTGATGCTTACTGTACAGTGGGAGGTATGTCGGGCCGTGATGCTTACTGTACAGTGGGAGGTATGTCGGGCCGTGATGGTAACTGTACAGTCGGAGGTATGTCGGGGTGTGATGGTTACTGTGCAGTGGGAGGTATGTCGGGGTGTGGTGTTTACTGTACAGTGGGAGGTATGTCGCGTTGTGATGGCTACTGTACAGTGGGAGGTAAGTCGGGGTGTGATGGTTACTGTACAGTGGGAGGTATGTCGGGGTATGGTGGTTAATTTATAGTGGGAGGTATGTAGCGTTGCGATGGTTAATGTACAGTGAGGGGTATGTCGGGCTGTAATGGTTACTGTACAGTGAGGGGTATGACTGGCTGTGATGGTTACTGTACAGTTGGAGGTATGTCAGGCCGTGATGGTTACTGTACAGTGGGAGGTATGTCGGGGTGTGATGGTTACTGTACAGTGGGAAGTATGTCGGGGTGTGATGGTTACTGTACAGTGAGGGGTATGTCTGGCCGTGATGGTTACTGGACAGTGGGAGGTATGTCGGGGTGTGATGGTTACTGTACAGTGGGAAGTATGTCGGGGTGTGATGGTTACTGTACAGTGAGGGGTATGTCTGGCCGTGATGGTTACTGTACAGTTGGAGGTATGTTGGGCCGTGATGCTTACTGTACAGTGGGAGGTATGTCGGGCCGTGATGGTTGCTGTACATTGGGAGGTATGTTGGGCCGTGATGCTTACTGTACAGTGGGAGGTAAGTCGGGCCGTTATGCTTACTGTACAGTGGGAGGTATGTCGGGCCGTGATGGTAACTGTACAGTCGGAGGTATGTCGGGGTGTGATGGTTACTGTGCAGTGGGAGGTATGTCGGGGTGTGGTGTTTACTGTACAGTGGGAGGTATGTCGCGTTGTGATGGCTACTGTACAGTGGGAGGTAAGTCGGGGTGTGATGGTTACTGTACAGTGGGAGGTATGTCGGGGTATGGTGGTTAATTTATAGTGGGAGGTATGTAGCGGTGCGATGGTTAATGTACAGTGAGGGGTATGTCGGGCTGTAATGGTTACTGTACAGTGAGGGGTATGACTGGCTGTGATGGTTACTGTACAGTTGGAGGTATGTCAGGCCGTGATGGTTACTGTACAGTGAGGGGTATGTCGGGGTGTGATGGTTACTGTACAGTGGGAAGTATGTCGGGGTGTGATGGTTACTGTACCGTGGGAGATATGACGGGGTGTGATGGTTACTGTACAGTGTGAGGTATGTCAGACCGTGATGGTTACTGTACAGTGGGAGGTATGTCGGACCGTAATGGTTACTGTACCGTGGGAGATATGTCGGGGTGTGATAGTTACTGTACAGTGTGAGGTATGTCAGACCGCGATGGTTACTGTACAGTGGGAGGTATGTCGGACCGTGATGGTTACTGTACAGTGGGAGCTATGTCAGACCGTGATGGTTACTGTACAGTGCGAGATATGTCGGGCCGTGATGGTTACTGTACACTGGGAGGTATGTCGGGCTGTGATGTTTACTGTACAGTGGGAGGGATGTCGGGGTGCGATGGTTACTGTACAGTGGGAGGAATATCGGACCGTGATAGTTACTGTACAGTGGGAGGTATGTCTGGCCGTGATGGTTACTGTACGTATGGAGTATGTCGGGCTGTGATGGTTACTGTACAGTGGGAGGTATGTCGGGCCGTGATGGTTACTGTACAGTGGGAGCAATGTCGGGTTGTGATGTTTACTGCACAGTGGGAGGTATGTCGGGCTGTGATGGTTACTGTATTTTGTGCGGTAATTCGGGTTGTGATGGTTACTGTACAGTGGGAGGTATGTCGGGGTGTGATGGTTACTGTACAGTGGGAGGTATGTCTGGCCGTGATGGTTGCTGTACAGTGTGAGGTATGTCAGACCGTGATAGTCACTGTACAGTGGGAGCTATGTTCAGCCGTGACTGTTACCGTACAGTGGAAGATATGTCGGGCAGTGATGGTTACTCTAAAGTGGGAGGTATGTCGGTGTGTCGTGGTAACTGTACAGTGAGAGGTATGTCAGACCGTGATGGTTACTGGAGAGTGGGAGGTATGCCGGGCCGTGATGGTTACTGTACAGTGGGAGATATGTCGGTGTGTGGTGGTAACTGTACAGTGTGAGGTATGTCGGGCCGTGATGGTTATTGTACAGTGGTAGGTATTTCCGGGTGTGATGGTTACTGTACAGTGGGAGGTTTGTCGGGGTGTGATGGTTACTGTACAGTGGGAGGGATGTCGGGGTGTGGTGGTTAATGTACAGTGGGAGGTATGTCTGGCCGTGATGGTTGCTGTACAGTGGGGGGTATGTCAGACCGTGGTGGTTACTATACAGTGCGAGGTATGTCGGGCCGTGATGGTTACTGTACAGTGGTAGGTATGTCGGGTTGTGATGGTTACTGTACAGTGGGAGGGATATCGGGGTGTGGTGGTTACTGTACAGTGGGAGGTATATCAGGCCGTGATGGTTACTGTACAGTGGGAGGTATGTCGGACTGTGATGATTACTGTACAGTGTGCGGTAAGTCGGGGTGTGATGGTTAATGTACAGTGGGAGGTATGTCTGGCCGTGATGGTTGCTGTACAGTGGGGGGTATGTCAGACCGTGGTGGTTACTATACAGTGCGAGGTATGTCGGGCCGTGATGGTTACTGTACAGTGGGAGGTATGTCGGACTGTGATGATTACTGTACAGTGTGCGGTAAGTCGGGGTGTGATGGTTAATGTACAGTGGGAGGTATGTCTGGCCGTGATGGTTGCTGTACAGTGGGGGGTATGTCAGACCGTGGTGGTTACTATACAGTGCGAGGTATGTCGGGCCGTGATGGTTACTGTACAGTGGTAGGTATGTCGGGTTGTGATGGTTACTGTACAGTGGGAGGTATGTCGGGGTGCGATGGTTACTGTACAGTGGGAGGTATGTCGGGGTGTGATGGTTACTGTACAGTGCGAGGTCTGTCAGACCGTGATGGTTGCTGTACAGTGGGAGGTATGTCGGGCTGTGATGGTTACTGTGCAGTGGGAGGTATGTCGGACCGTGATGGTTACTGTACAGTGCGAGGTATGTCGGGGTGTGATGGTTACTGTACAGTTGGAGGTATGTCGGGCTGCGATGGTTACTGGACAGTGGGAGGTATGTCGGGGTGTGATGGTTACTGTACAGTGGGAGGTATGTCGAGCTGTGATGTTTACTGTACAGTGGGAGGTATGTCAGTCCGTGATGGTTACTGTACAGAGGGAGGTATGTCGGGCTGTGATGGTTACTGTACAGTGGGGGGTATGTCGGTCCGTGATGTTTACTGTACAGTGGTAGGTATGTCGGGTTGTGATGGTTACTGTACAGTGGGAGGTATGTCGGGCCGTGATGGTTACTGTACAGTGGGAGGTATGTCGGGGTGCGATGGTTTCTGGACAGTGGGAGGTATGTCGGGGTGTGATGGTTACTGTACCGTGGGAGTTATGTCGGGCTGTGATGGTTACTGTACAGTGGGAGGTATGTCAGTCCGTGATGGTTACTGTACAATGGGAGGTATGTCGGACCGTGATGGTTACTGTACAGTGGGAGGTATGTCTGGCCGTGATGGTTACTGTACAGTTGGAGGTATGTTGGGCCGTGATGCTTACTGTACAGTGGGAGGTATGTCGGGCCGTGATGGTTGCTGTACATTGGGAGGTATGTTGGGCCGTGATGCTTACTGTACAGTGGGAGGTATGTCGGGCCGTGATGCTTGCTGTACAGTGGGAGGTATGTCGGGCCGTGATGGTTACTGTACAGTGAGGGTTATGTCGGGGTGTGATGGTTACTGTACAGTGGGAAGTATGTCGGGGTGTGATGGTTACTGTACAGTGAGGGGTATGTCTGGCCGTGATGGTTACTGGACAGTGGGAGGTATGTCGCGGTGTGATGGTTACTGTACAGTGGGAAGTATGTCGGGGTGTGATGGTTACTGTACAGTGAGGGGTATGTCTGGCCGTGATGGTTACTGTACAGTTGGAGGTATGTTGGGCCGTGATGCTTACTGTACAGTGGGAGGTATGTCGGGCCGTGATGGTTGCTGTACAGTGGGAGGTATGTCGTGCCGTGATGTTAACTGCACAGTCGGAGGTAAGTCTGGCCGTGATTCTTGCTGTACAGTGGGAGGTATGTCAGAACGTGATGGTTACTGTACAGTGGGAGGTATGTCTGGCCGTGACTGTTACCGTACAGTGGAAGGTATGTCGGGCAGTGATGGTTACTCTAAAGTGGGAGGTATGTCGGGGTGTCGTGGTAACTGTACAGTGAGAGGTATGTCAGACCGTGATGGTTACTGTATAGTGGGAGGTATGTCGGGCCGTGATGGTTACTGTACAGTGGGAGGAATGTCAGGGTGTGATGGTTACTGTACAGTGGGAGATATGTCGGGGTGTGGTGGTAACTGTACAGTGGGAGGTATGTCGGGCCGTGTTGGTTACTGTACAGTGTGCGGTAAGTCGGGGTGCGATGGTTATTGTACAGTGAGAGGAATGTCAGGGTGTGACGGTTACTGTACAGTGGGAGGTGTGTCGGTGTGTGTTGATAACTGTAGAGTGGGAGGTATGTCGGGGTTTGATGGTTACTGTACAGTGGTAGGTAGTCAGGGGGTGAAGGTGACTGTACAGTGGGAGGTATGTCGGGGTGTGATGGTTACTGTACAGTGGGAGGTATGTCGGGCCGTGATGGTTAATATACAGTGGGAGGTATGTCGTGCCGTAATGGTTACTGTACCGTGGGAGGTGTGTCGGGATGTGATGGTTACTGTACAGTGGGAGTTATGTCGGGGTGTGATGGTTACTGTACAGTGGGAGGTATGTCGGGTTGTAATGATAACTGTACAGTGGGAGGTATGTCGGGCCGAGATGGTTACTGTACAGTGGGAGGTATGTCGGACCGTGATGGTCACTGTACAGTGGGAGGAATGTCTGGCCGTGATGGTTACTGTACAGTGGGAGGTATATCGGCTCGTGATGGTTACTGTGCAGTGGGAGGTATGTCGGTGTGTGATGGTTACTGTACAGTGGGAGGTATATCGGGTCGTGATGGTTACTGTACAGTGGGAGGTATGTCGGGGTGCGATGGTTACTGTACAGTGGGAGATATGTCGGGGTGTGATGGTTACTATACAGTGGGAGATATATCGGGCCGTGATGGTTACTGTACAGTGGGAGGTATGTCGGACCGTGATGGTTACTGTACAGTGTGAGGTATGTCGGGTCGTGATGGTTACTGTGCCGTGGGAGGTATGTCGGGCCGTGATGGTGACTGTACAGTGGGAGGTATGTCGGGGTGCGATAGTTACAGTACAGTGAGGGGTACGTCGGTCTGCAATGGTTACTGTACAGTGAGGGGTATGTCTGGCTGTGATGGTTATTGTACAGTTGGAGGTATGTCAGGCCGTGATGGTTACTGTACAGTGAGGGGTATGTCGGGGTGTGATGTTTACTGTACAGTAGGAAGTATGTCGGGGTGTGATGGTTACTGTACAGTGAGGGGTATGTCTGGCCGTGATGGTTACTGGACAGTGGGAGGTATGTCGTGGTGTGATGGTTACTGTACAGTGGGAAGTATGTCGGGGTGTGATGGTGACTGTACAGTGAGGGGTATGTCTGGCCGTGATAGTTACTGTACAGTTGGAGGTATGTCAGGCCGTGATGGTTACTGTACAGTGAGGGGTATGTCGGGGTGTTATGGTTACTGTACAGTGGGAAGTATGTCGGGGTGTGATGGTTACTGTACAGAGGGAGGTAAGTCTGGCCGTGATTCTTGCTGTACAGTGGGAGGTATGTCAGAACGTGACGGTTACTGTACAGTGGGAGGAATGTCTGGCCGTGACTGTTACCGTACAGTGGAAGGTATGTCGGGCAGTGATGGTTACTCTAAAGTGGGAGGTATGTCGGGGTGTCGTGGTAACTGTACAGTGAGAGGTATGTCAGACCGTGATGGTTACTGTATAGTGGGAGGTATGTCGGGCCGTGATGGTTACTGTACAGTGGGAGCAATGTCAGGGTGTGATGGTTACTGTACAGTGGGAGATATGTCGGGGTGTGGTGGTAACTGTACAGTGGGAGGTATGTCGCGGTGTGATGGTTACTGTACAGTGTGAGGTAGGTCGGGCCGTGATGGTTACTGTACAGTGGGAGGAATGTCAGGGTGTGATGGTTACTGTACAGTGGGAGATATGTCGGGGTGTGGTGGTAACTGTACAGTGGTAGGTATGTCGGGGTGTGATGGTTAATGTACAGTGGGAAGTATGTCTTAGTGTGGTGATTACTGTACAGTGGGAGGTATGTCAGACCGTGATGGTTACTGTACAATGGGAGGTATATCGGAACGTGATGATTACTGTACAGTGGGAGGTATGTCTGGCCGTGATGGTTACTGTACAGTGGGAGTATGTCGGGCTGTAATGGTTACTGTACAGTGGGAGGTATGTTGGGCTGTGATGGTTACTGTACAGTGTGCGGTAAGTCGGGGTGTGATGGTTACTGTACAGTGGGAGGTATGTCGGGGTGTGGTGGTAACTGTACAGTGAGAGGTATGTCTGGCCGTGATGGTTGCTGTACAGTGGGAGGTATGTCAGACCGTGATGGTTACTGTACAGTGGGAGGTATGTCGGGCCGTGATGGATACTGTACAGTGTGCGGTAAGTCGGGGTGTGATGGTTATTGTCCAGTGGGAGGAATGTCAGTGTGTGACGGTTACTGAACAGTGGGAGGTATGTCGGTGTGTGTTGGTAACTGTAGAGTGGGAGGTATGTCGGGGTTTGATGGTTACTGTACAGTGGTAGGTATGTCAGGGTGTGAAGGTGACTGTACAGTGGGAGGTATGTCGGGGTGTGATGGTTACTGTACAGTGGGAGGTATGTCGGGCAGTGATGGTTACTATACAGTGGGAGGTATGTCGGGCCGTAATGGTTAATGTACCGTGGGAGGTAGGTCGGGGTGTGATGGTTACTGTACAGTGGGAGGTATGTCGGGCAGTGATGGTTACTATACAGTGGGAGGTATATCGGGTCGTGATGGTTACTGTGCCGTGGGAGGTAGGTCGGGCAGTGATGGTTACTGTACAGTGGGAGGTATGTCGGGCAGTGATGTTTACTATACAGTGGGAGGTATGTCGGGCCGTAATGGTTACTGTACCGTGGGAGGTATGTCGGGGTGTGATGGTTACTGTACAGTGGGAGGTATGTCGGGGTGTGATGGTTACTGTACAGTGGGAGGTATGTCGGGGTGAGATGGTAACTGTACAGTGGGAGGTATGTCGGGCCGAGATGGTTACTGTACAGTGGGAGTTATGTCAGACCGTGATGGTTACTGTACAGTGGGAGGTATGTCGGGCCGTGATGGTTACTGTATAGAGGGAGGTATGTCGGACCGTGATGATTACTGTACAGTGGGAGGAATGTCTTGCCGTGATGGTTACTGTACAGTGGGAGGTATATCGGATCGTGATGGTTACTGTGCAGTGGGAGGTATGTCGGGGTACGATGGTTACTGTACAGTGGAAGGTATGTTGGGGTGTGATGGTTACTGTACAGTGGGAGGTATATCGGGTCGTGATGGTTACAGTACAGTGGGAGGAATGTCGTTGTGCGATGGTTACTGTACAGTGGGAGGTATGTCGGGGTGTGATGGTTACTGTACAGTGGGAGATATATCGGGCCGTGATGGTTACTGTAAAGTGGGAGGTATGTCGGACCCAGATGGTTACTGTACAGTGTGAGGTATGTCGGGTCGTGATGGTTACTGTGCCGTGGGAGGTATGTCGGGCCGTGATGATTACTGTACAGTGGGAGGTATGTCGGGCCGTGATGGTTACTGTACAGTTGGAGGTATGTCGGGGTGTGATGGTTACTGTACAGTGGGAGGTATGTCGGGCAGTGATGGTTACTATACAGTGGGAGGTATGTCGGGCCGTAATGTTTACTGTACCGTGGGAGGTTTGTCGGGGTGTGATGGTTACTGTACAGTGGGAGGTATGTCGGGGTGTGATGGTTACTGTACAGTGGGAGGTATTTCGGGGTGTGATGGTAACTGTACAGTGGGAGGTATGTCGGGCCGAGATGGTTACTGTACAGTGGGAGTTATGTCAGACCGTGATGGTTACTGTACAGTGCGAGGTATGTAGGGCCGTAATGGTTACTGTACAGTGGGAGGTATGTCGGACCGTGATGATTACTGTACAGTGGGAGGAATGTCTTGCCGTGATGGTTACTGTACAGTGGGAGGTATGTCGGGTCGTGATGGTTACTGTGCAGTGGGAGGTATGTCGGGGTACGATGGTTACTGTACAGTGGAAGGTATGTTGGGGTGTGATGGTTACTGTACAGTGGGAGGTATATCGGGTCGTGATGGTTACTGTACAGTGGGAGGAATGTCGTTGTGCGATGGCTACTGTACAGTGGGAGGTATGTCGGGGTGTGATGTTTACTGTACAGTGGGAGATATATCGGGCCGTGTTGGTTACTGTACAGTGTGAGGTATGTCGGGTCGTGATGGTTACTGAACAGTGGGAGGTATGTCGGACCGTGATGGTTACTGTACAGTGGGAGGAATGTCGGGGTGTGATGGTTTCTGTACAGTGGGAGGTATGTCAGGCCGTGACGGTTAGTGTACAGTGGGAGGTATGTCAGCGTGTGATGGTTACTGTACAGTGGGAGGTATGTCGGGGTGTGGTGGTAACTGTACAGTGGGAGGTATGTCGTGGTGTGATGGTTACTGTACAGTGTGAGGTAAGTCGGGCCGTGATGGTTACTGTACAATGGGAGGAATGTCGGGGTGTGATGGTTTCTGTACAGTGGGAGGTATGTCAGGCCGTGACGGTTACTGTACAGTGGGTGGTATGTCGGTCCGTGATGGTTACTGTACAGTGTGAGGTATGTCGGTCCGTGATGGTTACTGTACAGTGGGAGGTATGTCGGGGAGTGATGGTTACTGTACAGTGGGAGTTATATCGGGCTGTGATGGTTACTGTAAAGTGGGAGGTATGTCGGACCGAGATGGTTACTGTACAGTGTGAGGTATGTCGGGTCGTGATGGTTACTGTGCCGTGGGAGGTATGTCGGGCCGTGATGGTTACTGTACAGTGGGAGTTATGTCAGACCGTGATGGTTACTGTACAGTGGGAGTTATGTCGGGCAGTGATGGTTACTGAACAGTGGGAGGTATGTCGGACCGTGATGGTTACTGTACAGTGGGAGGAATGTCTGGCCGTGATGGTTACTGTACAGTGGGAGGTATGTCGGGGTGCGATGGTTACTGTACAGTGGGAGGTATGTCGGACAGTGATGGTTACTGTACAGTACGAGGTATTTCTGTCCATGATGGTTACTGTACAGTGGGAGGTATGTCGGGGTGTGATGGTTGCTTTACAGTGGGAGGTATATCGGTCCGTGATGGTTACTGTACAGTGGGAGTATGTCGGTCTGTGATGGTTACTGTACAGTGGGAGGTATATCGTGGTGTGGTGGTTACTGTACAGTGGGAGGTATGTCGGTCCGAGATGGTTACTGTACAGTGGGAGGTATGTCAGACCGTGATGGTTACTGTACAGTGGGAGGTATGTCGGGCAGTGATGGTTACTGTACAGTGGGAGGTATGTCGGACCGTGATGGTTACTGTACAGTTGGAGTTATGTCAGACCGTGATGGTTACTGTACAGTGGGAGTTATGTCGGGCAGTGATGGTTACTGAACAGTGGGAGGTATGTCGGACCGTGATGGTTACTGTACAGTGGGAGAAATGTCTGGCCGTGATGGTTACTGTACAGTGGGAGGTATATCGGGTCGTGATGGTTACTGTGCAGTGGCAGGTATGTGGGGGTATGATGGTTACTGTACAGTGGGAGGTATGTGGGGGTATGATGGTTACTGTACAGTGGGAGGTATGTCGGCGTATGATGGTTACTGTACAGTGGGAGGTATATCGGGTCGTGATGGTTACTGTACAGTGGGAGGTATATCGGACCGTGATGGTTACTGTACAGTGTGAGGTATGTCGGGTCGTGATGGTTACTGTGCCGTGGGAGGTATGTCGGGCCGTGATGGTTACTGTACAGTGGGAGGTATGTCGGGCCGTGATGGTTACTGTACAGTGGTAGGTATGTCGAGTTGTGATGGTTACTGTACAGTGGCAGGTATGTCAGGCCGTGAATGTTACTGTACAGTGGGAGGTATGTGGGGGTGCGATGGTTACTGTACAGTGGGAGGTATGTCGGTGTGTGATGGTTACTGTACAGTGGGAGGTATATCGGGCCGTGATGGTTACTGTACAGTGGGAGGTATGTCGGACCGTGATGGTTACTGTACAGTGTGAGGTATGTCGGTTCATGATGGTTACTGTGCCGTGGGAGGTATATCGGGCCGTGATGGTTACTGTACAGTGGGAGGAAGGTCGGACCGTGATTGTTACTGTTCAGTGCGAGGTATGTCTGGCCATGATGGTTACTGTACAGTGGGAGGAATGTCTTGCCGTGATGGTTACTGTACAGTGGGAGGTATGTCGGGCCGTGATGGTTATTGTACAGTGGGAGGAATGTCTGGCCGTGATGGTTACTGTACAGTGGGAGGTATATCGGGTCGTGATGGTTACTGTGCAGTGGGAGGTATGTGGGGGTATGATGGTTACTGTACAGTGGGAGGTATGTCGGCGTATGATGGTTACTGTACAGTGGGAGGTATATCGGGTCGTGATGGTTACTGTACAGTGGGAGGTATATCGGACCGTGATGGTTACTGTACAGTGTGAGGTATGTCGGGTCGCGATGGTTACTGTGCCGTGGGAGGTATGTCGGGCCGTGATGGTTACTGTACAGTGGGAGGTATGTCGGCGTGTGATGGTTACTGTACAGTGGGAGGTATGTCGTGGTGTGGTGGTAACTGTACAGTGGGAGGTATGTCGGGGTGTGATGGCTACTGTACAGTGTGCGGTATGTCGGGCCGTGATGGTTACTGTACAGTGGTAGGTATGTCGAGTTGTGATGGTTACTGTACAGTGGCAGGTATGTCGGGCCGTGATGGTTACTGTACAGTGGGAGGTATGTCGGGGTGCGATGGTTACTGTACAGTGGGAGGTATGTCGGTGTGTGATGGTTACTGTACAGTGGGAGGTATATCGGGCCGTGATGGTTACTGTACAGTGGGAGGTATGTCGGACCGTGATGGTTACTGTACAGTGTGAGGTATGTCGGTTCATGATGGTAACTGTGCCGTGGGAGGTATATCGGGCCGTGATGGTTACTGTACAGTGGGAGGTATGTCGGACCGTGATTGTTACTGTTCAGTGCGAGGTATGTCTGGCCATGATGGTTACTGTACAGTGGGAGGAATGTCGGGGTGTGATGGTTACTGTACAGTGGGAGGTATGTCGGGCCGTGATGGTTATTGTACAGTGGGAGTATGTCGGTCTGTGATGGTTACTGTACAGTGGGAGGTATGTTGGTCCGTGATAGTTACTGTACAGTGGGAGGTATGTCAGGCTGTGATGGTTACTGTATAGTGGGAGGTATGTCGGGCCGTGATGGTTACTGTACAGTGGGAGGTATGTCAGGGCGTGATTCTTGCTGTACAGTGCGAGGTATGTCAGACCGTGATGGTTACTGTACAGTGGGAGGTATGTCTGGCCGTGATGGTTACTGTATAGTGGGAGGTATGTCGGGCCGTGATGGTTATTGTACAGTGGGAGGTATGTCGGGGTGCGATGGTTACTGTACAGTGGGAGGTATGTCGGTGTGTGATGGTTACTGTACAGTGGGAGGTTTCTCGGGCCGTGATGGTTACTGTACAGTGGGAGGTATGTCGGACCGTGATGGTTACTGTACAGTGCGAGGTATGTCTGGCCATGATGGTTACTGTACAGTGGGAGGTATATCGGGCCGTGATGGTTACTGTACAGTGGGAGTATGTCGGTCTGTGTTGGTGACTGTAGAGTGGGAGGTATGTTGGTCCGTGATGGTTACTGTACAGTGGGAGGTATGTCGGGCTGTAATGGTTACTGAACAGTGTGCGGTAATTCGGGGTGTGATGGTTACTGTACAGTGGGAGGTATGTCGGGGTGTCGTGGTAACTGTACAGTGAGAGGTATGTCAGACCGTGATGGTTACTGTATAGTGGGAGGTATGTCGGGCCGTGATGGTTACTGTACAGTGGGAGGAATGTCAGGGTGTGATGGTTACTGTACAGTGGGAGATATGTCGGGGTGTGGTTATAACTGTACAGTGGGAGGTAGGTCGGGTTGTGATGGTTACTGTACAGTGTGAGGTATGTCGGGCAATGATGGTTACTGTACAGTGGTAGGTATGTCGGGTTGTGATTGTTACTGTACAGTGCGAGGTATGTCCGGGTGTGATGGTTACTGTACAGTGGGAGGTATGTCGGTGTGTGATGGTTACTGTACAATGGGAGGTATGTCGGGCGGTGATGGTTACTGTACAGTGGGAGGTATGTCGGTGTGTGTTGGTAACTGTAGAGTGGGAGGTATGTCGGGGTTTGATGGTTACTGTACAGTGGTAGGTATGTCAGGGTGTGAAGTTGACTGTACAGTGGGAGGTATGTCGGGGTGTGATGGTTACTGTACAGTGGGAGGTATGTCGGGCAGTGATGGTTACTATACAGTGGGAGGTATGTCGGGGCGTAATGGTTACTGTACCATGGGATGTATGTCGGGGTGTAATGGTTACTGTACAGTGGGAGGTATGTCGGGGTGTGATGGTTACTGTACAGTGGGAGGTATGTCGGGGTGTGATGGTAACTGTACAGTGGGAGGTATGTCGGGCCGAGATGGTTACTGTACAGTGGGAGTTATGTCAGACCATGATGGTTACTGTACAGTGGGAGGTATGTCGGACCGTGATGATTACTGTACAGTTGGAGGTATGTCGGACCGTGATGATTACTGTACAGTTGGAGGTATGTTGGGCCGTGATGCTTACTGTACAGTGGGAGGTATGTCGGGCCGTGATGGTTGCTGTACATTGGGAGGTATGTTGGGCCGTGATGCTAACTGTACAGTGGGAGGTATGTCGGGCCGTGATGCTTACTGTACAGTGGGAGGTATGTCGGGCCGTGATGGTAACTGTACAGTGGGAGGTATGTCGGGGTGTGGTGTTTACTGTACAGTGGGAGGTATGTCGGGGTGTGATGGTTACTGTACAGTGTGAGGCATGTCGGGGTATGGTGGTTAATTTACAGTGGGAGGTATGTAGGGGTGCGATGGTTACTGTACAGTGGGAGGTATGTCGGGTTGTGGTGTTTACTGTACAGTGGGAGGTATGTCGGGCCGTGATGGTTACTGTACAGTGGGAGGTATATCGGACCGTGATGGTTACTGTACAGTGTGAGGTATGTCGGGTCGCGATGGTTACTGTGCCGTGGGAGGTATGTCGGGCCGTGATGGTTACTGTACAGTGGGAGGTATGTCGGCGTGTGATGGTTACTGTACAGTGGGAGGTATGTCGGCGTGTGATGGTTACTGTACAGTGGGAGGTATGTCGTGGTGTGGTGGTAACTGTACAGTGGGAGGTATGTCGGGGTGTGATGGCTACTGTACAGTGTGCGGTATGTCGGGCCGTGATGGTTACTGTACAGTGGTAGGTATGTCGAGTTGTGATGGTTACTGTACAGTGGCAGGTATGTCGGGCCGTGATGGTTACTGTACAGTGGGAGGTATGTCGGGGTGCGATGGTTACTGTACAGTGGGAGGTATGTCGGTGTGTGATGGTTACTGTACAGTGGGAGGTATATCGGGCCGTGATGGTTACTGTACAGTGGGAGGTATGTCGGACCGTGATGGTTACTGTACAGTGTGAGGTATGTCGGTTCATGATGGTAACTGTGCCGTGGGAGGTATATCGGGCCGTGATGGTTACTGTACAGTGGGAGGTATGTCGGACCGTGATTGTTACTGTTCAGTGCGAGGTATGTCTGGCCATGATGGTTACTGTACAGTGGGAGGAATGTCGGGGTGTGATGGTTACTGTACAGTGGGAGGTATGTCGGGCCGTGATGGTTATTGTACAGTGGGAGTATGTCGGTCTGTGATGGTTACTGTACAGTGGGAGGTATGTTGGTCCGTGATAGTTACTGTACAGTGGGAGGTATGTCAGGCTGTGATGGTTACTGTATAGTGGGAGGTATGTCGGGCCGTGATGGTTACTGTACAGTGGGAGGTATGTCAGGGCGTGATTCTTGCTGTACAGTGCGAGGTATGTCAGACCGTGATGGTTACTGTACAGTGGGAGGTATGTCTGGCCGTGATGGTTACTGTATAGTGGGAGGTATGTCGGGCCGTGATGGTTATTGTACAGTGGGAGGTATGTCGGGGTGCGATGGTTACTGTACAGTGGGAGGTATGTCGGTGTGTGATGGTTACTGTACAGTGGGAGGTATATCGGGCCGTGATGGTTACTGTACAGTGGGAGGTATGTCGGACCGTGATGGTTACTGTACAGTGCGAGGTATGTCTGGCCATGATGCTTACTGTACAGTGGGAGGTATATCGGGCCGTGATGGTTACTGTACAGTGGGAGTATGTCGGTCTGTGTTGGTGACTGTAGAGTGGGAGGTATGTTGGTCCGTGATGGTTACTGTACAGTGGGAGGTATGTCGGGCTGTGATGGTTACTGTACAGTGTGCGGTAATTCGGGGTGTGATGGTTACTGTACAGTGGGAGGTATGTCAGACCGTGATGGTTACTGTATAGTGGGAGGTATGTCGGGCCGTGATGGTTACTGTACAGTGGGAGGAATGTCAGGGTGTGATGGTTACTGTACAGTGGGAGATATGTCGGGGTGTGGTTATAACTGTACAGTGGGAGGTAGGTCGGGTTGTGATGGTTACTGTACAGTGTGAGGTATGTCGGGCAATGATGGTTACTGTACAGTGGTAGGTATGTCGGGTTGTGATTGTTACTGTACAGTGGGAGGTATGTCCGGGTGTGATGGTTACTGTACAGTGGGAGGTATGTCGGTGTGTGATGGTTACTGTACAATGGGAGGTATGTCGGGCGGTGATGGTTACTGTACAGTGGGAGGTATGTCGGTGTGTGTTGGTAACTGTAGAGTGGGAGGTATGTCGGGGTTTGATGGTTACTGTACAGTGGTAGGTATGTCAGGGTGTGAAGTTGACTGTACAGTGGGAGGTATGTCGGGGTGTGATGGTTACTGTACAGTGGGAGGTATGTCGGGCAGTGATGGTTACTATACAGTGGGAGGTATGTCGGGGCGTAATGGTTACTGTACCATGGGATGTATGTCGGGGTGTAATGGTTACTGTACAGTGGGAGGTATGTCGGGGTGTGATGGTTACTGTACAGTGGGAGGTATGTCGGGGTGTGATGGTAACTGTACAGTGGGAGGTATGTCGGGCCGAGATGGTTACTGTACAGTGGGAGTTATGTCAGACCATGATGGTTACTGTACAGTGGGAGGTATGTCGGACCGTGATGATTACTGTACAGTTGGAGGTATGTCGGACCGTGATGATTACTGTACAGTTGGAGGTATGTTGGGCCGTGATGCTTACTGTACAGTGGGAGGTATGTCGGGCCGTGATGGTTGCTGTACATTGGGAGGTATGTTGGGCCGTGATGCTAACTGTACAGTGGGAGGTATGTCGGGCCGTGATGCTTACTGTACAGTGGGAGGTATGTCGGGCCGTGATGGTAACTGTACAGTGGGAGGTATGTCGGGGTGTGGTGTTTACTGTACAGTGGGAGGTATGTCGGGGTGTGATGGTTACTGTACAGTGTGAGGCATGTCGGGGTATGGTGGTTAATTTACAGTGGGAGGTATGTAGGGGTGCGATGGTTACTGTACAGTGGGAGGTATGTCGGGGTGTGGTGTTTACTGTACAGTGGGAGGTATGTCGGGCCGTGATGGTTACTGTACAGTGGGAGGTATATCGGACCGTGATGGTTACTGTACAGTGTGAGGTATGTCGGGTCGCGATGGTTACTGTGCCGTGGGAGGTATGTCGAGCCGTGATGGTTACTGTACAGTGGGAGGTATGTCGGCGTGTGATGGTTACTGTACAGTGGGAGGTATGTCGGCGTGTGATGGTTACTGTACAGTGGGAGGTATGTCGTGGTGTGGTGGTAACTGTACAGTGGGAGGTATGTCGGGGTGTGATGGCTACTGTACAGTGTGCGGTATGTCGGGCCGTGATGGTTACTGTACAGTGGTAGGTATGTCGAGTTGTGATGGTTACTGTACAGTGGCAGGTATGTCGGGCCGTGATGGTTACTGTACAGTGGGAGGTATGTCGGGGTGCGATGGTTACTGTACAGTGGGAGGTATGTCGGTGTGTGATGGTTACTGTACAGTGGGAGGTATATCGGGCCGTGATGGTTACTGTACAGTGGGAGGTATGTCGGACCGTGATGGTTACTGTACAGTGTGAGGTATGTCGGTTCATGATGGTAACTGTGCCGTGGGAGGTATATCGGGCCGTGATGGTTACTGTACAGTGGGAGGTATGTCGGACCGTGATTGTTACTGTTCAGTGCGAGGTATGTCTGGCCATGATGGTTACTGTACAGTGGGAGGAATGTCGGGGTGTGATGGTTACTGTACAGTGGGAGGTATGTCGGGCCGTGATGGTTATTGTACAGTGGGAGTATGTCGGTCTGTGATGGTTACTGTACAGTGGGAGGTATGTTGGTCCGTGATAGTTACTGTACAGTGGGAGGTATGTCAGGCTGTGATGGTTACTGTATAGTGGGAGGTATGTCGGGCCGTGATGGTTACTGTACAGTGGGAGGTATGTCAGGGCGTGATTCTTGCTGTACAGTGCGAGGTATGTCAGACCGTGATGGTTACTGTACAGTGGGAGGTATGTCTGGCCGTGATGGTTACTGTATTGTGGGAGGTATGTCGGGCCGTGATGGTTATTGTACAGTGGGAGGTATGTCGGGGTGCGATGGTTACTGTACAGTGGGAGGTATGTCGGTGTGTGATGGTTACTGTACAGTGGGAGGTATATCGGGCCGTGATGGTTACTGTACAGTGGGAGGTATGTCGGACCGTGATGGTTACTGTACAGTGCGAGGTATGTCTGGCCATGATGGTTACTGTACAGTGGGAGGTATATCGGGCCGTGATGGTTACTGTACAGTGGGAGTATGTCGGTCTGTGTTGGTGACTGTAGAGTGGGAGGTATGTTGGTCCGTGATGGTTACTGTACAGTGGGAGGTATGTCGGGCTGTGATGGTTACTGTACAGTGTGCGGTAATTCGGGGTGTGATGGTTACTGTACAGTGGGAGGTATGTCGGGGTGTCGTGGTAACTGTACAGTGAGAGGTATGTCAGACCGTGATGGTTACTGTATAGTGGGAGGTATGTCGGGCCGTGATGGTTACTGTACAGTGGGAGGAATGTCAGGGTGTGATGGTTACTATACAGTGGGAGATATGTCGGGGTGTGGTTATAACTGTACAGTGGGAGGTAGGTCGGGTTGTGATGGTTACTGTACAGTGTGAGGTATGTCGGGCAATGATGGTTACTGTACAGTGGTAGGTATGTCGGGTTGTGATTGTTACTGTACAGTGGGAGGTATGTCCGGGTGTGATGGTTACTGTACAGTGGGAGGTATGTCGGTGTGTGATGGTTACTGTACAATGGGAGGTATGTCGGGCGGTGATGGTTACTGTACAGTGGGAGGTATGTCGGTGTGTGTTGGTAACTGTAGAGTGGGAGGTATGTCGGGGTTTGATGGTTACTGTACAGTGGTAGGTATGTCAGGGTGTGAAGTTGACTGTACAGTGGGAGGTATGTCGGGGTGTGATGGTTACTGTACAGTGGGAGGTATGTCGGGCAGTGATGGTTACTATACAGTGGGAGGTATGTCGGGGCGTAATGGTTACTGTACCATGGGATGTATGTCGGGGTGTAATGGTTACTGTACAGTGGGAGGTATGTCGGGGTGTGATGGTTACTGTACAGTGGGAGGTATGTCGGGGTGTGATGGTAACTGTACAGTGGGAGGTATGTCGGGCCGAGATGGTTACTGTACAGTGGGAGTTATGTCAGACCATGATGGTTACTGTACAGTGGGAGGTATGTCGGACCGTGATGATTACTGTACAGTTGGAGGTATGTCGGACCGTGATGATTACTGTACAGTTGGAGGTATGTTGGGCCGTGATGCTTACTGTACAGTGGGAGGTATGTCGGGCCGTGATGGTTACTGTACATTGGGAGGTATGTTGGGCCGTGATGCTAACTGTACAGTGGGAGGTATGTCGGGCCGTGATGCTTACTGTACAGTGGGAGGTATGTCGGGCCGTGATGGTAACTGTACAGTGGGAGGTATGTCGGGGTGTGGTGTTTACTGTACAGTGGGAGGTATGTCGGGGTGTGATGGTTACTGTACAGTGTGAGGCATGTCGGGGTATGGTGGTTAATTTACAGTGGGAGGTATGTAGGGGTGCGATGGTTACTGTACAGTGGGAGGTATGTCGGGGTGTGGTGTTTACTGTACAGTGGGAGGTATGTCGGGCCGTGATGGTTACTGTACAGTTGGAGGTATGTCGGGGTGTGATGGTTACTGTACAGTGGGAGGTATGTCGGGCAGTGATGGTTACCATACAGTGGGAGGTATGTCGGGCCGTGATGGTTACTGTAAAGTGGGAGGTATGTCGGACCAAGATGGTTACTGTACAGTGTGAGGTATGTCGGGTCGTGATGGTTACTGTGCCGTGGGAGGTATGTCGGGCCGTGATGATTACTGTACAGTGGGAGGTATGTCGGGCCGTGATGGTTACTGTACAGTTGGAGGTATGTCGGGGTGTGATGGTTACTGTACAGTGGGAGGTATGTCGGGCAGTGATGGTTACTATACAGTGGGAGGTATGTCGGGCCGTAATGTTTACTGTACCGTGGGAGGTTTGTCGGGGTGTGATGGTTACTGTACAGTGGGAGGTATGTCGGGGTGTGATGGTTACTGTACAGTGGGAGGTATTTCGGGGTGTGATGGTAACTGTACAGTGGGAGGTATGTCGGGCCGAGATGGTTACTGTACAGTGGGAGTTATGTCAGACCGTGATGGTTACTGTACAGTGCGAGGTATGTAGGGCCGTAATGGTTACTGTACAGTGGGAGGTATGTCGGACCGTGATGATTACTGTACAGTGTGAGGAATGTCTTGCCGTGATGGTTACTGTACAGTGGGAGGTATGTCGGGTCGTGATGGTTACTGTGCAGTGGGAGGTATGTCGGGGTACGATGGTTACTGTACAGTGGAAGGTATGTTGGGGTGTGATGGTTACTGTACAGTGGGAGGTATATCGGGTCGTGATGGTTACTGTACAGTGGGAGGAATGTCGTTGTGCGATGGCTACTGTACAGTGGGAGGTATGTCGGGGTGTGATGGTTACTGTACAGTGGGAGATATATCGGGCCGTGTTGGTTACTGTACAGTGTGAGGTATGTCGGACCGTGATGGTTACTGTACAGTGTGAGGTATGTCGGGTCGTGATGGTTACTGTGCCGTGGGAGGTATGTCAGGCCGTGATGGTTAGTGTACAGTGGGAGGTATGTCGGGGTGTGGTGGTAACTGAACAGTGGGAGGTATGTCGTGGTGTGATGGTTACTGTACAGTGTGAGGTAAGTCGGGCCGTGATGGTTACTGTACAATGGGAGGAATGTCGGGGTGTGATGGTTTCTGTACAGTGGGAGGTATGTCAGGCCGTGACGGTTACTGTACAGTGGGGGGTATGTCGGTCCGTGATGGTTACTGTACAGTGTGAGGTATGTCGGGCCGTGATGGTTACTGTACAGTGGGAGGTATGTCGGGGAGTGATGGTTACTGTACAGTGGGAGTTATATCGGGCTGTGATGGTTACTGTAAAGTGGGAGGTATGTCGGACCAAGATGGTTACTGTACAGTGTGAGGTATGTCGGGTCGTGATGGTTACTGTGCCGTGGGAGGTATGTCGGGGTGTGATGGTAACTGTACAGTGGGAGGTATGTCGGGCCGAGATGGTTACTGTACAGTGGGAGTTATGTCAGACCATGATGGTTACTGTACAGTGGGAGGTATGTCGGACCGTGATGATTACTGTACAGTTGGAGGTATGTCGGACCGTGATGATTACTGTACAGTTGGAGGTATGTTGGGCCGTGATGCTTACTGTACAGTGGGAGGTATGTCGGGCCGTGATGGTTGCTGTACATTGGGAGGTATGTTGGGCCGTGATGCTAACTGTACAGTGGGAGGTATGTCGGGCCGTGATGCTTACTGTACAGTGGGAGGTATGTCGGGCCGTGATGGTAACTGTACAGTGGGAGGTATGTCGGGGTGTGGTGTTTACTGTACAGTGGGAGGTATGTCGGGGTGTGATGGTTACTGTACAGTGTGAGGCATGTCGGGGTAAGGTGGTTAATTTACAGTGGGAGGTATGTAGGGGTGCGATGGTTACTGTACAGTGGGAGGTATGTCGGGGTGTGGTGTTTACTGTACAGTGGGAGGTATGTCGGGCCGTGATGGTTACTGTACAGTTGGAGGTATGTCGGGGTGTGATGGTTACTGTACAGTGGGAGGTATGTCGGGCAGTGATGGTTACTATACAGTGGGAGGTATGTCGGGCCGTGATGGTTACTGTAAAGTGGGAGGTATGTCGGACCGAGATGGTTACTGTACAGTGTGAGGTATGTCGGGTCGTGATGGTTACTGTGCCGTGGGAGGTATGTCGGGCCGTGATGATTACTGTACAGTGGGAGGTATGTCGGGCCGTGATGGTTACTGTACAGTTGGAGGTATGTCGGGGTGTGATGGTTACTGTACAGTGGGAGGTATGTCGGGCAGTGATGGTTACTATACAGTGGGAGGTATGTCGGGCCGTAATGTTTACTGTACCGTGGGAGGTTTGTCGGGGTGTGATGGTTACTGTACAGTGGGAGGTATGTCGGGGTGTGATGGTTACTGTACAGTGGGAGGTATTTCGGGGTGTGATGGTAACTGTACAGTGGGAGGTATGTCGGGCCGAGATGGTTACTGTACAGTGGGAGTTATGTCAGACCGTGATGGTTACTGTACAGTGCGAGGTATGTAGGGCCGTAATGGTTACTGTACAGTGGGAGGTATGTCGGACCGTGATGATTACTGTACAGTGTGAGGAATGTCTTGCCGTGATGGTTACTGTACAGTGGGAGGTATGTCGGGTCGTGATGGTTACTGTGCAGTGGGAGGTATGTCGGGGTACGATGGTTACTGTACAGTGGAAGGTATGTTGGGGTGTGATGGTTACTGTACAGTGGGAGGTATATCGGGTCGTGATGGTTACTGTACAGTGGGAGGAATGTCGTTGTGCGATGGCTACTGTACAGTGGGAGGTATGTCGGGGTGTGATGGTTACTGTACAGTGGGAGATATATCGGGCCGTGTTGGTTACTGTACAGTGTGAGGTATGTCGGACCGTGATGGTTACTGTACAGTGTGAGGTATGTCGGGTCGTGATGGTTACTGTGCCGTGGGAGGTATGTCAGGCCGTGATGGTTAGTGTACAGTGGGAGGTATGTCAGCGTGTGATGGTTACTGTACAGTGGGAGGTATGTCGTGGTGTGATGGTTACTGTACAGTGTGAGGTAAGTCGGGCCGTGATGGTTACTGTACAATGGGAGGAATGTCGGGGTGTGATGGTTTCTGTACAGTGGGAGGTATTTCAGGCCGTGACGGTTACTGTACAGTGGGGGGTATGTCGGTCCGTGATGGTTACTGTACAGTGTGAGGTATGTCGGGCCGTGATGGTTACTGTACAGTGGGAGGTATGTCGGGGAGTGATGGTTACTGTACAGTGGGAGTTATATCGGGCTGTGATGGTTACTGTAAAGTGGGAGGTATGTCGGACCAAGATGGTTACTGTACAGTGTGAGGTATGTCGGGTCGTGATGGTTACTGTGCCGTGGGAGGTATGTCGGGCCGTGATGGTTACTGTACAGTGGGAGGTATGTCGGGGTGTGATGGTTACTGTACAGTGGGAGGTATGTCGGGGTGCGATGGTTACTGTACAGTTTTATGGTATATCGGGCTGTGATGGTTACTGTACAGTGGGAGGTATGTCGGACAGTGATGGTTACTGTACAGTACGAGGTATTTCTGTCCATGATGGTTACTGTACAGTGGGAGGTATGTCGGGGTGTGATGGTTGCTTTACAGTGGGAGGTATATCGGTCCGTGATGGTTACTGTACAGTGGGAGTATGTCGGTCTGTGATGGTTACTGTACAGTGGGAGGTATATCGTGGTGTGGTGGTTACTGTACAGTGGGAGGTATGTCGGTCCGAGATGGTTACTGTACAGTGGGAGGTATGGCAGACCGTGATGGTTACTGTACAGTGGGAGGTATGTCGGGCTGTGATGGTTACTGTACAGTGGGAGGTATGTCGGACCGTGATGGTTACTGTACAGTGGGAGTTATGTCAGACCGTGATGGTTACTGTACAGTGGGAGTTATGTCGGGCAGTGATGGTTACTTAACAGTGGGAGGTATGTCGGACCGTGATGGTTACTGTACAGTGGGAGAAATGTCTGGCCTTGATGGTTACTGTATAGTGGGAGGTATATCGGGTCGTGATGGTTACTGTGCAGTGGCAGGTACGTGGGGGTATGATGGTTACTGTACAGTGGGAGGTATGTGGGGGTATGATGGTTACTGTACAGTGGGAGGTATGTCGGCGTATGATGGTTACTGTACAGTGGGAGGTATATCGGGTCGTGATGGTTACTGTACAGTGGGAGGTATATCGGACCGTGATGGTTACTGTACAGTGTGAGGTATGTCGGGTCGTGATGGTTACTGTGCCGTGGGAGGTATGTCGGGCCGTGATGGTTACTGTACAGTGGGAGGTATGTCTGGCCGT
Source organism: Chiloscyllium punctatum (assembly GCF_047496795.1). Lineage (NCBI taxonomy): Eukaryota > Metazoa > Chordata > Chondrichthyes > Orectolobiformes > Hemiscylliidae > Chiloscyllium > Chiloscyllium punctatum. Next base: position 56,351,055 of record NC_092754.1, on the reverse strand, counting down.
GATGGTTACTGTACAGTGGTAGGTATGTCGAGTTGTGATGGTTACTGTACAGTGGCAGGTATGTCAGGCTGTGATGGTTACTGTACAGTGGGAGGTATGTCGGGGTGCGATGGTTACTGTACAGTGGGAGGTATGTCGGTGTGTGATGGTTACTGTACAGTGGGAGGTATATCGGGCCGTGATGGTTACTGTACAGTGGGAGGTATGTCGGACCGTGATGGTTACTGTACAGTGTGAGGTATGTCGGTTCATGATGGTTACTGTGCCGTGGGAGGTATATCGGGCCGTGATGGTTACTGTACAGTGGGAGGTAGGTCGGACCGTGATTGTTACTGTTCAGTGCGAGGTATGTCTGGCCATGATGGTTACTGTACAGTGGGAGGAATGTCTTGCCGTGATGGTTACTGTACAGTGGGAGGTATGTCGGGCCGTGATGGTTATTGTAATGTGGGAGGAATGTCTGGCCGTGATGGTTACTGTACAGTGGGAGGTATATCGGGTCGTGATGGTTACTGTGCAGTGGGAGGTATGTCGGGGTATGATGGTTACTGTACAGTGGGAGGTATGTGGGGGTATGATGGTTACTGTACAGTGGGAGGTATGTCGGCGTATGATGGTTACTGTACAGTGGGAGGTATATCGGGTCGTGATGGTTACTGTACAGTGGGAGGTATATCGGACCGTGATGGTTACTGTACAGTGTGAGGTATGTCGGGTCGTGATGGTTACTGTGCCGTGGGAGGTATGTCGGGCCGTGATGGTTACTGTACAGTGGGAGGTATGTCGGCGTGTGATGGTTACTGTACAGTGGGAGGTATGTCGTGGTGTGGTGGTAACTGTACAGTGGGAGGTATGTCGGGGTGTGATGGTTACTGTACAGTGTGCGGTATGTCGGGCCGTGATGGTTACTGTACAGTGGTAGGTATGTCGAGTTGTGATGGTTACTGTACAGTGGCAGGTATGTCGGGCCGTGATGGTTACTGTACAGTGGGAGGTATGTCGGGGTGCAATGGTTACTGTACATTGGGAGGTATGTCGGTGTGTGATGGTTAATGTACAGTGGGAGGTATATCGGGCCGTGATGGTTACTGTACAGTGGGAGGTATGTCGGACCGTGATGGTTACTGTACAGTGTGAGGTATGTCGGTTCATGATGGTAACTGTGCCGTGGGAGGTATATCGGGCCGTGATGGTTACTGTACAGTGGGAGGTATGTCGGACCGTGATTGTTACTGTTCAGTGCGAGGTATGTCTGGCCATGATGGTTACTGTACAGTGGGAGGAATGTCGGGGTGTGATGGTTACTGTACAGTGGGAGGTATGTCGGGCCGTGATGCTTATTGTGCAGTGGGAGTATGTCGGTCTGTGATGGTTACTGTACAGTGGGAGGTATGTTGGTCCGTGATAGTTACTGTACAGTGGGAGGTATGTCAGGCTGTGATGGTTACTGTATAGTGGGAGGTATGTCGGGCCGTGATGGTTACTGTACAGTGGGAGGTATGTCAGGGCGTGATTCTTGCTGTACAGTGGGAGGTATGTCAGACCGTGATGGTTACTGTACAGTGGGAGGTATGTCTGGCCGTGATGGTTACTGTATAGTGGGAGGTATGTCGGGCCGTGATGGTTATTGTACAGTGGGAGGTATGTCGGGGTGCGATGGTTACTGTACAGTGGGAGGTATGTCGGTGTGTGATGGTTACTGTACAGTGGGAGGTATATCGGGCCGTGATGGTTACTGTACAGTGGGAGGTATGTCGGACCGTGATGGTTACTGTACAGTGCGAGGTATGTCTGGCCATGATGGTTACTGTACAGTGGGAGGTATATCGGGCCGTGATGGTTACTGTACAGTGGGAGCATGTCGGTCTGTGTTGGTGACTGTAGAGTGGGAGGTATGTTGGTCCGTGATGGTTACTGTACAGTGGGAGGTATGTCGGGCTGTGATGGTTACTGTACAGTGTGCGGTAATTCGGGGTGTGATGGTTACTGTACAGTGGGAGGTATGTCGGGGTGTCGTGGTAACTGTACAGTGAGAGGTATGTCAGACCGTGATGGTTACTGTATAGTGGGAGGTATGTCGGGCCGTGATGGTTACTGTACAGTGGGAGGAATGTCAGGGTGTGATGGTTACTGTACAGTGGGAGATATGTCGGGGTGTGGTGGTAACTGTACAGTGGGAGGTAGGTCGGGTTGTGATGGTTACTGTACAGTGTGAGGTATGTCGGGCAATGATGGTTACTGTACAGTGGTAGGTATGTCGGGTTGTGATTGTTACTGTACAGTGGGAGGTATGTCCGGGTGTGATGGTTCCTGTACAGTGGGAGGTATGTCGGTGTGTGATGGTTACTGTACAATGGGAGGTATGTCGGGCGGTGATGGTTACTGTACAGTGGGAGGTATGTCGGTGTGTGTTGGTAACTGTAGAGTGGGAGGTATGTCGGGGTTTGATGGTTACTGTACAGTGGTAGGTATGTCAGGGTGTGAAGTTGACTGTACAGTGGGAGGTATGTCGGGGTGTGATGGTTACTGTACAGTGGGAGGTATGTCGGGCAGTGATGGTTACTATACAGTGGGAGGTATGTCGGGGCGTAATGGTTACTGTACCATGGGATGTATGTCGGGGTGTAATGGTTACTGTACAGTGGGAGGTATGTCGGGGTGTGATGGTTACTGTACAGTGGGAGGTATGTCGGGGTGTGATGGTAACTGTACAGTGGGAGGTATGTCGGGCCGAGATGGTTACTGTACAGTGGGAGTTATGTCAGACCATGATGGTTACTGTACAGTGGGAGGTATGTCGGACCGTGATGATTACTGTACAGTTGGAGGTATGTCGGACCGTGATGATTACTGTACAGTTGGAGGTATGTTGGGCCGTGATGGTTGCTGTACATTGGGAGGTATGTTGGGCCGTGATGCTAACTGTACAGTGGGAGGTATGTCGGGCCGTGATGCTTACTGTACAGTGGGAGGTATGTCGGGCCGTGATGGTAACTGTACAGTGGGAGGTATGTCGGGGTGTGGTGTTTCCTGTACAGTGGGAGGTATGTCGGGGTGTGATGGTTACTGTACAGTGTGAGGTATGTCGGGGTATGGTGGTTAATTTACAGTGGGAGGTATGTAGGGGTGCGATGGTTACTGTACAGTGGGAGGTATGTCGGGGTGTGGTGTTTACTGTACAGTGGGAGGTATGTCGCGTTGTGATGGCTACTGTACAGTGGGAGGTATGTCGGGGTCTGGTGGTTAATTTACAATGGGAGGTATGTAGGGGTGCGATGGTTACTGTACAGTGAGGGGTATGTCGGGCTGTAATGGTTACTGTACAGTGAGGGGTATGTCTGGCTGTGATGATTACTGTACTGTTGGAGGTATGTCAGGCCGTGATGGTTACTGTACAGTGAGGGGTATGTCTGGCCGTGATGGTTACTGGACAGTGGGAGGTATGTCGGGTGTGATGGTTACTGTACAGTGGGAAGTATGTCGGGGTGTGATGGTTACTGTACAGTGAGGGGTATGTCTGGCCGTGATGGTTACTGTACAGTTGGAGGTATGTCAGGCCGTGATGGTTACTGTACAGTGAGGGGTATGTCGGGGTGTGATGGTTACTGTACAGTGGGAAGTATGTCGGGGTGTGATGGTTACTGTACAGAGGGAGGTAAGTCTGGCCGTGATTCTTGCTGTACAGTGGGAGGTATGTCAGACCGTGATGGTTACTGTACAGTGGGAGGTAAGACTGGCCGTGACTGTTACCATACAGTGGAAGGTATGTCGGGCAGTGATGGTTACTCTAAAGTGGGAGGTATGTTGGGGTGTCGTGGTAACTGTACAGCGAGAGGTATGTCAGACCGTGATGGTTACTGTATAGTGGGAGGTATGTCGGGCCGTGATGGTTACTGTACAGTGGGAGGAATGTCAGGTTGTGATGGTTACTGTACAGTGGGAGATATGTCGGGGTGTGGTGGTAACTGTACAGTGGGAGGTATGTCGGGCCGTGTTGGTTCCTGTACAGTGTGCGGTAAGTCGGGCCGTGATGGTTAATATACAGTGGGAGGTATGTCGGGCCGTAATGGTTACTGTACCGTGGGAGGTGTGTCGGGGTGTGATGGTTACTGTACAGTGGGAGGTATGTCCGGGTGTGATGGTTACTGTACAGTGGGAGGTATGTCGGGGTGTAATGGTAACTGTACAGTGGGAAGTATGTCGGGCCGAGATGGTTACTGTACAGTGGGAGGTATGTCAGACCGTGATGGTTACTGTACAGTGGGAGGTATGTCGGACCGTGATGGTTACTGTACAGTGGGAGGAATGTCTGGCCGTGATGGTTACTGTACAGTGGGAGGTATATCGGGTCGTGATGGTTACTGTGCAGTGGGAGGTATGTCGGGGTGCGATGGTTACTGTACAGTGGGAGGTATGTCGGGGTGTGATGGTTACTGTACAGTGGGAGGTATATCGGGTCGTGATGGTTACTGTACAGTGGGAGGTATGTCGGGGTGCGATGGTTACTGTACAGTGGGAGGTATGTCGGGGTGTGATGGTTACTGTACAGTGGGAGATATATCGGGCCGTGATGGTTACTGTACAGTGGGAGGTATGTCGGACCGTGATGGTTACTGTACAGTGTGAGGTATGTCGGTTCATGATGGTAACTGTGCCGTGGGAGGTATATCGGGCCGTGATGGTTACTGTACAGTGGGAGGTATGTCGGACCGTGATTGTTACTGTTCAGTGCGAGGTATGTCTGGCCATGATGGTTACTGTACAGTGGGAGGAATGTCGGGGTGTGATGGTTACTGTACAGTGGGAGGTATGTCGGGCCGTGATGGTTATTGTACAGTGGGAGTATGTCGGTCTGTGATGGTTACTCTACAGTGGGAGGTATGTTGGTCCGTGATAGTTACTGTACAGTGGGAGGTATGTCAGGCTGTGATGGTTACTGTATAGTGGGAGGTATGTCGGGCCGTGATGGTTACTGTACAGTGGGAGGTATGTCAGGGCGTGATTCTTGCTGTACAGTGCGAGGTATGTCAGACCGTGATGGTTACTGTACAGTGGGAGATATGTCTGGCCGTGATGGTTACTGTATAGTGGGAGGTATGTCGGGCCGTGATGGTTATTGTACAGTGGGAGGTATGTCGGGGTGCGATGGTTACTGTACAGTGGGAGGTATGTCGGTGTGTGATGGTTACTGTACAGTGGGAGGTATATCGGGCCGTGATGGTTACTGTACAGTGGGAGGTATGTCGGACCGTGATGGTTACTGTACAGTGCGAGGTATGTCTGGCCATGATGGTTACTGTACAGTGGGAGGTATATCGGGCCGTGATGGTTACTGTACAGTGGGAGTATGTCGGTCTGTGTTGGTGACTGTAGAGTGGGAGGTATGTTGGTCCGTGATGGTTACTGTACAGTGGGAGGTATGTCGGGCTGTGATGGTTACTGAACAGTGTGCGGTAATTCGGGGTGTGATGGTTACTGTACAGTGGGAGGTATGTCGGGGTGTCGTGGTAACTGTACAGTGAGAGGTATGTCAGACCGTGATGGTTACTGTATAGTGGGAGGAATGTCAGGGTGTGATGGTTACTGTACAGTGGGAGATATGTCGGGGTGTGGTGGTAACTGTACAGTGGGAGGTAGGTCGGGTTGTGACGGTTACTGTACAGTGTGAGGTATGTCGGGCAATGATGGTTACTGTACAGTGGTAGGTATGTCGGGTTGTGATTGTTACTGTACAGTGGGAGGTATGTCCGGGTGTGATGGTTCCTGTACAGTGGGAGGTATGTCGGTGTGTGATGGTTACTGTACAATGGGAGGTATGTCGGGCGGTGATGGTTACTGTACAGTGGGAGGTATGTCGGTGTGTGTTGGTAACTGTAGAGTGGGAGGTATGTCGGGGTTTGATGGTTACTGTACAGTGGTAGGTATGTCAGAGTGTGAAGTTGACTGTACAGTGGGAGGTATGTCGGGGTGTGACGGTTACTGTACAGTGGGAGGTATGTCGGGCAGTGATGGTTACTATACAGTGGGAGGTATGTCGGGGCGTAATGGTTACTGTACCATGGGAGGTATGTCGGGGTGTAATGGTTACTGTACAGTGGGAGGTATGTCGGGGTGTGATGGTTACTGTACAGTGGGAGGTATGTTGGGCCGTGATGCTAACTGTACAGTGGGAGGTATGTCGGGCCGTGATGCTTACTGTACAGTGGGAGGTATGTCGGGCCGTGATGGTAACTGTACAGTAGGAGGTATGTCGGGTTGTGGTGTTTACTGTACAGTGGGAGGTATGTCGGGGTGTGATGGTTACTGTACAGTGGGAGGTATGTCGGGGTCTGGTGGTTAATTTACAATGGGAGGTATGTAGGGGTGCGATGGTTACTGTACAGTGAGGGGTATGTCGGGCTGTAAAGGTTACTGTACAGTGAGGGGTATGTCTGGCTGTGATGATTACTGTACTGTTGGAGGTATGTCAGGCCGTGATGGTTACTGTACAGTGAGGGGTATGTCTGGCCGTGATGGTTACTGGACAGTGGGAGGTATGTCGGGTGTGATGGTTACTGTACAGTGGGAAGTATGTCGGGGTGTGATGGTTACTGTACAGTGAGGGGTATGTCTGGCCGTGATGGTTACTGTACAGTTGGAGGTATGTCAGGCCGTGATGGTTACTGTACAGTGAGGGGTATGTCGGGGTGTGATGGTTACTGTACAGTGGGAAGTATGTCGGGGTGTGATGGTTACTGTACAGAGGGAGGTAAGTCTGGCCGTGATTCTTGCTGTACAGTGGGAGGTATGTCAGACCGTGATGGTTACTGTACAGTGGGAGGTAAGTCTGGCCGTGACTGTTACCATACAGTGGAAGGTATGTCGGGCAGTGATGGTTACTCTAAAGTGGGAGGTATGTTGGGGTGTCGTGGTAACTGTACAGCGAGAGGTATGTCAGACCGTGATGGTTACTGTATAGTGGGAGGTATGTCGGGCCGTGATGGTTACTGTACAGTGGGAGGAATGTCAGGTTGTGATGGTTACTGTACAGTGGGAGATATGTCGGGGTGTGGTGGTAACTGTACAGTGGGAGGTATGTCGGGCCGTGTTGGTTCCTGTACAGTGTGCGGTAAGTCGGGCCGTGATGGTTAATATACAGTGGGAGGTATGTCGGGCCGTAATGGTTACTGTACCGTGGGAGGTGTGTCGGGGTGTGATGGTTACTGTACAGTGGGAGGTATGTCCGGGTGTGATGGTTACTGTACAGTGGGAGGTATGTCGGGGTGTAATGGTAACTGTACAGTGGGAAGTATGTCGGGCCGAGATGGTTACTGTACAGTGGGAGGTATGTCAGACCGTGATGGTTACTGTACAGTGGGAGGTATGTCGGACCGTGATGGTTACTGTACAGTGGGAGGAATGTCTGGCCGTGATGGTTACTGTACAGTGGGAGGTATATCGGGTCGTGATGGTTACTGTGCAGTGGGAGGTATGTCGGGGTGCGATGGTTACTGTACAGTGGGAGGTATGTCGGGGTGTGATGGTTACTGTACAGTGGGAGGTATATCGGGTCGTGATGGTTACTGTACAGTGGGAGGTATGTCGGGGTGCGATGGTTACTGTACAGTGGGAGGTATGTCGGGGTGTGATGGTTACTGTACAGTGGGAGATATATCGGGCCGTGATGGTTACTGTACAGTGGGAGGTATGTCGGACCGTGATGGTTACTGTACAGTGTGAGGTATGTCGGTTCATGATGGTAACTGTGCCGTGGGAGGTATATCGGGCCGTGATGGTTACTGTACAGTGGGAGGTATGTCGGACCGTGATTGTTACTGTTCAGTGCGAGGTATGTCTGGCCATGATGGTTACTGTACAGTGGGAGGAATGTCGGGGTGTGATGGTTACTGTACAGTGGGAGGTATGTCGGGCCGTGATGGTTATTGTACAGTGGGAGTATGTCGGTCTGTGATGGTTACTCTACAGTGGGAGGTATGTTGGTCCGTGATAGTTACTGTACAGTGGGAGGTATGTCAGGCTGTGATGGTTACTGTATAGTGGGAGGTATGTCGGGCCGTGATGGTTACTGTACAGTGGGAGGTATGTCAGGGCGTGATTCTTGCTGTACAGTGCGAGGTATGTCAGACCGTGATGGTTACTGTACAGTGGGAGATATGTCTGGCCGTGATGGTTACTGTATAGTGGGAGGTATGTCGGGCCGTGATGGTTATTGTTCAGTGGGAGGTATGTCGGGGTGCGATGGTTACTGTACAGTGGGAGGTATGTCGGTGTGTGATGGTTACTGTACAGTGGGAGGTATATCGGGCCGTGATGGTTACTGTACAGTGGGAGGTATGTCGGACCGTGATGGTTACTGTACAGTGCGAGGTATGTCTGGCCATGATGGTTACTGTACAGTGGGAGGTATATCGGGCCGTGATGGTTACTGTACAGTGGGAGTATGTCGGTCTGTGTTGGTGACTGTAGAGTGGGAGGTATGTTGGTCCGTGATGGTTACTGTACAGTGGGAGGTATGTCGGGCTGTGATGGTTACTGAACAGTGTGCGGTAATTCGGGGTGTGATGGTTACTGTACAGTGGGAGGTATGTCGGGGTGTCGTGGTAACTGTACAGTGAGAGGTATGTCAGACCGTGATGGTTACTGTATAGTGGGAGGAATGTCAGGGTGTGATGGTTACTGTACAGTGGGAGATATGTCGGGGTGTGGTGGTAACTGTACAGTGGGAGGTAGGTCGGGTTGTGACGGTTACTGTACAGTGTGAGGTATGTCGGGCAATGATGGTTACTGTACAGTGGTAGGTATGTCGGGTTGTGATTGTTACTGTACAGTGGGAGGTATGTCCGGGTGTGATGGTTCCTGTACAGTGGGAGGTATGTCGGTGTGTGATGGTTACTGTACAATGGGAGGTATGTCGGGCGGTGATGGTTACTGTACAGTGGGAGGTATGTCGGTGTGTGTTGGTAACTGTAGAGTGGGAGGTATGTCGGGGTTTGATGGTTACTGTACAGTGGTAGGTATGTCAGAGTGTGAAGTTGACTGTACAGTGGGAGGTATGTCGGGGTGTGACGGTTACTGTACAGTGGGAGGTATGTCGGGCAGTGATGGTTACTATACAGTGGGAGGTATGTCGGGGCGTAATGGTTACTGTACCATGGGAGGTATGTCGGGGTGTAATGGTTACTGTACAGTGGGAGGTATGTCGGGGTGTGATGGTTACTGTACAGTGGGAGGTATGTTGGGCCGTGATGCTAACTGTACAGTGGGAGGTATGTCGGGCCGTGATGCTTACTGTACAGTGGGAGGTATGTCGGGCCGTGATGGTAACTGTACAGTAGGAGGTATGTCGGGTTGTGGTGTTTACTGTACAGTGGGAGGTATGTCGGGGTGTGATGGTTACTGTACAGTGGGAGGTATGTCGGGGTCTGGTGGTTAATTTACAATGGGAGGTATGTAGGGGTGCGATGGTTACTGTACAGTGAGGGGTATGTCGGGCTGTAAAGGTTACTGTACAGTGAGGGGTATGTCTGGCTGTGATGATTACTGTACTGTTGGAGGTATGTCAGGCCGTGATGGTTACTGTACAGTGAGGGGTATGTCTGGCCGTGATGGTTACTGGACAGTGGGAGGTATGTCGGGTGTGATGGTTACTGTACAGTGGGAAGTATGTCGGGGTGTGATGGTTACTGTACAGTGAGGGGTATGTCTGGCCGTGATGGTTACTGTACAGTTGGAGGTATGTCAGGCCGTGATGGTTACTGTACAGTGAGGGGTATGTCGGGGTGTGATGGTTACTGTACAGTGGGAAGTATGTCGGGGTGTGATGGTTACTGTACAGAGGGAGGTAAGTCTGGCCGTGATTCTTGCTGTACAGTGGGAGGTATGTCAGACCGTGATGGTTACTGTACAGTGGGAGGTAAGTCTGGCCGTGACTGTTACCATACAGTGGAAGGTATGTCGGGCAGTGATGGTTACTCTAAAGTGGGAGGTATGTTGGGGTGTCGTGGTAACTGTACAGCGAGAGGTATGTCAGACCGTGATGGTTACTGTATAGTGGGAGGTATGTCGGGCCGTGATGGTTACTGTACAGTGGGAGGAATGTCAGGTTGTGATGGTTACTGTACAGTGGGAGATATGTCGGGGTGTGGTGGTAACTGTACAGTGGGAGGTATGTCGGGCCGTGTTGGTTCCTGTACAGTGTGCGGTAAGTCGGGCCGTGATGGTTAATATACAGTGGGAGGTATGTCGGGCCGTAATGGTTACTGTACCGTGGGAGGTGTGTCGGGGTGTGATGGTTACTGTACAGTGGGAGGTATGTCCGGGTGTGATGGTTACTGTACAGTGGGAGGTATGTCGGGGTGTAATGGTAACTGTACAGTGGGAAGTATGTCGGGCCGAGATGGTTACTGTACAGTGGGAGGTATGTCAGACCGTGATGGTTACTGTACAGTGGGAGGTATGTCGGACCGTGATGGTTACTGTACAGTGGGAGGAATGTCTGGCCGTGATGGTTACTGTACAGTGGGAGGTATATCGGGTCGTGATGGTTACTGTGCAGTGGGAGGTATGTCGGGGTGCGATGGTTACTGTACAGTGGGAGGTATGTCGGGGTGTGATGGTTACTGTACAGTGGGAGGTATATCGGGTCGTGATGGTTACTGTACAGTGGGAGGTATGTCGGGGTGCGATGGTTACTGTACAGTGGGAGGTATGTCGGGGTGTGATGGTTACTGTACAGTGGGAGATATATCGGGCCGTGATGGTTACTGTACAGTGGGAGGTATGTCGGACCGTGATGGTTACTGTACAGTGTGAGGTATGTCGGTTCATGATGGTAACTGTGCCGTGGGAGGTATATCGGGCCGTGATGGTTACTGTACAGTGGGAGGTATGTCGGACCGTGATTGTTACTGTTCAGTGCGAGGTATGTCTGGCCATGATGGTTACTGTACAGTGGGAGGAATGTCGGGGTGTGATGGTTACTGTACAGTGGGAGGTATGTCGGGCCGTGATGGTTATTGTACAGTGGGAGTATGTCGGTCTGTGATGGTTACTCTACAGTGGGAGGTATGTTGGTCCGTGATAGTTACTGTACAGTGGGAGGTATGTCAGGCTGTGATGGTTACTGTATAGTGGGAGGTATGTCGGGCCGTGATGGTTACTGTACAGTGGGAGGTATGTCAGGGCGTGATTCTTGCTGTACAGTGCGAGGTATGTCAGACCGTGATGGTTACTGTACAGTGGGAGATATGTCTGGCCGTGATGGTTACTGTATAGTGGGAGGTATGTCGGGCCGTGATGGTTATTGTTCAGTGGGAGGTATGTCGGGGTGCGATGGTTACTGTACAGTGGGAGGTATGTCGGTGTGTGATGGTTACTGTACAGTGGGAGGTATATCGGGCCGTGATGGTTACTGTACAGTGGGAGGTATGTCGGACCGTGATGGTTACTGTACAGTGCGAGGTATGTCTGGCCATGATGGTTACTGTACAGTGGGAGGTATATCGGGCCGTGATGGTTACTGTACAGTGGGAGTATGTCGGTCTGTGTTGGTGACTGTAGAGTGGGAGGTATGTTGGTCCGTGATGGTTACTGTACAGTGGGAGGTATGTCGGGCTGTGATGGTTACTGAACAGTGTGCGGTAATTCGGGGTGTGATGGTTACTGTACAGTGGGAGGTATGTCGGGGTGTCGTGGTAACTGTACAGTGAGAGGTATGTCAGACCGTGATGGTTACTGTATAGTGGGAGGAATGTCAGGGTGTGATGGTTACTGTACAGTGGGAGATATGTCGGGGTGTGGTGGTAACTGTACAGTGGGAGGTAGGTCGGGTTGTGACGGTTACTGTACAGTGTGAGGTATGTCGGGCAATGATGGTTACTGTACAGTGGTAGGTATGTCGGGTTGTGATTGTTACTGTACAGTGGGAGGTATGTCCGGGTGTGATGGTTCCTGTACAGTGGGAGGTATGTCGGTGTGTGATGGTTACTGTACAATGGGAGGTATGTCGGGCGGTGATGGTTACTGTACAGTGGGAGGTATGTCGGTGTGTGTTGGTAACTGTAGAGTGGGAGGTATGTCGGGGTTTGATGGTTACTGTACAGTGGTAGGTATGTCAGAGTGTGAAGTTGACTGTACAGTGGGAGGTATGTCGGGGTGTGACGGTTACTGTACAGTGGGAGGTATGTCGGGCAGTGATGGTTACTATACAGTGGGAGGTATGTCGGGGCGTAATGGTTACTGTACCATGGGAGGTATGTCGGGGTGTAATGGTTACTGTACAGTGGGAGGTATGTCGGGGTGTGATGGTTACTGTACAGTGGGAGGTATGTTGGGCCGTGATGCTAACTGTACAGTGGGAGGTATGTCGGGCCGTGATGCTTACTGTACAGTGGGAGGTATGTCGGGCCGTGATGGTAACTGTACAGTAGGAGGTATGTCGGGTTGTGGTGTTTACTGTACAGTGGGAGGTATGTCGGGGTGTGATGGTTACTGTACAGTGGGAGGTATGTCGGGGTATGGTGGTTAATTTACAGTGGGAGGTATGAAGGGGTGCGATGGTTACTGTACAGTGGGAGGTATGTCGGGGTGTGGTGTTTACTGTACAGTGGGAGGTATGTCGCGTTGTGATGGCTACTGTACAGTGGGAGGTATGTCGGGGTATGGTGGTTAATTTACAGTGGGAGGTATGTAGGGGTGCGATGGTTACTGTACAGTGAGGGGTATGTCTGGCTGTGATGATTACTGTACAGTTGGAGGTATGTCAGGCCGTGATGATTACTGTACAGTGAGGGGTATGTCGGGGTGTGATGGTTACTGTACAGTGGGAAGTATGTCGGGGTGTGATGGTTACTGTACAGTGAGGGGTATGTCTGGCCGTGATGGTTACTGGACAGTGGGAGGTATGTCGGGGTGTGATGGTTACTGTACAGTGGGAGGTATGTCGGGGTGTGATGGTTACTGTACAGTGGGAGGTATATCGGGTCGTGATGGTTACTGTACAGTGGGAGGTATGTCGGGGTGCGATGGTTACTGTACAGTGGGAGGTATGTCGGGGTGTAATGGTTACTGTACAGTGGGAGATATATCGGGCCGTGATGGTTACTGTACAGTGGGAGGTATGTTGGACCGTGATGGTTACTGTACAGTGTGAGGTATGTCGGGTCGAGATGGTTACTGTGCCGTGGGAGGTATGTCGGGCCGTGATGGTTACTGTACAGTGGGAGGTATGTCAGCGTGTGATGGTTACTGTACAGCGGGAGGTATGTCGCGTTGTGATGGCTATTGTACAGTGGGAGGTAAGTCGGGGTGTGATGGTTACTGTACATTGGGAGGTATGTCGTGGTATGGTGGTTACTTTACAGTGGGAGGTATGTAGGGGTGCGATGGTTACTGTACAGTGAGGGGTATGTCGGGGTGTGATGGTTACTGTACAGTGAGGGGTATGTCTGGCCGTGATGGTTACTGGACAGTGGGAGGTATGTCGGGGTGTGATGGTTACTGTACAGTGAGGGGTATGTCTGGCCGTGATAGTTACTGTACAGTCGGAGGTATGTCAGGCCGTGATGGTTACTGTACAGAGAGGGGTATGTCGGGGTGTGATGGTTACTGTACAGTGGGAAGTATGTCGGGGTGTGATGGTTACTGTACAGAGGGAGGTAAGTCTGGCCGTGATTCTTGCTGTACAGTGGGAGGTATGTCAGACCGTGATGGTTACTGTACAGTGGGAGGTAAGTCTGGCCGTGACTGTTACCGTACAGTGGAAGGTATGTCGGGCAGTGATGGTTACTCTAAAGTGGGAGGTATGTCGGGGTGTCGTGGTAACTGTACAGTGAGAGGTATGTCAGACAGTGATGGTTACTGTATAGTGGGAGGTATGTCGGGCCGTGATGGTTACTGTACAGTGGGAGAAATGTCAGGGTGTGATGGTTACTGTACAGTGGGAGAGATGTCGGGGTGTGTTGGTTACTGTACAGTGGGAGGTATGTCGCGGTGTGATGGTTACTGTACAGTGTGAGGTAGGTCGGGCCGTGATGGTTACTGTACAGTGGGAGGAATGTCAGGGTGTGACGGTTACTGTACAGTGGGAGATATGTCGGGGTGTGGTGGTAACTGTACAGTGGTAGGTATGTCGGGGTGCGATGGTTAATGTACAGTGGGAAGTATGTCGGGGTGTGATGGTTACTGTACAGTGAGGGGTATGTCTGGCCGTGATGGTTACTGGACAGTGGGAGGTATGTCGGGGTGTGATGGTTACTGTACAGTGGGAGGTATGTCGGGGTGTGATGGTTACTGTACAGTGGGAGGTATATCGGGTCGTGATGGTTACTGTACAGTGGGAGGTATGTCGGGGTGCGATGGTTACTGTACAGTGGGAGGTATGTCGGGGTGTAATGGTTACTGTACAGTGGGAGATATATCGGGCCGTGATGGTTACTGTACAGTGGGAGGTATGTTGGACCGTGATGGTTACTGTACAGTGTGAGGTATGTCGGGTCGAGATGGTTACTGTGCCGTGGGAGGTATGTCGGGCCGTGATGGTTACTGTACAGTGGGAGGTATGTCAGCGTGTGATGGTTACTGTACAGCGGGAGGTATGTCGCGTTGTGATGGCTATTGTACAGTGGGAGGTAAGTCGGGGTGTGATGGTTACTGTACATTGGGAGGTATGTCGTGGTATGGTGGTTACTTTACAGTGGGAGGTATGTAGGGGTGCGATGGTTACTGTACAGTGAGGGGTATGTCGGGGTGTGATGGTTACTGTACAGTGAGGGGTATGTCTGGCCGTGATGGTTACTGGACAGTGGGAGGTATGTCGGGGTGTGATGGTTACTGTACAGTGAGGGGTATGTCTGGCCGTGATAGTTACTGTACAGTCGGAGGTATGTCAGACCGTGATGGTTACTGTACAGAGAGGGGTATGTCGGGGTGTGATGGTTACTGTACAGTGGGAAGTATGTCGGGGTGTGATGGTTACTGTACAGAGGGAGGTAAGTCTGGCCGTGATTCTTGCTGTACAGTGGGAGGTATGTCAGACCGTGATGGTTACTGTACAGTGGGAGGTAAGTCTGGCCGTGACTGTTACCGTACAGTGGAAGGTATGTCGGGCAGTGATGGTTACTCTAAAGTGGGAGGTATGTCGGGGTGTCGTGGTAACTGTACAGTGAGAGGTATGTCAGACCGTGATGGTTACTGTATAGTGGGAGGTATGTCGGGCCGTGATGGTTACTGTACAGTGGGAGAAATGTCAGGGTGTGATGGTTACTGTACAGTGGGAGAGATGTCGGGGTGTGTTGGTTCCTGTACAGTGGGAGGTATGTCGCGGTGTGATGGTTACTGTACAGTGTGAGGTAGGTCGGGCCGTGATGGTTACTGTACAGTGGGAGGAATGTCAGGGTGTGACGGTTACTGTACAGTGGGAGATATGTCGGGGTGTGGTGGTAACTGTACAGTGGTAGGTATGTCGGGGTGTGATGGTTAATGTACAGTGGGAAGTATTTCGGAGTGTGGTGGTTACTGTACAGTGGGAGGTATGTCGGGCCGTGATGGTTACTGTACAGTGGGAGTATGTCGGGCTCTGATGGTTACTGTACAGTGGGAGGTATGTTGGGCTGTGATGGTTACTGTACAGTGTGCGGTAAGTCGGGGTGTGATGGTTACTGTACAGTGGGAGGTATGTCGGGGTGTGGTGGTAACTGTACAGTGAGAGGTATGTCTGGCCGTGATGGTTGCTGTACAGTGGGAGGTATGTCAGACCGTGTTGGTTACTGTACAGTGGGAGGTATGTCGGGCCGTGTTGGATACTGTACAGTGTGCGGTATGTCTGGCCATGATGGTTACTGTACAGTGGGAGGTATATCGGGCCGTGATGGTTACTGTACAGTGGGAGTATGTCGGTCTGTGATGGTGACTGTACAGTGGGAGGTATGTTGGTCCGTGATGGTTACTGTACAGTGGGAGGTATGTCGGGCTGTGATGGTTACTGTACAGTGTGCGGTAATTCGGGGTGTGATGGTTACTGTACAGTGGGAGGTATGTCAGGTTGTGATTCTTGCTGTACAGTGGGAGGTATGTCAGACCGTGATGGTTACTGTACAGTGGGAGGTATGTCTGACCGTGACTGTTACCGTACATTGGAAGGTATGTCGGGCAGTGATGGTTACTCTAAAGTGGGAGGTATGTCGGGGTGTCGTGGTAACTGTACAGTGAGAGGTATGTCAGACCGTGATGGTTACTGTATAGTGGGAGGTATGTCGGGCCGTGATGGTTACTGTACAGTGGGAGGAATGTCAGGGTGTGATGGTTACTGTACAGTGGGAGATATGTCGGGGTGTGGTGGTAACTGTACAGTGGGAGGTATGTCGGGTTGTGATGGTTACTGTACAGAGTGAGGTATGTCAGGCCTTGATGGTTACTGTGCAGTGGTAGGTATGTCGGGATGTGATTGTTACTGTACAGTGGGAGGTATGTCCGGGTGTGATGGTTACTGTACAGTGGGAGGTATGTCGGGGTGTGATGGTTACTGTACAATGGGAGGTATGTCGGGCGGTGATGGTTACTGTACAGTGGGAGGTATGTCAGGGTGTGAAGGTGACTGTACAGTGGGAGGTATGTCGGGGTGTGATGGTTACTGTACAGTGGGAGGTATGTCGGGCAGTGATGGTTACTATACAGTGGGAGGTATGTCGTGCCGTAATGGTTACTGTACCGTGGGAGGTATGTCGGGGTGTGATGGTTACTGTACAGTGGGAGGTATGTCGGGGTGTGATGGTTACTGTACAGTGGGAGGTATGTCGGGGTGTGATGGTAACTGTACAGTGGGAGGTATGTCGGGCCGAGATGGTTACTGTACAGTGGGAGTTACGTCAGACCGTGATGGTTACTGTACAGTGGGAGGTAAGTCGGGCCGTGATGGTTACTGTACAGTGGGAGGTATGTCGGACCGTGATGATTACTGTACAGTGGGAGGAATGTCTTGCCGTGATGGTTACTGTACAGTGGGAGGTATATCGGGTCGTGATGGTTACTGTGCAGTGGGAGGTATGTCGGGTTCGAATGGTTACTGTACAGTGGAAGGTATGTTGTGGTGTGATGGTTACTGTACAGTGTGAGGTATATCGGGTCCTGATGGTTACTGTACAGTGTGAGGAATGGCGTGGTGCGATGGTTACTGTACAGTGGGAGGTATGTCGGGGTGTGATGGTTACTGTACAGTGGGAGATATATTGGGCCGTGATGGTTACTGTACAGTGGGAGGTATGTCGGACCGTGATGGTTACTGTACAGTGTGAGGTATGTCGGGTCGTGATGGTTACTGTGCCGTGGGAGGTATGTCAGGCCGTGATGGTTACTGTACAGTGGGAGGTATGTCAGCGTGGGATTGTTACTGTACAGTGGGAGGTATGTCCGGGTGTGATGGTTACTATACAGTGGGAGGTATGTCGGGGTGTGATGGTAACTGTACAGTGGGAGGTATGTCGGGGTGTGATGGTTACTGTACAGTGGGAGGTATGTCGGGGTATGATGGTAACTGTAGAGTGGGAGGTATGTCGGGCCGAGATGGTTACTGTACAGTGGGAGTTATGTCAGACCAGGATGGTTACTGTACAGTGGGAGGTATGTCGGACCGTGATGATTACTGTACATTTGGAGGTATGTCGGACCGTGATGATTACTGTACAGTTGGAGGTATGTTGGGCCGTGATGCTTACTGTACAGTGGGAGGTATGTCGGGCCGTGATGGTTGCTGTACATTGGGAGGTATGTTGGGCCGTGATGCTAACTGTACAGTGGGAGGTATGTCGGGCCGTGATGCTTACTGTACAGTGGGAGGTATGTCGGGCCGTGATGCTTACTGTACAGTGGGAGGTATGTCGGGGTGTGGTGTTTACTGTACAGTGGGAGGTATGTCGGGGTGCGATGGTTAATGTACAGTGGGAGGTATGTCGGAGTGTGGTGTTTACTGTGCAGTGGGAGGTATGTCGCGTTGTGATGGCTACTGTACAGTGGGAGGTATGTCGGGGTATGGTGGTTAATTTACAGTGGGAGGTATGTAGGGGTGCGATGGTTACTGTACAGTGAGGGGTATGTCGGGCTGTAATGGTTACTGTACAGTGAGGGGTATGTCTGGCTGTGATGATTACTGTACAGTTGGAGGTATGTCAGGCCGTGATGATTACTGTACAGTGAGGGGTATGTTGGGGTGTGATGGTTACTGTACAGTGGGAAGTATGTCGGGGTGTGTTGGTTACTGTACAGTGAGGGGTATGTCTGGCCGTGATGGTTACTGGACAGTGGGAGGTATGTCGGGGTGTGATGGTTACTGTACAGTGGGAAGTATGTCGGGGTGTGATGGTTACTGTACAGTGAGGGGTATGTCTGGCCGTGATGGTTACTGTACAGTTGGAGGTATGTCAGGCCGTGATGGTTACTGTACAGTGGGAGGTATGTCCGGGTGTGATGGTTCCTGTACAGTGGGAGGTATGTCGGTGTGTGATGGTTACTGTACAATGGGAGGTATGTCGGGCGGTGATGGTTACTGTACAGTGGGAGGTATGTCGGTGTGTGTTTGTAACTGTAGAGTGGGAGGTATGTCGGGGTTTGATGGTTACTGTACAGTGGTAGGTATGTCAGGGTGTGAAGTTGACTGTACAGTGGGAGGTATGTCGGGGTGTGATGGTTACTGTACAGTGGGAGGTATGTCGGGCAGTGATGGTTACTATACAGTGGGAGGTATGTCGGGGCGTAATGGTTACTGTACCATGGGATGTATGTCGGGGTGTAATGGTTACTGTACAGTGGGAGGTATGTCGGGGTGTGATGGTTACTGTACAGTGGGAGGTATGTCGGGGTGTGATGGTAACTGTACAGTGGGAGGTATGTCGGGCCGAGATGGTTACTGTACAGTGGGAGTTATGTCAGACCATGATGGTTACTGTACAGTGGGAGGTATGTCGGACCGTGATGATTACTGTACAGTTGGAGGTATGTCGGACCGTGATGATTACTGTACAGTTGGAGGTATGTTGGGCCGTGATGCTTACTGTACAGTGGGAGGTATGTCGGGCCGTGATGGTTGCTGTACATTGGGAGGTATGTTGGGCCGTGATGCTAACTGTACAGTGGGAGGTATGTCGGGCCGTGATGCTTACTGTACAGTGGGAGGTATGTCGGGCCGTGATGGTAACTGTACAGTGGGAGGTATGTCGGGGTGTGGTGTTTACTGTACAGTGGGAGGTATGTCGGGGTGTGATGGTTACTGTACAGTGTGAGGTATGTCGGGGTATGGTGGTTAATTTACAGTGGGAGGTATGTAGGGGTGCGATGGTTACTGTACAGTGGGAGGTATGTCGGGGTGTGGTGTTTACTGTACAGTGGGAGGTATGTCGCGTTGTGATGGCTACTGTACAGTGGGAGGTATGTCGGGGTCTGGTGGTTAATTTACAATGGGAGGTATGTAGGGGTGCGATGGTTACTGTACAGTGAGGGGTATGTCGGGCTGTAATGGTTACTGTACAGTGAGGGGTATGTCTGGCTGTGATGATTAATGTACTGTTGGATGTATGTCAGGCCGTGATGGTTACTGTACAGTGAGGGGTATGTCTGGCCGTGATGGTTACTGGACAGTGGGAGGTATGTCGGGGTGTGATGGTTACTGTACAGTGGGAAGTATGTCGGGGTGTGATGGTTACTGTACAGTGAGGGGTATGTCTGGCCGTGATGGTTACTGTACAGTTGGAGGTATGTCAGGCCGTGATGGTTACTGTACAGTGAGGGGTATGTCGGGGTGTGATGGTTACTGTACAGTGGGAAGTATGTCGGGGTGTGATGGTTACTGTACAGAGGGAGGTAAGTCTGGCCGTGATTCTTGCTGTACAGTGGGAGGTATGTCAGACCGTGATGGTTACTGTACAGTGGGAGGTAAGACTGGCCGTGACTGTTACCATACAGTGGAAGGTATGTCGGGCAGTGATGGTTACTCTAAAGTGGGAGGTATGTCGGGGTGTCGTGGTAACTGTACAGCGAGAGGTATGTCAGACCGTGATGGTTACTGTATAGTGGGAGGTATGTCGGGCCAAATGGTTACTGTACAGTGGGAGGAATGTCAGGTTGTGATGGTTACTGTACAGTGGGAGATATGTCGGGGTGTGGTGGTAACTGTACAGTGGGAGGTATGTCGGGCCGTGTTGGTTCCTGTACAGTGTGCGGTAAGTCGGGCCGTGATGGTTAATATACAGTGGGAGGTATGTCGGGCCGTAATGGTTACTGTACCGTGGGAGGTGTGTCGGGGTGTGATGGTTACTGTACAGTGGGAGGTATGTCCGGGTGTGATGGTTACTGTACAGTGGGAGGTATGTCGGGGTGTAATGGTAACTGTACAGTGGGAAGTATGTCGGGCCGAGATGGTTACTGTACAGTGGGAGTTATGTCAGACCGTGATGGTTACTGTACAGTGGGAGGTATGTCGGACCGTGATGGTTACTGTACAGTGGGAGGAATGTCTGGCCGTGATGGTTACTGTACAGTGGGAGGTATATCGGGTCGTGATGGTTACTGTGCAGTGGGAGGTATATCGGGTCGTGATGGTTACTGTACAGTGGGAGGTATGTCGGGGTGCGATGGTTACTGTACAGTGGGAGGTATGTCGGGGTGTGATGGTTACTGTACAGTGGGAGGTATATCGGGTCGGGATGGTTACTGTACAGTGGGAGGTATGTCGGGGTGCGATGGTTACTGTACAGTGGGAGGTATGTCGGGGTGTGATGGTTACTGTACAGTGGGAGATATATCGGGCCGTGATGGTTACTGTACAGTGGGAGGTATGTCGGACCGTGATGGTTACTGTACAGTGTGAGGTATGTCGGTTCATGATGGTAACTGTGCCGTGGGAGGTATATCGGGCCGTGATGGTTACTGTACAGTGGGAGGTATGTCGGACCGTGATTGTTACTGTTCAGTGCGAGGTATGTCTGGCCATGATGGTTACTGTACAGTGGGAGGAATGTCGGGGTGTGATGGTTACTGTACAGTGGGAGGTATGTCGGGCCGTGATGGTTATTGTACAGTGGGAGTATGTCGGTCTGTGATGGTTACTCTACAGTGGGAGTTATGTTGGTCCGTGATAGTTACTGTACAGTGGGAGGTATGTCAGGCTGTGATGGTTACTGTGTAGTGGGAGGTATGTCGGGCCGTGATGGTTACTGTACAGTGGGAGGTATGTCAGGGCGTGATTCTTGCTGTACAGTGCGAGGTATGTCAGACCGTGATGGTTACTGTACAGTGGGAGATATGTCTGGCCGTGATGGTTACTGTATAGTGGGAGGTATGTCGGGCCGTGATGGTTATTGTACAGTGGGAGGTATGTCGGGGTGCGATGGTTACTGTACAGTGGGAGGTATGTCGGTGTGTGATGGTTACTGTACAGTGGGAGGTATATCGGGCCGTGATGGTTACTGTACAGTGGGAGGTATGTCGGACCGTGATGGTTACTGTACAGTGCGAGGTATGTCTGGCCATGATGGTTACTGTACAGTGGGAGGTATATCGGGCCGTGATGGTTACTGTACAGTGGGAGTATGTCGGTCTGTGTTGGTGACTGTAGAGTGGGAGGTATGTTGGTCCGTGATGGTTACTGTACAGTGGGAGGTAGGTCGGGTTGTGACGGTTACTGTACAGTGTGAGGTATGTCGGGCAATGATGGTTACTGTACAGTGGTAGGTATGTCGGGTTGTGATTGTTACTGTACAGTGGGAGGTATGTCGGGGTGTGATGGTTCCTGTACAGTGGGAGGTATGTCGGTGTGTGATGGTTACTGTACAATGGGAGGTATGTCGGGCGGTGATGGTTACTGTACAGTGGGAGGTATGTCGGTGTGTGTTGGTAACTGTAGAGTGGGAGGTATGTCGGGGTTTGATGGTTACTGTACAGTGGTAGGTATGTCAGGGTGTGAAGTTGACTGTACAGTGGGAGGTATGTCGGGGTGTGACGGTTACTGTACAGTGGGAGGTATGTCGGGCAGTGATGGTAACTATACAGTGGGAGGTATGTCGGGGCGTAATGGTTACTGTACCATGGGAGGTATGTCGGGGTGTAATGGTTACTGTACAGTGGGAGGTATGTCGGGGTGTGATGGTTACTGTACAGTGGGAGGTATGTCGGGGTGTGATGGTAACTGTACAGTGGGAGGTATGTCGGGCCGAGATGGTTACTGTACAGTGGGAGTTATGTCAGACCATGATGGTTACTGTACAGTGGGAGGTATGTCGGACCGTGATGATTACTGTACAGTTGGAGGTATGTCGGACCGTGATGATTACTGTACAGTTGGAGGTATGTTGGGCCGTGATGCTTACTGTACAGTGGGAGGTATGTCGGGCCGTGATGGTTGCTGTACATTGGGAGGTATGTTGGGCCGTGATGCTAACTGTACAGTGGGAGGTATGTCGGGCCGTGATGCTTACTGTACAGTGGGAGGTATGTCGGGCCGTGATGGTAACTGTACAGTAGGAGGTATGTCGGGTTGTGGTGTTTACTGTACAGTGGGAGGTATGTCGGGGTGTGATGGTTACTGTACAGTGGGAGGTATGTCGGGGTATGGTGGTTAATTTACAGTGGGAGGTATGTAGGGGTGCGATGGTTACTGTACAGTGGGAGGTATGTCGGGGTGTGGTGTTTACTGTACAGTGGGAGGTATGTCGCGTTGTGATGGCTACTGTACAGTGGGAGGTATGTCGGGGTATGGTGGTTAATTTACAGTGGGAGGTATGTAGGGGTGCGATGGTTACTGTACAGTGAGGGGTATGTCTGGTTGTGATGATTACTGTACAGTTGGAGGTATGTCAGGCCGTGATGATTACTGTACAGTGAGGGGTATGTCGGGGTGTGATGGTTACTGTACAGTGGGAAGTATGTCGGGGTGTGATGGTTACTGTACAGTGAGGGGTATGTCTGGCCGTGATGGTTACTGGACAGTGGGAGGTATGTCGGGGTGTGATGGTTACTGTACAGTGGGAAGTATGTCGGGGTGTGATGGTTACTGTACAGTGAGGAGTATGTATGGCCGTGATGGTTACTGTACAGTTGGAGGTATGTCAGGCCGTGATGGTTACTGTACAGGGAGGGGTATGTCGGGGTGTGATGGTTACTGTACAGTGGGAAGTATGTCGGGGTGTGATGGTTACTGTACAGAGGGAGGTAAGTCTGGCCGTGATTCTTGCTGTACAGTGGGAGGTATGTCAGACCGTGATGGTTACTGTACAGTGGGAGGTAAGACTGGCCGTGACTGATACCGTACAGTGGAAGGTATGTCGGGCAGTGATGGTTACTCTAAAGTGGGAGGTATGTCGGGGTGTCGTGGTAACTGTACAGTGAGAGGTATGTCAGACCGTGATGGTTACTGTATAGTGGGAGGTATGTCGGGCCGTGATGGTTACTGTACAGTGGGAGGAATGTGAGTGTGTGATGGTTACTGTACAGTGGGAGATATGTCGGGGTGTGGTGGTAACTGTACAGTGGGAGGTATGTCGGGCCGTGTTGGTTCCTGTACAGTGTGCGGTAAGTCGGGCCGTGATGGTTAATATACAGTGGGAGGTATGTCAGGCCGTAATGGTTACTGTACCGTGGGAGGTGTGTCGGGGTGTGATGGTTACTGTACAGTGGGAGGTATGTCCGGGTGTGATGGTTACTGTACAGTGGGAGGTATGTCGGGGTGTAATGGTAACTGTACAGTGGGAAGTATGTCGGGCCGAGATGGTTACTGTACAGTGGGAGGTATGTCAGACCGTGATGGTTACTGTACAGTGGGAGGTATGTCGGACCGTGATGGTTACTGTACAGTGGGAGGAATGTCTGGCCGTGATGGTTACTGTACAGTGGGAGGTATATCGGGTCGTGATGGTTACTGTGCAGTGGGAGGTATGTCGGGGTGCGATGGTTACTGTACAGTGGGAGGTATGTCGGGGTGTGATGGTTACTGTACAGTGGGAGGTATATCGGGTCGTGATGGTTACTGTACAGTGGGAGGTATGTCGGGGTGCGATGGTTACTGTACAGTGGGAGGTATGTCGGGGTGTAATCGTTACTGTACAGTGGGAGATATATCGGGCCGTGATGGTTACTGTACAGTGGGAGGTATGTTGGACCGTGATGGTTACTGTACAGTGTGAGGTATGTCGGGTCGAGATGGTTACTGTGCCGTGGGAGGTATGTCGGGCCGTGATGGTTACTGTACAGTGGGAGGTATGTCAGCGTGTGATGGTTACTGTACAGCGGGAGGTATGTCGCGTTGTGATGGCTATTGTACAGTGGGAGGTAAGTCGGGGTGTGATGGTTACTGTACATTGGGAGGTATGTCGTGGTGTGATGGTTACTGTACAGTGAGGGGTATGTCGGGGTGTGATGGTTACTGTACAGTGAGGGGTATGTCTGGCCGTGATGGTTACTGGACAGTGGGAGGTATGTCGGGGTGTGATGGTTACTGTACAATGGGAAGTATGTCGGGGTGTGATGGTTACTGTACAGTGAGGGGTATGTCTGGCCGTGATAGTTACTGTACAGTCGGAGGTATGTCAGGCCGTGATGGTTACTGTACAGAGAGGGGTATGTCGGGGTGTGATGGTTACTGTACAGTGGGAAGTATGTCGGGGTGTGATGGTTACTGTACAGAGGGAGGTAAGTCTGGCCGTGATTCTTGCTGTACAGTGGAAGGTATGTCGGGCAGTGATGGTTACTCTAAAGTGGGAGGTATGTCGGGGTGTCGTGGTAACTGTACAGTGAGAGGTATGTCAGACCGTGATGGTTACTGTATAGTGGGAGGTATGTCGGGCCGTGATGGTTACTGTACAGTGGGAGAAATGTCAGGGTGTGATGGTTACTGTACAGTGGGAGAGATGTCGGGGTGTGTTGGTTACTGTACAGTGGGAGGTATGTCGCGGTGTGATGGTTACTGTACAGTGTGAGGTAGGTCGGGCCGTGATGGTTACTGTACAGTGGGAGGAATGTCAGGGTGTGACGGTTACTGTACAGTGGGAGATATGTCGGGGTGTGGTGGTAACTGTACAGTGGTAGGTATGTCGGGGTGTGATGGTTAATGTACAGTGGGAAGTATTTCGGAGTGTGGTGGTTACTGTACAGTGGGAGGTATGTCGGGCCGTGATGGTTACTGTACAGTGGGAGTATGTCGGGCTCTGATGGTTACTGTACAGTGGGAGGTATGTTGGGCTGTGATGGTTACTGTACAGTGTGCGGTAAGTCGGGGTGTGATGGTTACTGTACAGTGGGAGGTATGTCGGGGTGTGGTGGTAACTGTACAGTGAGAGGTATGTCTGGCCGTTATGGTTGCTGTACAGTGGGAGGTATGTCAGACCGTGTTGGTTACTGTACAGTGGGAGGTATGTCGGGCCGTGTTGGATACTGTACAGTGTGCGGTATGTCTGGCCATGATGGTTACTGTACAGTGGGAGGTATATCGGGCCGTGATGGTTACTGTACAGTGGGAGTATGTCGGTCTGTGATGGTGACTGTACAGTGGGAGGTATGTTGGTCCGTGATGGTTACTGTACAGTGGGAGGTATGTCGGGCTGTGATGGTTACTGTACAGTGTGCGGTAATTCGGGGTGTGATGGTTACTGTACAGTGGGAGGTATGTCAGGTTGTGATTCTTGCTGTACAGTGGGAGGTATGTCAGACCGTGATGGTTACTGTACAGTGGGAGGTATGTCTGGCCGTGACTGTTACCGTACATTGGAAGGTATGTCGGGCAGTGATGGTTACTCTAAAGTGGGAGGTATGTCGGGGTGTCGTGGTAACTGTACAGTGAGAGGTATGTCGGGGTGTGGTGGTAACTGTACAGTGAGAGGTATGTCGTGCCGTAATGGTTACTGTACCGTGGGAGGTATGTCGGGGTGTGATGGTTACTGTACAGTGGGAGGTATGTCGGGGTGTGATGGTTACTGTACAGTGGGAGGTATGTCGGGGTGTGATGGTAACTGTACAGTGGGAGGTATGTCGGGCAGAGATGGTTACTGTACAGTGGGAGTTACGTCAGACCGTGATGGTTACTGTACAGTGGGAGGTAAGTCGGGCCGTGATGGTTACTGTACAATGGGAGGTATGTCGGACCGTGATGATTACTGTACAGTGGGAGGAATGTCTTGCCGTGATGGTTACTGAACAGTGGGAGGTATATCGGGTCGTGATGGTTACTGTGCAGTGGGAGGTATGTCGGGTTCGAATGGTTACTGTACAGTGGAAGGTATGTTGTGGTGTGATGGTTACTGTACAGTGTGAGGTATATCGGGTCCTGATGGTTACTGTACAGTGTGAGGAATGTCGTGGTGCGATGGTTACTGTGCAGTGGGAGGTATGTCGGGGTGTGATGGTTACTGTACAGTGGGAGATATATTGGGCCGTGATGGTTACTGTACAGTGGGAGGTATGTCGGACCGTGATGGTTACTGTACAGTGTGAGGTATGTCGGGTCGTGATGGTTACTGTGCCGTGGGAGGTATGTCAGGCCGTGATGGTTACTGTACAGTGGGAGGTATGTCAGCGTGGGATTGTTACTGTACAGTGGGAGTTATGTCCGGGTGTGATGGTTACTATACAGTGGGAGGTATGTCGGGGTGTGATGGTAACTGTACAGTGGGAGGTATGTCGGGGTGTGATGGTTACTGTACAGTGGGAGGTATGTCGGGGTGTGATGGTAACTGTACAGTGGGAGGTATGTCGGGCCGAGATGGTTACTGTACAGTGGGAGTTATGTCAGACCAGGATGGTTACTGTACAGTGGGAGGTATGTCGGACCGTGATGATTACTGTACATTTGGAGGTATGTCGGACCGTGATGATTACTGTACAGTTGGAGGTATGTTGGGCCGTGATGCTTACTGTACAGTGGGAGGTATGTCGGGCCGTGATGGTTGCTGTACATTGGGAGGTATGTTGGGCCGTGATGCTAACTTTACAGTGGGAGGTATGTCGGGCCGTGATGCTTACTGTACAGTGGGAGGTATGTCGGGCCGTGATGGTAACTGTACAGTGGGAGGTATGTCGGGGTGTGGTGTTTACTGTACAGTGGGAGGTATGTCGGGGTGCGATGGTTAATGTACAGTGGGAGGTATGTCGGGGTGTGGTGATTACTGTGCAGTGGGAGGTATGTTTCGTTGTGATGGCTACTGTACAGTGGGAGGTATGTCGGGGTATGGTGGTTAATTTACAGTGGGAGGTATGTAGGGGTGCGATGGTTACTGTACAGTGAGGGGTATGTCGGGCTGTAATGGTTACTGTACAGTGAGGGGTATGTCTGGCTGTGATGATTACTGTACAGTTGGAGGTATGTCAGGCCGTGATGATTACTGTACAGTGAGGGGTATGTCGGGGAGTGATGGTTACTGTACAGTGGGAAGTATGTCGGGGTGTGATGGTTACTGTACAGTGAGGGGTATGTCTGGCCGTGATGGTTACTGGACAGTGGGAGGTATGTCGGGGTGTGATGGTTACTGTACAGTGGGAAGTATGTCGGGGTGTGATGGTTACTGTACAGTGAGGGGTATGTCTGGCCGTGATGGTTACTGTACAGTTGGAGGTATGTCAGGCCGTGATGGTTACTGTACAGTGAGGGGTATGTCGGGGTTTGATGGTTACCGTACAGTGGGAAGTATGTCGGGGTGTGATGGTTACTGTACAGAGGGAGGTAAGTCTGGCCGTGATTCTTGCTGTACAGTGGGAGGTATGTCAGACCGTGATGGTTACTGTACAGTGGGAGGTAAGACTGGCCGTGACTGTTACCGTACAGTGGAAGGTATGTCGGGCAGTGATGGTTACTCTAAAGTGGGAGGTATGTCGGGGTGTCGTGGTAACTGTACAGTGAGAGGTATGTCAGACCGTGATGGTTACTGTATAGTGGGAGGTATGTCGGGCCGTGATGGTTACTGTACAGTGGGAGGAATGTCAGTGTGTGATGGTTACTGTACAGTGGGAGGTATGTCGGACCGTGATGGTTACTGTACAGTGGGAGGTATGTCGGGTCGAGATGGTTACTGTGCCGTGGGAGGTATGTCGGGCCGTGATGGTTACTGTACAGTGGGAGGTATGTCAGCGTGTGATGGTTACTGTACAGCGGGAGGTATGTCGCGTTGTGATGGCTATTGTACAGTGGGAGGTAAGTCGGGGTGTGATGGTTACTGTACATTGGGAGGTATGTCGTGGTATGGTGGTTACTTTACAGTGGGAGGTATGTAGGGGTGCGATGGTTACTGTACAGTGAGGGGTATGTCGGTGTGTGATGGTTACTGTACAGTGAGGGGTATGTCTGGCCGTGATGGTTACTGGACAGTGGGAGGTATGTCGGGGTGTGATGGTTACTGTACAGTGGGAAGTATGTCGGGGTGTGATGGTTACTGTACAGTGAGGGGTATGTCTGGCCGTGATAGTTACTGTACAGTCGGAGGTATGTCAGGCCGTGATGGTTACTGTACAGAGAGGGGTATGTCGGGGTGTGATGGTTACTGTACAGTGGGAAGTATGTCGGGGTGTGATGGTCACTGTACAGAGGGAGGTAAGTCTGGCCGTGATTCTTGCTGTACAGTGGGAGGTATGTCAGACCGTGATGGTTACTGTACAGTGGGAGGTAAGTCTGGCCGTGACTGTTACCGTACAGTGGAAGGTATGTCGGGCAGTGATGGTTACTCTAGAGTGGGAGGTATGTCGGGGTGTCGTGGTAACTGTACAGTGAGAGGTATGTCAGACCGTGATGGTTACTGTATAGTGGGAGGTGTGTCGGGCCGTGATGGTTACTGTACAGTGGGAGAAATGTCAGGGTGTGATCGTTACTGTACAGTGGGAGAGATGTCGGGGTGTGGTGGTTACTGTACAGTGGGAGGTATGTCGCGGTGTGATGGTTACTGTACAGTGTGAGGTAGGTCGGGCCGTGATGGTTACTGTACAGTGGGAGGAATGTCAGGGTGTGATGGTTACTGTACAGTGGGAGATATGTCGGGTGTGGTGGTAACTGTACAGTGGTAGGTATGTCGGGGTGTGATGGTTAATGTACAGTGGGAAGTATGTCGGAGTGTGGTGGTTACTGTACAGTGGGAGGTATGTCGGGCCGTGATGGTTACTGTACAATGGGAGGTATGTCGGAACGTGATGATTACTGTACAGTGGGAGGTATGTCTGGCCGTGATGGTTACTGTACAGTGGGAGTATGTCGGGCTCTGATGGTTACTGTACAGTGGGAGGTATGTTGGGCTGTGATGGTTACTGTACAGTGTGCGGTAAGTCGGGGTGTGATGGTAACTGTACAGTGGGAGGTATGTCGGGGTGTGGTGTTTACTGTACAGTGGGAGGTATGTCGGGGTGCGATGGTTAATGTACAGTGGGAGGTATGTCGGGGTGTGGTGATTACTGTGCAGTGGGAGGTATGTCGCGTTGTGATGGCTACTGTACAGTGGGAGGTATGTCGGGGTATGGTGGTTAATTTACAGTGGGAGGTATGTAGGGGTGCGATGGTTACTGTACAGTGAGGGGTATGTCGGGCTGTAATGGTTACTGTACAGTGAGGGGTATGTCTGGCTGTGATGATTACTGTACAGTTGGAGGTATGTCAGGCCGTGATGATTACTGTACAGTGAGGGGTATGTCGGGGTGTGATGGTTACTGTACAGTGGGAAGTATGTCGGGGTGTGATGGTTACTGTACAGTGAGGGGTATGTCTGGCCGTGATGGTTACTGGACAGTGGGAGGTATGTCGGGGTGTGATGGTTACTGTACAGTGGGAAGTATGTCGGGGTGTGATGGTTACTGTACAGTGAGGGGTATGTCTGGCCGTGATGGTTACTGTACAGTTGGAGGTATGTCAGGCCGTGATGGTTACTGTACAGTGAGGGGTATGTCGGGGTGTGATGGTTACTGTACAGTGGGAAGTATGTCGGGGTGTGATGGTTACTGTACAGAGGGAGGTAAGTCTGGCCGTGATTCTTGCTGTACAGTGGGAGGTATGTCAGACCGTGATGGTTACTGTACAGTGGGAGGTAAGACTGGCCGTGACTGTTACCGTACAGTGGAAGGTATGTCGGGCAGTGATGGTTACTCTAAAGTGGGAGGTATGTCGGGGTGTCGTGGTAACTGTACAGTGAGAGGTATGTCAGACCGTGATGGTTACTGTATAGTGGGAGGTATGTCGGGCCGTGATGGTTACTGTACAGTGGGAGGAATGTCAGTGTGTGATGGTTACTGTACAGTGGGAGGTATGTCAGACCGTGATGGTTACTGTACAGTGGGAGGTATGTCGGGTCGAGATGGTTACTGTGCCGTGGGAGGTATGTCGGGCCGTGATGGTTACTGTACAGTGGGAGGTATGTCAGCGTGTGATGGTTACTGTACAGCGGGAGGTATGTCGCGTTGTGATGGCTATTGTACAGTGGGAGGTAAGTCGGGGTGTGATGGTTACTGTACATTGGGAGGTATGTCGTGGTATGGTGGTTACTTTACAGTGGGAGGTATGTAGGGGTGCGATGGTTACTGTACAGTGAGGGGTATGTCGGGGTGTGATGGTTACTGTACAGTGAGGGGTATGTCTGGCCGTGATGGTTACTGGACAGTGGGAGGTATGTCGGGGTGTGATGGTTACTGTACAGTGGGAAGTATGTCGGGGTGTGATGGTTACTGTACAGTGAGGGGTATGTCTGGCCGTG
This sequence comes from Chiloscyllium punctatum, assembly GCF_047496795.1. Lineage (NCBI taxonomy): Eukaryota > Metazoa > Chordata > Chondrichthyes > Orectolobiformes > Hemiscylliidae > Chiloscyllium > Chiloscyllium punctatum. The sequence goes on along the minus strand of NC_092754.1, from coordinate 56,320,366 downwards.
ATAGTTACTGTACAGTCGGAGGTATGTCAGGCCGTGATGGTTACTGTACAGAGAGGGGTATGTCGGGGTGTGATGGTTACTGTACAGTGGGAAGTATGTCGGGGTGTGATGGTCACTGTACAGAGGGAGGTAAGTCTGGCCGTGATTCTTGCTGTACAGTGGGAGGTATGTCAGACCGTGATGGTTACTGTACAGTGGGAGGTAAGTCTGGCCGTGACTGTTACCGTACAGTGGAAGGTATGTCGGGCAGTGATGGTTACTCTAGAGTGGGAGGTATGTCGGGGTGTCGTGGTAACTGTACAGTGAGAGGTATGTCAGACCGTGATGGTTACTGTATAGTGGGAGGTGTGTCGGGCCGTGATGGTTACTGTACAGTGGGAGAAATGTCAGGGTGTGATGGTTACTGTACAGTGGGAGAGATGTCGGGGTGTGGTGGTTACGGTACAGTGGGAGGTATGTCGCGGTGTGATGGTTACTGTACAGTGTGAGGTAGGTCGGGCCGTGATGGTTACTGTACAGTGGGAGGAATGTCAGGGTGTGATGGTTACTGTACAGTGGGAGATATGTCGGGTGTGGTGGTAACTGTACAGTGGTAGGTATGTCGGGGTGTGATGGTTAATGTACAGTGGGAAGTATGTCGGAGTGTGGTGGTTACTGTACAGTGGGAGGTATGTCGGGCCGTGATGGTTACTGTACAATGGGAGGTATGTCGGAACGTGATGATTACTGTACAGTGGGAGGTATGTCTGGCCGTGATGGTTACTGTACAGTGGGAGTATGTCGGGCTCTGATGGTTACTGTACAGTGGGAGGTATGTTGGGCTGTGATGGTTACTGTACAGTGTGCGGTAAGTCGGGGTGTGATGGTTACTGTACAGTGGGAGGTATGTCGGGGTGTGGTGGTAACTGTACAGTGAGAGGTATGTCTGGCCGTGATGGTTGCTGTACAGTGGGAGGTATATCAGACCGTGATGGTTACTGTACAGTGGGAGGTATGTCGGGCCGTGATGGATACTGTACAGTGTGCGGTATGTCTGGCCATGATGGTTACTGTACAGTGGGAGGTATATCGGGCCGTGATGGTTACTGTACAGTGGGAGTATGTCGGTCTGTGATGGTGACTGTACAGTGGGAGGTATGTTGGTCCGTGATGGTTACTGTACAGTGGGAGGTATGTCGGGCTGTGATGGTTACTGAACAATGTGCGGTAATTCGGGGTGTGATGGTTACTGTACAGTGGGAGGTATGTCAGGTTGTGATTCTTGCTGTACAGTGGGAAATATGTCAGACCGTGATGGTTACTGTACAGTGGGAGGTATGTCTGGACGTGACTGTTACCGTACATTGGAAGGTATGTCGGGCCGTGATGGTTACTCTAAAGTGGGAGGTATGTCGGGGTGTCGTGGTAACTGTACAGTGAGAGGTATGTCAGACCGTGATGGTTACTGTATAGTGGGAGGTATGTCGGGCCGTGATGGTTACTGTACAGTGGGAGGAATGTCAGGGTGTGATGGTTACTGTACAGTGGGAGATATGTCGGGGTGTGGTGGTAACTGTACAGTGGGAGGTATGTCGGGTTGTGATGGTTACTGTACAGAGTGAGGTATGTCGGGCCTTGATGGTTACTGTGCAGTGGTAGGTATGTCGGGATGTGATTGTTACTGTACAGTGGGAGGTATGTCCGGGTGTGATGGTTACTGTACAGTGGGAGGTATGTCGGGCCGTGATGGTTACTGTACAATGGGAGGTATGTCGGAACGTGATGATTACTGTACAGTGGGAGGTATGTCTGGCCGTGATGGTTACTGTACAGTGGGAGTATGTCGGGCTCTGATGGTTACTGTACAGTAGGAGGTATGTTGGGCTGTGATGGTTACTGTACAGTGTGCGGTAAGTCGGGGTTTGATGGTTACTGTACAGTGGGAGGTATGTCGGGGTGTGGTGGTAACTGTACAGTGAGAGGTATGTCTGGCCGTGATGGTTGCTGTACAGTGGGAGGTATATCAGACCGTGATGGTTACTGTACAGTGGGAGGTATGTCGGGCCGTGATGGTTACTGTACAGTGGGAGGTATATCGGGCCGTGATGGTTACTGTACAGTGGGAAGTATGTCGGACCGTGATGGTTACTGTACAGTGTGAGGTATGTCGGGTCGAGATGGTTACTGTGCCGTGGGAGGTATGTCGGGCCGTGATGGTTACTGTACAGTGGGAGGTATGTCGGGGTGTGATGGTTACTGTACAGTGGGAGATATATCGGGCCGTGATGGTTACTGTACAGTGGGAGGTATGTCGGACCGTGATGGTTACTGTACAGTGTGAGGTATGTCGGGTCGAGATGGTTACTGTGCCGTGGGAGGTATGTCGGGCCGTGATGGTTACTGTACAGTGGGAGGTATGTCAGCGTGTGATGGTTACTGTACAGCGGGAGGTATGTCGCGTTGTGATGGCTATTGTACAGTGGGAGGTAAGTCGGGGTGTGATGGTTACTGTACATTGGGAGGTATGTCGTGGTATGGTGGTTACTTTACAGTGGGAGGTATGTAGGGGTGCGATGGTTACTGTACAGTGAGGGGTATGTCGGGGTGTGATGGTTACTGTACAGTGAGGGGTATGTCTGGCCGTGATGGTTACTGGACAGTGGGAGGTATGTCGGGGTGTGATGGTTACTGTACAGTGGGAAGTATGTCGGGGTGTGATGGTTACTGTACAGTGAGGGGTATGTCTGGCCGTGATAGTTACTGTACAGTCGGAGGTATGTCAGGCCGTGATGGTTACTGTACAGAGAGGGGTATGTCGGGGTGTGATGGTTACTGTACAGTGGGAAGTATGTCGGGGTGTGATGGTCACTGTACAGAGGGAGGTAAGTCTGGCCGTGATTCTTGCTGTACAGTGGGAGGTATGTCAGACCGTGATGGTTACTGTACAGTGGGAGGTAAGTCTGGCCGTGACTGTTACCGTACAGTGGAAGGTATGTCGGGCAGTGATGGTTACTCTAGAGTGGGAGGTATGTCGGGGTGTCGTGGTAACTGTACAGTGAGAGGTATGTCAGACCGTGATGGTTACTGTATAGTGGGAGGTGTGTCGGGCCGTGATGGTTACTGTACAGTGGGAGAAATGTCAGGGTGTGATGGTTACTGTACAGTGGGAGAGATGTCGGGGTGTGGTGGTTACGGTACAGTGGGAGGTATGTCGCGGTGTGATGGTTACTGTACAGTGTGAGGTAGGTCGGGCCGTGATGGTTACTGTACAGTGGGAGGAATGTCAGGGTGTGATGGTTACTGTACAGTGGGAGATATGTCGGGTGTGGTGGTAACTGTACAGTGGTAGGTATGTCGGGGTGTGATGGTTAATGTACAGTGGGAAGTATGTCGGAGTGTGGTGGTTACTGTACAGTGGGAGGTATGTCGGGCCGTGATGGTTACTGTACAATGGGAGGTATGTCGGAACGTGATGATTACTGTACAGTGGGAGGTATGTCTGGCCGTGATGGTTACTGTACAGTGGGAGTATGTCGGGCTCTGATGGTTACTGTACAGTGGGAGGTATGTTGGGCTGTGATGGTTACTGTACAGTGTGCGGTAAGTCGGGGTGTGATGGTTACTGTACAGTGGGAGGTATGTCGGGGTGTGGTGGTAACTGTACAGTGAGAGGTATGTCTGGCCGTGATGGTTGCTGTACAGTGGGAGGTATATCAGAAAGTGATGGTTACTGTACAGTGGGAGGTATGTCGGGCCGTGATGGATACTGTACAGTGTGCGGTATGTCTGGCCATGATGGTTACTGTACAGTGGGAGGTATATCGGGCCGTGATGGTTACTGTACAGTGGGAGTATGTCGGTCTGTGATGGTGACTGTACAGTGGGAGGTATGTTGGTCCGTGATGGTTACTGTACAGTGGGAGGTATGTCGGGCTGTGATGGTTACTGAACAATGTGCGGTAATTCGGGGTGTGATGGTTACTGTACAGTGGGAGGTATGTCAGGTTGTGATTCTTGCTGTACAGTGGGAGATATGTCAGACCGTGATGGTTACTGTACAGTGGGAGGTATGTCTGGACGTGACTGTTACCGTACATTGGAAGGTATGTCGGGCAGTGATGGTTACTCTAAAGTGGGAGGTATGTCGGGGTGTCGTGGTAACTGTACAGTGAGAGGTATGTCAGACCGTGATGGTTACTGTATAGTGGGAGGTATGTCGGGCCGTGATGGTTACTGTACAGTGGGAGGAATGTCAGGGTGTGATGGTTACTGTACAGTGAGAGATATGTCGGGGTGTGGTGGTAACTGTACAGTGGGAGGTATGTCGGGTTGTGATGGTTACTGTACAGAGTGAGGTATGTCGGGCCTTGATGGTTACTGTGCAGTGGTAGGTATGTCGGGATGTGACTGTTACTGTACAGTGGGAGGTATGTCCGGGTGTGATGGTTACTGTACAGTGGGAGGTATGTCGGGCCGTGATGGTTACTGTACAATGGGAGGTATGTCGGAACGTGATGATTACTGTACAGTGGGAGGTATGTCTGGCCGTGATGGTTACTGTACAGTGGGAGTATGTCGGGCTCTGATGGTTACTGTACAGTGGGAGGTATGTTGGGCTGTGATGGTTACTGTACAGTGTGCGGTAAGTCGGGGTGTGATGGTTACTGTACAGTGGGAGGTATGTCGGGGTGTGGTGGTAACTGTACAGTGAGAGGTATGTCTGGCCGTGATGGTTGCTGTACAGTGGGAGGTATATCAGACCGTGATGGTTACTGTACAGTGGGAGGTATGTCGGGCCGTGATGGATACTGTACAGTGTGCGGTATGTCTGGCCATAATGGTTACTGTACAGTGGGAGGTATATCGGGCCGTGATGGTTACTGTACAGTGGGAGTATGTCGGTCTGTGATGGTGACTGTACAGTGGGAGGTATGTTGGTCCGTGATGGTTACTGTACAGTGGGAGGTATGTCGGGCTGTGATGGTTACTGTACAATGTGCGGTAATTCGGGGTGTGATGGTTACTGTACAGTGGGAGGTATGTCAGGTTGTGATTCTTGCTGTACAGTGGGAGGTATGTCAGACCGTGATGGTTACTGTACAGTGGGAGGTATGTCTGGACGTGACTGTTACCGTACATTGGAAGGTATGTCGGGCAGTGATGGTTACTCTAAAGTGGGAGTTATGTCGGGGTGTCGTGGTAACTGTACAGTGTGAGGTATGTCAGACCGTGATGGTTACTGTATAGTGGGAGGTATGTCGGGCCGTGATGGTTACTGTACAGTGGGAGGAATGTCAGGGTGTGATGGTTACTGTACAGTGGGAGATATGTCGGGGTGTGGTGGTAACTGTACAGTGGGAGGTATGTCGGGTTGTGATGGTTACTGTACAGAGTGAGGTATGTCAGGCCTTGATGGTTACTGTGCAGTGGTAGGTATGTCGGGATGTGATTGTTACTGTACAGTGGGAGGTATGTCCGGGTGTGATGGTTACTGTACAGTGGGAGGTATGTCGGGGTGTGATGGTTACTGTACAATGGGAGGTATGTCGGGCGGTGATGGTTACTGTACAGTGGGAGGTATGTCGGTGTGTGTTGGTAACTGTAGAGTGGGAGGTATGTCGGGGTTTGATGGTTACTGTACAGTGGTAGGTATGTCAGGGTGTGAAGGTGACTGTACAGTGGGAGGTATGTCGGGGTGTGATGGTTACTGTACAGTGGGAGGTATGTCGGGCAGTGATGGTTACTATACAGTGGGAGGTATGTCGGGCCGTAATGGTTACTGTACCGTGGGAGGTATGTCGGGGTGTGATGGTTACTGTACAGTGGGAGGTATGTCGGGGTGTGATGGTTACTGTACAGTGGGAGGTATGTCGGGGTGTGATGGTAACTGTACAGTGGGAGGTATGTCGGGCCGAGATGGTTACTGTACAGTGGGAGTTACGTCAGACCGTGATGGTTACTGTACAGTGGGAGGTAAGTCGGGCCGTGATGGTTACTGTATAGAGGGAGGTATGTCGGACCGTGATGATTACTGTACAGTGGGAGGAATGTCTTGCCGTGATGGTTCCTGTACAGTGGGAGGTATATCGGGTCGTGATGGTTACTGTGCAGTGGGAGGTATGTCGGGGTCGAATGGTTACTGCACAGTGGAAGGTATGTTGTGGTGTGATGGTTACTGTACAGTGTGAGGTATATCGGGTCCTGATGGTTACTGTACAGTGGGAGGAATGTCGTGGTGCGATGGTTACTGTACAGTGGGAGGTATGTCGGGGTGTGATGGTTACTGTACAGTGGGAGATATATTGGGCCGTGATGGTTACTGTACAGTGGGAGGTATGTCGGACCGTGATGGTTACTGTACAGTGTGAGGTATGTCGGGTCGTGATGGTTACTGTGCCGTGGGAGGTATGTCAGGCCGTGATGGTTACTGTACAGTGGGAGGTATGTCGGAGTGTGGTGGTTACTGTACAGTGGGAGATATGTCGGGGTGTGGTGGTTACTGTACAGTGGGAGATATGTCGGGGTGTGGTGGTAACTGTACAGTGGGAGGTATGTCGGGGTGTGATGGTTAATGTACAGTGGGAAGTATGTCGGAGTGTGGTGGTTACTGTACAGTGGGAGGTATGTCGGGCTGTGATGGTTACTGTACAATGGGAGGTATGTCGGAACGTGATGATTACTGTACAGTGGGAGGTATGTCTGGCAGTGATGGTTACTGTACAGTGGGAGTATGTCGGGCTGTGATGGTTACTGTACCGTGGGAGGTATGTTGGGCTGTGATGGTTACTGTACAGTGTGCGGTAAGTCGGGGTGTGATGGTTACTGTACAGTGGGAGGTATGTCGGGGTGTGGTGGTAACTGTACAGTGAGAGGTATGTCTGGCCGTGATGGTTGCTGTACAGTGGGAGGTATGTCAGACCGTGATGGTTACTGTACAGTGGGAGGTATGTCGGGCCGTGATGGATACTGTACAGTGTGCGGTATGTCTGGCCATGATGGTTACTGTCCAGTGGGAGGTATATCGGGCCGTGATGGTTACTGTACAGTGGGAGTATGTCGGTCTGTGATGGTGACTGTACAGTGGGAGGTATGTTGGTCCGTGATGGTTACTGTACAGTGGGAGGTATGTCGGGCTGTGATGGTTACTGTACAGTGTCCGGTAATTCGGGGTGTGATGGTTACTGTACAGTGGGAGGTATGTCAGGGCGTGATTCTTGCTATACAGTGGGAGGTATGTCAGACCGTGATGGTTACTGTACAGTGGGAGGTATGTCTGGCCGTGACTGTTACCGTACATTGGAAGATATGTCGGGCAATGATGGTTACTCGAAAGTGGGAGGTATGTCGGGGTGTCGTGGTAACTGTACAGTGAGAGGTATGTCAGACCGTGATGGTTACTGTGCCGTGGGAGGTATGTCGGGCCGTGATGTTTACTGTACAGTGGGAGGTATGTCGGCGTGTGATGGTTACTGTACAGTGGGAGGTATGTCGTGGTGTGGCGGTAACTGTACAGTGGGAGGTATGTCGGGGTGTGATGGTTACTGTACAGTGTGCGGTATGTCGGGCCGTGATGGTTACTGTGCAGTGGGAGGTATGTCGGGGTGCGATGGTTACTGTACAGTGGGAGGTATGTCGGTGTGTGATGGTTACTGTACAGTGAGAGGTATATCGGGGTTTGATGGTTACTGTACAGTGGTAGGTATGTCAGGGTGTGAAGGTGACTGTACCGTGGGAGGTATGTCGGGGTGTGATGGTTACTGTACAGTGGGAGGTATGTCGGGCAGTGAAGGTTACTATACAGTGGGAGGTATGTCGGGGTGTGATGGTTACTGTACAATGGGAAGTATGTCGGAGTGTGGTGGTTACTGTACAGTGGGAGGTATGTCGGGCGTTGATGGTTACTGTACCGTGGGAGGTATGTCGGGGTGTGATGGTTAATGTACAGTGGGAAGTATGTCGGAGTGTGGTGGTTACTGTACAGTGGGAGGTATGTCGGGCTGTGATGGTTACTGTACCGTGGGAGGTATGTTGGGCTGTGATGGTTACTGTACAGTGTGCGGTAAGTCGGGGTGTGATGGTTACTGTACAGTGGGAGGTATGTCGGGGTGTGGTGGTAACTGTACAGTGAGAGGTATGTCTGGCCGTGATGGTTGCTGTACAGTGGGAGGTATGTCAGACCGTGATGGTTACTGTACAGTGGGAGGTATGTCGGGCCGTGATGGATACTGTACAGTGTGCGGTATGTCTGGCCATGATGGTTACTGTCCAGTGGGAGGTATATCGGGCCGTGATGGTTACTGTACAGTGGGAGTATGTCGGTCTGTGATGGTGACTGTACAGTGGGAGGTATGTTGGTCCGTGATGGTTACTGTACAGTGGGAGGTATGTCGGGCTGTGATGGTTACTGTACAGTGTCCGGTAATTCGGGGTGTGATGGTTACTGTACAGTGGGAGGTATGTCAGGGCGTGATTCTTGCTATACAGTGGGAGGTATGTCAGACCGTGATGGTTACTGTACAGTGGGAGGTATGTATGGCCGTGACTGTTACCGTACATTGGAAGATATGTCGGGCAATGATGGTTACTCGAAAGTGGGAGGTATGTCGGGGTGTCGTGGTAACTGTACAGTGAGAGGTATGTCAGACCGTGATGGTTACTGTATAGTGGGAGGTATGTCGGGCCGTGATGGTTACTGTACAGTGGGAGGAATGTCAGGGTGTGATGGTTACTGTACAGTGGGAGATATGTCGGGGTGTGGTGGTAACTGTACAGTGGGAGGTATGTCGGGTTGTGATGGTTACTGTACAGTGTGAGGTATGTCGGGCCGTGATGGTTACTGTACAGTGGTAGCTTTGTCGGGTTGTGATTGTTACTGTACAGTGGGAGGTATATCCGGGTGTGATGGTTACTGTACAGTGGGAGGTATGTCGGGGTGTGATGGTTACTGTACAATGGGAGGTATGTCGGGCGGTGATGGTTTCTGTACAGTGGGAGGTATGTCGGTGTGTGTTGGTAACTGTAGAGTGGGAGGTATGTCGGGGTTTGATGGTTACTGTACAGTGGTAGGTATGTCAGGGTGTGAAGGTGACTGTACAGTGGGAGGTATGTCGGGGTGTGATGGTTACTGTACAGTGGGAGGGATGTCGGGCAGTGATGGTTACTATACAGTGGGAGGTATGTCGGACCGTAATGGTTACTGTACCGTGGGAGGTATGTCGGGGTGTGGTGGTAACTGTACAGTGGTAGGTATGTCGGGGTGTGATGGTTAATGTACAGTGGGAAGTATGTCGGAGTGTGGTGGTTACTGTACAGTGGGAGGTATGTCGGGCCGTGATGGTTACTGTAAAATGGGAGGTATGTCGGAACGTGATGATTACTGTACAGTGGGAGGTATGTCTGGCAGTGATGGTTACTGTACAGTGGGAGTATGTCGGGCTCTGATGGTTACTGTACAGTGGGAGGTATGTTGGGCTGTGATGGTTACTGTACAGTGTGCGGTAAGTCGGGGTGTGATTGTTACTGTACAGTGGGAGGTATGTCGGGGTGTGGTGGTAACTGTACAGTGAGAGGTATGTCTGGCCGTGATGGTTGCTGCACAGTGGGAGGTATGTCAGACCGTGATGGTTACTGTACAGTGGGAGGTATGTCGGGCCGTGATGGATACTGTACAGTGTGCGGTATGTCTGGCCATGATGGTTACTGCACAGTGGGAGGTATTTCGGACCGTGATGGTTACTGTACAGTGGGAGGAATGTCTGGCCGTGATGGTTACTGTACAGTGGGAGGTATATCGGGTCGTGATGGTTACTGTGCAGTGGGAGGTATGTCGGGGTATGATGGTTACTGTACAGTGGGAGGTATGTGGGGGTATGATGGTTACTGTACAGTGGGAGGTATGTCGGCGTATGATGGTTACTGTACAGTGGGAGGTATATCGGGTCGTGATGGTTACTGTACAGTGGGATGTATATCGGACCGTGATGGTTACTGTACAGTGTGAGGTATGTCGGGTCGTGATGGTTACTGTGCCGTGGGAGGTATGTCGGGCCGTGATGGTTACTGTACAGTGGGAGGTATGTCGGCGTGTGATGGTTACTGTACTGTGGGAGGTATGTCGTGGTGTGGCGGTAACTGTACAGTGGGAGGTATGTCGGGGTGTGATGGTTACTGTACAGTGTGCGGTATGTAGGGCCGTGATGGTTACTGTGCAGTGGGAGGTATGTCGGGGTGCGATGGTTACTGTACAGTGGGAGGTATGTCGGTGTGTGATGGTTACTGTACAGTGGGAGGTATATCGGGGTTTGATGGTTACTGTACAGTGGTAGGTATGTCAGGGTGTGAAGGTGACTGTACCGTGGGAGGTATGTCGGGGTGTGATGGTTACTGTACAGTGGGAGGTATGTCGGGCAGTGAAGGTTACTATACAGTGGGAGGTATGTCGGGGTGTGATGGTTACTGTACAATGGGAGGTGTGTCGGGCGGTGATGGTTACTGTGCCGTGGGAGGTATATCGGGCCGTGATGGTTACTGTGCAGTGGGAGGTATGTCGGGCCGAGATGGTTACTGTACAGTGGGAGGTATATCGGGTCGTGATGGTTACTGTACAGTGGGAGGTATATCGGGCCGTGATGGTTACTGTACAGTGGGAGGTATGTCGGACCGTGATGGTTACTGTACAGTGTGAGGTATGTCGGGTCATGAATGTTACTGAGCCGTGGGAGGTATGTCAGACCGTGATTGTTACTGTACAGTGGGAGGTATGTCGGTGTGTGTTGGTAACTGTAGAGTGGGAGGTATGTCGGGGTTTGATGGTTACTGTACAGTGGTAGGTATGTCAGGGTGTGAAGGTGACTGTACCGTGGGAGGTATGTCGGGGTGTGATGGTTACTGTACAGTGGGAGGTATGTCGGGCAGTGATGGTTACTATACAGTGGGAGGTATGTCGGGCCGTAATGGTTACTGTACCGTGGGAGGTATGTCGGGGTGTGATGGTTACTGTACAGTGGGAGGTATGTCGGGGTGTGATGGTTACTGTACAGTGGGAGGTATGTCGGGGTGTGATCGTAACTGTACAGTGGGAGGTATGTCGGGCCGAGATGGTTACTGTACAGTGGGAGGTATATCGGGCCGTGATGGTTACTGTACAGTGGGAGGTATGTCGGACCGTGATGGTTACTGTACAGTGTGAGGTATGTCGGGTCATGATGGTTACTGTGCCGTGGGAGGTATGTCAGACCGTGATGGTTACTGTACAGTGGGAGATATGTCGGGCAGTGATGGTTACTGTACAGTGGGAGGTATGTCGGGGTGTGATGGTTACTGTACAATGGGAGGTATGTCGGGCGGTGATGGTTACTGTCCAGTGGGAGGTATGTCGGTGTGTGTTGGTAACTGTAGAGTGGGAGGTATGTCGGGGTTTGATGGTTACTGTACAGTGGTAGGTATGTCAGGGTGTGAAGGTGACTGTACCGTGGGAGGTATGTCGGGGTGTGATGGTTACTGTACAGTGGGAGGTATGTCGGGCAGTGATGGTTACTATACAGTGGGAGGTATGTCGGGCCATCATGGTTACTGTACCGTGGGAGGTATGTCGGGGTGTGATGGTTACTGTACAGTGGGAGGTATGTCGGGGTGTGATGGTTACTGTACAGTGGGAGGTATATCGGGTCGTGATGGTTACTGTACAGTGGGAGGTATATCGGGCCGTGATGGTTACTGTACAGTGGGAGGTATGTCGGACCGTGATGGTTACTGTACAGTGTGAGGTATGTCGGGTCATGATGGTTACTGTGCCGTGGGAGGTATGTCAGACCGTGATGGTTACTGTACAGTGGGAGGTATGTCGGGCAGTGATGGTTACTGTACAGTGGGAGGTATGTCGGGGTGTGATGGTTACTGTACAATGGGAGGTATGTCGGGCGGTGATGGTTACTGTACAGTGGGAGGTATGTCGGTGTGTGTTGGTAACTGTAGAGTGGGCGGTATGTCGGGGTTTGATGGTTACTGTACAGTGGTAGGTATGTCAGGGTGTGAAGGTGACTGTACCGTGGGAGGTATGTCGGGGTGTGATGGTTACTGTACAGTGGGAGGTATGTCGGGCAGTGATGGTTACTATACAGTGGGAGGAATGTCGGGCCGTAATGGTTACTGTACCGTGGGAGGTATGTCGGGTTTGTGATGGTTACTGTACAGTGGGAGTTATGTCGGGGTGTGGTGGTAACTGTACAGTGGGAGGTATGTCGGGTTGTGATGGTAACTGTACAGTGTGAGATATGTCGGGCCGTGATGGTTACTGTACAGTGGGAGTTATGTCAGACCGTGATGGTTACTGTACAGTGGGAGGTATGTCAGGCCGTGACGGTTACTGTACAGTGGGGGGTATGTCGGTCCGTGATGGTTACTGTACAGTGGTAGGTATGTCGGGTTGTGATGGTTACTGTACAGTGGGAGGTATGTCGGGCCGTGGTGGTTACTGTACAGTGGGAGGTATGTCGGGTTGCGATGGTTACTGTAAAGTGGGAGGTATGTCGGGGTGTGATGGTTACTGTACAGTGGGAGTTATATCGGGCCGTGATGGTTACTGCATAGTGGGAGGTATGTCGGACCGTGATGGTTACTGTACAGTGTGAGGTATGTCGGGTCGTGATGGTTACTGTGCCGTGGGAGGTATGTCGGGCCGTGATGATTACTGTACAGTGGGAGGTATGTTGGTCCGTGATGGTTACTGTACAGTGGGAGGTATGTCGGGCTGTGATGGTTACTGTACAGTGTGCGGTAATTCGGGGTGTGATGGTTACTGTACAGTGGGAGGTATGTCAGGGCGTGATTCTTGCTGTACAGTGGGAGGTATGTCAGACCGTGATGGTTACTGTACAGTTGGAGGTATGTCTGGCCGTGACTGTTACCGTACATTGGAAGGTATGTCGGGCAGTGATGGTTACTCTAAAGTGGGAGGTATGTCGGGGTGTCGTGGTAACTGTAAAGTGAGAGGTATGTCAGACCGTGATGGTTACTGTATAGTGGGAGGTATGTCGGGCCGTGATGGTTACTGTACAGTGGGAGGAATGTCAGGGTGTGATGGTTACTGTACAGTGGGAGATATGTCGGGGTGTGGTGGTAACTTGACAGTGGGAGTTATGTCGGGTTGTGATGGTTACTGTACAGGGTGAGGTATGTCGGGCCTTGATGGTTACTGTGCAGTGGTAGGTATGTCGGGATGTGATTGTTACTGTACAGTGGGAGGTATGTCCGGGTGTGATGGTTACTGTACAGTGGGAGGTATGTCGGGGTGTGATGGTTACTGTACAATGGGAGGTATGTCGGGCGGTGATGGTTACTGTACAGTGGGAGGTATGTCGGTGTGTGTTGGTAACTGTAGAGTGGGAGGTATGTCGGGGTTTGATGGTTACTGTACAGTGGTAGGTATATCAGGGTGTGAAGGTGACTGTACAGTGGGAGGTATGTCGGGGTGTGATGGTTACTGTACAGTGGGAGGTATGTCGGGCAGTGATGGTTACTATACAGTGGGAGGTATGTCGGGCCGTAATGGTTACTGTACCGTGGGAGGTATGTCGGGGTGTGATGGTTACTGTACAGTGGGAGGTATGTCGGGGTGTGAAGGTTACTGTACAGTGGGAGGTATGTCGGGGTGTGATGATAACTGTACAGTGGGAGGTATGTCGGGCCGAGATGGTTACTGTACAGTGGGAGTTCCGTCAGACCGTGATGGTTACTGTACAGTGGGAGGTATGTCGGGCCGTGATGGTTACTGTACAGTGGGAGGTATGTCGGACCGTGATGATTACTGTACAGTGGGAGGAATGTCTTGCCGTGATTTTTACTGTACAGTGGGAGGTATATCGGGTCGTGATGGTTACTGTGCAGTGGGAGGTATGTCAGGGTGTGAAGGTGACTGTACAGTGGGAGGTATGTCGGGGTGTGATGGTTACTGTACAGTGGGAGGTATGTCGGGCAGTGATGGTTACTATACAGTGGGAGGTATGTCGGGCCGTAATGGTTACTGTACCGTGGGAGGTATGTCGGGGTGTGATGGTTACTGTACAGTGGGAGGTATGTCGGGGTGTGAAGGTTACTGTACAGTGGGAGGTATGTCGGGGTGTGATGATAACTGTACAGTGGGAGGTATGTCGGGTCGTGATGGTTACTGTGCCGTGGGAGGTATGTCAGGCCGTGATGGTTACTGTACAGTGGGAGGTATGTCAGCGTGTGATGGTTACTGTACAGTGGGAGGTATGTCGGGGTGTGGTGGTTACTGTACAGTGGGAGATATGTCGGGGTGTGGTGGTAACTGTACAGTGGGAGGTATGTCGGGGTGTGATGGTTAATGTACAGTGGGAAGTATGTCGGAGTGTGGTGGTTACTGTACAGTGGGAGGTATGTCGGGCTCTGATGTTTACTGTACAATGGGAGGTATGTCGGAACGTGATGATTACTGTACAGTGGGAGGTATGTCTGGCAGTGATGGTTACTGTACAGTGGGAGTATGTCGGGCTGTGATGGTTACTGTACCGTGGGAGGTATGTTGGGCTGTGATGGTTACTGTACAGTGTGCGGTAAGTCGGGGTGTGATGGTTACTGTACAGTGGGAGGTATGTCGGGGTGTGGTGGTAACTGTACATTGAGAGGTATGTCTGGCCGTGATGGTTGCTCTACAGTGGGAGGTATGTCAGACCGTGATGGTTACTGTACAGTGGGAGGTATGTCGAGCCGTGATGGATACTGTGCAGTGTGCGGTATGTCTGGCCATGATGGTTACTGTCCAGTGGGAGGTATATCGGGCCGTGATGGTTACTGTACAGTGGGAGTATGTCGGTCTGTGATGGTGACTGTACAGTGGGAGGTATGTTGGTCCGTGATGGTTACTGTACAGTGGGAGGTATGTCGGGCTGTGATGGTTACTGTACAGTGTGCGGTAATTCGGGGTGTGATGGTTACTGTACAGTGGGAGGTATGTCAGGGCGTGATTCTTGCTGTACAGTGGGAGGTATGTCAGACCGTGATGGTTACTGTACAGTGGGAGGTATGTCTGGCCGTGACTGTTACCGTACATTGGAAGATATGTCGGGCAATGATGGTTACTCGAAATTGGGAGGTATGTCGTGGTGTCGTGGTAACTGTACAGTGAGAGGTATGTCGCGGTGTGATGGTTACTGTACAGTGTGAGGTACGTCGGGCCGTGATGGTTACTGTACAGTGGGAGGAATGTCAGGGTGTGATGGTTACTGTACAGTGGGAGATATGTCGGGGTGTGGTGGTAACTGTACAGTGGTAGGTATGTCGGGGTGTGATGGTTACTGTACAGTGTGAGGTACGTCGGGCCGTGATGGTTACTGTACAGTGGGAGGAATGTCAGGGTGTGATGGTTACTGTACAGTGGGAGATATGTCGGGGTGTGGTGGTAACTGTACAGTGGTAGGTATGTCGGGGTGTGATGGTTAATGTACAGTGGGAAGTATGTCGGAGTGTGGTGGTTACTGTACAGTGGGAGGTATGTCGGGCCGTGATGGTTACTGTACAGTGTGAGGTACGTCGGGCCGTGATGGTTACTGTACAGTGGGAGGAATGTCAGGGTGTGATGGTTACTGTACAGTGGGAGAGATGTCGGGGTGTGGTGGTTACTGTACAGTGGGAGGTATTTCGCGGTGTGATGGTTACTGTACAGTGTGAGGTACGTCGGGCCGTGATGGTTACTGTACAGTGGGAGGAATGTCAGGGTGTGATGGTTACTGTACAGTGGGAGATATGTCGTGGTGTGGTGGTAACTGTACAGTGGTAGGTATGTCGGGGTATGATGGTTACTGTACAGTGGGAGGTATGTGGGGGTATGATGGTTACTGTACAGTGGGAGGTATGTCGGCGTATGATGGTTACTGTACAGTGGGAGGTATATCGGGTCGTGATGGTTACTGTACAGTGGGATGTATATCGGACCGTGATGGTTACTGTACAGTGTGAGGTATGTCGGGTCGTGATGGTTACTGTGCCGTGGGAGGTATGTCGGGCCGTGATGGTTACTGTACAGTGGGAGGTATGTCGGCGTGTGATGGTTACTGTACAGTGGGAGGTATGTCGTGGTGTGGCGGTAACTGTACAGTGGGAGGTATGTCGGGGTGTGATGGTTACTGTACAGTGTGCGGTATGTCGGTCCGTGATGGTTACTGTGCAGTGGGAGGTATGTCGGGGTGCGATGGTTACTGTACAGTGGGAGGTATGTCGGTGTGTGATGGTTACTGTACAGTGGGAGGTATATCGGGGTTTGATGGTTACTGTACAGTGGTAGGTATGTCAGGGTGTGAAGGTGACTGTACCGTGGGAGGTATGTCGGGGTGTGATGGTTACTGTACAGTGGGAGGTATGTCGGGCAGTGAAGGTTACTATACAGTGGGAGGTATGTCGGGGTGTGATGGTTACTGTACAATGGGAGGTATGTCGGGCGGTGATGGTTACTGTGCCGTGGGAGGTATATCGGGCCGTGATGGTTACTGTGCAGTGGGAGGTATGTCGGGCCGAGTTGGTTACTGTACAGTGGGAGGTATATCGGGTCGTGATGGTTACTGTACAGTGGGAGGTATATCGGGCCGTGATGGTTACTGTACAGTGGGAGGTATGTCGGACCGTGATGGTTACTGTACAGTGTGAGGTATGTCGGGTCATGAATGTTACTGTGCCGTGGGAGGTATGTCAGACCGTGATTGTTACTGTACAGTGGGAGGTATGTCGGTGTGTGTTGGTAACTGTAGAGTGGGAGGTATGTCGGGGTTTGATGGTTACTGTACAGTGGTAGGTATGTCAGGGTGTGAAGGTGACTGTACCGTGGGAGGTATGTCGGGGTGTGTTGGTTACTGGACAGTGGGAGGTATGTCGGGCAGTGATGGTTACTATACAGTGGGAGGTATGTCGGGCCGTAATGGTTACTGTACCGTGGGAGGTATGTCGGGGTGTGATGGTTACTGTACAGTGGGAGGTATGTCGGGGTGTGATGGTTACTGTACAGTGGGAGGTATGTCGGGGTGTGATCGTAACTGTACAGTGGGAGGTATGTCGGGCCGAGATGGTTACTGTACAGTGGGAGGTATATCGGGCCGTGATGGTTACTGTACAGTGGGAGGTATGTCGGACCGTGATGGTTACTGTACAGTGTGAGGTATGTCGGGTCATGATGGTTACTGTGCCGTGGGAGGTATGTCAGACCGTGATGGTTACTGTACAGTGGGAGGTATGTCGGGCAGTGATGGTTACTGTACAGTGGGAGGTATGTCGGGGTGTGATGGTTACTGTACAATGGGAGGTATGTCGGGCGGTGATGGTTACTGTACAGTGGGAGGTATGTCGGTGTGTGTTGGTAACTGTAGAGTGGGAGGTATGTCGGGGTTTGATGGTTAATGTACAGTGGTAGGTATGTCAGGGTGTGAAGGTGACTGTACCGTGGGAGGTATGTCGGGGTGTGATGGTTACTGTACAGTGGGAGGTATGTCGGGCAGTGATGGTTACTATACAGTGGGAGGTATGTCGGGCCATCATGGTTACTGTACCGTGGGAGGTATGTCGGGGTGTGATGGTTACTGTACAGTGGGAGGTATGTCGGGGTGTGATGGTTACTGTACAGTGGGAGGTATGTCGGGGTGTGATGGTAACTGTACAGTGGGAGGTATGTCGGGCCGAGATGGTTACTGTACAGTGGGAGGTATATCGGGTCGTGATGGTTACTGTACAGTGGGAGGTATATCGGGCCGTGATGGTTACTGTACAGTGGGAGGTATGTCGGACCGTGATGGTTACTGTACAGTGTGAGGTATGTCGGGTCATAATGGTTTTTGTGCCGTGGGAGGTATGTCAGACCGTGATGGTTACTGTACAGTGGGAGGTATGTCGGGCAGTGATGGTTACTGTACAGTGGGAGGTATGTCGGGGTGTGATGGTTACTGTACAATGGGAGGTATGTCGGGCGGTGATGGTTACTGTACAGTGGGAGGTATGTCGGTGTGTGTTGGTAACTGTAGAGTGGGCGGTATGTCGGGGTTTGACGGTTACTGTACAGTGGTAGGTATGTCAGGGTGTGAAGGTGACTGTACCGTGGGAGGTATGTCGGGGTGTGATGGTTACTGTACAGTGGGAGGTATGTCGGGCAGTGATGGTTACTATACAGTGGGAGGAATGTCGGGCCGTAATGGTTACTGTACCGTGGGAGGTATGTCGGGGTGTGGTGGTAACTGTACAGTGGGAGGTATGTCGGGTTGTGATGGTAACTGTACAGTGTGAGATATGTCGGGCCGTGATGGTTACTGTACAGTGGGAGTTATGTCAGACCGTGATGGTTACTGTACAGTGGGAGGTATGTCAGGCCGTGACGGTTACTGTACAGTGGGGGGTATGTCGGTCCGTGATGGTTACTGTACAGTGGTAGGTATGTCGGGTTGTGATGGTTACTCTACAGTGGGAGGTATGTCGGGCCGTGGTGGTTACTGTACAGTGGGAGGTATGTCGGGTTGCGATGGTTACTGTACAGTGGGAGGTATGTCGGGGTGTGATGGTTACTGTACAGTGGGAGTTATATCGGGCCGTGATGGTTACTGCAAAGTGGGAGGTATGTCGGACCGTGATGGTTACTGTACAGTGTGAGGTATGTCGGGTCGTGATGGTTACTGTGCCGTGGGAGGTATGTCGGGCCGTGATGATTACTGTACAGTGGGAGGTATGTTGGTCCGAGATGGTTACTGTACAGTGGGAGGTATGTCGGGCTGTGATGGTTACTGTACAGTGTGCGGTAATTCGGGGTGTGATGGTTACTGTACAGTGGGAGGTATGTCAGGGCGTGATTCTTGCTGTACAGTGGGAGGTATGTCAGACCGTGATGGTTACTGTACAGTGGGAGGTATGTCTGGCCGTGACTGTTACCGTACATTGGAAGGTATGTCGGGCAGTGATTGTTACTCTAAAGTGGGAGGTATGTCGGGGTGTCGTGGTAACTGTAAAGTGAGAGGTATGTCAGACCGTGATGGTTACTGTATAGTGGGAGGTATGTCGGGCCGTGATGGTTACTGTACAGTGGGAGATATGTCGGGGTGTGGTGGTAACTGTACAGTGGGAGGTATGTCGGGTTGTGATGGTTACTGTACAGGGTGAGGTATGTCGGGCCTTGATGGTTACTGTGCAGTGGTAGGTATGTCGGGATGTGATTGTTACTGTACAGTGGGAGGTATGTCCGGGTGTGATGGTTACTGTACAGTGGGAGGTATGTCGGGGTGTGATGGTTACTGTACAATGGGAGGTATGTCGGGCGGTGATGGTTACTGTACAGTGGGAGGTATGTCGGTGTGTGTTGGTAACTGTAGAGTGGGAGGTATGTCGGGGTTTGATGGTTACTGTACAGTGGTAGGTATGTCAGGATGTGAAGGTGACTGTACAGTGGGAGGTATGTCGGGGTGTGATGGTTACTGTACAGTGGCAGGTATGTCGGGCAGTGATGGTTACTATACAGTGGGAGGTATGTCGGGCCGTAATGGTTACTGTACCGTGGGAGGTATGTCGGGGTGTGATGGTTACTGTACAGTGGGAGGTATGTCGGGGTGTGAAGGTTACTGTACAGTGGGAGGTATGTCGGGGTGTGATGATAACTGTACAGTGGGAGGTATGTCGGGCCGAGATGGTTACTGTACAGTGGGAGTTCCGTCAGACCGTGATGGTTACTGTACAGTGGGAGGTATGTCGTGCCGTGATGGTTACTGTACAGTGGGAGGTATGTCGGACCGTGATGATTACTGTACAGTGGGAGGAATGTCTTGCCGTGATGGTTACTGTACAGTGGGAGGTATATCGGGTCGTGATGGTTACTGTGCAGTGGGAGGTATGTCGGGGTACGATGGTTACTGTACAGTGGAAGGTATGTTGGGGTGTGATGGTTACTGTACAGTGTGAGGTATATCGGGTCCTGATGGTTACTGTACAGTGGGAGGAATGTCGTGGTGCGATGGTTACTGTACTGTGGGAGGTATGTCGGGGTGTGATGGTTACTGTACAGTGGGAGATATATTGGGCCGTGATGGTTACTGTACAGTGTGAGGTATGTCGGGTCGTGATGGTTACTGTGCCGTGGGAGGTATGTCAGGCCGTGATGGTTACTGTACAGTGGGAGGTATGTCAGCGTGTGATGGTTACTGTACAGTGGGAGGTATGTCGGGGTGTGGTGGTTACTGTACAGTGGGAGATATGTCGGGGTGTGGTGGTAACTGTACAGTGGGAGGTATGTCGGGGTCTGATGGTTAATGTACAGTGGGAAGTATGTCGGAGTGTGGTGGTTACTGTACAGTGGGAGGTATGTCGGGCTGTGATGTTTACTGTACAATGGGAGGTATGTCGGAACGTGATGATTACTGTACAGTGGGAGGTATGTCTGGCAGTGATGGTTACTGTACAGTGGGAGTATGTCGGGCTGTGATGGTTACTGTACCGTGGGAGGTATGTTGGGCTGTGATGGTTACTGTACAGTGTGCAGTAAGTCGGGGTGTGATGGTTACTGTACAGTGGGAGGCATGTCGGGGTATGGTGGTAACTGTACAGTGAGAGGTATGTCTGGCCGTGATGGTTGCTGTACAGTGGGAGGTATGTCAGACCGTGATGGTTACTGTACAGTGGGAGGTATGTCGAGCCGTGATGGATACTGTACAGTGTGCGGTATGTCTGGCCATGATGGTTACTGTCCAGTGGGAGGTATATCGGGCCGTGATGGTTACTGTACAGTGGGAGTATGTCGGTCTGTGATGGTGACTGTACAGTGGGAGGTATGTTGGTCCGTGATGGTTACTGTACAGTGGGAGGTATGTCGGGCTGTGATGGTTACTGTACAGTGTGCGGTAATTCGGGGTGTGATGGTTACTGTACAGTGGGAGGTATGTCAGGGCGTGATTCTTGCTGTACAGTGGGAGGTATGTCAGACCGTGATGGTTACTGTACAGTGGGAGGTATGTCTGGCCGTGACTGTTACCGTACATTGGAAGATATGTCGGGCAATGATGGTTACTCGAAATTGGGAGGTATGTCGTGGTGTCGTGGTAACTGTACAGTGAGAGGTATGTCAGACCGTGATGGTTACTGTATAGTGGGAGGTATGTCGGGCTGTGATGGTTACTGTACAGTGGGAGGAATGTCAGGGTGTGATGGTTACTGTACAGTGGGAGACATGTCGGGGTGTGGTGGTAACTGTACAGTGGGAGGTATGTCGGGTTGTGATGGTTACTGTACAGTGTGAGGTAGGTCGGGCCTTGATGGTTACTGTACAGTGGTAGGTATGTCGGGTTGTGATTGTTACTGTACAGTGGGAGGTATGTCCGGGTGTGATGGTTACTGTACAGTGGGAGGTATGTCGGGGTGTGATGGTTACTGTACAATGGGAGGTATGTCGGGCGGTGATGGTTACTGTACAGTGGGAGGTATGTCAGGGTGTGTTGGTAACTGTAGAGTGGGAGGTATGTCGGGGTTTGATGGTTACTGTACAGTGGTAGGTATGTCAGGGTGTGAAGGTGACTGTACAGTGGGAGGTATGTCGGGGTGTGATGGTTACTATACAGTGGGAGGTATGTGGGGCCGTAATGGTTACTGTACCGTGGGAGGTATGTCGGGGTGTGATGGTTACTGTACAGTGGGAGGTATGTCGGGGTGTGATGGTTACTGTACAGTGGGAGGTATGTCGGGGTGTGATGGTAACTGTACAGTGGGAGGTATGTCGGGCCGAGATGGTTACTGTACAGTGGGAGGTATGTCAGACCGTGATGGTTACTGTACAGTGGGAGGTATGTCGGGCCGTGATGGTTACTGTACAGTGGGAGGTATGTCGGACCGTGATGATTACTGTACAGTGGGAGGAATGTCTTGCCGTGATGGTTACTGTACAGTGGGAGGTATATCGGGTCGTGATGGTTACTGTGCAGTGGGAGGTATGTCGGGGTACGATGGTTACTGTACAGTGGAAGGTATGTTGTGGTGTGATGGTTTCTGTGCCGTGGGAGGTATGTCAGGCCGTGATGGTTACTGTACAGTGGGAGGTATGTCAGCGTGTGATGGTTACTGTACAGTGGTAGGTATGTCGGGGTGTGGTGGTAACTGTACAGTGGGAGGTATGTCGGGGTGTGATGGTTACTGTACAGTGTGAGGTATGTCGGGCCGTGATGGTTACTGTACAGTGGGAGGTATGTCGGGGTGTGATGGTTTCTGTACAGTGGGAGGTATGTCAGGCCGTGACGGTTACTGTACAGTGGGGGGTATGTCGGTCCGTGATGGTTACTGTACAGTGGTAGGTATGTCGGGTTGTGATGGTTACTGTATAGTGGGAGGTATGTCGGGCCGTGATGGTTACTGTACAGTGGGAGGTATGTCGGGGTTTGATGGTTACTGTACAGTGGGAGTTATATCGGGCCGTGATGGTTACTGTAAAGTGGGAGGTATGTCGGACCGTGATGGTTACTGTACAGTGTGAGGTATGTCGGGTCGTGATGGTTACTGTGCCGTGGGAGGTATGTCGGGCCGTGATGATTACTGTACAGTGGGAGGTATGTCGGGCCGTGATGGTTACTGTACAGTGGGAGGTATGTCGGGGTGTGATGGTTACTGTACAGTGGGAGGTATGTCGGGGTGCGATGGTTACTGTACAGTGGGAGGTATGTCGGGGTGTGATGGTTACTGTACAGTGGGAGGTATATCGGGCCGTGATGGTTACTGTACAGTGGGAGGTATGTCGGACAGTGATGGTTACTGTGCAGTGCGAGGTATTTCTGGCCATGATGTTTACTGTACAGTGGGAGGTATGTCGGGGTGTGATGTTTGCTGTACAGTGGGAGGTATATCGGGCCGTGATGGTGACTGTACAGTGGGAGTATGTCGGCCTATGATGGTTACTGTGCAGTGGGAGGTATATCGTGGTGTGGTGGTTACTGTACCGTGGGAGGTATGTGGGGGTATGATGGTTACTGTACAGTGGGAGGTATGTCGGCGTATGATGGTTACTGTACAGTGGGAGGTATGTCGGGGTGTGATGGTTACTGTACAGTGGGATGTATATCGGGCCGTGATGGTTACTGTACAGTTGGAGGTATGTCAGGCCGTGATGGTTACTGTACAGTGGGAGGTATGTCGGGGTGTGATGGTTGCTGTACAGTGGGAGGTATATCGGGCCGTGATGGTTACTGTACAGTTGGAGGTATGTCAGGCCGTGATGGTTACTGTACAGTGGGAGGTATATCGTGGTGTGGTGGTTACTGTACAGTGGGAGGTATGTCGTTCCGAGATGGTTACTGTACAGTGGGAGGTATGTCAGACCGTGATGTTTACTGTACAGTGGGAGGTATGTCGGGCAGTGATGGTTACTGCACAGTGGGAGGTATTTCGGACCATGATGGTTACTGTACAGTGGGAGGTATGTCGGCGTATGATGGTTACTGTACAGTGGGAGGTATATCGTGGTGTGGTGGTTACTGTACAGTCGGAGGTATGTCGGTCCGAGATGGTTACTGTACAGTGGGAGGTATGTCAGACCGTGATGGTTACTGTACAGTGGGAGGTATGTCGGGCAGTGATGGTTACTGTACAGTGGGAGGAATGTCTGGCCGTGATGGTTACTGTACAGTGGGAGGTATATCGGGTCGTGATGGTTACTGTGCAGTGGGAGGTATGTCGGGGTACGATGGTTACTGTACAGTGGAAGGTATGTTGTGGTGTGATGGTTTCTGTGCCGTGGGAGGTATGTCAGGCCGTGATGGTTACTGTACAGTGGGAGGTATGTCAGCGTGTGATGGTTACTGTACAGTGGTAGGTATGTCGGGGTGTGGTGGTAACTGTACAGTGGGAGGTATGTCGGGGTGTGATGGTTACTGTACAGTGTGAGGTATGTCGGGCCGTGATGGTTACTGTACAGTGGGAGGTATGTCGGGGTGTGATGGTTTCTGTACAGTGGGAGGTATGTCAGGCCGTGACGGTTACTGTACAGTGGGGGGTATGTCGGTCCGTGATGGTTACTGTACAGTGGTAGGTATGTCGGGTTGTGATGGTTACTGTATAGTGGGAGGTATGTCGGGCCGTGATGGTTACTGTACAGTGGGAGGTATGTCGGGGTTTGATGGTTACTGTACAGTGGGAGTTATATCGGGCCGTGATGGTTACTGTAAAGTGGGAGGTATGTCGGACCGTGATGGTTACTGTACAGTGTGAGGTATGTCGGGTCGTGATGGTTACTGTGCCGTGGGAGGTATGTCGGGCCGTGATGATTACTGTACAGTGGGAGGTATGTCGGGCCGTGATGGTTACTGTACAGTGGGAGGTATGTCGGGGTGTGATGGTTACTGTACAGTGGGAGGTATGTCGGGGTGCGATGGTTACTGTACAGTGGGAGGTATGTCGGGGTGTGATGGTTACTGTACAGTGGGAGGTATATCGGGCCGTGATGGTTACTGTACAGTGGGAGGTATGTCGGACAGTGATGGTTACTGTGCAGTGCGAGGTATTTCTGGCCATGATGTTTACTGTACAGTGGGAGGTATGTCGGGGTGTGATGTTTGCTGTACAGTGGGAGGTATATCGGGCCGTGATGGTGACTGTACAGTGGGAGTATGTCGGCCTATGATGGTTACTGTGCAGTGGGAGGTATATCGTGGTGTGGTGGTTACTGTACCGTGGGAGGTCTGTGGGGGTATGATGGTTACTGTACAGTGGGAGGTATGTCGGCGTATGATGGTTACTGTACAGTGGGAGGTATGTCGGGGTGTGATGGTTACTGTACAGTGGGATGTATATCGGGCCGTGATGGTTACTGTACAGTTGGAGGTATGTCAGGCCGTGATGGTTACTGTACAGTGGGAGGTATGTCGGGGTGTGATGGTTGCTGTACAGTGGGAGGTATATCGGGCCGTGATGGTTACTGTACAGTTGGAGGTATGTCAGGCCGTGATGGTTACTGTACAGTGGGAGGTATATCGTGGTGTGGTGGTTACTGTACAGTGGGAGGTATGTCGTTCCGAGATGGTTACTGTACAGTGGGAGGTATGTCAGACCGTGATGTTTACTGTACAGTGGGAGGTATGTCGGGCAGTGATGGTTACTGCACAGTGGGAGGTATTTCGGACCGTGATGGTTACTGTACAGTGGGAGGAATGTCTGGCCGTGATGGTTACTGTACAGTGGGAGGTATATTTGGTCGTGATGGTTACTGTGCAGTGGGAGGTATGTCGGGGTATGATGGTTACTGTACAGTGGGAGGTATGTGGGGGTATGATGGTTACTGTACAGTGGGAGGTATGTCGGCGTATGATGGTTACTGTACAGTGGGAGGTATATCGGGTCGTGATGGTTACTGTACAGTGGGATGTATATCGGACCGTGATGGTTACTGTACAGTGTGAGGTATGTCGGGTCGTGATGGTTACTGTGCCGTGGGAGGTATGTCGGGCCGTGATGGTTACTGTACAGTGGGAGGTATGTCGGCGTGTGATGGTTACTGTACAGTGGGAGGTATGTCGTGGTGTGGCGGTAACTGTACAGTGGGAGGTATGTCGGGGTGTCATGGTTACTGTACAGTGTGCGGTATGTCGGGCCGTGATGGTTACTGCGCAGTAGGAGGTATGTCGGGGTGCGATAGTTACTGTACAGTGGGAGGTATGTCGGTGTGTGATGGTTACTGTACAGTGGGAGGTATATCGGGGTTTGATGGTTACTGTACAGTGGTAGGTATGTCAGGGTGTGAAGGTGACTGTACCGTGGGAGGTATGTCGGGGTGTGATGGTTACTGTACAGTGGGAGGTATGTCGGGCAGTGATGGTTACTATACAGTCGGAGGTATGTCGGGGTGTGATGGTTACTGTACAATGGGAGGTATGTCGGGCGGTGATGGTAACTGTGCCGTGGGAGGTATATCGGGCCGTGATGGTTACTGTACAGTGGGAGGTATGTCGGGCCGAGATGGTTACTGTACAGTGGGAGGTATATCGGGTCGTGATGGTTACTGTACAGTGGGAGGTATATCGGGCCGTGATGGTTACTGTACAGTGGGAGGTATGTCGGACCGTGATGGTTACTGTACAGTGGGAGGTATGTCGGTGTGTGTTGGTAACTGTAGAGTGGGAGGTATGTCGGGGTTTGATGGTTACTGTACAGTGGTAGGTATGTCAGGGTGTGAAGGTGACTGTACCGTGGGAGGTATGTCGGGGTGTGATGGTTACTGTACAGTGGGAGGTATGTCGGGCAGTGATGGTTACTATACAGTGGGAGGTATGTCGGGCCGTAATGGTTACTGTACCGTGGGAGGTATGTCGGGTTGTGATGGTTACTGTACAGTGGGAGGTATGTCGGGGTGTGATGGTTACTGTACAGTGGGAGGTATGTCGGGGTGTGATCGTAACTGTACAGTGGGAGGTATGTCGGGCCGAGATGGTTACTGTACAGTGGGAGGTATATCGGGCCGTGATGGTTACTGTACAGTGGGAGGTTTGTCGGACTGTGATGGTTACTGTACAGTGTGAGGTATGTCGGGTCATGATGGTTACTGTGCCGTGGGAGGTATGTCAGACCGTGATGGTTACTGTACAGTGGGAGGTATGTCGGGCAGTGATGGTTACTGTACAGTGGGAGGTATGTCGGGGTGTGATGGTTACTGTGCAATGGGAGGTATGTCGGGCGGTGATGGTTACTGTACAGTGGGAGGTATGTCGGTGTGTGTTGGTAACTGTAGAGTGGGAGGTATGTCGGGGTTTGATGGTTACTGTACAGTGGTAGGTATGTCAGGGTGTGAAGGTGACTGTACCGTGGGAGGTATGTCGGGGTGTGATGGTTACTGTACAGTGGGAGGTATGTCGGGCAGTGATGGTTACTATACAGTGGGAGGTATGTCGGGCCATCATGGTTACTGTACCGTGGGAGGTATGTCGGGGTGTGATGGTTACTGTACAGTGGGAGGTATGTCGGGGTGTGATGGTTACTGTCCATTGGGAGGTATGTCGGGGTGTGATGGTAACTGTACAGTGGGAGGTATGTCGGGCCGAGATGGTTACTGTACAGTGGGAGGTATATCGGGTCGTGATGGTTACTGTACAGTGGGAGGTATATCGGGCCGTGATGGTTACTGTGCAGTGGGAGGTATGTCGGACCGTGATGGTTACTGTACAGTGTGAGGTATGTCGGGTCATGATGGTTACTGTGCCGTGGGAGGTATGTCAGACCGTGAGGTTACTGTACAGTGGGAGGTATGTCGGGGTGTGATGGTTACTGTACAATGGGAGGTATGTCGGGCGGTGATGGTTACTGTACAGTGGGAGGTATGTCGGTGTGTGTTGGTAACTGTAGAGTGGGCGGTATGTCGGGGTTTGATGGTTACTGTACAGTGGTAGGTATGTCAGGGTGTGAAGGTGACTGTACCGTGGGAGGTATGTCGGGGTGTGATGGTTACTGTACAATGGGAGGTATGTCGGGCAGTGATGGTTACTATACAGTGGGAGGAATGTCGGGCCGTAATGGTTACTGTACCGTGGGAGGTATGTCGTGTTTGTGATGGATACTGTACAGTGGGAAGTATGTCGGGGTGTGGTGGTAACTGTACAGTGTGAGATATGTCGGGCCGTGATGGTTACTGTACAGTGGGAGTTATGTCAGACCGTGATGGTTACTGTACAGTGGTAGGTATGTCGGGTTGTGATGGTTACTGTACAGTGGGAGGTATGTCGGGCCGTGGTGGTTACTGTACAGTGGGAGGTATGTCGGGTTGCGATGGTTACTGTACAGTGGGAGGTATGTCGGGGTGTGATGGTTACAGTACAGTGGGAGGTATGTCGGACAGTGATGGTTACTTCACAGTGCGAGGTATTTCTGGCCATGATGGTTACTGTACAGTGGGAGGTATGTCGGGGTGTGATGCTTGCTGTACAGTGGGAGGTATATCGGGCCGTGATGGTTACTGTACAGTGGGAGTATGTCGGTCTGTGATGGTTACTGTACAGTGGGAGGTATATCGTGGTGTGGTGGTTACTGTACAGTCGGAGGTATGTCGGTCCGAGATGGTTACTGTACAGTGGGAGGTATGTCAGACCGTGATGGTTACTGTACAGTGGGAGGTATGTCGGGCAGTGATGGTTACTGTACAGTGGGAGGAATGTCTGGCCGTGATGGTTACTGTACAGTGGGAGGTATATCGGGTCGTGATGTTTACTGTGCAGTGGGAGGTATGTCGGGGTATGATGGTTACTGTACAGTGGGAGGTATGTGGGGGTATGATGGTTACTGTACAGTGGGAGGTATGTCGGCGTATGATGGTTACTGTACAGTGGGAGGTATGTCGTGGTGTGGTGGTAACTGTACAGTGGGAGGTATGTCGGGGTGTGATGGTTACTGTACAGTGTGCGGTATGTCGGGCCGTGATGGTTACTGTACAGTGGGAGTTATGTCGGGGTGCGATGGTTACTGTACAGTGGGAGGTATGTCGTTGTGTGATGGTTACTGTACAGTGGGAGGTATGTCGGACCGTGATGGTTACTGTACAGTGTGAGGTATGTCGGGTCATGATGGTTACTGTGCCGTGGGTGATATATCGGGCCGTGATGGTTACTGTACAGTGGGAGGTATGTCGGACCATGATGGTTACTGTTCAGTGCGAGGTATGTCTGGCCATGATGGTTACTGGACAGTGGTAGGTATGTCAGGGTGTGAAGGTGACTGTACCGTGGGAGGTATGTCGGGGTGTGATGGTTACTGTACAGTGGGAGGTATGTCGGGCCGTGATGGTTACTATACAGTGGGAGGTATGTCGGGCCGTAATGGTTACTGTACCGTGGGAGGTATGTCGGGGTGTGATGGTTACTGTACAGTGGGAGGTATGTCGGGGTGTGATGGTTACTGTACAGTGGGAGGTATGTCGGGGTGTGATCGTAACTGTACAGTGGGAGGTATGTCGGGCCGAGATGGTTACTGTACAGTGGGAGGTATATCGGGCCGTGATGGTTACTGTACAGTGGGAGGTATGTCGGACCGTGATGGTTACTGTACAGTGTGAGGTATGTCGGGTCATGATGTTTACTGTGCCGTGGGAGGTATGTCAGACCATGATGGTTACTGTACAGTGGGAGGTATGTCGGGCAGTGATGGTTACTGTACAGTGGGAGGTATGTCGGGTTGTGATGGTTACTGTACAATGGGAGGTATGTCGGGCGGTGATGGTTACTGTACAGTGGGAGGTATGTCGGTGTGTGTTGGTAACTGTAGAGTGGGAGGTATGTCGGGGTTTGATGGTTACTGTACAGTGGTAGGTATGTCAGGGTGTGAAGGTTACTGTACCGTGGGAGGTATGTCGGGGTGTGATGGTTACTGTACAGTGGGAGGTATGTCGGGCAGTGATGGTTACTATACAGTGGGAGGTATGTCGGGCCATCATGGTTACTGTACCGTGGGAGGTATGTCGGGGTGTGATGGTTACTGTACAGTGGGAGGTATGTCGGGGTGTGATGGTTACTGTACAGTGGGAGGTATGTCGGGGTGTGATGGTAACTGTACAGTGGGAGGAATGTCAGGGTGTGATGGTTACTGTACAGTGGGAGATATGTCGGGGTGTGGTGGTAACTGTACAGTGGGAGGTATGTCGGGTTGTGATGGTTACTGTACAGTGTGAGGTAGGTCGGGCCTTGATGGTTACTGTACAGTGGTAGGTATGTCGGGTTGTGATTGTTACTGTACAGTGGGAGGTATGTCCGGGTGTGATGGTTACTGTACAGTGGGAGGTATGTCGGGGTGTGATGGTTACTGTACAATGGGAGGTATGTCGGGCGGTGATGGTTACTGTACAGTGGGAGGTATGTCAGGGTGTGTTGGTAACTGTAGAGTGGGAGGTATGTCGGGGTTTGATGGTTACTGTACAGTGGTAGGTATGTCAGGGTGTGAAGATGACTGTACAGTGGGAGGTATGTCGGGGTGTGATGGTTACTATACAGTGGGAGGTATGTGGGGCCGTAATGGTTACTGTACCGTGGGAGGTATGTCGGGGTGTGATGGTTACTGTACAGTGGGAGGTATGTCGGGGTGTGATGGTTACTGTACAGTGGGAGGTATGTCGGGGTGTGATGGTAACTGTACAGTGGGAGGTATGTCGGGCCGAGATGGTTACTGTACAGTGGGAGGTATGTCAGACCGTGATGGTTACTGTACAGTGGGAGGTATGTCGGGCCGTGATGGTTACTGTACAGTGGGAGGTATGTCGGACCGTGATGATTACTGTACAGTGGGAGGAATGTCTTGCCGTGATGGTTACTGTACAGTGGGAGGTATATCGGGTCGTGATGGTTACTGTGCAGTGGGAGGTATGTCGGGGTACGATGGTTACTGTACAGTGGAAGGTATGTTGTGGTGTGATGGTTTCTGTGCCGTGGGAGGTATGTCAGGCCGTGATGGTTACTGTACAGTGGGAGGTATGTCAGCGTGTGATGGTTACTGTACAGTGGTAGGTATGTCGGGGTGTGGTGGTAACTGTACAGTGGGAGGTATGTCGGGGTGTGATGGTTACTGTACAGTGTGAGGTATGTCGGGCCGTGATGGTTACTGTACAGTGGGAGGTATGTCGGGGTGTGATGGTTTCTGTACAGTGGGAGGTATGTCAGGCCGTGACGGTTACTGTACAGTGGGGGGTATGTCGGTCCGTGATGGTTACTGTACAGTGGTAGGTATGTCGGGTTGTGATGGTTACTGTATAGTGGGAGGTATGTCGGGCCGTGATGGTTACTGTACAGTGGGAGGTATGTCGGGGTTTGATGGTTACTGTACAGTGGGAGTTATATCGGGCCGTGATGGTTACTGTAAAGTGGGAGGTATGTCGGACCGTGATGGTTACTGTACAGTGTGAGGTATGTCGGGTCGTGATGGTTACTGTGCCGTGGGAGGTATGTCGGGCCGTGATGATTACTGTACAGTGGGAGGTATGTCGGGCCGTGATGGTTACTGTACAGTGGGAGGTATGTCGGGGTGTGATGGTTACTGTACAGTGGGAGGTATGTCGGGGTGCGATGGTTACTGTACAGTGGGAGGTATGTCGGGGTGTGATGGTTACTGTACAGTGGGAGGTATATCGGGCCGTGATGGTTACTGTACAGTGGGAGGTATGTCGGACAGTGATGGTTACTGTGCAGTGCGAGGTATTTCTGGCCATGATGTTTACTGTACAGTGGGAGGTATGTCGGGGTGTGATGTTTGCTGTACAGTGGGAGGTATATCGGGCCGTGATGGTGACTGTACAGTGGGAGTATGTCGGCCTATGATGGTTACTGTGCAGTGGGAGGTATATCGTGGTGTGGTGGTTACTGTACCGTGGGAGGTATGTGGGGGTATGATGGTTACTGTACAGTGGGAGGTATGTCGGCGTATGATGGTTACTGTACAGTGGGAGGTATGTCGGGGTGTGATGGTTACTGTACAGTGGGATGTATATCGGGCCGTGATGGTTACTGTACAGTTGGAGGTATGTCAGGCCGTGATGGTTACTGTACAGTGGGAGGTATGTCGGGGTGTGATGGTTGCTGTACAGTGGGAGGTATATCGGGCCGTGATGGTTACTGTACAGTTGGAGGTATGTCAGGCCGTGATGGTTACTGTACAGTGGGAGGTATATCGTGGTGTGGTGGTTACTGTACAGTGGGAGGTATGTCGTTCCGAGATGGTTACTGTACAGTGGGAGGTATGTCAGACCGTGATGTTTACTGTACAGTGGGAGGTATGTCGGGCAGTGATGGTTACTGCACAGTGGGAGGTATTTCGGACCGTGATGGTTACTGTACAGTGGGAGGAATGTCTGGCCGTGATGGTTACTGTACAGTGGGAGGTATATTTGGTCGTGATGGTTACTGTGCAGTGGGAGGTATGTCGGGGTATGATGGTTACTGTACAGTGGGAGGTATGTGGGGGTATGATGGTTACTGTACAGTGGGAGGTATGTCGGCGTATGATGGTTACTGTACAGTGGGAGGTATATCGGGTCGTGATGGTTACTGTACAGTGGGATGTATATCGGACCGTGATGGTTACTGTACAGTGTGAGGTATGTCGGGTCGTGATGGTTACTGTGCCGTGGGAGGTATGTCGGGCCGTGATGGTTACTGTACAGTGGGAGGTATGTCGGCGTGTGATGGTTACTGTACAGTGGGAGGTATGTCGTGGTGTGGCGGTAACTGTACAGTGGGAGGTATGTCGGGGTGTGATGGTTACTGTACAGTGTGCGGTATGTCGGGCCGTGATGGTTACTGCGCAGTAGGAGGTATGTCGGGGTGCGATGGTTACTGTACAGTGGGAGGTATGTCGGTGTGTGATGGTTACTGTACAGTGGGAGGTATATCGGGGTTTGATGGTTACTGTACAGTGGTAGGTATGTCAGGGTGTGAAGGTGACTGTACCGTGGGAGGTATGTCGGGGTGTGATGGTTACTGTACAGTGGGAGGTATGTCGGGCAGTGATGGTTACTATACAGTCGGAGGTATGTCGGGGTGTGATGGTTACTGTACAATGGGAGGTATGTCGGGCGGTGATGGTAACTGTGCCGTGGGAGGTATATCGGGCCGTGATGGTTACTGTACAGTGGGAGGTATGTCGGGCCGAGATGGTTACTGTACAGTGGGAGGTATATCGGGTCGTGATGGTTACTGTACAGTGGGAGGTATATCGGGCCGTGATGGTTACTGTACAGTGGGAGGTATGTCGGACCGTGATGGTTACTGTACAGTGGGAGGTATGTCGGTGTGTGTTGGTAACTGTAGAGTGGGAGGTATGTCGGGGTTTGATGGTTACTGTACAGTGGTAGGTATGTCAGGGTGTGAAGGTGACTGTACCGTGGGAGGTATGTCGGGGTGTGATGGTTACTGTACAGTGGGAGGTATGTCGGGCAGTGATGGTTACTATACAGTGGGAGGTATGTCGGGCCGTAATGGTTACTGTACCGTGGGAGGTATGTCGGGGTGTGATGGTTACTGTACAGTGGGAGGTATGTCGGGGTGTGATGGTTACTGTACAGTGGGAGGTATGTCGGGGTGTGATCGTAACTGTACAGTGGGAGGTATGTCGGGCCGAGATGGTTACTGTACAGTGGGAGGTATATCGGGCCGTGATGGTTACTGTACAGTGGGAGGTTTGTCGGACTGTGATGGTTACTGTACAGTGTGAGGTATGTCGGGTCATGATGGTTACTGTGCCGTGGGAGGTATGTCAGACCGTGATGGTTACTGTACAGTGGGAGGTATGTCGGGCAGTGATGGTTACTGTACAGTGGGAGGTATGTCGGGGTGTGATGGTTACTGTGCAATGGGAGGTATGTCGGGCGGTGATGGTTACTGTACAGTGGGAGGTATGTCGGTGTGTGTTGGTAACTGTAGAGTGGGAGGTATGTCGGGGTTTGATGGTTACTGTACAGTGGTAGGTATGTCAGGGTGTGAAGGTGACTGTACCGTGGGAGGTATGTCGGGGTGTGATGGTTACTGTACAGTGGGAGGTATGTCGGGCAGTGATGGTTACTATACAGTGGGAGGTATGTCGGGCCATCATGGTTACTGTACCGTGGGAGGTATGTCGGGGTGTGATGGTTACTGTACAGTGGGAGGTATGTCGGGGTGTGATGGTTACTGTACAGTGGGAGGTATGTCGGGGTGTGATGGTAACTGTACAGTGGGAGGTATGTCGGGCCGAGATGGTTACTGTACAGTGGGAGGTATATCGGGTCGTGATGGTTACTGTACAGTGGGAGGTATATCGGGCCGTGATGGTTACTGTGCAGTGGGAGGTATGTCGGACCGTGATGGTTACTGTACAGTGTGAGGTATGTCGGGTCATGATGGTTACTGTGCCGTGGGAGGTATGTCAGACCGTGAGGTTACTGTACAGTGGGAGGTATGTCGGGGTGTGATGGTTACTGTACAATGGGAGGTATGTCGGGCGGTGATGGTTACTGTACAGTGGGAGGTATGTCGGTGTGTGTTGGTAACTGTAGAGTGGGCGGTATGTCGGGGTTTGATGGTTACTGTACAGTGGTAGGTATGTCAGGGTGTGAAGGTGACTGTACCGTGGGAGGTATGTCGGGGTGTGATGGTTACTGTACAATGGGAGGTATGTCGGGCAGTGATGGTTACTATACAGTGGGAGGAATGTCGGGCCGTAATGGTTACTGTACCGTGGGAGGTATGTCGTGTTTGTGATGGATACTGTACAGTGGGAAGTATGTCGGGGTGTGGTGGTAACTGTACAGTGTGAGATATGTCGGGCCGTGATGGTTACTGTACAGTGGGAGTTATGTCAGACCGTGATGGTTACTGTACAGTGGTAGGTATGTCGGGTTGTGATGGTTACTGTACAGTGGGAGGTATGTCGGGCCGTGGTGGTTACTGTACAGTGGGAGGTATGTCGGGTTGCGATGGTTACTGTACAGTGGGAGGTATGTCGGGGTGTGATGGTTACAGTACAGTGGGAGGTATGTCGGACAGTGATGGTTACTGTACAGTGCGAGGTATTTCTGGCCATGATGGTTACTGTACAGTGGGAGGTATGTCGGGGTGTGATGCTTGCTGTACAGTGGGAGGTATATCGGGCCGTGATGGTTACTGTACAATGGGAGTATGTCGGTCTGTGATGGTTACTGTACAGTGGGAGGTATATCGTGGTGTGGTGGTTACTGTACAGTCGGAGGTATGTCGGTCCGAGATGGTTACTGTACAGTGGGAGGTATGTCAGACCGTGATGGTTACTGTACAGTGGGAGGTATGTCGGGCAGTGATGGTTACTGTACAGTGGGAGGAATGTCTGGCCGTGATGGTTACTGTACAGTGGGAGGTATATCGGGTCGTGATGTTTACTGTGCAGTGGGAGGTATGTCGGGGTATGATGGTTACTGTACAGTGGGAGGTATGTGGGGGTATGATGGTTACTGTACAGTGGGAGGTATGTCGGCGTATGATGGTTACTGTACAGTGGGAGGTATGTCGTGGTGTGGTGGTAACTGTACAGTGGGAGGTATGTCGGGGTGTGATGGTTACTGTACAGTGTGCGGTATGTCGGGCCGTGATGGTTACTGTACAGTGGGAGTTATGTCGGGGTGCGATGGTTACTGTACAGTGGGAGGTATGTCGTTGTGTGATGGTTACTGTACAGTGGGAGGTATGTCGGACCGTGATGGTTACTGTACAGTGTGAGGTATGTCGGGTCATGATGGTTACTGTGCCGTGGGTGATATATCGGGCCGTGATGGTTACTGTACAGTGGGAGGTATGTCGGACCATGATGGTTACTGTTCAGTGCGAGGTATGTCTGGCCATGATGGTTACTGTACAGTGGTAGGTATGTCAGGGTGTGAAGGTGACTGTACCGTGGGAGGTATGTCGGGGTGTGATGGTTACTGTACAGTGGGAGGTATGTCGGGCCGTGATGGTTACTATACAGTGGGAGGTATGTCGGGCCGTAATGGTTACTGTACCGTGGGAGGTATGTCGGGGTGTGATGGTTACTGTACAGTGGGAGGTATGTCGGGGTGTGATGGTTACTGTACAGTGGGAGGTATGTCGGGGTGTGATCGTAACTGTACAGTGGGAGGTATGTCGGGCCGAGATGGTTACTGTACAGTGGGAGGTATATCGGGCCGTGATGGTTACTGTACAGTGGGAGGTATGTCGGACCGTGATGGTTACTGTACAGTGTGAGGTATGTCGGGTCATGATGGTTACTGTGCCGTGGGAGGTATGTCAGACCATGATGGTTACTGTACAGTGGGAGGTATGTCGGGCAGTGATGGTTACTGTACAGTGGGAGGTATGTCGGGTTGTGATGGTTACTGTACAATGGGAGGTATGTCGGGCGGTGATGGTTACTGTACAGTGGGAGGTATGTCGGTGTGTGTTGGTAACTGTAGAGTGGGAGGTATGTCGGGGTTTGATGGTTACTGTACAGTGGTAGGTATGTCAGGGTGTGAAGGTTACTGTACCGTGGGAGGTATGTCGGGGTGTGATGGTTACTGTACAGTGTGAGGTATGTCGGGCAGTGATGGTTACTATACAGTGGGAGGTATGTCGGGCCATCATGGTTACTGTACCGTGGGAGGTATGTCGGGGTGTGATGGTTACTGTACAGTGGGAGGTATGTCGGGGTGTGATGGTTACTGTACAGTGGGAGGTATGTCGGGGTGTGATGGTAACTGTACAGTGGGAGGTATGTCGGGCCGAGATGGTTACTGTACAGTGGGAGGTATATCGGGTCGTGATGGTTACTGTACAGTGGGAGGTATATCGGGCCGTGATGGTTACTGTACAGTGGGAGGTATGTCGGACCGTGATGGTTACTGTACAGTGTGAGGTATGTCGGGTCATGATGGTTACTGTGCCGTGGGAGGTATGTCAGACCGTGAGGTTACTGTACAGTGGGAGGTATGTCGTGCAGTGATGGTTACTGTACAGTGGGAGGTATGTCGGGGTGTGATGGTTACTGTACAATGGGAGGTATGTCGGGCGGTGATGGTTACTGTACAGTGGGAGGTATGTCGGTGTGTGTTGGTAACTGTAGAGTGGGCGGTATGTCGGGGTTTAATGGTTACTGTACAGTGGTAGGTATGTCAGGGTGTGAAGGTGACTGTACCGTGGGAGGTATGTCGGGGTGTGATGGTTACTGTACAATGGGAGGTATGTCGGGCAGTGATGGTTACTATACAGTGGGAGGAATGTCGGGCCGTAATGGTTACTGTACCGTGGGAGGTATGTCGGGTTTGTGATGGTTACTGTACAGTGGGAGGTATGTCGGGGTGTGGTGGTAAATGTACAGTGGGAGGTATGTCGGGGTGTGATGGTAACTGTACAGTGTGAGATATGTCGGGCCGTGATGGTTACTGTACAGTGGGAGTTATGTCAGACCGTGATGGTTACTGTACAGTGGGAGGTATGTCAGGCCGTGACGGTTACTGTACAGTGGGGGGTATGTCGGTCCGTGATGGTTACTGTACAGTGGTATGTATGTCGGGTTGTGATGGTTACTGTACAGTGGGAGGTATGTCGGGCCGTGGTGGTTACTGTACAGTGGGAGGTATGTCGGGTTGCGATGGTTACTGTACAGTGGGAGGTATGTCGGGGTGTGATGGTTACTGTACAGTGGGAGTTATATCGGGCCGTGATGGTTACTGCAAAGTGGGAGGTATGTCGGACAGTGATGGTTACTGTACAGTGCGAGGTATTTCTGGCCATGATGGTTACTGTACAGTGGTAGGTATGTCGGGTTGTGATGGTTACTGTACAGTGGGAAGTATGTCGGGCCGTGGTGGTTACTGTACAGTGGGAGGTATGTCGGGTTGCGATGGTTACTGTACAGTGGGAGGTATGTCGGGGTGTGATGCTTGCTGTACAGTGGGAGGTATATCGGGCCGTGATGGTTACTGTACAGTGGGAGTATGTCGGTCTGTGATGGTTACTGTACAGTGGGAGGTATATCGTGGTGTGGTGGTTACTGTACAGTCGGAGGTATGTCGGTCCGAGATGGTTACTGTACAGTGGGAGGTATGTCAGACCGTGATGGTTACTGTACAGTGGGAGGTATGTCGGGCAGTGATGGTTACTGTACAGTGGGAGGAATGTCTGGCCGTGATGGTTACTGTACAGTGGGAGGTATATCGGGTCGTGATGTTTACTGTGCAGTGGGAGGTATGTCGGGGTATGATGGTTACTGTACAGTGGGAGGTATGTGGGGGTATGATGGTTACTGTACAGTGGGAGGTATGTCGGCGTATGATGGTTACTGTACAGTGGGAGGTATGTCGTGGTGTGGTGGTAACTGTACAGTGGGAGGTATGTCGGGCCGTGATGGTTACTGTACAGTGGGAGTTATGTCGGAGTGCGATGGTTACTGTACAGTGGGAGGTATGTCGTTGTGTGATGGTTACTGTACAGTGGGAGGTATGTCGGACCGTGATGGTTACTGTACAGTGTGAGGTATGTCGGGTCATGATGGTTACTGTGCCGTGGGTGATATATCGGGCCGTGATGGTTACTGTACAGTGGGAGGTATGTCGGACCATGATGGTTACTGTTCAGTGCGAGGTATGTCTGGCCATGATGGTTACTGTACAGTGGTAGGTATGTCAGGGTGTGAAGGTGACTGTACCGTGGGAGGTATGTCGGGGTGTGATGGTTACTGTACAGTGGGAGGTATGTCGGGCCGTGATGGTTACTATACAGTGGGAGGTATGTCGGGCCGTAATGGTTACTGTACCGTGGGAGGTATGTCGGGGTGTGATGGTTACTGTACAGTGGGAGGTATGTCGGGGTGTGATGGTTACTGTACAGTGGGAGGTATGTCGGGGTGTGATCGTAACTGTACAGTGGGAGGTATGTCGGGCCGAGATGGTTACTGTACAGTGGGAGGTATATCGGGCCGTGATGGTTACTGTACAGTGGGAGGTATGTCGGACCGTGATGGTTACTGTACAGTGTGAGGTATGTCGGGTCATGATGGTTACTGTGCCGTGGGAGGTATGTCAGACCATGATGGTTACTGTACAGTGGGAGGCATGTCGGGCAGTGATGGTTACTGTACAGTGGGAGGTATGTCGGGTTGTGATGGTTACTGTACAATGGGAGGTATGTCGGGCGGTGATGGTTACTGTACAGTGTGAGGTATGTCGGGTCATGATGGTTACTGTGCCGTGGGAGGTATGTCGGGGTGTGATGGTTACTGTACAGTGGGAGGTATGTCGGGGTGTGATGGTTACTGTACAGTGGGAGGTATGTCGGGGTGTGATGGTAACTGTAGAGTGGGAGGTATGTCGGGCCGAGATGGTTACTGTACAGTGGTAGGTATGTCAGGGTGTGAAGGTGACTGTACCGTGGGAGGTATGTCGGGGTGTGATGGTTACTGTACAGTGGGAGGTATGTCGGGCAGTGATGGTTACTATACAGTGGGAGGTATGTCGGGCCATCATGGTTACTGTACCGTGGGAGGTATGTCGGGGTGTGATGGTTACTGTACAGTGGGAGGTATGTCGGGGTGTGATGGTTACTGTACAGTGGGAGGTATGTCGGGGTGTGATGGTAACTGTACAGTGGGAGGTATGTCGGGCCGAGATGGTTACTGTACAGTGGGAGGTATATCGGGTCGTGATGGTTACTGTACAGTGGGAGGTATATCGGGCCGTGATGGTTACTGTACAGTGGGAGTATGTCGGACCGTGATGGTTACTGTACAGTGTGAGGTATGTCGGGTCATGATGGTTACTGTGCCGTGGGAGGTATGTCAGACCGTGAGGTTACTGTACAGTGGGAGGTATGTCGAGCAGTGATGGTTACTGTACAGTGGGAGGTATGTCGGGGTGTGATGGTTACTGTACAATGGGAGGTATGTCGGGCGGTGATGGTTACTGTACAGTGGGAGGTATGTCGGTGTGTGTTGGTAACTGTAGAGTGGGCGGTATGTCGGGGTTTGATGGTTACTGTACAGTGGTAGGTATGTCAGGGTGTGAAGGTGACTGTACCGTGGGAGGTATGTCGGGGTGTGATGGTTACTGTACAATGGGAGGTATGTCGGGCAGTGATGGTTACTATACAGTGGGAGGAATGTCGGGCCGTAATGGTTACTGTACCGTGGGAGGTATGTCGGGTTTGTGATGGTTACTGTACAGTGGGAGGTATGTCGGGGTGTGGTGGTAAATGTACAGTGGGAGGTATGTCGGGGTGTGATGGTAACTGTACAGTGTGAGATATGTCGGGCCGTGATGGTTACTGTACAGTGGGAGTTATGTCAGACCGTGATGGTTACTGTACAGTGGGAGGTATGTCAGGCCGTGACGGTTACTGTACAGTGGGGGGTATGTCGGTCCGTGATGGTTACTGTACAGTGGTAGGTATGTCGGGTTGTGATGGTTACTGTACAGTGGGAGGTATGTCGGGCCGTGGTGGTTACTGTACAGTGGGAGGTATGTCGGGTTGCGATGGTTACTGTACAGTGGGAGGTATGTCGGGGTGTGATGGTTACTGTACAGTGGGAGTTATATCGGGCCGTGATGGTTACTGCAAAGTGGGAGGTATGTTGGACCGTGATGGTTACTGTACAGTGTGAGGTATGTCGGGTCGTGATGGTTACTGTGCCGTGGGAGGTATGTCGGGCCGTGATGATTACTGTACAGTGGGAGGTATGTCGGGGTGTGATGGTTACTGTACAGTGGGAGGTATGTCGGGGTGCGATGGTTACTGTACAGTGGGAGGTATGTCGGGGTGTGATGGTTACTGTACAGTGGGAGGTATGTCGGACAGTGATGGTTACTGTACAGTGCGAGGTATTTCTGGCCATGATGGTTACTGTACCGTGGGAGGTATGTCGGGGTGTGATGCTTGCTGTACAGTGGGAGGTATATCGGGCCGTGATGGTTACTGTACAGTGGGAGTATGTCGGTCTGTGATGGTTACTGT
The DNA here is from genome assembly GCF_047496795.1 of Chiloscyllium punctatum. Classification (NCBI taxonomy): domain Eukaryota; kingdom Metazoa; phylum Chordata; class Chondrichthyes; order Orectolobiformes; family Hemiscylliidae; genus Chiloscyllium; species Chiloscyllium punctatum. Next base: position 56,279,951 of record NC_092754.1, on the reverse strand, counting down.
ACAGTGGGAGGTATATCGTGGTGTGGTGGTTACTGTACAGTCGGAGGTATGTCGGTCCGAGATGGTTACTGTACAGTGGGAGGTATGTCAGACCGTGATGGTTACTGTACAGTGGGAGGTATGTCGGGCAGTGATGGTTACTGTACAGTGGGAGGCATGTCTGGCCGTGATGGTTACTGTACAGTGGGAGGTATATCGGGTCGTGATGGTTACTGTGCAGTGGGAGGTATGTCGGGGTATGATGGTTACTGTACAGTGGGAGGTATGTGGGGGTATGATGGTTACTGTACAGTGGGAGGTATGTCGGCGTATGATGGTTACTGTACAGTGGGAGGTATGTCATGGTGTGGTGGTAACTGTACAGTGGGAGGTATGTCGGGGTGTGATGGTTACTGTACAGTGGGAGGTATGTCGGGGTGTGATCGTAACTGTACAGTGGGAGGTATGTCGGGCCGAGATGGTTACTGTACAGTGGGAGGTATATCGGGCCGTGATGGTTACTGTACAGTGGGAGGTATGTCGGACCGTGATGGTTACTGTACAGTGTGAGGTATGTCGGGTCATGATGGTTACTGTGCCGTGGGAGGTATGTCAGACCATGATGGTTACTGTACAGTGGGAGGTATGTCGGGCAGTGATGGTTACTGTACAGTGGGAGGTATGTCGGGTTGTGATGGTTACTGTACAATGGGAGGTATGTCGGGCGGTGATGGTTACTGTACAGTGGGAGGTATGTCGGTGTGTGTTGGTAACTGTAGAGTGGGAGGTATGTCGGGGTTTGATGGTTACTGTACAGTGGTAGGTATGTCAGGGTGTGAAGGTGACTGTACCGTGGGAGGTATGTCGGGGTGAGATGGTTACTGTACAGTGGGAGGTATGTCGGGCAGTGATGGTTACTATACAGTGGGAGGTATGTCGGGCCATCATGGTTACTGTACCGTGGGAGGTATGTCGGGGTGTGATGGTTACTGTACAGTGGGAGGTATGTCGGGGTGTGATGGTTACTGTACAGTGGGAGGTATGTCGGGGTGTGATGGTAACTGTACAGTGGGAGGTATGTCGGGCCGAGATGGTTACTGTACAGTGGGAGGTATATCGGGTCGTGATGGTTACTGTACAGTGGGAGGTATATCGGGCCGTGATGGTTACTGTACAGTGGGAGGTATGTCGGACCGTGATGGTTACTGTACAGTGTGAGGTATGTCGGGTCATGATGGTTACTGTGCCGTGGGAGGTATGTCAGACCGTGAGGTTACTGTACAGTGGGAGGTATGTCGAGCAGTGATGGTTACTGTACAGTGGGAGGTATGTCGGGGTGTGATGGTTACTGTACAATGGGAGGTATGTCGGGCGGTGATGGTTACTGTACAGTGGGAGGTATGTCGGTGTGTGTTGGTAACTGTAGAGTGGGCGGTATGTCGGGGTTTGATGGTTACTGTACAGTGGTAGGTATGTCAGGGTGTGAAGGTGACTGTACCGTGGGAGGTATGTCGGGGTGTGATGGTTACTGTACAATGGGAGGTATGTCGGGCAGTGATGGTTACTATACAGTGGGAGGAATGTCGGGCCGTAATGGTTACTGTACCGTGGGAGGTATGTCGGGATTGTGATGGTTACTGTACAGTGGGAGGTATGTCGGGGTGTGGTGGTAAATGTACAGTGGGAGGTATGTCGGGGTGTGATGGTAACTGTACAGTGTGAGATATGTCGGGCCGTGATGGTTACTGTACAGTGGGAGTTATGTCAGACCGTGATGGTTACTGTACAGTGGGAGGTATGTCAGGCCGTGACGGTTACTGTACAGTGGGGGGTATGTCGGTCCGTGATGGTTACTGTACAGTGGTAGGTATGTCGGGTTGTGATGGTTACTGTACAGTGGGAGGTATGTCGGGCCGTGGTGGTTACTGTACAGTGGGAGGTATGTCGGGTTGCGATGGTTACTGTACAGTGGGAGGTATGTCGGGGTGTGATGGTTACTGTACAGTGGGAGTTATATCGGGCCGTGATGGTTACTGCAAAGTGGGAGGTATGTCGGACCGTGATGGTTACTGTGCCGTGGGAGGTATGTCGGGCCGTGATGATTACTGTACAGTGGGAGGTATGTCGGGCCGTGATGGTTACTGTACAGTGGGAGGTATGTCGGGGTGTGATGGTTACTGTACAGTGGGAGGTATGTCGGGGTGCGATGGTTACTGTACAGTGGGAGGTATGTCGGGGTGTGATGGTTACTGTACAGTGGTAGGTATGTCGGGTTGTGATGGTTACTGTACAGTGCGAGGTATTTCTGGCCATGATGGTTACTGTACCGTGGGAGGTATGTCGGGGTGTGATGCTTGCTGTACAGTGGGAGGTATATCGGGCCGTGATGGTTACTGTACAGTGGGAGTATGTCGGTCTGTGATGGTTACTGTACAGTGGGAGGTATATCGTGGTGTGGTGGTTACTGTACAGTCGGAGGTATGTCGGTCCGAGATGGTTACTGTACAGTGGGAGGTATGTCAGACCGTGATGGTTACTGTACAGTGGGAGGTATGTCGGGCAGTGATGGTTACTGTACAGTGGGAGGCATGTCTGGCCGTGATGGTTACTGTACAGTGGGAGGTATATCGGGTCGTGATGGTTACTGTGCAGTGGGAGGTATGTCGGGGTATGATGGTTACTGTACAGTGGGAGGTATGTGGGGGTATGATGGTTACTGTACAGTGGGAGGTATGTCGGCGTATGATGGTTACTGTACAGTGGGAGGTATGTCATGGTGTGGTGGTAACTGTACAGTGGGAGGTATGTCGGGGTGTGATGGTTACTGTACAGTGTGCGGTATGTCGGGCCGTGATGGTTACTGTACAGTGGGAGTTATGTCGGGGTGCGATGGTTACTGTACAGTGGGAGGTATGTCGGTGCGTGATGGTTACAGTACAGTGGGAGGTATGTCGGACCGTGATGGTTACTGTACAGTGTGAGGTATGTCGGGTCATGATGGTTACTGTGCCGTGGGTGATATATCGGGCCGTGATGGTTACTGTACAGTGGGAGGTATGTCGGACCATGATGGTTACTGTTCAGTGCGAGGTATGTCTGGCCATGATGGTTACTGTACAGTGGGAGGAATGTCGGACCGTGATGGTTACTGTACAGTGTGAGGTATGTCGGGTCGTGATGGTTACTGTGCCGTGGGAGGTATGTCGGGCCGTGATGATTACTGTACAGTGGGAGGTATGTCGGGCCGTGATGGTTACTGTACAGTGGGAGGTATGTCGGGGTGTGATGGTTACTGTACAGTGGGAGGTATGTCGGGGTGCGATGGTTACTGTACAGTGGGAGGTATGTCGGGGTGTGATGGTTACTGTACAGTGGGAGGTATATCGGGCCGTGATGGTTACTGTGCAGTGCGAGGTATTTCTGGCCATGATGTTTACTGTACAGTGGGAGGTATGTCGGGGTGTGATGTTTGCTGTACAGTGGGAGGTATATCGGGCCGTGATGGTGACTGCACAGTGGGAGTATGTCGGCCTATGATGGTTACTGTACAGTGGGAGGTATATCGTGGTGTGGTGGTTACTGTACCGTGGGAGGTATGTGGGGGTATGATGGTTACTGTACAGTGGGAGGTATGTCGGCGTATGATGGTTACTGTACAGTGGGAGGTATGTCGGCGTGTGATGGTTACTGTACAGTGGGATGTATATCGGGCCGTGATGGTTACTGTACAGTGGGAGGTATGTCGGGTCGTGATGGTTACTGTGCAGTGCGAGGTATTTCTGGCCATGATGGTTACTGTACAGTGGGAGGTATGTCGGGGTGTGATGGTTGCTGTACAGTGGGAGGTATATCGGGCCGTGATGGTTACTGTACAGTTGGAGGTATGTCAGGCCGTGATGGTTACTGTACAGTGGGAGGTATATCGTGGTGTGGTGGTTACTGTACAGTGGGAGGTATGTCGTTCCGAGATGGTTACTGTACAGTGGGAGGTATGTCAGACCGTGATGTTTACTGTACAGTGGGAGGTATGTCGGGCAGTGATGGTTACTGCACAGTGGGAGGTATTTCGGACCGTGATGGTTACTGTACAGTGGGAGGAATGTCTGGCCGTGATGGTTACTGTACAGTGGGAGGTATATTTGGTCGTGATGGTTACTGTGCAGTGGGAGGTATGTCGGGGTATAATGGTTACTGTACAGTGGGAGGTATGTGGGGGTATGATGGTTACTGTGCAGTGGGAGGTATGTCGGCGTATGATGGTTACTGTACAGTGGGAGGTATATCGGGTCGTGATGGTTACTGTACAGTGGGATGTATATCGGACCGTGATGGTTACTGTACAGTGTGAGGTATGTCGGGTCGTGATGGTTACTGTGCCGTGGGAGGTATGTCGGGCCGTGATGGTTACTTTACAGTGGGAGGTATGTCGGCGTGTGATGGTTACTGTACAGTGGGAGGTATGTCGTGGTGTGGCGGTAACTGTACAGTGGTAGGTATGTCAGGGTGTGAAGGTGACTGTACCGTGGGAGGTATGTCGGGGTGTGATGGTTACTGTACAGTGGGAGGTATGTCGGGCAGTGATGGTTACTATACAGTCGGAGGTATGTCGGGGTGTGATGGTTACTGTACAATGGGAGGTATGTCGGGCGGTGATGGTAACTGTGCCGTGGGAGGTATATCGGGCCGTGATGGTTACTGTACAGTGGGAGGTATGTCGGGCCGAGATGGTTACTGTACAGTGGGAGGTATATCGGGTCGTGATGGTTACTGTACAGTGGGAGGTATATCGGGCCGTGATGGTTACTGTACAGTGGGAGGTATGTCGGACCGTGATGGTTACTGTACAGTGTGAGGAATGTCGGGTCATGAATGTTACTGTGCCGTGGGAGGTATGTCAGACCGTGATGGTTACTGTACAGTGGGAGGTATGTCGGTGTGTGTTGGTAACTGTAGAGTGGGAGGTATGTCGGGGTTTGATGGTTACTGTACAGTGGTAGGAATGTCAGGGTGTGAAGGTGACTGTACCGTGGGAGGTATGTCGGGGTGTGATGGTTACTGTACAGTGGGAGGTATGTCGGGCAGTGATGGTTACTATACAGTGGGAGGTATGTCGGGCCGTAATGGTTACTGTACCGTGGGAGGTATGTCGGGGTGTGATGGTTACTGTACAGTGGGAGGTATGTCGGGGTGTGATGGTTACTGTACAGTGGGAGGTATGTCGGGGTGTGATCGTAACTGTACAGTGGGAGGTATGTCGGGCCGAGATGGTTACTGTACAGTGGGAGGTATATCGGGCCGTGATGGTTACTGTACAGTGGGAGGTATGTCGGACCGTGATGGTTACTGTACAGTGTGAGGTATGTCGAGTCATGATGGTTACTGTGCCGTGGGAGGTATGTCAGACCGTGATGGTTACTGTACAGTGGGAGGTATGTCGGGCAGTGATGGTTACTGTACAGTGGGAGGTATGTCGGGGTGTGATGGTTACTGTACAATGGGAGGTATGTCGGGCGGTGATGGTTACTGTACAGTGGGAAGTATGTCGGTGTGTGTTGGTAACTGTAGAGTGGGAGGTATGTCGGGGTTTGATGGTTACTGTACAGTGGTATGTATGTCAGGGTGTGAAGGTGACTGTACCGTGGGAGGTATGTCGGGGTTGATGGTTACTGTACAGTGGGAGGTATGTCGGGCAGTGATGGTTACTATACAGTGGGAGGTATGTCGGGCCATCATGGTTACTGTACCGTGGGAGGTATGTCGGGGTGTGATGGTTACTGTACAGTGGGAGGTATGTCGGGGTGTGATGGTTACTGTACAGTGGGAGGTATGTCGGGGTGTGATGGTAACTGTACAGTGGGAGGTATGTCGGGCCGAGATGGTTACTGTACAGTGGGAGGTATATCGGGTCGTGATGGTTACTGTACAGTGGGAGGTATATCGGGCCGTGATGGTTACTGTACAGTGGGAGGTATGTCGGACCGTGATGGTTACTGTACAGTGTGAGGTATGTCGGGTCATAATGGTTACTGTGCCGTGGGAGGTATGTCAGACCGTGAGGTTACTGTACAGTGGGAGGTATGTCGGGCAGTGATGGTTACTGTACAGTGGGAGGTATGTCGGGGTGTGATGGTTACTGTACAATGGGAGGTATGTCGGGCGGTGATGGTTACTGTACAGTGGGAGGTATGTCGGTGTGTGTTGGTAACTGTAGAGTGGGCGGTATGTCGGGGTTTGATGGTTACTGTACAGTGGTAGGTATGTCAGGGTGTGAAGGTGACTGTACCGTGGGAGGTATGTCGGGGTGTGATGGTTACTGTACAATGGGAGGTATGTCGGGCAGTGATGGTTACTATACAGTGGGAGGAATGTCGGGCCGTAATGGTTACTGTACCGTGGGAGGTATGTCGGGTTTGTGATGGTTACTGTACAGTGTGAGGTATGTCGGGGTGTGGTGGAAACTGTACAGTGGGAGGTATGTCGGGGTGTGATGGTAACTGTACAGTGTGAGATATGTCGGGCCATGATGGTTACTGTACAGTGGGAGGTATGTCAGGCCGTGACGGTTACTGTACAGTGGGGGGTATGTCGGTCCGTGATGGTTACTGTACAGTGGTAGGTATGTCGGGTTGTGATGGTTACTGTACAGTGGGAGGTATGTCGGGCCGTGGTGGTTACTGTACAGTGGGAGGTATGTCGGGTTGCGATGGTTACTGTACAGTGGGAGGTATGTCGGGGTGTGATGGTTACTGTACAGTGGGAGTTATATCGGGCCGTGATGGTTACTGCAAAGTGGGAGGTATGTCGGGCCGTAATGGTTACTGTACCGTGGGAGGTATGTCGGGTTTGTGATGGTTACTGTACAGTGGCAGGTATGTCGGGGTGTGGTGGTAACTGTACAGTGGGAGGTATGTCGGGGTGTGATGGTTACTGTACAGTGGGAGTTATGTCAGACCGTGATGGTTACTGTACAGTGGGAGGTATGTCAGGCCGTGACGGTTACTGTACAGTGGGGGGTATGTCGGTCCGTGATGGTTACTGTACAGTGGTAGGTATGTCGGGTTGTGATGGTTACTGTACAGTGGGAGGTATGTCGGGCCGTGGTGGTTACTGTACAGTGGGAGGTATGTCGGGTTGCGATGGTTACTGTACAGTGGGAGGTATGTCGGTGTGTGATGGTTACTGTACAGTGGGAGTTATATCGGGCCGTGATGGTTACTGCAAAGTGGGAGGTATGTCGGACCGTGATGGTTACTGTACAGTGTGAGGTATGTCGGGTCGTGATGGTTACTGTGCTGTGGGAGGTATGTCGGGCCGTGATGATTACTGTACAGTGGGAGGTATGTCGGGCCGTGATGGTTACTGTACAGTGGGAGGTATGTCGGGGTGTGATGGTTACTGTACAGTGGGAGGTATGTCGGGGTGCGATGGTTACTGTACAGTGGGAGGTATGTCGGGGTGTGATGGTTACTGTACAGTGGTAGGTATGTCGGGTTGTGATGGTTACTGTACAGTGCGAGGTATTTCTGGCCATGATGGTTACTGTACAGTGGGAGGTATGTCGGGGTGTGATGCTTGCTGTACAGTGGGAGGTATATCGGGCCGTGATGGTTACTGTACAGTGGGAGTACGTCGGTCTGTGATGGTTACTGTACAGTGGGAGGTATATCGTGGTGTGGTGGTTACTGTACAGTCGGAGGTATGTCGGTCCGAGATGGTTACTGTACAGTGGGAGGTATGTCAGACCGTGATGGTTACTGTACAGTGGGAGGTATGTCGGGCAGTGATGGTTACTGTACAGTGGGAGGCATGTCTGGCCGTGATGGTTACTGTACAGTGGGAGGTATATCGGGTCGTGATGGTTACTGTGCAGTGGGAGGTATGTCGGGGTATGATGGTTACTGTACAGTGGGAGGTATGTGGGGGTATGATGGTTACTGTACAGTGGGAGGTATGTCGGCGTATGATGGTTACTGTACAGTGGGAGGTATGTCGTGGTGTGGTGGTAACTGTACAGTGGGAGGTATGTCGGGGTGTGATGGTTACTGTACAGTGTGCAGTATGTCGGGCCGTGATGGTTACTGTACAGTGGGAGTTATGTCGGGGTGCGATGGTTACTGTACAGTGGGAGGTATGTCGGTGCGTGATGGTTACAGTACAGTGGGAGGTATGTCGGACCGTGATGGTTACTGTACAGTGTGAGGTATGTCGGGTCATGATGGTTACTGTGCCGTGGGTGATATATCGGGCCGTGATGGTTACTGTACAGTGGGAGGTATGTCGGACCATGATGGTTACTGTTCAGTGCGAGGTATGTCTGGCCATGATGGTTACTGTACAGTGGGAGGAATGTCGGACCGTGATGGTTACTGTACAGTGTGAGGTATGTCGGGTCGTGATGGTTACTGTGCCGTGGGAGGTATGTCGGGCCGTGATGATTACTGTACAGTGGGAGGTATGTCGGGCCGTGATGGTTACTGTACAGTGGGAGGTATGTCGGGGTGTGATGGTTACTGTACAGTGGGAGGTATGTCGGGGTGCGATGGTTACTGTACAGTGGGAGGTATGTCGGGGTGTGATGGTTACTGTACAGTGGGAGGTATATCGGGCCGTGATGGTTACTGTACAGTGGGAGGTATGTCGGGTCGTGATGGTTACTGTGCAGTGCGAGGTATTTCTGGCCATGATGGTTACTGTACAGTGGGAGGTATGTCGGGGTGTGATGGTTGCTGTACAGTGGGAGGTATATCGGGCCGTGATGGTTACTGTACAGTTGGAGGTATGTCAGGCCGTGATGGTTACTGTACAGTGGGAGGTATATCGTGGTGTGGTGGTTACTGTACAGTGGGAGGTATGTCGTTCCGAGATGGTTACTGTACAGTGGGAGGTATGTCAGACCGTGATGTTTACTGTACAGTGGGAGGTATGTCGGGCAGTGATGGTTACTGCACAGTGGGAGGTATTTCGGACCGTGATGGTTACTGTACAGTGGGAGGAATGTCTGGCCGTGATGGTTACTGTACAGTGGGAGGTATATTTGGTCGTGATGGTTACTGTGCAGTGGGAGGTATGTCGGGGTATAATGGTTACTGTACAGTGGGAGGTATGTGGGGGTATGATGGTTACTGTGCAGTGGGAGGTATGTCGGCGTATGATGGTTACTGTACAGTGGGAGGTATATCGGGTCGTGATGGTTACTGTACAGTGGGATGTATATCGGACCGTGATGTTTACTGTACAGTGTGAGGTATGTCGGGTCGTGATGGTTACTGTGCCGTGGGAGGTATGTCGGGCCGTGATGGTTACTTTACAGTGGGAGGTATGTCGGCGTGTGATGGTTACTGTACAGTGGGAGGTATGTCGTGGTGTGGCGGTAACTGTACAGTGGGAGGTATGTCGGGGTGTGATGGTTACTGTACAGTGTGCGGTATGTCGGGCCGTGATGGTTACTGTGCAGTAGGAGGTATGTCGGGGTGCGATGGTTACTGTACAGTGGGAGGTATGTCGGTGTGTGATGGTTACTGTACAGTGGGAGGTATATCGGGGTTTGATGGTAACTGTACAGTGGTAGGTATGTCAGGGTGTGAAGGTGACTGTACCGTGGGAGGTATGTCGGGGTGTGATGGTTACTGTACAGTGGGAGGTATGTCGGGCAGTGATGGTTACTATACAGTCGGAGGTATGTCGGGGTGTGATGGTTACTGTACAATGGGAGGTATGTCGGGCGGTGATGGTAACTGTGCCGTGGGAGGTATATCGGGCCGTGATGGTTACTGTACAGTGGGAGGTATGTCGGGCCGAGATGGTTACTGTACAGTGGGAGGTATATCGGGTCGTGATGGTTACTGTACAGTGGGAGGTATATCGGGCCGTGATGGTTACTGTACAGTGGGAGGTATGTCGGACCGTGATGGTTACTGTACAGTGTGAGGAATGTCGGGTCATGAATGTTACTGTGCCGTGGGAGGTATGTCAGACCGTGATGGTTACTGTACAGTGGGAGGTATGTCGGTGTGTGTTGGTAACTGTAGAGTGGGAGGTATGTCGGGGTTTGATGGTTACTGTACAGTGGTAGGTATGTCAGGGTGTGAAGGTGACTGTACCGTGGGAGGTATGTCGGGGTGTGATGGTTACTGTACAGTGGGAGGTATGTCGGGCAGTGATGGTTACTATACAGTGGGAGGTATGTCGGGCCGTAATGGTTACTGTACCGAGGGAGGTATGTCGGGGTGTGATGGTTACTGTACAGTGGGAGGTATGTCGGGGTGTGATGGTTACTGTACAGTGGGAGGTATGTCGGGGTGTGATCGTAACTGTACAGTGGGAGGTATGTCGGGCCGAGATGGTTACTGTACAGTGGGAGGTATATCGGGCCGTGATGGTTACTGTACAGTGGGAGGTATGTCGGACCGTGATGGTTACTGTACAGTGTGAGGTATGTCGAGTCATGATGGTTACTGTGCCGTGGGAGGTATGTCAGACCGTGATGGTTACTGTACAGTGGGAGGTATGTCGGGCAGTGATGGTTACTGTACAGTGGGAGGTATGTCGGGGTGTGATGGTTACTGTACAATGGGAGGTATGTCGGGCGGTGATGGTTACTGTACAGTGGGAGGTATGTCGGTGTGTGTTGGTAACTGTAGAGTGGGAGGTATGTCGGGGTTTGATGGTTACTGTACAGTGGTATGTATGTCAGGGTGTGAAGGTGACTGTACCGTGGGAGGTATGTCGGGGTGTGATGGTTACTGTACAGTGGGAGGTATGTCGGGCAGTGATGGTTACTATACAGTGGGAGGTATGTCGGGCCATCATGGTTACTGTACCGTGGGAGGTATGTCGGGGTGTGATGGTTACTGTACAGTGGGAGGTATATCGGGTCGTGATGGTTACTGTACAGTGGGAGGTATATCGGGCCGTGATGGTTACTGTACAGTGGGAGGTATGTCGGACCGTGATGGTTACTGTACAGTGTGAGGTATGTCGGGTCATAATGGTTACTGTGCCGTGGGAGGTATGTCAGACCGTGAGGTTACTGTACAGTGGGAGGTATGTCGGGCAGTGATGGTTACTGTACAGTGGGAGGTATGTCGGGGTGTGATGGTTACTGTACAATGGGAGTTATGTCGGGCGGTGATGGTTACTGTACAGTGGGAGGTATGTCGGTGTGTGTTGGTAACTGTAGAGTGGGCGGTATGTCGGGGTTTGATGGTTACTGTACAGTGGGAGGTATGTCGGGGTGTGATGGTTACTGTACAATGGGAGGTATGTCGGGCAGTGATGGTTACTATACAGTGGGAGGAATGTCGGGCCGTAATGGTTACTGTACCGTGGGAGGTATGTCGGGTTTGTGATGGTTACTGTACAGTGGGAGGTATGTCGGGGTGTGGTGGAAACTGTACAGTGGGAGGTATGTCGGGGTGTGATGGTAACTGTACAGTGTGAGATATGTCGGGCCATGATGGTTACTGTACAGTGGGAGGTATGTCAGGCCGTGACGGTTACTGTACAGTGGGGGGTATGTCGGTCCGTGATGGTTACTGTACAGTGGTAGGTATGTCGGGTTGTGATGGTTACTGTACAGTGGGAGGTATGTCGGGCCGTGGTGGTTACTGTACAGTGGGAGGTATGTCGGGTTGCGATGGTTACTGTACAGTGGGAGGTATGTCGGGGTGTGATGGTTACTGTACAGTGGGAGTTATATCGGGCCGTGATGGTTACTGCAAAGTGGGAGGTATGTCGGGCCGTAATGGTTACTGTACCGTGGGAGGTATGTCGGGTTTGTGATGGTTACTGTACAGTGGCAGGTATGTCGGGGTGTGGTGGTAACTGTACAGTGGGAGGTATGTCGGGGTGTGATGGTTACTGTACAGTGGGAGTTATGTCAGACCGTGATGGTTACTGTACAGTGGGAGGTATGTCAGGCCGTGACGGTTACTGTACAGTGGGGGGTATGTCGGTCCGTGATGGTTACTGTACAGTGGTAGGTATGTCGGGTTGTGATGGTTACTGTACAGTGGGACGTATGTCGGGCCGTGGTGGTTACTGTACAGTGGGAGGTATGTCGGGTTGCGATGGTTACTGTACAGTGGGAGGTATGTCGGGGTGTGATGGTTACTGTACAGTGGGAGTTATATCGGGCCGTGATGGTTACTGCAAAGTGGGAGGTATGTCGGACCGTGATGGTTACTGTACAGTGTGAGGTATGTCGGGTCGTGATGGTTACTGTGCCGTGGGAGGTATGTCGGGCCGTGATGATTACTGTACAGTGGGAGGTATGTCGGGCCGTGATGGTTACTGTACAGTGGGAGGTATGTCGGGGTGTGATGGTTACTGTACAGTGGGAGGTATGTCGGGGTGCGATGGTTACTGTACAGTGGGAGGTATGTCGGGGTGTGATGGTTACTGTACAGTGGGAGGTATGTCGGACAGTGATGGTTACTGTACAGTGCGAGGTATTTCTGGCCATGATGGTTACTGTACAGTGGGAGGTATGTCGGGGTGTGATGCTTGCTGTACAGTGGGAGGTATATCGGGCCGTGATGGTTACTGTACAGTGGGAGTATGTCGGTCTGTGATGGTTACTGTACAGTGGGAGGTATATCGTGGTGTGGTGGTTACTGTACAGTCGGAGGTATGTCGGTCCGAGATGGTTACTGTACAGTGGGAGGTATGTCAGACCGTGATGGTTACTGTACAGTGGGAGGTATGTCGGGCAGTGATGGTTACTGTACAGTGGGAGGAATGTCTGGCCGTGATGGTTACTGTACAGTGGGAGGTATATCGGGTCGTGATGGTTACTGTGCAGTGGGAGGTATGTCGGGGTATGATGGTTACTGTACAGTGGGAGGTATGTGGGGGTATGATGGTTACTGTACAGTGGGAGGTATGTCGGCGTATGATGGTTACTGTACAGTGGGAGGTATGTCGTGGTGTGGTGGTAACTGTACAGTGGGAGGTATGTCGGGGTGTGATGGTTACTGTACAGTGTTCGGTATGTCGGGCCGTGATGGTTACTGTACAGTGGGAGTTATGTCGGGGTGCGATGGTTACTGTACAGTGGGAGGTATGTCGGTGCGTGATGGTTACTGTACAGTGGGAGGTATGTCGGACCGTGATGGTTACTGTACAGTGTGAGGTATGTCGGGTCATGATGGTTACTGTGCCGTGGGTGATATATCGGGCCGTGATGGTTACTGTACAGTGGGAGGTATGTCGGACCATGATGGTTACTGTTCAGTGCGAGGTATGTCTGGCCATGATGGTTACTGTACAGTGGGAGGAATGTCGGACCGTGATGGTTACTGTACAGTGTGAGGTATGTCGGGTCGTGATGGTTACTGTGCCGTGGGAGGTATGTCGGGCCGTGATGATTACTGTACAGTGGGAGGTATGTCGGGCCGTGATGGTTACTGTACAGTGGGAGGTATGTCGGGGTGTGATGGTTACTGTACAGTGGGAGGTATGTCGGGGTGCGATGGTTACTGTACAGTGGGAGGTATGTCGGGGTGTGATGGTTACTGTACAGTGGGAGGTATATCGGGCCGTGATGGTTACTGTACCGTGGGAGGTATGTCGGACAGTGATGGTTACTGTGCAGTGCGAGGTATTTCTGGCCATGATGTTTACTGTACAGTGGGAGGTATGTCGGGGTGTGATGTTTGCTGTACAGTGGGCGGTATATCGGGCCGTGATGGTGACTGTACAGTGGGAGTATGTCGGCCTATGATGGTTACTGTACAGTGGGAGGTATATCGTGGTGTGGTGGTTACTGTACCGTGGGAGGTATGTGGGGGTATGATGGTTACTGTACAGTGGGAGGTATGTCGGCGTATGATGGTTACTGTACAGTGGGAGGTATGTCGGGGTGTGATGGTTACTGTACAGTGGGATGTATATCGGGCCGTGATGGTTACTGTACAGTGGGAGGTATGTCGGGTCGTGATGGTTACTGTGCAGTGCGAGGTATTTCTGGCCATGATGGTTACTGTACAGTGGGAGGTATATCGTGGTGTGGTGGTTACTGTACAGTGGGAGGTATGTCGTTCCGAGATGGTTACTGTACAGTGGGAGGTATGTCAGACCGTGATGTTTACTGTACAGTGGGAGGTATGTCGGGCAGTGATGGTTACTGCACAGTGGGAGGTATTTCGGACCGTGATGGTTACTGTACAGTGGGAGGAATGTCTGGCCGTGATGGTTACTGTACAGTGGGAGGTATATTTGGTCGTGATGGTTACTGTGCAGTGGGAGGTATGTCGGAGTATGATGGTTACTGTACAGTGGGAGGTATGTGGGGGTATGATGGTTACTGTACAGTGGGAGGTATGTCGGCGTATGATGGTTACTGTACAGTGGGAGGTATATCGGGGCGTGATGGTTACTGTACAGTGGGATGTATATCGGGCCGTGATGGTTACTGTACAGTGGGAGGTATGTCGGGCCGAGATGGTTACTGTACAGTGGGAGGTATATCGGGTCGTGATGGTTACTGTACAGTGGGAGGTATATCGGGCCGTGATGGTTACTGTACAGTGGGAGGTATGTCGGACCGTGATGGTTACTGTACAGTGTGAGGTATGTCGGGTCATGATGGTTACTGTGCCGTGGGAGGTATGTCAGACCGTGAGGTTACTGTACAGTGGGAGGTATGTCGGGCAGTGATGGTTACTGTACAGTGGGAGGTATGTCGGGGTGTGATGGTTACTGTACAATGGGAGGTATGTCGGGCGGTGATGGTTACTGTACAGTGGGAGGTATGTCGGTGTGTGTTGGTAACTGTAGAGTGGGCGGTATGTCGGGGTTTGATGGTTACTGTACAGTGGTAGGTATGTCAGGGTGTGAAGGTGACTGTACCGTGGGAGGTATGTCGGGGTGTGATGGTTACTGTACAATGGGAGGTATGTCGGGCAGTGATGGTTACTATACAGTGGGAGGAATGTCGGGCCGTAATGGTTACTGTACCGTGGGAGGTATGTCGGGTTTGTGATGGTTACTGTACAGTGGGAGGTATGTCGGGGTGTGGTGGAAACTGTACAGTGGGAGGTATGTCGGGGTGTGATGGTAACTGTACAGTGTGAGATATGTCGGGCCGTGATGGTTACTGTACAGTGGGAGGTATGTCAGGCCGTGACGGTTACTGTACAGTGGGGCTATGTCGGTCCGTGATGGTTACTGTACAGTGGTAGGTATGTCGGGTTGTGATGGTTACTGTACAGTGGGAGGTATGTCGGGCCGTGGTGGGTACTGTACCGTGGGAGGTATGTCGGGATGGGATGGTTACTGTACAGTGGGAGGTATGTCGGGGTGTGATGGTTACTGTACAGTGGGAGTTATATCGGGCCGTGATGGTTACTGCAAAGTGGGAGGTATGTCGGGCCGTAATGGTTACTGTACCGTGGGAGGTATGTCGGGTTTGTGATGGTTACTGTACAGTGGGAGGTATGTCGGGGTGTGGTGGTAACTGTACAGTGGGAGGTATGTCGGGGTGTGATGGTTACTGTACAGTGGGAGTTATGTCAGACCGTGATGGTTACTGTACAGTGGGAGGTATGTCAGGCCGTGACGGTTACTGTACAGTGGGGGGTATGTCGGTCCGTGATGGTTACTGTACAGTGGTAGGTATGTCGGGTTGTGATGGTTACTGTACAGTGGGAGGTATGTCGGGCCGTGGTGGTTACTGTACAGTGGGAGGTATGTCGGGTTGCGATGGTTACTGTACAGTGGGAGGTATGTCGGGGTGTGATGGTTACTGTACAGTGGGAGTTATATCGGGCCGTGATGGTTACTGCAAAGTGGGAGGTATGTCGGACCGTGATGGTTACTGTACAGTGTGAGGTATGTCGGGTCGTGATGGTTACTGTGCCGTGGGAGGTATGTCGGGCCGTGATGATTACTGTACAGTGGGAGGTATGTCGGGCCGTGATGGTTACTGTACAGTGGGAGGTATGTCGGGGTGTGATGGTTACTGTACAGTGGGAGGTATGTCGGGGTGTGATGGTTACTGTACAGTGGGAGGTATGTCGGACAGTGATGGTTACTGTACAGTGCGAGGTATTTCTGGCCATGATGGTTACTGTACAGTGGGAGGTATGTCGGGGTGTGATGCTTGCTGTACAGTGGGAGGTATATCGGGCCGTGATGGTTACTGTACAGTGGGAGTATGTCGGTCTGTGATGGTTACTGTACAGTGGGAGGTATATCGTGGTGTGGTGGTTACTGTACAGTCGGAGGTATGTCGGTCCGAGATGGTTACTGTACAGTGGGAGGTATGTCAGACCGTGATGGTTACTGTACAGTGGGAGGTATGTCGGGCAGTGATGGTTACTGTACAGTGGGAGGAATGTCTGGCCGTGATGGTTACTGTACAGTGGGAGGTATATCGGGTCGTGATGGTTACTGTGCAGTGGGAGGTATGTCGGGGTATGATGGTTACTGTACAGTGGGAGGTATGTGGGGGTATGATGGTTACTGTACAGTGGGAGGTATGTCGGCGTATGATGGTTACTGTACAGTGGGAGGTATGTCGTGTTGTGGTGGTAACTGTACAGTGGGAGGTATGTCGGGGTGTGATGGTTACTGTACAGTGTGCGGTATGTCGGGCCGTGATGGTTACTGTACAGTGGGAGTTATGTCGGGGTGCGATGGTTACTGTACAGTGTGAGGTATGTCGGGTTGTGATGGTTACTGTGCCGTGGGAGGAATGTCGGGCCGTGATGATTACTGTACAGTGGGAGGTATGTCGGGCCGTGATGGTTACTGTACAGTGGGAGGTATGTCGGGATGCGATGGTTACTGTACAGTGGGAGGTATGTCGGGGTGTGATGGTTACTGTACAGTGGGAGGTATATCGGGCCGTGATGGTTACTGTACAGTGGGAGGTATGTCGGACAGTGATGGTTACTGTGCAGTGCGAGGTATTTCTGGCCATGATGTTTACTGTACAGTGGGAGGTATGTCGGGGAGTGATGTTTGCTGTACAGTGGGCGGTATATCGGGCCGTGATGGTGACTGTACAGTGGGAGTATGTCGGCCTTTGATGGTTACTGTACAGTGGGAGGTATATCGTGGTGTGGTGGTTACTGTACCGTGGGAGGTATGTGGGGGTATGATGGTTACTGTACAGTGGGAGGTATGTCGGCGTATGATGGTTACTGTACAGTGGGAGGTATGTCGGGGTGTGATGGTTACTGTACAGTGGGATGTATATCGGGCCGTGATGGTTACTGTACAGTGGGAGGTATGTCAGGCCGTGACGGTTACTGTACAGTGGGGGGTATGTCGGTCCGTGATGGTTACTGTACAGTGGTAGGTATGTCGGGTTGTGATGGTTACTGTACAGTGGGACGTATGTCGGGCCGTGGTGGTTACTGTACAGTGGGAGGTATGTCGGGTTGCGATGGTTACTGTACAGTGGGAGGTATGTCGGGGTGTGATGGTTACTGTACAGTGGGAGTTATATCGGGCCGTGATGGTTACTGCAAAGTGGGAGGTATGTCGGACCGTGATGGTTACTGTACAGTGTGAGGTATGTCGGGTCGTGATGGTTACTGTGCCGTGGGAGGTATGTCGGGCCGTGATGATTACTGTACAGTGGGAGGTATGTCGGGCCGTGATGGTTACTGTACAGTGGGAGGTATGTCGGGGTGTGATGGTTACTGTACAGTGGGAGGTATGTCGGGGTGCGATGGTTACTGTACAGTGGGAGGTATGTCGGGGTGTGATGGTTACTGTACAGTGGGAGGTATGTCGGACAGTGATGGTTACTGTACAGTGCGAGGTATTTCTGGCCATGATGGTTACTGTACAGTGGGAGGTATGTCGGGGTGTGATGCTTGCTGTACAGTGGGAGGTATATCGGGCCGTGATGGTTACTGTACAGTGGGAGTATGTCGGTCTGTGATGGTTACTGTACAGTGGGAGGTATATCGTGGTGTGGTGGTTACTGTACAGTCGGAGGTATGTCGGTCCGAGATGGTTACTGTACAGTGGGAGGTATGTCAGACCGTGATGGTTACTGTACAGTGGGAGGTATGTCGGGCAGTGATGGTTACTGTACAGTGGGAGGAATGTCTGGCCGTGATGGTTACTGTACAGTGGGAGGTATATCGGGTCGTGATGGTTACTGTGCAGTGGGAGGTATGTCGGGGTATGATGGTTACTGTACAGTGGGAGGTATGTGGGGGTATGATGGTTACTGTACAGTGGGAGGTATGTCGGCGTATGATGGTTACTGTACAGTGGGAGGTATGTCGTGGTGTGGTGGTAACTGTACAGTGGGAGGTATGTCGGGGTGTGATGGTTACTGTACAGTGTTCGGTATGTCGGGCCGTGATGGTTACTGTACAGTGGGAGTTATGTCGGGGTGCGATGGTTACTGTACAGTGGGAGGTATGTCGGTGCGTGATGGTTACTGTACAGTGGGAGGTATGTCGGACCGTGATGGTTACTGTACAGTGTGAGGTATGTCGGGTCATGATGGTTACTGTGCCGTGGGTGATATATCGGGCCGTGATGGTTACTGTACAGTGGGAGGTATGTCGGACCATGATGGTTACTGTTCAGTGCGAGGTATGTCTGGCCATGATGGTTACTGTACAGTGGGAGGAATGTCGGACCGTGATGGTTACTGTACAGTGTGAGGTATGTCGGGTCGTGATGGTTACTGTGCCGTGGGAGGTATGTCGGGCCGTGATGATTACTGTACAGTGGGAGGTATGTCGGGCCGTGATGGTTACTGTACAGTGGGAGGTATGTCGGGGTGTGATGGTTACTGTACAGTGGGAGGTATGTCGGGGTGCGATGGTTACTGTACAGTGGGAGGTATGTCGGGGTGTGATGGTTACTGTACAGTGGGAGGTATATCGGGCCGTGATGGTTACTGTACCGTGGGAGGTATGTCGGACAGTGATGGTTACTGTGCAGTGCGAGGTATTTCTGGCCATGATGTTTACTGTACAGTGGGAGGTATGTCGGGGTGTGATGTTTGCTGTACAGTGGGCGGTATATCGGGCCGTGATGGTGACTGTACAGTGGGAGTATGTCGGCCTATGATGGTTACTGTACAGTGGGAGGTATATCGTGGTGTGGTGGTTACTGTACCGTGGGAGGTATGTGGGGGTATGATGGTTACTGTACAGTGGGAGGTATGTCGGCGTATGATGGTTACTGTACAGTGGGAGGTATGTCGGGGTGTGATGGTTACTGTACAGTGGGATGTATATCGGGCCGTGATGGTTACTGTACAGTGGGAGGTATGTCGGGTCGTGATGGTTACTGTGCAGTGCGAGGTATTTCTGGCCATGATGGTTACTGTACAGTGGGAGGTATATCGTGGTGTGGTGGTTACTGTACAGTGGGAGGTATGTCGTTCCGAGATGGTTACTGTACAGTGGGAGGTATGTCAGACCGTGATGTTTACTGTACAGTGGGAGGTATGTCGGGCAGTGATGGTTACTGCACAGTGGGAGGTATTTCGGACCGTGATGGTTACTGTACAGTGGGAGGAATGTCTGGCCGTGATGGTTACTGTACAGTGGGAGGTATATTTGGTCGTGATGGTTACTGTGCAGTGGGAGGTATGTCGGAGTATGATGGTTACTGTACAGTGGGAGGTATGTGGGGGTATGATGGTTACTGTACAGTGGGAGGTATGTCGGCGTATGATGGTTACTGTACAGTGGGAGGTATATCGGGGCGTGATGGTTACTGTACAGTGGGATGTATATCGGGCCGTGATGGTTACTGTACAGTGGGAGGTATGTCGGGCCGAGATGGTTACTGTACAGTGGGAGGTATATCGGGTCGTGATGGTTACTGTACAGTGGGAGGTATATCGGGCCGTGATGGTTACTGTACAGTGGGAGGTATGTCGGACCGTGATGGTTACTGTACAGTGTGAGGTATGTCGGGTCATGATGGTTACTGTGCCGTGGGAGGTATGTCAGACCGTGAGGTTACTGTACAGTGGGAGGTATGTCGGGCAGTGATGGTTACTGTACAGTGGGAGGTATGTCGGGGTGTGATGGTTACTGTACAATGGGAGGTATGTCGGGCGGTGATGGTTACTGTACAGTGGGAGGTATGTCGGTGTGTGTTGGTAACTGTAGAGTGGGCGGTATGTCGGGGTTTGATGGTTACTGTACAGTGGTAGGTATGTCAGGGTGTGAAGGTGACTGTACCGTGGGAGGTATGTCGGGGTGTGATGGTTACTGTACAATGGGAGGTATGTCGGGCAGTGATGGTTACTATACAGTGGGAGGAATGTCGGGCCGTAATGGTTACTGTACCGTGGGAGGTATGTCGGGTTTGTGATGGTTACTGTACAGTGGGAGGTATGTCGGGGTGTGGTGGAAACTGTACAGTGGGAGGTATGTCGGGGTGTGATGGTAACTGTACAGTGTGAGATATGTCGGGCCGTGATGGTTACTGTACAGTGGGAGGTATGTCAGGCCGTGACGGTTACTGTACAGTGGGGCTATGTCGGTCCGTGATGGTTACTGTACAGTGGTAGGTATGTCGGGTTGTGATGGTTACTGTACAGTGGGAGGTATGTCGGGCCGTGGTGGGTACTGTACCGTGGGAGGTATGTCGGGATGGGATGGTTACTGTACAGTGGGAGGTATGTCGGGGTGTGATGGTTACTGTACAGTGGGAGTTATATCGGGCCGTGATGGTTACTGCAAAGTGGGAGGTATGTCGGGCCGTAATGGTTACTGTACCGTGGGAGGTATGTCGGGTTTGTGATGGTTACTGTACAGTGGGAGGTATGTCGGGGTGTGGTGGTAACTGTACAGTGGGAGGTATGTCGGGGTGTGATGGTTACTGTACAGTGGGAGTTATGTCAGACCGTGATGGTTACTGTACAGTGGGAGGTATGTCAGGCCGTGACGGTTACTGTACAGTGGGGGGTATGTCGGTCCGTGATGGTTACTGTACAGTGGTAGGTATGTCGGGTTGTGATGGTTACTGTACAGTGGGAGGTATGTCGGGCCGTGGTGGTTACTGTACAGTGGGAGGTATGTCGGGTTGCGATGGTTACTGTACAGTGGGAGGTATGTCGGGGTGTGATGGTTACTGTACAGTGGGAGTTATATCGGGCCGTGATGGTTACTGCAAAGTGGGAGGTATGTCGGACCGTGATGGTTACTGTACAGTGTGAGGTATGTCGGGTCGTGATGGTTACTGTGCCGTGGGAGGTATGTCGGGCCGTGATGATTACTGTACAGTGGGAGGTATGTCGGGCCGTGATGGTTACTGTACAGTGGGAGGTATGTCGGGGTGTGATGGTTACTGTACAGTGGGAGGTATGTCGGGGTGTGATGGTTACTGTACAGTGGGAGGTATGTCGGACAGTGATGGTTACTGTACAGTGCGAGGTATTTCTGGCCATGATGGTTACTGTACAGTGGGAGGTATGTCGGGGTGTGATGCTTGCTGTACAGTGGGAGGTATATCGGGCCGTGATGGTTACTGTACAGTGGGAGTATGTCGGTCTGTGATGGTTACTGTACAGTGGGAGGTATATCGTGGTGTGGTGGTTACTGTACAGTCGGAGGTATGTCGGTCCGAGATGGTTACTGTACAGTGGGAGGTATGTCAGACCGTGATGGTTACTGTACAGTGGGAGGTATGTCGGGCAGTGATGGTTACTGTACAGTGGGAGGAATGTCTGGCCGTGATGGTTACTGTACAGTGGGAGGTATATCGGGTCGTGATGGTTACTGTGCAGTGGGAGGTATGTCGGGGTATGATGGTTACTGTACAGTGGGAGGTATGTGGGGGTATGATGGTTACTGTACAGTGGGAGGTATGTCGGCGTATGATGGTTACTGTACAGTGGGAGGTATGTCGTGTTGTGGTGGTAACTGTACAGTGGGAGGTATGTCGGGGTGTGATGGTTACTGTACAGTGTGCGGTATGTCGGGCCGTGATGGTTACTGTACAGTGGGAGTTATGTCGGGGTGCGATGGTTACTGTACAGTGTGAGGTATGTCGGGTTGTGATGGTTACTGTGCCGTGGGAGGAATGTCGGGCCGTGATGATTACTGTACAGTGGGAGGTATGTCGGGCCGTGATGGTTACTGTACAGTGGGAGGTATGTCGGGATGCGATGGTTACTGTACAGTGGGAGGTATGTCGGGGTGTGATGGTTACTGTACAGTGGGAGGTATATCGGGCCGTGATGGTTACTGTACAGTGGGAGGTATGTCGGACAGTGATGGTTACTGTGCAGTGCGAGGTATTTCTGGCCATGATGTTTACTGTACAGTGGGAGGTATGTCGGGGAGTGATGTTTGCTGTACAGTGGGCGGTATATCGGGCCGTGATGGTGACTGTACAGTGGGAGTATGTCGGCCTTTGATGGTTACTGTACAGTGGGAGGTATATCGTGGTGTGGTGGTTACTGTACCGTGGGAGGTATGTGGGGGTATGATGGTTACTGTACAGTGGGAGGTATGTCGGCGTATGATGGTTACTGTACAGTGGGAGGTATGTCGGGGTGTGATGGTTACTGTACAGTGGGATGTATATCGGGCCGTGATGGTTACTGTACAGTGGGAGGTATGTCGGGTCGTGATGGTTACTGTGCAGTGCAAGGTATTTCTGGCCATGATGGTTACTGTACAGTGGGAGGTATGTCGGGGTGTGATGGTTGCTGTACAGTGGGAGGTATATCGGGCCGTGATGGTGACTGTACAGTTGGAGGTATGTCAGGCCGTGATGGTTACTGTACAGTGGGAGGTATATCGTGGTGTGGTGGTTACTGTACAGTATGAGGTATGTCGTTCCGAGATGGTTACTGTACAGTGGGAGGTATGTCAGACCGTGATGTTTACTGTACAGTGGGAGGTATGTCGGGCAGTGATGGTAACTGCACAGTGGGAGGTTTTTCGGACCGTGATGGTTACTGTACAGTGGGAGGAATGTCTGGCCGTGATGGTTACTGTACAGTGGGAGGTATATTTGGTCGTGATGGTTACTGTGCAGTGGGAGGTATGTCGGGGTATGATGGTTACTGTACAGTGGGAGGTATGTGGGGGTATGATGGTTACTGTACAGTGGGAGGTATGTCGGCGTATGATGGTTACTGTACATTGGGAGGTATATCGGGTCGTGATGGTTACTGTACAGTGGGATGTATATCGGACCGTGATGGTTACTGTACAGTGTGAGGTATGTCGGGTCGTGATGGTTACTGTGCCGTGGGAGGTATGTCGGGCCGTGATGGTTACTTTACAGTGGGAGGTATGTCGGCGTGTGATGGTTACTGTACAGTGGGAGGTATGTCGTGGTGTGGCGGTAACTGTATAGTGGGAGGTATGTCGGGGTGTGATGGTTACTGTACAGTGTGCGGTATGTCGGGCCGTGATGGTTACTGTGCAGTAGGAGGTATGTCGGGGTGCGATGGTTACTGTACAGTGGGAGGTATGTCGGTGTGTGATGGTTACTGTACAGTGGGAGGTATATCGGGGTTTGATGGTTACTGTACAGTGGTAGGTATGTCAGGGTGTGAAGGTGACTGTACCGTGGGAGGTATGTCGGGGTGTGATGGTTACTGTACAGTGGGAGGTATGTCGGGCAGTGATGGTTACTATACAGTCGGAGGTATGTCGGGGTGTGATGGTTACTGTACAATGGGAGGTATGTCGGGCGGTGATGGTAACTGTGCCGTGTGAGGTA
Source organism: Chiloscyllium punctatum (assembly GCF_047496795.1). Classification (NCBI taxonomy): domain Eukaryota; kingdom Metazoa; phylum Chordata; class Chondrichthyes; order Orectolobiformes; family Hemiscylliidae; genus Chiloscyllium; species Chiloscyllium punctatum. The sequence goes on along the minus strand of NC_092754.1, from coordinate 56,256,296 downwards.
TATCGGGCCGTGATGGTTACTGTACAGTGGGAGGTATGTCGGGCCGAGATGGTTACTGTACAGTGGGAGGTATATCGGGTCGTGATGGTTACTGTACAGTGGGAGGTATATCGGGCCGTGATGGTTACTGTACAGTGGGAGGTATGTCGGACCGTGATGGTTACTGTACAGTGTGAGGAATGTCGGGTCATGAATGTTACTGTGCCGTGGGAGGTATGTCGGGCCGTGGTGGTTACTGTACAGTGGGAGGTATGTCGGGTTGCGATGATTACTGTACAGTGGGAGGTATGTCGGGCCGTGATGGTTACTGTACAGTGGGAGGTATGTCGGGGTGTGATGGTTACTGTACAGTGGGAGGTATGTCGGGGTGCGATGGTTACTGTACAGTGGGAGGTATGTCGGGGTGGGATGGTTACTGTACAGTGGGAGGTATGTCGGACAGTGATGGTTACTGTACAGTGCGAGGTATTTCTGGCCATGATGGTTACTGTACAGTGGGAGGTATGTCTGGGTGCGATGCTTGCTGTACAGTTTGAGGTATATCGGGCCGTGATGGTTACTGTACAGTGGGAGGTATATCGTGGTGTGGTGGTTACTGTACAGTCGGAGGTATGTCGGTCCGAGATGGTTACTGTACAGTGGGAGGTATGTCAGACCGTGATGGTTACTGTACAGTGGGAGGTATGTCGGGCAGTGATGGTTACTGTACAGTGGGAGGAATGTCTGGCCGTGATGGTTACTGTACAGTGGGAGGTATATCGGGTCGTGATGGTTACTGTGCAGTGGGCGGTATGTCGGGGTATGATGGTTACTGCACAGTGGGAGGTATGTGGGGGTATGATGGTTACTGTACAGTGGGAGGTATGTCGGCGTATGATGGTTACTGTACAGTGGGAGGTATGTCGTGGTGTGGTGGTAACTGTACAGTGGGAGGTATGTCGGGGTGTGATGGTTACTGTACAGTGTTCGGTATGTCGGGCCGTGATGGTTACTGTACAGTGGGAGTTATGTCGGGGTGCGATGGTTACTGTACAGTGGGAGGTATGTCGGTGTGTGATGGTTACTGTACAGTGGGAGGTATGTCGGACCGTGATGGTTCCTGTACAGTGTGAGGTATGTCGGGTCATGATGGTTACTGTGCCGTGGGTGATATATCGGGCCGTGATGGTTACTGTACAGTGGGAGGTATGTCGGACCATGATGGTTACTGTTCAGTGCGAGGTATGTCTGGCCATGATGGTTACTGTACAGTGGTAGGTATGTCAGGGTGTGAAGGTGACTGTACCGTGGGAGGTATGTCGGGGTGTGATGGTTACTGTACAGTGGGAGGTATGTCGGGCAGTGATGGTTACTATACAGTGGGAGGTATGTCGGGCCGTAATGGTTACTGTACCGTGGGAGGTATGTCGGGGTGTGATGGTTACTGTACAGTGGGAGGTATGTCGGGGTGTGATGGTTACTGTACAGTGGGAGGTATGTCGGGGTGTGATCGTAACTGTACAGTGGGAGGTATGTCGGGCCGAGATGGTTACTGTACAGTGGGAGGTATATCGGGCCGTGATGGTTACTGTACAGTGGGAGGTATGTCGGACCGTGATGGTTACTGTACAGTGTGAGGTATGTCGGGTCATGTTGGTTACTGTGCCGTGGGAGGTATGTCAGACCGTGATGGTTACTGTACAGTGGGAGGTATGTCGGGCAGTGATGGTTACTGTACAGTGGGAGGTATGTCGGGGTGTGATGGTTACTGTACAATGGGAGGTATGTCGGGCGGTGATGGTTACTGTACAGTGGGAGGTATGTCGGTGTGTGTTGGTAACTGTAGAGTGGGAGGTATGTCGGGGTTTGATGGTTACTGTACAGTGGTAGGTATGTCAGGGTGTGAAGGTGACTGTACCGTGGGTGGTATGTCGGGGTGTGATGGTTACTGTACAGTGGGAGGTATGTCGGGCAGTGATGGTAACTATACAGTGGGAGGTATGTCGGGCCATCATGGTTACTGTACCGTGGGAGGTATGTCGGGGTGTGATGGTTACTGTACAGTGGGAGGTATGTCGGGGTGTGATGGTTACTGTACAGTGGGAGGTATGTCGGGGTGTGTTCGTAACTGTACAGTGGGAGGTATGTCGGGCCGAGATGGTTACTGTACAGTGGGAGGTATATCGGGTCGTGATGGTTACTGTACAGTGGGAGGTATATCGGGCCGTGATGGTTACTGTACAGTGGGAGGTATGTCGGACCGTGATGGTTACTGTACAGTGTGAGGTATGTCGGGTCATGATGGTTACTGTGCCGTGGGAGGTATGTCAGACCGTGAGGTTACTGTACAGTGGGAGGTATGTCGGGCAGTGATGGTTACTGTACAGTGGGAGTTATGTTGGGGTGTGATGGTCACTGTACAATGGGAGGTATGTCGGGCGGTGATGGTTACTGTACAGTGGGAGGTATGTCGGTGTGTGTTGGTAACTGTAGAGTGGGCGGTATGTCGGGGTTTGATGGTTACTGTACAGTGGTAGGTATGTCAGGGTGTGAAGTTGACTGTACCGTGGGAGGTATGTCGGGGTGTGATGGTTACTGTACAATGGGAGGTATGTCGGGCAGTGATGGTTACTATACAGTGGGAGGTATGTCGGGCCGTAATGGTTACTGTACCGTGGGAGGTATGTCGGGTTTGTGATGGTTACTGTACAGTGGGAGGTATGTCGGGGTGTGGTGGTAACTGTACAGTGGGAGGTATGTCGGGGTGTGATGGTAACTGTACAGTGTGAGATATGTCGGGCCGTGATGGTTACTGTACAGTGGGAGTTATGTCAGACCGTGATGGTTACTGTACAGTGGGAGGTATGTCAGGCCGTGACGGTTACTGTACAGTGGGGGGTATGTCGGTCCGTGATGGTTACTGTACAGTGGTAGGTATGTCGGGTTGTGATGGTTACTGTACAGTGGGAGGTATGTCGGGCCGTGGTGGTTACTGTACAGTGGGAGGTATGTCGGGTTGCGATGGTTACTGTACAGTGGGAGGTATGTCGGGGTGTGATGGTTACTGTACAGTGGGAGTTATATCGGGCCGTGATGGTTACTGCAAAGTGGGAGGTATGTCGGACCGTGATGGTTACTGTACAGTGTGAGGTATGTCGGGTCGTGATGGTTACTGTGCCGTGGGAGGTATGTCGGGCCGTGATGATTACTGTACAGTGGGAGGTATGTCGGGCCGTGATGGTTACTGTACAGTGGGAGGTATGTCGGGGTGTGATGGTTACTGTACAGTGGGAGGTATGTCGGGGTGCGATGGTTACTGTACAGTGGGAGGTATGTCGGGGTGTGATGGTTACTGTACAGTGGGAGGTATGTCGGACAGTGATGGTTACTTCACAGTGCGAGGTATTTCTGGCCATGATGGTTACTGTACAGTGGGAGGTATGTCGGGGTGTGATGCTTGCTGTACAGTGGGAGGTATATCGGGCCGTGATGGTTACTGTACAGTGGGAGTATGTCGGTCTGTGATGGTTACTGTACAGTGGGAGGTATATCGTGGTGTGGTGGTTACTGTACAGTCGGAGGTATGTCGGTCCGAGATGGTTACTGTACAGTGGGAGGTATGTCAGACCGTGATGGTTACTGTACAGTGGGAGGTATGTCGGGCAGTGATGGTTACTGTACAGTGGGAGGAATGTCTGGCCGTGATGGTTACTGTACAGTGGGAGGTATATCGGGTCGTGATGGTTACTGTGCAGTGGGAGGTATGTCGGGGTATGATGGTTACTGTACAGTGGGAGGTATGTGGGGGTATGATGGTTACTGTACAGTGGGAGGTATGTCGGCGTATGATGGTTACTGTACAGTGGGAGGTATGTCGTGGTGTGGTGGTAACTGTACAGTGGGAGGTATGTCGGGGTGTGATGGTTACTGTACAGTGTGCGGTATGTCGGGCCGTGATGGTTACTGTACAGTGGGAGTTATGTCGGGGTGCGATGGTTACTGTACGGTGGGAGGTATGTCGGTGTGTGATGGTTACTGTACAGTGGGAGGTATGTCGGACCGTGATGGTTACTGTACAGTGTGAGGTATGTCGGGTCATGATGGTTACTGTGCCGTGGGTGATATATCGGGCCGTGATGGTTACTGTACAGTGGGAGGTATGTCGGACCATGATGGTTACTGTTCAGTGCGAGGTATGTCAGGCCATGATGGTTACTGTACAGTGGGAGGAATGTCGGACCGTGATGGTTACTGTACAGTGTGAGGTATGTCGGGTCGTGATGGTTACTGTGCCGTGGGAGGTATGTCGGGCCGTGATGGTTACTGTACAGTGGGAGGTATGTCGGCGTGTGATGGTTACTGTACAGTGGGAGGTATGTCGTGGTGTGGTGGTAACTGTACAGTGGGAGGTATGTCGGGGTGTGATGGTTACTGTACAGTGTGTGGTATGTCGGGCCGTGATGGTTACTGTACAGTGGGAGGTATGTCGCGGTGCGATGGTTACTGTACAGTGGGAGGTATGTCGGTGTGTGATGGTTACTGTACAGTGGGAGGTATATCGGGCCGTGATGGTTACTGTACAGTGGGAGGTATGTCGGACCGTGATGGTTACTGTACAGTGTGAGGTATGTCGGGTCATGATGGTTACTGTGCCGTGGGAGATATATCGGGCCGTGATGGTTACTGTACAGTGGGAGGTATGTCGGACCATGATGGTTACTGTTCAGTGCGAGGTATGTCTGGCCATGATGGTTACTGTACAGTGGGAGGTATGTCGGTGTGTGTTGGTAACTGTAGAGTGGGAGGTATGTCGGGGTTTGATGGTTACTGTACAGTGGTAGGTATGTCAGGGTGTGAAGGTGACTGTACCGTGGGAGGTATGTCGGGGTGTGATGGTTACTGTACAGTGGGAGGTATGTCGGGCAGTGATGGTTACTATACAGTGGGAGGTATGTCGGGCCGTAATGGTTACTGTCCCGTGGGAGGTATGTCGGGGTGTGATGGTTACTGTACAGTGGGAGGTATGTCGGGGTGTGATGGTTACTGTACAGTGGGAGGTATGTCGGGGTGTGATCGTAACTGTACAGTGGGAGGTATGTCGGGCCGAGATGGTTACTGTACAGTGGGAGGTATATCGGGCCGTGATGGTTACTGTACAGTGGGAGGTATGTCGGACCGTGATGGTTACTGTACAGTGTGAGGTATGTCGGGTCATGATGGTTACTGTGCCGTGGGAGGTATGTCAGACCGTGATGGTTACTGTACAGTGGGAGGTATGTCGGGCAGTGATGGTTACTGTACAGTGGGAGGTATGTCGGGGTGTGATGGTTACTGTACAATGGGAGGTATGTCGGGCGGTGATGGTTACTGTACAGTGGGAGGTATGTCGGTGTGTGTTGGTAACTGTAGAGTGGGAGGTATGTCGGGGTTTGATGGTTACTGTACAGTGGTATGTATGTCAGGGTGTGAAGGTGACTGTACCGTGGGAGGTATGTCGGGGTGTGATGGTTACTGTACAGTGGGAGGTATGTCGGGCAGTGATGGTTACTATACAGTGGGAGGTATGTCGGGCCATCATGGTTACTGTACCGTGGGAGGTATGTCGGGGTGTGATGGTTACTCTACAGTGGGAGGTATGTCGGGGTGTGATGGTTACTGTACAGTGGGAGGTATGTCGGGGTGTGATGGTAACTGTACAGTGGGAGGTATGTCGGGCCGAGATGGTTACTGTACAGTGGGAGGTATATCGGGTCGTGATGGTTACTGTACAGTGGGAGGTATATCGGGCCGTGATGGTTACTGTACAGTGGGAGGTATGTCGGACCGTGATGGTTACTGTACAGTGTGAGGAATGTCGGGTCATGATGGTTACTGTGCCGTGGGAGGTATGTCAGACCGTGAGGTTACTGTACAGTGGGAGGTATGTCGGGCAGTGATGGTTACTGTACAGTGGGAGGTATGTCGGGGTGTGATGGTTACTGTACAATGGGAGGTATGTCGGGTGGTGATGGTTACTGTACAGTGGGAGGTATGTCGGTGTGTGTTGGTAACTGTAGAGTGGGCGGTATGTCGGGGTTTGATGGTTACTGTACAGTGGTAGGTATGTCAGGGTGTGAAGGTGACTGTACCGTGGGAGGTATGTCGGGGTGTGTTGGTTACTGTACAATGGGAGGTATGTCGGGCAGTGATGGTTACTATACAGTGGGAGGAATGTCGGGCCGTAATGGTTACTGTACCGTGGGAGGTATGTCGGGTTTGTGATGGTTACTGTACAGTGGGAGGTATGTCGGGGTGTGGTGGTAACTGTACAGTGGGAGGTATGTCGGGGTGTGGTGGTAACTGTACAGTGTGAGATATGTCGGGCCGTGATGGTTACTGTACAGTGGGAGTTATGTCAGACCGTGATGGTTACTGTACAGTGGGAGGTATGTCAGGCCGTGACGGTTACTGTACAGTGGGGGGTATGTCGGTCCGTGATGGTTACTGTACAGTGGTAGGTATGTCGGGTTGTGATGGTTACTGTACAGTGGGAGGTATGTCGGGCCGTGGTGGTTACTGTACAGTGGGAGGTATGTCGGGTTGCGATGGTTACTGTACAGTGGGAGGTATGTCGGGGTGTGATGGTTACTGTACAGTGGGAGTTATATCGGGCCGTGATGGTTACTACAAAGTGGGAGGTACGTCGGACCGTGATGGTTACTGTACAGTGTGAGGTATGTCGGGTCGTGATGGTTACTGTGCCGTGGGAGGTATGTCGGGCCGTGATGATTACTGTACAGTGGGAGGTATGTCGGGGTGTGCTGGTTACTGTACAGTGGGAGGTATGTCGGGGTGCGATGGTTACTGTACAGTGGGAGGTATGTCGGGGTGTGATGGTTACTGTACAGTGGGAGGTATGTCGGGGTGTGATGGTTACTGTACAGTGGGAGGTATGTCGGACAGTGATGGTTACTGTACAGTGCGAGGTATTTCTGGCCATGATGGTTACTGTACAGTGGGAGGTATGTCTGGGTGTGATGCTTGCTGTACAGTGGGAGGTATATCGGGCCGTGATGGTTACTGTACCGTGGGAGTATGTCGGTCTGTGATGGTTACTGTACAGTGGGAGGTATATCGTGGTGTGGTGGTTACTGTACAGTCGGAGGTATGTCGGTCCGAGATGGTTACTGTACAGTGGGAGGTATGTCAGACCGTGATGGTTACTGTACAGTGGGAGGTATGTCGGGCAGTGATGGTTACTGTACAGTGGGAGGAATGTCTGGCCGTGATGGTTACTGTACAGTGGGAGGTATATCGGGTCGTGATGGTTACTGTGCAGTGGGAGGTATGTCGGGGTATGATGGTTACTGCACAGTGGGAGGTATGTGGGGGTATGATGGTTACTGTACAGTGGGAGGTATGTCGGCGTATGATGGTTACTGTACAGTGGGAGGTATGTCGTGGTGTGGTGGTAACTGTACAGTGTGCGGTATGTCGGGCCGTGACGGTTACTGTACAGTGGGAGTTATGTCGGGGTGCGATGGTTACTGTACAGTGGGAGGTATGTCGGTGTGTGATGGTTACTGTACAGTGGGAGGTATGTCGGACCGTGATGGTTCCTGTACAGTGTGAGGTATGTCGGGTCATGATGGTTACTGTGCCGTGGGTGATATATCGGGCCGTGATGGTTACTGTACAGTGGGAGGTATGTCGGACCATGATGGTTACTGTTCAGTGCGAGGTATGTCTGGCCATGATGGTTACTGTACAGTGGTAGGTATGTCAGGGTGTGAAGGTGACTGTACCGTGGGAGGTATGTCGGGGTGTGATGGTTACTGTACAGTGGGAGGTATGTCGGGCAGTGATGGTTACTATACAGTGGGAGGAATGTCGGGCCGTAATGGTTACTGCACCGTGGGAGGTATGTCGGGGTGTAATGGTTACTGTACAGTGGGAGGTATGTCGGGGTGTGATGGTTACTGTACAGTGGGAGGTATGTCGGGGTGTGATCGTAACTGTACAGTGGGAGGTATGTCGGGCCGAGATGGTTACTGTACAGTGGGAGGTATATCGGGCCGTGATGGTTACTGTACAGTGGGAGGTATGTCGGACCGTGATGGTTACTGTACAGTGTGAGGTATGTCGGGTCATGATGTTTACTGTGCCGTGGGAGGTATGTCAGACCGTGATGGTTACTGTACAGTTGGAGGTATGTCGGGCAGTGATGGTTACTGTACAGTGGGAGGTATGTCGGGGTGTGATGGTTACTGTACAATGGGAGGTATGTCGGGCGGTGATGGTTACTGGACAGTGGGAGGTATGTCGGTGTGTGTTGGTAACTGTAGAATGGGAGGTATGTCGGGCAGTGATGGTTACTATACAGTGGGAGGTATGTCGGGCCTTCATGGTTACTGTACCGTGGGAGGTATGTCGGGATGTGATGGTTACTGTACAGTGGGAGGTATGTCGGGGTGTGATGGTTACTGTACAGTGGGAGGTATGTCGGGGTGTGATGGTAACTGTACAGTGGGAGGTATGTCGGGCCGAGATGGTTACTGTACAGTGGGAGGTATATCGGGTCGTGATGGTTACTGTACAGTGGGAGGTATATCGGGCCGTGATGGTTACTGTACAGTGGGAGGTATGTCGGAAAGTGATGGTTACTGTACAGTGTGAGGTATGTCGGTTCATGATGGTTACTGTGCCGTGGGAGGTATGTCAGACCGTGAGGTTACTGTACAGTGGGAGGTATGTCGGGCAGTGATGGTTACTGTACAGTGGGAGGTATGTCGGGGTGTGATGGTTACTGTACAATGGGAGGTATGTCGGGCGGTGATGGTTACTGTACAGTGGGAGGTATGTCGGTGTGTGTTGGTAACTGTAGAGTGGGCGGTATGTCGGGGTTTGATGGTTACTGTACAGTGGTAGGTATGTCAGGGTGTGAAGGTGACTGTACCGTGGGAGGTATGTCGGGGTGTGATGGTTACTGTACAATGGGAGGTATGTCGGGCAGTGATGGTTACTATACAGTGGGAGGAATGTCGGGCCGTAATGGTTACTGTCCCGTGGGAGGTATGTCGGGTTTGTGATGGTTACTGTACAGTGGGAGGTATGTCGGGGTGTGGTGGTAACTGTACAGTGGGAGGTATGTCGGGGTGTGATGGTAACTGTACAGTGTGAGATATGTCGGGCCGTGATGGTTACTGTGCAGTGGGAGTTATGTCAGACCGTGATGGTTACTGTACAGTGGGAGGTATGTCAGGCCGTGACGGTTACTGTACAGTGGGGGGTATGTCGGTCCGTGATGGTTACTGTACAGTGGTAGGTATGTCGGGTTGTGATGGTTACTGTACAGTGGGAGGTATGTCGGGCCGTGGTGGTTACTGTACAGTGGGAGGTATGTCGGGTTGCGATGGTTACTGTACAGTGGGAGGTATGTCGGGGTGTGATGGTTACTGTACAGTGGGAGTTATATCGGGCCGTGATGGTTACTGCAAAGTGGGAGGTATGTCGGACCGTGATGGTTACTGTACAGTGTGAGTTATGTCGGGTCGTGATGGTTACTGTGCCGTGGGAGGTATGTCGGGCCGTGATGATTACTGTACAGTGGGAGGTATGTCGGGCCGTGATGGTTACTGTACAGTGGGAGGTATGTCGGGGTGTGATGGTTACTGTACAGTGGGAGGTATGTCGGGGTGCGATGGTTACTGTACAGTGGGAGGTATGTCGGGGTGTGATGGTTACTGTACAGTGGGAGGTATGTCGGACAGTGATGGTTACTGTACAGTGGGAGGTATGTCGGACAGTGATGGTTACTCTACAGTGCGAGGTATTTCTGGCCATGATGGTTACTGTACAGTGGGAGGTATGTCGGGGTGTGATGCTTGCTGTACAGTGGGAGGTATATCGGGCCGTGATGGTTACTGTACAGTGGGAGTATGTCGGTCTGTGATGGTTACTGTACAGTGGGAGGTATATCGTGGTGTGGTGGTTACTGTACAGTCGGAGGTATGTCGGTCCGAGATGGTTACTGTACAGTGGGAGGTATGTCAGACCGTGATGGTTACTGTACAGTGGGAGGTATGTCGGGCAGTGATGGTTACTGTACAGTGGGAGGAATGTCTGGCCGTGATGGTTACTGTACAGTGGGAGGTATATCGGGTCGTGATGGTTACTGTGCAGTGGGAGGTATGTCGGGGTATGATGGTTACTGTACAGTGGGAGGTATGTGGGGGTATGATGGTTACTGTACAGTGGGAGGTATGTCGGCGTATGATGGTTACTGTACAGTGGGAGGTATGTCGTGGTGTGGTGGTAACTGTACAGTGGGAGGTATGTCGGGGTGTGATGGTTACTGTACAGTGTGCGGTATGTCGGGCCGTGATGGTTACAGTACAGTGGGAGTTATGTCGGGGTGCGATGGTTACTGTACGGTGGGAGGTATGTCGGTGTGTGATGGTTACTGTACAGTGGGAGGTATGTCGGACCGTGATGGTTACTGTACAGTGTGAGGTATGTCGGTCATGATGGTTACTGTGCCGTGGGTGATATATCGGGCCGTGATGGTTACTGTACAGTGGGAGGTATGTCGGACCATGATGGTTACTGTTCAGTGCGAGGTATGTCTGGCCATGATGGTTACTGTACAGTGGGAGGAATGTCGGACCGTGATGGTTACTGTACAGTGTGAGGTATGTCGGGTCGTGATGGTTACTGTGCCGTGGGAGGTATGTCGGGCCGTGATGGTTACTGTACAGTGGGAGGTATGTCGGCGTGTGATGGTTACTGTACAGTGGGAGGTATGTCGTGGTGTGGTGGTAACTGTACAGTGGGAGGTATGTCGGGGTGTGATGGTTACTGTACAGTGTGTGGTATGTCGGGCCGTGATGGTTACTGTACAGTGGGAGGTATGTCGCGGTGCGATGGTTACTGTACAGTGGGAGGTATGTCGGTGTGTGATGGTTACTGTACAGTGGGAGGTATATCGGGCCGTGATGGTTACTCTACAGTGGGAGGTATGTCGGACCGTGATGGTTACTGTACAGTGTGAGGTATGTCGGGTCATGATGGTTACTGTGCCGTGGGAGATATATCGGGCCGTGATGGTTACTGTACAGTGGGAGGTATGTCGGACCATGATGGTTACTGTTCAGTGCGAGGTATGTCTGGCCATGATGGTTACTGTACAGTGGGAGGAATGTCGGGGTGTGATGGTTACTGTACAGTGGGAGGTACGTCGGGCCGTGATGGTTATTGTACAGTGGGAGTATGTCGGTCTGTGATGGTTACTGTACAGTGCGAGGTATGTTGGTCCGTGATAGTTACTGTACAGTGGGAGGTATGTCAGGCTGTGATGGTTACTGTATAGTGGGAGGTATGTCTTGCCGTGATGGTTACAGTACAGTGGGAGGTATGTCGGGGTGTGATGGTTACTGTACAGTGGGAGGTATGTCAGGGCGTGATTCTTGCTGTACAGTGGGAGGTATGTCAGACCGTGATGGTTACTGTACAGTGGGAGGTATGTCTGGCCGTGACTGTTACCATACAGTGGAAGGTATGTTGGGCAGTGATGGTTACTCTAAAGTGGGAGGTATGTCGGGGTGTCGTGGTAACTGTACAGTGAGAGGTATGTTAGACCGTAATTGTTACTGTATAGTGGGAGGTATGTCGGGCTGTGATGGTTACTGTACAGTGGGAGGTATGTCAGACCGTGATGGTTACTGTACAGTGGGAGGAATGTCAGGGTGTGATGGTTACTGTACAGTGGGAGATATGTCGGGGTGTGGTGGTAAATGTACAGTGGGAGGTATGTCAGGTTGTGATGGTTACTGTACAGTGTGAGGTATGTCGGGCCTTGATGGTTACTGTACAGTGGTAGGTATGTCGGGTTGTGATTGTTACTGTACAGTGGGAGGTATGTCCGGGTGTGATGGTTACTGTACAGTGGGAGGTATGTTGGGGTGTGATGGTTACTGTACAGTGGGAGGGATGTCGGAGTGTGGTGGTTACTGTACAGTGTGAGGTATGTCCGGGTGTGATGGTTATTGAACAGTGGGATGTATATCGGGACGTGATGGTTACAGTGCAGTGGGAGGTATGTCGGAATGTGATGGTTACTGTACAGTGGGAGGTAAGTCTGACTGTGATGGTTACTGTACAGTGGGAGTATGTCGGGCTGTGATGGTTACTGTACAGTGGGAGGTATGTCGGGCTGTGATGGTTACTGTACAGTGTTCGGTAATTCGGGATGTGATGGTTACTGTACAGTGGGCGGTATGTCTGGCCGTGATGTTTGCTTTAGAGTGGGAGGTATGTCAGACCGTGATGGTTACTGTAAAGTGGGAGGTATGTCGGGGTGTGGTGGTAACTGTACACTGAGAGGTATGTCAGACCGTGATGGTTACTGTACAGTGGGAGGTATGTCGGGCCGTGATCGTTACTGTACAGTGTGCGGTAAGTCGGGGTGTGATGGTTACTGTACAGTGGGAGGTATGTCGGTGTGTGTTGGTAACTGTAGAGTGGGAGGTATGTCGGGGTTTGATGGTTACTGTACGGTGGTAGGTATGTCAGGGTGTGAAGGTGACTGTACAGTGGGAGGTATGTCGGGGTGTGATGGTTACTGTGCAGTGGGAGGTATGTCGGGGTGTGATGGTTACTGTACAGTGTGAGGTATGTCGGAGTGTGATGTTTACTGTACCGTGGCATGTATGCCGGGCCGTAATGGTTACTGTACAGTGGGAGGTATGTCGGGGTGTGATGGTTACTGTACCGTGGGAGTTATGTCGGGCTGTGATGGTTACTGTACAGTGGGAGGTATGACAGTCCGTGATGGTTACTGTACAGTGGGAGGTATGTCTTACCGTGATGGTTACTGTACAGTGGGAGGTATGTCTGGCCGTGATGGTTACTGAACAGTTGGAGGTATGTTGGGCCGTGATGCTTACTGTACAGTGAGAGGTATGTCGGGCCGTGATGGTAACTGTACAGTAGGAGGTATTTCGGGGTGTGATGGTTACTGTATAGTGGGAGTTATATCGGGCCGTGATGGTTGCTGTACATTGGGCGGTATGTTGGGCCGAGATGCTTACTGTACAGTGGGAGGTATGTCGGACCGTGATGCTTACTGTACAGTGGGAGGTATGTCGGGCCGTGATGGTAACTGTACAGTTGGAGGTATGTCGGGGTGTGGTGGTAACTGTACAGTGGGAGGTATGTTGGGGTGTGATGGTTACTGTACAGTGTGCGGTATGTCGGGTTGTGATGGTTACTGTACAGTGGGTGGTATATCGGGCCGTGATGGTTACTGTACAGTGGGAGGTATGTCGGACCGTGATGGTTACTGTACAGTGTGAGGTATGTCGGGTCATGATGGTTACTGTGCCGTGGGAGGTATGTCGGGGTGTGATGGTTACTGTACAGTGGGAGGTATGTCGGACCGTGATGGTTACTGTTCAGTGCGAGGTATGTCTGGCCATGATGGTTACTGTACAGTGGGAGGAATGTCGGGGTGTGTTGGTTACTGTACAGTGGGAGCTATGTCGGGCCGTGATGGTTATTGTACAGTGGGAGTATGTCGGTCTGTGATGGTTACTGTACAGTGGGAGGTATGTCGGTCCGTGATAGTTACTGTACAGTGGGAGGTATGTCAGGCTGTGATGGTTACTGTATAGTGGGAGGTATGTCGGGCCGTGATGGTTACTGTACAGTGGGAGGTATGTCGGGGTGTGATGGTTACTGTACAGTGGGAGGTATGTCAGGGCGTGATTCTTGCTGTACAGTGGGAGGTATGTCAGACCGTGATGGTTACTGTACAGTGGGAGGTATGTCTGGCCGTGACTGTTACCATACAGTGGAAGGTATGTTGGGCAGTGATGGTTACCCTAATGTGGGAGGTATGTCGGGGTGTCGTGGTAACTGTACAGTGAGAGGTATGTCAGACCGTGATGGTTACTGTATAGTGGGAGGTATGTCGGGATGTGATGGTTACTGTACAGTGGGAAGTATGTCAGACCGTGATGGTTACTGTACAGTGGGAGGAATGTCAGGGTGTGATGGTTACTGAACAGTGGGATGTATATCGGGACGTAATGGTTACTGTACAGTGTGAGGTATGTCGGGCCGTGATGGTTACTGTACAGTGGTCGGTATGTCGGGTTGTGATGGTTACTGTACAGTGGGAGGTATGTCGGGGTGCGATGGTTACTGTACAGTGGGAGGCATGAAGGGGTGTGATGGTTACTGTACAGTGGGAGGTATATCGGGACGTGATGGTTACTGTACAGTGGGAGGTATATCGTTCCGTGATGGTTACTGTGCAGTGTGAGGTATGTCGGGTCGTGATGGTTACTGTGCCGTGGGAGGTATATCGAGCCGTGATGGTTACTGTACAGTGGGAGGTAGGTCGGGGTGCGATGGTTACTGTACGGTGCGAGGTATGTCTGGCCATGATGGTTACTGTACAGTGGGAGGAATGTCGGGGTGTGATGTTTACTGTACAGTGGGAGGTATGTCGGGCCGTGATGGTTATTGTATAGTGGGAGGTATGTCGGGGTGCGATGGTTACTGTACAGTGGGAGGTATGTCGGGGTGTGATGGTTACTGTACCGTGGGAGGTATATCGGGCCGTGATGGTTACTGTACAGTGGGAGGTATGTCGGACCGTGATGGTTACTGTACAGTGCGAGGTATGTCTGGCCATGATGGTTACTGTACAGTGGGAGGTATATCGGGCCGTGATGTTTACTGTACAGTGGGAGTATGTCGGTCTGTGATGGTGACTGTACAGTGGGAGGTATGTTGGTCCGTGATGGTTACTGTACAGTGGGAGGTATGTCGGGCTGTGATGGTTACTGAACAGTGTGCGGTAATTCGGGGTGTGATGGTTACTGTATAGTGGGAGGTATGTCAGGGCGTGATTCTTGCTGTACAGTGGGAGGTATGTCAGACCGTGATGGTTACTGTACAGTGGGAGGTATGTCTGGCCGTGACTGTTACCGTACAGTGGAAGGTATGTCTGGCAGTGATGGTTACTCTAAAGTGGGAGGTATGTCGGGGTGTCGTGGTAACTGTACAGTGAGAGGTATGTCAGACCGTGATGGTTACTGTATAGTGGGAGGTATGTCGGGCCGTGATGGTTACTGTACAGTGGGAGGAATGTCAGGGTGTGATGGTTACTGTACAGTGGGAGATATGTCGGGGTGTGGTGGTAACTGTACAGTGGGAGGTATGTCGGGTTGTGATGGTTACTGTACAGTGTGAGGTATGTCGGGCCTTGATGGTTACTGTACAGTGGTAGGTATGTCGGGTTGTGATTGTTACTGTACAGTGGCAGGTATGTCCGGGTGTGATGGTTACTGTACAGTGGGAGGTATGTCGGGGTGTGATGGTTACTGTACAGTGGGAGGGATGTCGGAGTGTGGTGGTTACTGTGCAGTGGGAGGTATGTCGGGGTGTGATGGTTACTGAACAGTGGGATGTATATCGGGACGTGATGGTTACAGTGCAGTGGGAGGTATGTCGGAACGTGATGGTTACTGTACAGTGGGAGGTAAGTCTGGCTGTGATGGTTACTGTACAGTGGGTATATGTCGGGCTGTGATGGTTACTGTACAGTGGGAGGTATGTCGGGCTGTGATGGTTACTGTACGTTGTGCGGTAATTCGGGATGTGATGGTTTCTGTACAGTGGGCGGTATGTCTGGCCGTGATGTGTGCTGTACAGTGGGAGGTATGTCAGACCATGATGGTTACTGTAAAGTGGGAGGTATGTCGGGGTGTGGTGGTAACTGTACAGTGTGCGGTAAGTCGGGGTGTGATGGTTATTGTACAGTGGGAGGAATGTCAGGGTGTGATGGTTACTGTACAGTGGGAGGTATGTCGGTGTGTGTTGGTAACTGTACAGTGGGAGGTATGTCGGGCCGTGATGGTTACTCTACAGTGGTAGGTATGTCAGGGTGTGAAGGTTACTGTATAGTGGGAGGTATGTCGGGGTGTGATGGTTACTGTACAGTGTGAGGTATGTCGGAGTGTGATGGTTACTGTACCGTGGGAGGTATGCCGGGCAGTAATGGTTACTGTACAGTGGGAGGTATGTCGGGGTGTGATGGTTACTGTACCGTGGGAGTTATGTCGGGCTGTGATGTTTACTGTACAGTGGGAGGTATGTCTGGCCGTGATGGTTACTGTACATTGGAGGTATGTTGGGCCGTGATGCTTACTGTACAGTGAGAGGTATGTCGGGCCGTGATGGTAACTGTACAGTAGGAGGTATTTCGGGGTGTGATGGTTACTGTATAGTGGGAGTTATATCGGGCCGTGATGGTTGCTGTACATTGGGCGGTATGTTGGGCCGAGATGCTTACTGTACAATGAGAGGTATGTCGGGCCGTGATGCTTACTGTACAGTGGGAGGTATGTCGGGCCGTGATGGTAACTGTACAGTTGGAGGTATGTCGAGGTGTGATGGTTACTGTACAGTGGGAGGTATGTCGGGGTGTGATGGTTACTGTACAGTGGGAGGTATGTCGGTGTGTGTTGGTAACTGTAGAGTGGGAGGTATGTCGTGGTTTGATGGTTACTGTACGGTGGTAGGTATGTCAGGGTGTGAAGGTGACTGTACAGTGGGAGGTATGTCGGGGTGTGATGGTTACTGTACAGTGGGAGGTATGTCGGGGTGTGATGGTTACTGTACAGTGTGAGGTATGTCGGAGTGTGATGTTTACTGTACCGTGGCAGGTATGCCGGACCGTAATGGTTACTGTACAGTGGGAGGTATGTCGGGGTGTGATGGTTACTGTACCGTGGGAGTTATGTCGGGCTGTGATGGTTACTGTACAGTGGGAGGTATGACAGTCCGTGATGGTTACTGTACAGTGGGAGGTATGTCTTACCGTGATGGTTACTGTACAGTGGGAGGTATGTCTGGCCGTGATGGTTACTGAACAGTTGGAGGTATGTTGGGCCGTGATGCTTACTGTACAGTGAGAGGTATGTCGGGCCGTGATGGTAACTGTACAGTAGGAGGTATTTCGGGGTATTATGGTTACTGTATAGTGGGAGTTATATCGGGCCGTGATGGTTGCTGTACATTGGGCGGTATGTTGGGCCGAGATGCTTACTGTACAGTGGGAGGTATGTCGGACCGTGATGCTTACTGTACAGTGGGAGGTATGTCGGGCCGTGATGGTAACTGTACAGTTGGAGGTATGTCGAGGTGTGGTGGTAACTGTACAGTGGGAGGTATGTTGGGGTGTGATGGTTACTGTACAGTGTGCGGTATGTCGGGCCGTGATGGTTACTGTACAGTGGTAGGTATGTCGGGTTGTGATGGTTACTGTACAGTGGGTGGTATATCGGGCCGTGATGGTTACTGTACAGTGGGAGGTATGTCGGACCGTGATGGTTACTGTACAGTGTGAGGTATGTCGGGTCATGATGGTTACTGTGCCGTGGGAGGTATGTCGGGGTGTGATGGTTACTGTACAGTGGGAGGTATGTCGGACCATGATGGTTACTGTTCAGTGCGAGGTATGTCTGGCCATGATGGTTACTGTACAGTGGGAGGAATGTCGGGGTGTGTTGGTTACTGTACAGTGGGAGGTATGTCGGGCCGTGATGGTTATTGTACAGTGGGAGTATGTCGGTCTGTGATGGTTACTGTACAGTGGGAGGTATGTCGGTCCGTGATAGTTACTGTACAGTGGGCGGTATGTCAGGCTGTGATGGTTACTGTATAGTGGGAGGTATGTCGGGCCGTGATGGTTACTGTACAGTGGGAGGTATGTCGGGGTGTGATGGTTACTGTACAGTGGGAGGTATGTCAGGGCGTGATTCTTGCTGTACAGTGGGAGGTATGTCAGACCGTGATGGTTACTGTACAGTGGGAGGTATGTCTGGCCGTGACTGTTACCATACAGTGGAAGGTATGTTGGGCAGTGATGGTTACCCTAATGTGGGAGGTATGTCGGGGTGTCGTGGTAACTGTACAGTGAGAGGTATGTCAGACCGTGATGGTTACTGTATAGTGGGAGGTATGTCGGGCTGTGATGGTTACTGTACAGTGGGAAGTATGTCAGACCGTGATGGTTACTGTACAGTGGGAGGAATGTCAGGGTGTGATGGTTACTGAACAGTGGGATGTATATCGGGACGTAATGGTTACTGTACAGTGTGAGGTATGTCGGGCCGTGATGGTTACTGTACAGTGGTCGGTATGTCGGGTTGTGATGGTTACTGTACAGTGGGAGGTATGTCGGGGTGCGATGGTTACTGTACAGTGGGAGGCATGAAGGGGTGTGATGGTTACTGTACAGTGGGAGGTATATCGGGACGTGATGGTTACTGTACAGTGGGAGGTATATCGGTCCGTGATGGTTACTGTGTAGTGTGAGGTATGTCGGGTCGTGATGGTTACTGTGCCGTGGGAGGTATATCGAGCCGTGATGGTTACTGTACAGTGGGAGGTAGGTCGGGGTGCGATGGTTACTGTACGGTGCGAGGTATGTCTGGCCATGATGGTTACTGTACAGTGGGAGGAATGTCGGGGTGTGATGTTTACTGTACAGTGGGAGGTATGTCGGGCCGTGATGGTTATTGTACAGTGGGAGGTATGTCGGGGTGCGATGGTTACTGTACAGTGGGAGGTATGTCGGGGTGTGATGGTTACTGTACAGTGGGAGGTATATCGGGCCGTGATGGTTACTGTACAGTGGGAGGTATGTCGGACCGTGATGGTTACTGTACAGTGCGAGGTATGTCTGGCCATGATGGTTACTGTACAGTGGGAGGTATATCGGGC
Source organism: Chiloscyllium punctatum (assembly GCF_047496795.1). Classification (NCBI taxonomy): domain Eukaryota; kingdom Metazoa; phylum Chordata; class Chondrichthyes; order Orectolobiformes; family Hemiscylliidae; genus Chiloscyllium; species Chiloscyllium punctatum. Next base: position 56,237,543 of record NC_092754.1, on the reverse strand, counting down.
CGTGATGTTTACTGTACAGTGGGAGTATGTCGGTCTGTGATGGTGACTGTACAGTGGGAGGTATGTTGGTCCGTGATGGTTACTGTACAGTGGGAGGTATGTCGGGCTGTGATGGTTACTGAACAGTGTGCGGTAATTCGGGGTGTGATGGTTACTGTACAGTGGGAAGTATGTCAGGGCGTGATTCTTGCTGAACAGTGGGAGGTATGTCAGACCGTGATGGTTACTGTACAGTGGGAGGTATGTCGGACCGTGATGGTTACTGTACAGTGTGAGGTATGTCGGGTCATGATGGTTACTGTGCCGTGGGAGGTATGTCGGGGTGTGATGGTTACTGTACAGTGGGAGGTATGTCGGACCATGATGGTTACTGTTCAGTGCGAGGTATGTCTGGCCATGATGGTTACTGTACAGTGGGAGGAATGTCGGGGTGTGTTGGTTACTGTACAGTGGGAGGTATGTCGGGCCGTGATGGTTATTGTACAGTGGGAGTATGTCGGTCTGTGATGGTTACTGTACAGTGGGAGGTATGTCGGTCCGTGATAGTTACTGTACAGTGGGCGGTATGTCAGGCTGTGATGGTTACTGTATAGTGGGAGGTATGTCGGGCCGTGATGGTTACTGTACAGTGGGAGGTATGTCGGGGTGTGATGGTTACTGTACAGTGGGAGGTATGTCAGGGCGTGATTCTTGCTGTACAGTGGGAGGTATGTCAGACCGTGATGGTTACTGTACAGTGGGAGGTATGTCTGGCCGTGACTGTTACCATACAGTGGAAGGTATGTTGGGCAGTGATGGTTACCCTAATGTGGGAGGTATGTCGGGGTGTCGTGGTAACTGTACAGTGAGAGGTATGTCAGACCGTGATGGTTACTGTATAGTGGGAGGTATGTCGGGCTGTGATGGTTACTGTACAGTGGGAAGTATGTCAGACCGTGATGGTTACTGTACAGTGGGAGGAATGTCAGGGTGTGATGGTTACTGAACAGTGGGATGTATATCGGGATGTAATGGTTACTGTACAGTGTGAGGTATGTCGGGCCGTGATGGTTACTGTACAGTGGTCGGTATGTCGGGTTGTGATGGTTACTGTACAGTGGGAGGTATGTCGGGGTGCGATGGTTACTGTACAGTGGGAGGCATGAAGGGGTGTGATGGTTACTGTACAGTGGGAGGTATATCGGGACGTGATGGTTACTGTACAGTGGGAGGTATATCGGTCCGTGATGGTTACTGTGTAGTGTGAGGTATGTCGGGTCGTGATGGTTACTGTGCCGTGGGAGGTATATCGAGCCGTGATGGTTACTGTACAGTGGGAGGTAGGTCGGGGTGCGATGGTTACTGTACGGTGCGAGGTATGTCTGGCCATGATGGTTACTGTACAGTGGGAGGAATGTCGGGGTGTGATGTTTACTGTACAGTGGGAGGTATGTCGGGCCGTGATGGTTATTGTACAGTGGGAGGTATGTCGGGGTGCGATGGTTACTGTACAGTGGGAGGTATGTCGGGGTGTGATGGTTACTGTACAGTGGGAGGTATATCGGGCCGTGATGGTTACTGTACAGTGGGAGGTATGTCGGACCGTGATGGTTACTGTACAGTGCGAGGTATGTCTGGCCATGATGGTTACTGTACAGTGGGAGGTATATCGGGCCGTGATGTTTACTGTACAGTGGGAGTATGTCGGTCTGTGATGGTGACTGTACAGTGGGAGGTATGTTGGTCCGTGATGGTTACTGTACAGTGGGAGGTATGTCGGGCTGTGATGGTTACTGAACAGTGTGCGGTAATTCGGGGTGTGATGGTTACTGTACAGTGGGAAGTATGTCAGGGCGTGATTCTTGCTGAACAGTGGGAGGTATGTCAGACCGTGATGGTTACTGTACAGTGGGAGGTATGTCTGGCCGTGACTGTTACCGTATAGTGGAAGGTATGTCGGGCAGTGATGGTTACTCTAAAGTGGGAGGTATGTCGGGGTGTCGTGGTAACTGTACAGTGAGAGGTATGTCAGACCGTGATGGTTACTGTATAGTGGGAGGTATGTCGGGCCGTGATGGTTACTGTACAGTGGGAGGAATGTCAGGGTGTGATGGTTACTGTACAGTGGGAGATATGTCGGGGTGTGGTGGTAACTGTACAGTGGGAGGTATGTCGGGTTGTGATGGTTACTGTACAGTGTGATGTATGTCGGGCCTTGATGGTTACTGTACAGTGGTAGGTATGTCGGGTTGTGATTGTTACTGTACAGTGGCAGGTATGTCCGGGTGTGATGGTTACTGTACAGTGGGAGGTATGTCGGGGTGTGATGGTTACTGTACAGTGGGAGGGATGTCGGAGTGTGGTGGTTACTGTACAGTGTGAGGTATGTCGGGGTGTGATGGTTACTGAACAGTGGGATGTATATCGGGACGTGATGGTTACTGTGCAGTGGGAGGTATGTCGGAACGTGATGGTTACTGTACAGTGGGAGGTAAGTCTGGCTGTGATGGTTACTGTACAGTGGGAGTATGTCGGGCTGTGATGGTTACTGTACAGTGGGAGGTATGTCGGGCTGTGATGGTTACTGTACGTTGTGCGGTAATTCGGGATGTGATGGTTTCTGTACAGTGGGCGGTATGTCTGGCCTTGATGTGTGCTGTACAGTGGGAGGTATGTCAGACCATGATGGTTACTGTAAAGTGGGAGGTATGTCGGGGTGTGGTGGTAACTGTACACTGAGAGGTATGTCAGACCGTGATGGTTACTGTACAGTGGGAGGTATGTCGGGCCGCGATGGTTACTGTACAGTGTGCGGTAAGTCGGGGTGTGATGGTTATTGTACAGTGGGAGGAATGTCAGGGTGTGATGGTTACTGTACAGTGGGAGGTATGTCGGTGTGTGTTGGTAACTGTACAGTGGGAGGTATGTCGGGCCGTGATGGTTACTCTACAGTGGTAGGTATGTCAGGGTGTGAAGGTTACTGTATAGTGGGAGGTATGTCGGGGTGTGATGGTTACTGTACAGTGTGAGGTATGTCGGAGTGTGATGGTTACTGTACCGTGGGAGGTATGCCGGGCAGTAATGGTTACTGTACAGTGGGAGGTATGTCGGGGTGTGATGGTTACTGTCCCGTGGGAGTTATGTCGGGCTGTGATGGTTACTGTACAGTGGGAGGTATGTCTGGCCGTGATGGTTACTGTACATTGGAGGTATGTTGGGCCGTGATGCTTACTGTACAGTGAGAGGTATGTCGGGCCGTGATGGTAACTGTACAGTAGGAGGTATTTCGGGGTGTGATGGTTACTGTATAGTGGGAGTTATATCGGGCCGTGATGGTTGCTGTACATTGGGCGGTATGTTGGGCCGAGATGCTTACTGTACAATGAGAGGTATGTCGGGCCGTGATGATTACTGTACAGTGGGAGGTATGTCGGGCCGTGATGGTAACTGTACAGTTGGAGGTATGTCGGGGTGTGATGGTTACTGTACAGTGGGAGGTATGTCGGGGTGTGGTGGTTACTGTACAGTGGGAGGTATGTCGCGTTGTGATGGTTACTGTACAGTGGGAGGTAATTCGGGGTGTGGTGGTTACTTTACAGTGGGAGGTATGTCGGGCTGTGATGTTTACTGTGCAGTGAGGGGTATGTCGGGCTGTGATGGTAACTGTACAGTTGGAGGTATGTCAGGCCGTGATGGTTACTGTACAGTGAGGGGTATGTCGGGGTGTGATGGTTACTGTACAGTGGGAAGTATGTCGGGGAGTGATGGTTACTGTACAGTGAGGGGTATGTCTGGCCGTGATGGTTACTGGACAGTGGGAGGTATGTCGGGCTGTGATGGTTACTGTACAGTGAGGGGTATGTCGGGCTGTGATGGTAACGGTACAGTTGGAGGTATGTCAGGCCGTGATGGTTACTGTACAGTGAGGGGTATGTCTGGCCGTGATGGTTACTGTACAGTTGGAGGTATGTCAGGCCGTGATGGTTACTGTACAGTGAGGGGGATGTCGGGGTGTGATGGTTACTGTACAGTAGGAAGTATGTCGGGGTGTGATGGTTACGGTACAGTGGGAGGTATGTCTGGCCGTGACTGTTACGGTACAGTGGAAGGTATGTCGGGCAGTGATGGTTACTCTAAAGTGGGAGGTATGTCGGGGTGTCGTGGTAACTGTATAGTGAGAGGTATGTCAGACCGTGATGGTTACTGTACAGTGGGAGGTATGTCGGGCCGTGATGGTTACTGTACAGTGGGAGGAATGTCAGGGTGTGATGGTTACTGTACAGTGGGAGATATGTCGGGGTGTGGTGGTAACTGTACAGTGGGAGGTATGTCGAGGTGTGATGGTTACTGTACAGTGTGAGGTATGTCGGGCCGTGATGGTTACTGTACAGTGGGAGGAATGTCAGGGTGTGATGGTTACTGTACAGTGGGAGATATGTCGAGGTGTGGTGGTAACTGTACAGTGGTAGGTATGTCGGGGTGTGATCGTTAATGTACAGTGTGAGGTATGTCGGAGTGTGGTGTTTACTGTACAGTGGGAGGTATATCGGGCCGTGATGGTTACTGTACAATGGGAGGTATGTCGGGGTGTGATGGTTACTGACAGTGGGAGGTATATCGGGACGTGATGGTTACTGTACAGTGGGAGGTATGTCGGAACGTGATGGTTACTGTACAGTGGGAGGTATGTCTGGCCGTGATGGTTACTGTACAGTGGGAGTATGTCGGGCTGTGATGGTTACTGTACAGTGGGAGGTATGTTGGGCTGTGATGGTTACTGTACAGTGTGTGGTAAGTCGGGGTGTGATGGTTACTGTACAGTGGGAGGTATATCGGGACGTGATGGTTACTGTACAGTGGGAGGTATGTCGGAACGTGATGGTTACTGCACAGTGGGAGGTATATCTGGCCGTGATGGTTGCTGTACAGTGGGAGGTATGTCAGACCGTGATGGTTACTGCAAAGTGGGATGTATGTCGTGGTGTGGTGGTAACTGTACATTGAGAGGTATGTCAGACCGTGATGGTTACTGTACAGTGGGAGGTATGTTGGGCCGTGATGGTTACTGTACAGTGTGCGGTAAGTCGGGGTGTGATGGTTATTGTGCAGTGGGAGGAATGTCAGGGTGTGATGGTTACTGTACAGTGGGAGGTATGTCGGAACGATATGGTTACTGCACAGTGGGAGGTATATCTGGCCGTGATGGTTGCTGTACAGTGGGAGGTATGTCGGGGTTTGATGGTTACTGTACAGTGGTAGGTATGTCAGGGTGTGAAGGTGACTGTACAGTGGGAGGTATGTCGGGGTGTGATGGTTACTGTACAATGGGAGGTATGTCGTGCCGTGATGGTTACTATACAATGGGAGGTACGTCGGGCCGTAATGTTACTGTACCGTGGGAGGTATGTCGTTGTGTGATGGTTATTGTACAGTGGGAGGTATGTCGGGCTGTGATGGTTACTGTACAGTGAGAGGTATGTCGGACCGTGATGGTTACTTAACAGTGGGAGATATGTCGGGCCGTGATGGTTACTGTACAGTGGGAGGCATGTCGGGCCGTGATGGTAACTGTACAGTAGGAGATATGTCGGGGTGTGATCGTTACTGTATAGTGGGAGGTATGTCGGGGTGTGGTGGTTACTGTACAGTGGGAGGTATGTCGGGGTGTGGTGGTTACTGTACAGTGGGAGGTATGTCGCTTTGTGATGGTTACTGTACAGTGGGAGGTAAGTCGGGGTGTGATGGTTACTGTACAGTGGGAGGTATTTCTGGCTGTGACGATTACTGTAGAGTTGGATGTTTGTGACGCCGTGATGGTTACTGTACAGTGAGAGGTATGTCGGGGTGTGATGGTTACCGTACAGTGAGGGGTATGTCTGGCCGTGATGGTTACTGTACAGTGGGAGGTATGTCAGGCCGAGATGGTTACTGTACAGTGAGGGGTATGTCGGGGTGTGATGGTTCCTGTACAGTGGGAAGTATGTCGGGGTGTAATGGTTACTGTACAGTGGGAAGTATGTCGGGGTGTAATGGTTACTGTACAGTGAGGGGTATGTCTGGCCGTGATGGTTACTGTACAGTGGGTGGTATGTCGGGGTGTGATGGTTACTGTACAGTGGGAGGTATGTCGGGGTGTGATGGTTACTGTACAGTGGGAGGTAAGTCGGGGTGTGGTGGTTGCTGTACAGTGGGAGGTATGTCGGGGTGTGATAGTTACTGTACAGTGGGAGGTATATCGGGCCGTGATGGTTACAGTACAGATGGCGGTATGTCGGACCGTGATGGTTACTGTCAGTGGGAGGTATGTCGGGCCGTGATGGTTACTGTGCAGATGGAGGTATGTCGGGGTGTGATGGTTACTGTACAGTTGGAGGTATGTCGGGGTGTGATGGTTACTGTACATTTGGAGGTATGTTGGGGTGTGATGGTTACTGTCCAGTGGGAGGTATATCGGGCCGTGATGGTTACTGTACAGTGGGAGGTATGTCGGGGTGTGATGGTTACTGTACAGTGGGAGGTATGTCGGGCCGTGATGGTTACTGTACAGTGGGAGGTATGTCGGTCCGTGATGGTTACTGTACAGTTGGAGGTATCTCGGGGTGTGATGGTTACTGTACAGTGGGAGGTATGTCGGGGTGTGATGGTTACTGTACAGTGTGAGGTTTGTCTTGCCGTGATGGTTACTGTACAGTGGGTGTTATGCTGGACCGTTCTGGTTCCTGTACAGTGGGGGTTACGTTGGGCTGTGAGTTTGCAGACTGTATGATTTGTACAGAGTATGATTCTGATCCTGACCTTGGCCCACTCACCTCATGGTTACATCATCATTAATTTCTCAATCTGTTTCAAGCCCAGGGGGCTACATATCATGGTGAGGGGAGTCTGTAAAATGTGAAGGTAGCCCCTGTTCCCCATAAGGACTGTGCAGTAACCATCCTTACCGATATATGAAATGGAGAGGTGTATCTGCAGCAGGCAATTCGGTGATGATGTGGTCAATTATATGTTTCCCTTTGATTGATTCCCCCATAACCTGCCGCAGAGCAGTCCAGCAGCCACAGGATGCAGCGTCAATGCTGAGCACGATACTGACTATATACCACGGAGCTGCCTGGCTCTGTCCTGTCAGTGTGACATACCCTAACAGAGAGGGTGGTGATGTTGCCTGGTATTAGTCCTATTCACAGACCCCTGCTTTACAGATAATATCTGTCTATTGCTGATTAGTCTGTGGGATATATGCAACAGGTCACTTTTACATTTTGTATAATGAAGAGTTAATATCACTTTGTTTCTTTCATCTTTTAAAATAAACCAAACATCATTTTTTCAGTTGAAAACCATTGAAGTGAACAATAATTGAATTACCAGAGCACACAGCTAACTATTACATAGTTCAGTGACTGTAGTAAACAGCTGATTGATGTTCAGATGAATGAACACACCATCTTGCAGGCAGCAAAGCTGTTGATAATGACTTTGCGGAAAAGCCTGAATTCAGACACAGTGTCACTGGCCCTCACCATGACCTCCAAAACACTGACCATCTCCAAAATCTGTCCAGTGAGTTTCCAAACTGGAGCTCGGCCGTTAATAACATAATCCCTCACAATAGACTAGTTAGAGACATACCTGAACAACGGAGAGATGTGAGTGGGGAAAACTGGTCAATGGACTAGCACAAGGCACTGATCCAGACACAGTTTAACATTTGTAACAATGACCTGTAAACAGCCATGTCCTGCAAGTATATCTCTTCTGTTATGGCACCTAAACTCTGTAATTCTGAACCTTGGACCTGATCCTGAATGAAGGTGTTATAAAGGTGATGGTCTCCTGCAGCACATGGCATCTTACATTGAATCCCTCATAAACCATATCCTGGGTATGTTAGCCCCACAATGTCAGTATCCAAACAGAATTGTGCAGCTCCATTGATGGTCAGCATTATCCCAGCCCAATGATCTTGTGTGTGAATTGAGTTGGAAATCTCTGTGTAAATATTTGCAGCATTGTTCTAACCATTAACAGCAAAATGTCTTCACTGAAGTTTCGATAACCTTTCATAATACCAACTTTTAGATTGTCAAATAAGCACAAAATTCCTTGTACTTAATAATAATTTGGTCTTGGGTATGGGAATGAGATTTATCATTTCAATGCTCCTTACTGTGAGTTGTGCACTGTTTTCATCATAATGTTGTTATAAAAGTGAATGGAATAAATGGGTAGATTTTAGATTAGATTACATTTCCACGCTGTAATGTAATATAATCTAAAATCCACCCATTTATTCCGTTCACTTTTATAACAACATTATGATGAAAACAGTGCACAACTCACAGTAAGGAGCATTGAAATGATAAATCTCATTCCCACACCCAAGACCAAATTATTATTAAGTACAAGGACATTGAAGATATACAATTATTTTCTCTTGTATTAGTATTTTGAACTAATAGTTGACTCTCTTGCTCCTCAGATGCTGCCTGAACGGCTGTGCTTTTTTTCATAACCACACTTTTTGAATCTGATCTCCAGCATCTGCAGTCCTCACTTTCCCCTGAATGAATATTCATTCATAATAATTTTCGTGGCAACAATATCACTGTGTGATTAAACATGTTAGTCAGATATGAGTATATTTTCAATTGCCTCTGTCTGTCTCAGAGCTCAGTAATGTGTGATGTGATGTCAGTGTTTGTGTGATGCTCGGTATGTAGGCCATGCCTCTGAGAGACTGTCTGATTGTTTCAAACAGCATATTCCTTCAGTTGTTTCCAGCAAATAGTTTACTGCCTGGACCCAAACAGCCAGAGCTCACAAAACCCAAAGTACAGTGTCCAGAATTGGACAGGACTGGACAATATTTTTCATGCTAATTTATTCATGGAATTTGATAAGGCCAGTATATATTGCTTGTCCCTTGTTGCCCTTGAGAAGGTAGGGGTGAGCTGTCACATTGACCCGCTGCAGCCCATGTGCTCTGGTAGACTTACAGTACCATTAGGGAGGAAGTTGAAACAGTGACACTGAAAGAACGGCAATATGCTTCCCAATCAGCTTGGTAAATGGCTTGGGTTGGAACGCGAACATGGTAGTCCCATGTATCTGCTTCCCTTGTCCTTCTTGCTGGTCGGGGGTTCAGAGATACGTTATAAGGAGCCTTGGCAAATTTCTGCAGAGCACCGTGTAGATGGCAGACATTACTGCTTCTGAGTGTCAGTGGATGAGGGGTGAAGCTGCATTCACAGAGGCAAATGGAGGTATTTAATCACACACACATTCAACATGAGTCTTTTTGATGGGAGACAGGCTTTCCAAAATTTTGAGGTGAGTCATTCCTGTAGGATTTCCTGCCCTTGATATATTCTTGTAGCCAATGAATTAATATGTCTCAAAGTGTGGTGCTGGAAAAGCACAACAGGTCAGGCAGCACCTGAGGTTCAGGAGTTTTCGCATAAGCCCTTCACAGGACTGGGTAATGAAATTATATGGTCTGTCCAGTTCTGGTTAACAGTAATCCCCGGGATATTGCTAGGTGGGTGTTCAGTGATGGTGGTGGCATTGAACATTAAATGATATAGTCCACTTTTCTATTGTTAGAGGTAATCGTTGTCTGGCATGTGTTTAATGGAAATGGTACCTGTCACTGTGAAGCACACACCTGCATAGTTCCAAGACCTGTCGCATTTGGACAAGGAATACTCCAGCATCTGAGTAAATCAGGAATGGTGTTGAACATTGTCCAATCATTGGCAAACATCCCCAGTTGTGACTTTACTTGAATAGGGGGTGGTCATTTATGAAGCAGCTGAAAATTATTGGGCCGAGGGCAGAGAGAACTCTTACAGCTCACTGATGCTGTCCCTCTCTCTGAGCTAGGAAGCTGGCTTCTAGTTCCACATGCTCCAAAGGTGTCTAACAACATATCTGAACAGAATAATGTTACAGTATCTTTCCCAAAGAGCTGAGCGAGGACTTGGTTAGCTCTATCAGTTAGACGGCTAGTTTGTAATGCAGATTAATGCCAACAGTGTGGGTTCAGTTCCAGCACTGAATGAGGTGTCTGAACAGGGCTGTCTTACACAACCTCTCCCTTGCTTGAGGCATGATGACTATCCAATTAAACTGCTGCTAGTCGCACCTATCTAACGAGAGAACAACCCTATCATCCTGTTGGTGTATGGTGCCCTGCCTTTCCATTTCTGGTCTACAGGTTAACTCAGAAACCCCTCCCCAGGGGAGCTGAGATGGCTGCTCCCCACCAACCCCAGCCACCTTCCTCTGTACCAGGTATAACTTCAGCCAGTGCAGACGATTCCTATTTGCTTCAGTTTTGCTGTTAATCCAGGATATGACACTTGGTCAAATGCAGTTATGATGATGTTAAGTGCAGTCACTGTCACCTCAACCCGAGAATTCAGCTGTGTGTTCTCTTGTTGTACATCGTTAAACCAAGGCTTCAATGTGCCCACGGGATAAGACCCCAAACTGAGCTTCAGCGAGCAGGTTGGTGTTGAGACAGTGCTGCTTGATCCCACTGTAGATGACATCTTCCATCACTTAATTAATGTTGGGAATTAGAGCAATGGGGCAGTCATTGATTGTCTGATGGTTTGTCTGTGTGTGTACAGGACACACCCTGATAGTTTCCCACAGTGTCAGGTAGGTGCCAGTGCTGTATCCCAGCAGGAACAGCTTGAATGAAATGTTCTCAGGGCCCACAGCTTTTGCATTCCCCATCCCTCCAGCCGTTTGGAGTTACCACACACAGTGAATAGACTTAGCTGATGACTGCTATCTGGCGAAGACTAAAATAGATCATCCCATCGACACTTTGGTCTGAACATTGTTGTGAATATTTCAGCCTTATCTTTTCTATTGTTGTACTGGGCCCTTCCATCGTTGAGGAGGGTGATGTTTGTGGATCGTATCCTTTAGTGAGTTCTTTGATTGTCCACACAATTCACCCTTTTTTCCATGCGACAGGATTACAGAAATTAGGTCTGATTTGTTGGTTAGATCTGTCTGTCACTGGCTGTTTACGCTATTTGGTAAGTACGTGATCCTGTTTGGTAACGTCACTACATTGTGAGGTATACCTGGTGCTGCTCTTGACCGGTCCCCCTGTGTTCCCCATAGAACAAGGGTTTAACCCCTGGCCTGATAGTCAGGGTAAAGTGGAGCATTTGCCAGTCAGTGACAGTGAAAATTGTGCTAGAGTACAATTCTGCTGTTGTTGGTAATGACCAGAATCACCTCACACAAGCCAGTGCTGTGTTCTAGATCTCTTTGAAATCTTTAACATTTCGCATGGTGATAGTATTTCTCACATGTGCGCTCATGCATGTGTGTACACACACACTATTGACAATGTAAAAGTGGGACTTTCTCTGTATAAATACTGTATGCACTGTCACCATTCCCAATACGGTCCTCGATCAGTGTGTCTGCAGCCGGTAGTTTGGTGCGGATGAGGTCAAGTATGTTTCTGCCTGTCAGTCGTTCCCTCCCGATTCGGTGCAGCCCCAGTCCAGCAGCTATGTCCTGTTGGACCCGACCATCTCGATCAGCAATGCTGCTGCTGAGCCCCTCTTGGTGGTGGGGTTTGAAATGGCCCAGTATACATTACCCAGCTCATTCACTCTGTCAGTGCGTCCTCCAAGTGTTGTTCAATGTCGAGGGACACTGATTCACCAGCTCAGGCAGGGGAGTCATCAGGAGGTTTCCATTTCAGTGTTTGATCTGATACCATGAGGTTTCGTTATGTCACATTGTTGCTTGAGGAGTCTGTTGAATGCCTCTCCCACATCTCGCCCTAGTCCCCAGACATTAGGAAGGAGGGATTTCCAGTGTCTGCAGTGCTTTTAACTTTTGTCACTATCAATCGAATGGCCTCTTCTGTACTGTATGACACTAACTCTATGACTCTTGTGATTGGACAGTCCAGGTCTCACTCCTTCAGTTCCTCCAAGTGCCTTGTCTATTCCACAGATTTCTACAATATTTTCACTATTAAGATATTGCATAAGTCCGTTTTTTAAACTATCTACGTGTATCTCTGTATCTTTCCCTGTCTACTCCTCCAGCCGTTACATCCATTTATATCTCAGTATCCCTCCGTATCTCCACAATCTTTATCACATACTCCAGCCCCACCTCTCAATGTAAATTCTACCAGCCCCTACACCCCTCCCTGTCTCTCTAATGTCCAGCTGCTACACCTCTCCCCATATCCTGTGAATGAATTATAAAATATCTCAAAAACATGTTCTAGCATGCACAGGCCACGCTATCTCTAGACCACCTCCAGCCTTGCTTTCGCACCTCTGTAACATCTCCAGCCTTGCTTTCCTCTCTCTGTAACATCTTCAAACTTGCTTTCCTCTCTCTCTGTAATATCTCCAGCCTTGCTTTCCTATCACTGTAACATCTCCAGCCTTGCTTTCCTCTCTATCTATAACATCTCCAGCCTTGCTTTCCTCTCTCTCTAACATCTCCAGCTTTGCTTTCCTCTGTCCCTGTAACGTTTCCAGCCTTGTTTTCCTATCTCTGTAACATCCCCAGCCTTGTTTTCCTCTCTCTGTAACATCCCCAGCCTTGCTTTCCTCTCTCTGTAACATCTCCAGCCTTTCTTTCCTCTCTCTGTAACATCTCCAACCTTGCTTTCCTCTCTCTGTAACATCTCCAGCCTTGCCTTCCTATCTCTCTGCAATATCTCCAGCCTTACTTTCCTCTCTCCCTGTAACATCTCAAACATTGCTTTCCTCTCTCCCTGTGACATCTCCAGCTTTGCTTTTCCATCTCTCTATAACACCTCCTGCCTTGTTTTCCTCTCTCTGTAGCCTCCCCAGCCTTGCGTTCCTCTCTCCCTGTAACATCTCCAGCTTGTAAATCTGTAACATCTGGTTTCCTTCACACCTCAGTGAATTGGTTTTTACACACCTCAGTGAATTGGTTATATATTTGCTCCTGCATTTTCATCTTTCTGGGGCTCTATAAAATATCCCCAGCAGTGTGCCTGTCATCGTTTGGACCCTAACCTCGACCTATAAAGCCTCATTTGAAGACACATCCAAGATATCGTCCCTCCGTACTGCAGTACCTGATCTTTAATTAATAATGCAACACCACCTCCTCTTTAACACCCTCTCCTGTCCTGCCTATAGTTCCAATACAACAGAATACTGAGTTGTTAGCCCTGACCTCCCTCAAACACGTCTCTGTGATGGCAAAAATATTCCACCACCACATGTCAAATCATGCCATTGTCACAACAGTTTGTCTGATAATACTCCCAGCATTAATGTAAGCTGTAATATAACACCTGGAATACTCTGTGTATCGGAGTTCGTCAATCATTCACTATTTGTTATCAGGCTGCCCAAACCATGAACCAAAATTGTAACTCTGGGACTGAATGAATATTTGTTGAATTGTAATTTCTTTTTTTAAAAAAAATGTATTCATCCAGTGCATCTTTCCAGAACTGAGCAGTCAGCTCCACATACAATGAGTTTCTGATGGTTAATTCCCCCCATCAGTGTGCAGAGGGGACAGCCCTCAGTAATGGAGAAAGTGAGGACTGCAGTTGATGGAGATCAGAGTTGAAAAATGTGGTATTGGAAAATCACAGCAGGTCAGGCAGCATCCGAGGAGCAGGAGATTCGATAGTTCGGGCATGAGGTCTTTATCAGGAAGGCATTGGTGCATTCCTTTTTTTTTGTTTCCGTGATTTGCAGGACGTTGGGAACCATACTTGCTCAGCAAAGTAGCACTGTATATAGCACTGAAAAGGAAAGCTGTCAATCAATTCGTTGGACAGGGTGTAGACAGGTTGAGGGGAAATACAGATTGATTGAAGTACAAACATAAGGATGGATAAATACCTGGACCAGATGGGGTATACACAAGGTTACTCCAGGAGGTGATGGAAGAGATTGGTGTGAATTTGGTAATAATATATGCATCTTCACTGTTCACTGGAGTAGTGCCAGATGTTTGGGGGTGGCAAATGTTATTCCCTTGTTCAGAGAAGGAAATAGGGATAACTCTGGGAATGATAGAACAGTCAGTCTTACATCAGTGGAGGGCAAAGTATTGGAGACGATTCTGAAAGACAGGATTTACAATTACTTAAAAAAAAAACATAGTATGATCAGTGGTAGTCAGCATGGCTTTTAGAAGAGAAGGTCATGCCTCACAAACCTTATTGAATTCTTTGAAGATGTGAAAAAAAGTGTTGATGAAGATAGACCAGTAGATGTGGTGAACACGAATTTTAGAAGGCGTTTGATAAGGTTCCCCGTTGTGGGCTCATTCAGAAGGTAAGGAGGCATGGGACGCAGGGAAACGTGGCTCTCTAGATACGGGCGTGGCTGACCCATAGAAGACAGAGGTTGGTAGCAGATGTAAAGTATTCAGCCTGGAGCTCAGTGAGCAGTGGCGTTCCACAGGGATCGGTTCTGGGCCTGTGCTCTTTGTGATTTTTATAAATGACTTTGATGAGGAAGTGGAATGGCGGGTTAGAAGGTTTGCTGATGACATGAAGGTTGATAGAGTTCTGGATCGTGTGGAGGGCTGCTGTAGTTTGCAACAGGACATTGACAGGATACAGAGCTGGGCTGAAAAGTGGCAGATAGAGTTTAACTGTTAAAAGTGTGAATTGATTTAATTTGGAAAGGTTGCATTTGCATACAGGATACAGGGTTAATGGCATAATTCTTGGCAGTGTGGAGCAACAGAGGGATCTTGGGGTCCATGTCCATAGTTTCCTCAGTATTAGCACCGACGTTAATAAGGTTGTTAAGGAGGTGTATGGTGTGTTGGCTTTCATTATGGGGGATTGTGATTAAGAGCGGCAGGGTTAATGCTTAGGTCAATAAAGCTGAAGTTCAACCACACTAGGAGTATTGTGTTCAGTTCTGGTTGCCTCCGTATAGGAAACTTGTGGAAGCCTCAGACAGTGTGTAGAGGAGATTTGCCAGGATGCTGCCAGGACTGCAGGACACGTCTTAGGGAGAAGGTTTGAGGGAGCTGGGGCTTTTCTCCCTGGAGCGAAGAAGGATGAGAGGTGACTTGATAGAGGTGTACAAGATGTTGAGAGGCATAGATAGATTGGATAGCCAAAGTCTTTTCCAATGGCAGAAGTGGCTATCAACAAGGGGCGTAATTTTAAGGTGATTGGAGAAAGGTTTTGGGAGCTGTCAGAGATAGGTTCTTTAGACAGAAAGTGGTGGGGACGGAATGCACCACCAGTGGTGGTAGTAGAGTCAGATACATTAGATATATTTAAGAAGACTCTTGGATAGGCACATGGAAGTTAGTCTGATCTTAGAGTAGGATAAAAGCTGCCAAAACATTGAGAGAAGAAGTGCCTGCACTGTGCTGTACTGTTCTATGTTCCAAGTTTCACTCAGTTTGTGGATTCTCGTCGGTTGGTGAATGTGGGAGGGAGTGAGGCGGGTGAGGGAGCGAGGCGGGTGAGGGAGTGAGGTGTGTGATGTCAGGAATCTGGGGTGGGGCGTTCGACCAAGACTTCCAGTTTTGATGTGCTTTGTTACATTCACCTGAAGGTCAGCACAATATGTGAGGTTTCCAAGACCAGATAAAACCCACCAAGTTCATTTATTAAAACGATTCTTGGCTTGCCATTTGCTCCTGGTTTCTTCAGATACATTCTGTTGGATGACCTATAATTAGTATCTGAGCATCCACAGGCATGTACAATTTTATTTTGATCCTGGTTAATGTGAAGGTGCATTTAGTGGATGTAGTTTCAGAGGGTTCACTGTGAAATACAAGATGCTGCAATAGACTGTCAAATGTGAACGTTTTCTCCCAGTATCTGGTCCAGGGGCAGATGTATGGAATCTGGAGGTCATGCCAGATGTCATCACCATAAGTAACGTGTGCGATGTGATTATGACTCTCCATGTCCATACATCTGCTCCCTGGGTCAGGCTCTGACTGATGATGAATTTATAAGGCATGGTTCCTGGTCAGTCACTGGTATCTAATTTAGACAGCATTTTTACCTGCACTAAGAGCAGTGATAGCCTGTTGGCTAGTTTCCTCCTGCTCAAGGCGGATCCCAAATGATTCTCTGTGAGGGGATGTTTGAATGACAGCCCTGACCCAGGTTGGAAACTCTCTGGACAGATTCAGGAGGCAGGCCAGTGTCTTACTCAGTGCCACAGGCAGGTGTGAGGTCCAGTAGCACTGTACCCGAATTCAGGCCTTTTGGAATCCACTTTTAATGTTGGTCATGATGAAAGTCATGGGTGTACTGATCTGAACAATGATCAGGAGTTTGCCATGTTTGTGAATTGGGCAATAATAAGATATGAGCTACAATTGTTCAACTGAACAATAACTGCATCATCTCTGAAAACAATTAAGTTGATTCTATATTGATGGAATTAAAATATAAACACGAAAAACCTTTTATTATACAAAAGTAAGGAATCACATTTTGTTTTGTATCGAAAACGAACATGTCTGGCTATTTTGGTGATCACAATTACACATTGAATCTCAGTATTCAAATACATACATTGTCGCTCTATCATTTACAAAGCGGCTGACCTCTAACTGATTACATATTCAGATTGAACAAATGATTGAAAAATCAAATAGACTTACAACTCTTACACATTTAAATATAATCGATCGATTTAATTTATCACCTGAAATATGTGAGCTTCAGCTATTTGCCAACAATTCTATTAGTTTTAAAATAATGATGGAAAAGGATAGACTAGATAGAAATGTTAATGTTCTAAATTGGAGAAATGCCAATTTTGATGGTATTAGGCAATAACTTTCAAAAGCTGATGGCAGCAGATGTTCGCAGGGAAAGGGATGGCTGGAAAATGGAAAGCCTTCAGAAATGAGGTAACGAGAGTCAAGAGACACTATATTCCTGTTAGGATGAAAGGAAAGGCTGGTAGGTATAGAGAATGCTAAATCACGAATGAAACTGAGGGTCTGGTTAAGAAAAATGAGGAAGCATATGACAGGTACAGGCAGGATTGGTCAAGTGAATCCTTAGAAAAGTATAAAGGCAGGAAGAGTATACTAGAGAGGGAAGTCAGGAAATCAAAAAGGGGACATGAGATAGTTTTGGCAAATAGATTTAGGGAGAATCCAAAAGGACTTTACAAATACATTGAGGACAAAAGGGTAAATAGGGAGAGAATAGAGCTCTCAAAGTTCAGCAAGATAGCCTTTGTGTGGAGCTGCAGGGGTTAGGGGTGATACTAAATTACTATTTTGTATCAGTGTTTACTCAGAAGAAGGACATGGGCGATGTAGATGTACAGAGAAATAGATGGTGACATCTTAGAAAATGTTCATATTACAGAGGAGGAAGTGCTGATGTCTTGAAATGCATAAAAGTGGATAAATCCCCAGGACCTGATCGATCAGGTGTAGCCTAGAACTCTGTGGGAAGCGAGGGAACTGAATGCTGTGGCTCTTGCTGAGATACTTAGCCCAATTGAGGTGCCAGAAGACAGTAGGTTGGCAAACGCGATGCCACTGTTTAAGAAAAGTGGTAAGGACAAGCCAGGGAACTATAGATCAATGAGACTGACGTCAGTGGAGGGCATGTTGTTGCAGGGAATCCTGAGGGACAGAATGAACATGTATTTGGAAAGGCAAAGACTGATTAGGGATAGTCAACATGGCTTTGTGTGTGGAAAATGATGTCTCACTAACTTGACTGAATTTTTTGCAGAAGTAACAAAGAGGATTGATCAGAGCAGAGTGGTGGACGTGATCTATTTGGACTTCATTAAGGCTATCGATAAGCTTCCCCATGGGAGACTGTTTAGCAACGTTAGGTTTCATTGGAGCACAGGGAGAATTAGCCAGTTGGATACAGAACTAGCTAAAGGTAGAAGACGGAGGCTGGTGGTGGAGTGTTGTTTTTCAGATTGGAGGCATGTGACCAGTGGAGTGTCACAAGGATCGGTGCTGGGTCCACTACTTTTTGTCATTTATATAAGTGATTTGCAAGTGAGTATAAGAGGTATAGTTAGTAAATTTGCTGATGACACCAATATCGGATGTGTACTGGACAGCGAAGAAGATTACCTCAGATTACAAGAGGATCTTGATCATATGGGCCAATGGGCTGAGGAGTGGCAGATGGAGTTTAATTTTAATAAATGTGAGATGCTACATATTTGGAAAGCAAATCTTAGCAGGACTAATACTCTTAATGGTGAGGTCCAATGGAGTGTTGCTGAACAAAGAGCACTGGGAGTGCAGGTCCATTTTTCCTTGAAAGTAGAGGAACAGGTGGGTAGGTTAGTGAAGAAGGCATTTGGTATACTTTCCTTAATTGGTCAGAGCATTGAGTACAGGAGTCGCGAGGTCTTGTTGCAGCTGTACAGGACATTGGTTAGGCGACTTTTGGAATATTGCGTGCAATTCTGTTCCCCTTCATATCGTTAGGATGTTGTGAGTCTTGAAAGTGTTCTAAGAAGATTTACAAAGATGTTGCCAAGATTTGAGGGTTTGAGATATAGCTAGTGGTTGAATGGGCTATGACCATTTTCCATGGAACGTTGGAGACTGAGGGGTGACCTTAAAGAGGTTTATAAAATCATGAGGGCCATGATTGGGGAGATAGACAAGGTCTTTTCCCTGGTGTGGGGGAGTCTAGAACTAGACGGCATAGGTTTAGGTTGAGAAGGAAAAATATAAAGAGATGCAAGGTGCAATCTTTTCACACAGAGGGTGGTTTGTGTATGGAATGAGCTGCCAGAGGAAGTGGTGAAAGTTAGTACAATTGCAACATTTAGATGTTGTCTGGATGGGTATATGAATAGAAAGGATTTAGAGGGATATGGGCTGAGTGCCGGCAGGTGGGACTAGATTGGTTTGTGTTATCTGGTCGACATGGATGGGTTGGACAGACGGAACTGTTTCCATGCTGTACATCTTTTTGACTCTGTGACTGTAATTTCGAAATGACAATAATTCGATATGTACTGTCAAATAAAGGGTTTATATCATTAAATTGTAGCATGCAATAGTTGAAATCTTGCTATTTTTAGAATGAATGATAAAGTACTAAGAACAACCCAGCACAGGAACAGACCCTTTGGCCCTCCTAGCCTGTGCTGATCCAGATCCTCCTATTTTCTAAACGTGCCACCTATTGTCTAAGAGAATGTATCCCTCTGCTCCCTGCCCATTCATGTATCTGTCAGATACATCTTAGACAACGCTATTGTACCTGCCCCGATCTCCTCTGCTGGTAAAACATTGCAGGCTGCCACCACCATATGTGTAAGGAACTTCCCACATATATCTACCCTAAACCCTTCCCCCATCACTTTGAACTCGTGACGCCTAGTAATTGAGTTCCAAAATCTGGGGAAAAAGCTTCTTGCTATCCACCCTGTTGATTTCTCTTGATTTTGTAGACCTCAATCAGGTCCACCTCAACCTTTGTCTTTATAATTAAAATAATCCTAATCTGCTCAATCTTTCTTCATAACCAGCACCCTCCATACCAGGCAACATCCTGGTGAACCTACTCTGCACTCTATTCAAAGCATCCACATCTTTTTGGTAACGTGGTGACCAGAAATATCTGCAGTATTTCAAATGCGGTGAAACCAAAGTCCTATGCAATTGTAACATGACCTGCCAACGTTTGGACTCAACAGCTGATCCAATGAAGGAAAGCATGCCTTATGTTGTCTTGACCAGTTTACTGACCTGCGTTGCCACCTTCAAGAAACAATGGACCCAGGTCTCACTGTATGTCAATTTTCCTCAAGACTTTTCCATTTACTGTATTGTTGCTCTTGAACTGGATCTTCCAAAATGAATTGCCTCGCATTTGCACAGTCTGAACTCCATCTGCCATTTCTGTGCCCATCTCTCCAATCTATCTATATTCTGCTGCATTCTCTGACATTCCCCTTCACTATCTGCTACTCCACCAATCTTGGTGTCATCTGCAAACTTGCTAATCAGGCAACTGATACCTTCCTTCAAATCATTGACATATATCACAAACAACAGTGGTCCCAGCACAGATCGCTGTTGCATACCACTGGTCATAGGTCTCCATTTTGAGAAATTCCCTTCCATTACTACTCTCTGTCTCCTGTTGGCCAGCCAGTTCTCTATCCATCTCGATAAAACATCCTGGACCCCATGCGGCATCACTTCTCCATCAGCCTACCCTGGAGAACCTAATAAAACACCTTGCTCAAGTCCCTCAGTATCTTCTCCAGAAGCTTCCCTACCACTGATCTGAGGCTCGCCAGTCTATAATTACCTGGGTAATTCCCACTATCCTTCTTAAACAAGGAGACAGCATTAGCAATGCTCCAGTCCTCTGGGACCTCACCCATGTACAAGGGTCCTGCAAAGATATTTGTTAAAGCCCCAATTATTTCCTCACTCACATCCCTCAGTAACCTGTGGTGGATCTCATCCAGACCTGGGAGCTTGTCTACATTTCTACCTTTTAGAATATCCAAAACCTCCTCCCTCTTTATGTCGACTTGACCCAGAGTACGCAAAGATATATCCCTAACCTCAACATCCATCATGTCCCTCTCCTTGGTGAATACAGATGCAAAGTACTCGCTAAGAATCTCACCCATTTTCTCTGACTCCATACATAACTTTCTTCCTTTGTCCTGTGTGGGTCAAACAGTTCTCGAGTTACCCTCTTGTTGCTTATATATAAAACGTAGGCTTTGGGATTTTCCTCAATCCTGTTTGCTAAAGATATCTCATGACCACTTTTAGCCCTCTTAACTCTTCAATATTTACTGTGAAATGTGGTTCGTGAAAAGAAAATAACATTTGTTCGTGCGAGTGGGAACTTAGACCTTTTCAAACTGTTTTGTGTCAAAACATGTTTGAAATCTGTCTCAGTGCAAATAAAAAGCAAGAGAAGAAACCTCTTGGGAAGAGGAATTTTCAGCCACTGTCCCCCCAAAGTACTTCTGAGGTAGAATATAGTAAGGGCTTGTAACAGGGGCACAATTTTAACTAGGGGTGTTTGAACATGCAAATTGACTCAATTAATCAACTTGACAATGATATCCTCGATTAAAAATTCATGGAGTGTATGAGAGATTATTTCTGAGAGCAGGATGGCAGGGAACCAACCAGAGAATGGGCTAATTTAGATTTGATATTATGTAACAAGGGAGGGTTGGTGGATGAGCTTTGTCTTGGGAGGAGTAAACACAACATGCTGGAATTTCACATTCATATTGAAAGAGTGAAGACTGAGTCATACTGTTAGGCAATGGTAATTATACTGGCCTAAGGAAGGATTTGGCCTGGGTGGACTGAGGGGTGGGTAGGGATGGGAGAAAAGAATAGTCAAAGGCAGGCAGATGAAGAAATTTTGCAAATAATTAGGGAGGTACTGAAGACTGAACAGAAGTTGCATAATGGAAAAAAATCCATATCTTGATAAGGAAGTCAAGGATAACATGACGGCAAATCCTAGTGCATATCATACTGCACATGTTAGTCACACTATGGAGGATTGTGCAAGTCAGTGGCCTCGTGGTTTTATAACTGAATTCTTACGTGATAAAACCAGATAATGTCCTGGTGACCTGGGTCCAAATCCTGCCACAGTAAGTGGCGGAGCTTGAATTCAAATCTGGAATTAAGAGACTGATGGTGGTTATGAATCGATTGCCAAGAAAAACCCGCCTGGTTCACTAATGTCCTTTCGGTAAGGAAACTGTCATCCTTACTATAGATTCACCACTCTCAGGCTGAAGGCCCTTCTGACCGGGCGGGCCACCTGAAAGAATAATCTTATGATGGGCAATAATAAATTTACCATGGAGTTACAAAAGTGAACAATTATTAAAACATGCTGTGAAATGGACCCCAGCTTTGACTAAAGTCTCTGTGCTAATCCACATGCTCCAGAATCCAGACAGGCTGGAGATACCCACAGACGGATTGCAAACAAACCTGAAACTACAGATCCTGTAATACTCACCTGAAGTTGGACCTGAATGGGACAATGGAATGTTGCGCTTGAGCCAACCCATGATTGAGTCTGATTGATCAGGGTAAATGAACCTGATCATTCCATTGACAGATCCTCCTTACCTTCCCAAAAGGGCGTGAAGACTTGGAAGGATAAGAATCACCACAAAACCCCACACAGTGCAGTAACTGGAGAATAACCAGGGAAAGAGAAGACACTTCCAAGATCATTAGAAGAACAAGAAGACATCACCAAGTCGAGTCCGGTCAACTTCTAGTGGGGTGGTTTGTGATCATCCAAAGTTAAGTTAAAGCATAAGATAATTTCTAACCTTTATCATTGCGTTATAATACTTTTTATTGTTCTAATATTAATTGTGTTTAAAAAACACATATTGTTTGTAAGAGTTAACTCAGTTCATTTGCTGAATATAACATTTCAAACACACTGTGCACCAGAAACAACACCATCCTAATTGCTGACTTAACCAACAAGTTTATCTATAGACAATCCTGAACTGGAACTCGAAACTCTCTTTGCACTTCAGACTTCTGATTTTTCTCTCCACTTAAAAGTAGTCTATGCCAGTATTCTTCCTACTAATGTGCATCACCTCGCACTTTCCCAAGTTGTACTCCATCTGCCACTTCTTTGCCCACTCTCGTATTTTTTATTCAGTTTCTCATCGATTATTTGTTCCACATGACTATCTCTCCAGCGTCATTTTCCAGTGCCCCAATATCTACTTCTGCTTCTCTTTTGCCCTTAATATGTCTATAGAACTCTTACAGTTGTCCTTTATAACACTGGAGAGCTTCACCATATATGTAATCTTCTCCGTCCTTATTTCTTATTTTGTTGCCATCTGTTCATCTTTGAAGCTACGAAATCTTCTGGTTTCGCACTGCTATTTCCTATGTTATCTACTTTCTACTTTCCTTTTACGCTAGCCATGACTATCCCAGTCATCCATGGTTGCCTCATCCTCGCTGCACAATGCATCTTTTACCTCGGGATAAATCTCTGCTGTGACTCCTAAATTGCTCCAAGAAACTCCCGCCATTATTGTTCCACTGTCTTTCCTGCTCAGCTCCTCTCCCAGTCAATTCTATCCAGCTCCTCCCTTGTGTCTTTGAAGGTGTCTTTAGTTAGCTGTAATATTAACTCCGATTCTACTTTCTCCCTCTCAAATTGAAGAGTAGGTTCAATCGTAGTATGATCACTGCCTCCGAAGGTTCCTTCACCTTAAGCTTCCTTATCAAGTCTGCCTCAATGCACAGCTCTAAATCCAGTATTGCCCGTTCCCTCGTTGCCTGCACCATAAGCTGCTCCAAAAAGACATCTTGTAGACATTTCACAAATGCCTTTCCTTGCAAACCACTTCCACTGATTTTCCCAGTCCACTTGCATATTGAAATCCCCCCCAGTCATTGTAACTTTGCCTTTCCTACATATCGTTTCTATCTCCTCGTCTATCATGCGCCCCAGCTTCTGACTACGATTTGTCGACTTGTACATAACTCCAACCATGGGTTTTCACCTTTACGGTTCCTCAATTCTACCCACACACATTCCACACCATCTGACTCTATTTTAATAATGAAACTGAGTGATGCGACTGCAAAACACTTTAGCATTGTCTCAAATTTATAGTTTAGACATGAAGTAACAATATTTCATGGTCAATTACTTTGCACTATGGCAACAGTGTATTTCTTTGGCCAAATATTCTGTCTTTATTACGGAAGAATACAAACTTCAGCGTGGGTTTCCTCCGGATGCTCCGGTTTCCTCCCACAGTCCAAAAATGTGCAGTTTAGATGAATTGACCATGCTAAATTGCCCGTAGTGTTAGATGAAGGGGTAAATGTAGGAGAATGGGTCTGGGTGAGTTGCGCTTCGGCGGGTCAGTGTGGACTTGTTGGGCAAAAGGGCCTGTCTTCACACTGTAACAATTCTAAAAAAAAACTTGAAACTGTTCGAGAAGGAAGATATGAAGAGGACATGAGTATATAAGGAGATTAAGGTGGGTCAAGTGAACAGGCAAATATTGGTGTACGGAACATAGTAGGAAAAATGTGTCTGTGCTAAAAGATATTAGTGGGTTGAATGGAAACGGAGTGTATTATTTCAGTGGAGAGATTGGCTTTAGGCACAGAGGAACCGGGCACTTGGATTACAAAATAAAAAATTTACGTGTCCATCAAATTTTTAGGGAGGTAAGACAAATGTTGAAACTTTCTGAAACAGAATACGTTTAAACATTGGGATGATTTTGTACAGATTTACAATGTAGTGGTGTAACCACATCGAGAGAGCGATGGCCACAATGATATGAAATGCAATCCAGAGAAGATTCACTCAGCTGAGTCTTGTGAGGAGCATTTATTTCAGGAGGAAATCTTGAAATGACTGGCTCTGGATCTGCTGGGGTTTAGGCAAACAACATGTGGTCTTGCTTAAGCTCAAAATATTCCAAGTCGTCTTTCAAGTTGAATTCTAAAACAATATTTCACCTTGTGTGAGAGATTACCACGAGTGGATGGAGAGTAAAACAGAAAAATGTCTCTATTAAGAAGATGGTGATTTGGTGTCATCCTCTCAGAGTGTTGTGTCTTTGTACAATTCTCTTCCCAAATAGCGATGGAGGATAAGGCATTAAATATTCCTAAAGGAGAGGCAGGCAGATTCTTGACTAAGAATGATGCACGAACATTGTAAGGGCAAATGAGGAATGTGCGATTGAGGTCACAATCAGATCATCCAACACCTTATCACATGATGGAGTTGTTTTGATTCCTTACTCCTGATGCTAGGTTTTACATTTCTGTTGTCTTTAGATACTGAAAATAAAATAACACAGTTCTCACAATTTCAAAGACAGCGACACACTCTTCAGATCAACAAAATGCCCTTGTTGTTTTATAAGTATTAGAAAATCGGATTGTCTTTTTAGTTCATTTGGGATTTTAATGGAGCTAGACCAGCATTAATTGCCCTTGAGACGTTCCAGTCCAGTTGATGTTGGTCCATCCAAGTGGCTGTTGGGAGGGAGTGCCAGCAGTGCATCTCATGTGCTGGTTCAACTGGGAGTAAATTTTGTCAATACGAATATATGGGAAGGAATTTATTAGTCTTCAGAGAAATAACAACCTTCCTCGAGAAGTCTATATAATAATGAAGCGAAGTCTGTTTCTATGTTATTGGTGATCTTAAAATAATGCTGTCAAACAGCTGGAATAATGTTGATGCTGTGTTGGACGATTCTTACACTGAGCATGTGAATTATCCTGGATGATTTCCGAGATGGATGGGCTGTCCTAGGTTGAGTAAGTGCTGATACTCCATGGGATGATGCTTGTTTGAAATCTCACCACTTACTGAGAACAGTTCGTTGGAACAAACCAGGTCCAATTGGTTGCTGCTTCAGAATATATCAGACATTTCATGGCTGCCACCACATGGAATCATGTAATAAAGACAAGGCTCGTCCAGTCTGCACCACCCAGTACTGATACAAGTGCTTTATAAAGTTTGTGAGGTTACCTTCCTGAACCATCCTCCCAGGTAATGCATTTTTGACACATATCATGCTCTGGGTTCGAAACAGATTTCACAAATCCTTTGTTAGTATATTCTCTTTGACTTCAAACGTATTTCCTATTGTTTTTGACCCTTTGACTAAGGGGAATAGTTGTTGTATGTCGACTCGTCCCATACCTGTCATGCTATAATACACCTCTGTCAGGTTCAGCCCTCACCTTTCTCTGCTCCAAAAGCAAATCTAACCTATCTTCATGGTTTGCGTTCTCCCTTGTCTTGTTACATCTTCCAAAGTGCAGCATCTCACACATTTCAGTGTAACCTTTTATCAGTCATTGATCTGGCCATCTGAAAATCTGTTTGTACTCTCTTGTAACCAACACGTTCCTGCTCACTGTGACCCACCTGGATAATCATTGTGTCATCTACAACATTGTTTATCATCCACTAACATGTCTCGCCCCCAAACAAACCTTGATTTTCTTCCTGTTCTACCAATGTGGTTGCAGAATTGAGAATTCCAGTCTCTTGATTTTCCTATTTTGGTGAATTTACACCATGAATCAGTTGTGGTCTTTTGTGAGGGAGCCACAAACAGTATTTTGGACATGGAGCTGAATCCTGCTTTTATACTGTGCCCCTCTGCATGTATTATTCATAATGCTTGGACATAATTAACCTTGTACTAGCGTTTGGCACCTTGCCCTGCAGCATTTCCATTTTACGTGGGTCTGCAGCTTATTCTTTACAACATTCGCTGCAGTAGTCAGAGCTGAAAGATCTTTTTCATCTGCAGGATGGACACAGGCCCATTCATTAATTTTGTTTGAAAGAGCTGGAGCAATGATGATAAAGAGTGAATTAAATTCTGGATTATAAACACACTATAGAAGATAATTCACGTTCTCATTCCTACACTGAATTGGAAGCAATTTAGAAGAACAAACACCCACCGATTTGAATATTGTTTGAAAAGTGATGTCATGTTGAAATAATGCATTAAGGAAGATCATGCATCAATCTTCTTTTGAATATTGCGAGGATATTGCTCAAACAAACAGTGTTCTTGTCTTTTGCTCCTTATTCTTTCAACTGATGTTCCCGTGTAATTTGCGGTGAGATCAGAGTGACTTCCCTTTCAATCGAAGCAGGACTTGACTGAAGGTAGAATCAAGGACCCTGAGCAAAACTGTAGTTAATGGGAATTAGAGAACATTCTGCACTGGGAATGGGAACAAGAGAAAAATCAGTCTCTGAAAGGTATCTTCCAAGTTGCATGTCATCCTGACTAGGGACTAATTTGCTGATCCTTCACAAGTATTTGTTAAAAATCTTGGAATGCCCCTACAAACAGCACTGTCTGGATCTACATCACTTTGGATTGAAGAGGTAAAACAGGGCAACTCTGTGTCACTTATTCCAGAGCCATTGGGGATGACAAATAAACTCTACCCTTGCTAGTGCCTTCCAAAACCATGGATGAATATGTCTTGTTAAAAAATACAAAGATATTTTATGTTTTCATAGATATATGGAAACTCTCGGAAAGGTAAGATCTTGCTGGATGAGTACAATGCCAGTGACATCAGAAGCATGATAAGACATTTAAGTACTGATCCCAATTGTTAACAATCAGTTACTTTCAGAGAATTGATCATGTAATTTCATGACCACCAAGTTCAACATTTTCATAATGCATTATGACAATGGCAATAAACTATCGGTATTTGGGGAGCTGTCAGGCACATAGTTTTTTATTTTTCATTCCAAAACCATAACCAAATTCTTGAGCGTCAACAGAAATGGCAGCTTTGCTGTTCCCTTTCAGATCAGACAAATATCCACTGTCCAGAAGAGTAACTAATTTGCAAGTGCAGGAAAACATTTGCAGGTTCTGATCAGAGAGAAACACAATTAACTTTTTGATTCCAATATGAATTTTTCAGAAGAGGATCATATCAGACTCAAAATGCTGCCTCTGTTCCTACCTCCAGATCCCGACTCATCTGTGGTGTTTTGTCACTGTTTACTGTTTAGAACATAGAACATAGAACAGTGCAGCACAGAGCAGGCCCTTCAGCCCACGATGTTATGCCGACCATTGATCCTCATGTGAGGTACACCTAATGTATGAACTCTCAAATGTCTGGGACCATATGCATGTCCAGCAGACTCTTAAATGTCCTCAATGACCTCGCTTCCACAACTGCTGCTGGCAACGCATTCCATGCTCTCACAACTCTCTGTGTCAAGAACCCGCCTCTGACATCTTCTCTATACTTTCCGCCCAACGGCTTAAAACTATGACCCCTCATGTTAACGATTGCTACCCTAGGAAAAAGATTTTGGCTATCAACTCTATCTATGCTTCTCATTATCTTTTACACCTCAATTAGGTCCCCTCTCTTCCTTCTTTTTTCCAACGAAAAAAGTCCGAGCTCAGTCAACCTCTCTTCGTAAGATAAGCCCTCCAGTCCAGGCAGAATCCTGGTAAACCTCCTCTAAACCCTCTCCAAAGCATCCACATCTTTCCTGTAGAAGGGCGACCAGAACTGGACACAGTATTCCAAGTGCAGTCTAACCAAAGTTTTATAGAGCTGCAACAAGATCTCACGACTCTTAAACTCAATCCCCCTGTTAATGAAAGCCAAAACACCATATGCTTTCTTAACAACCCTGTCCACCTGGGTGGAAATTTTAAGGGATCTATGTACCTGCACACCAAGATACCGCTGTTCCTCCACACTGCCAAGAAACCTGCCTTTAATCCTGTACTCAACATTCAAATTTGATCTTCCAAAATGCATCACCTCGCATTTATCCAGTTTGAATTCCATCTACCACCTCTCAGCCCATCTCTGCATCCTGGCAATGTCATGCTGCAGCCTACAACAGACCTGTATACTGTCAATGATACCTCCAACCTTTGTGTCCTCTGCAAACTTGCTAACCCATCCTTCAATCTCCTCATCCAAGTCATTAATAAAAATTACAAACAGTACAGGCCCAAGAACAGAGCCCTGTGTAACACCATTCACCACTGACATCCAGGCAGAATATTTTCCTTCCACTACAACTCGCTGTCTTCTGTCGACCAGCCAATTCTGTATCTAGACAGCTAAATTTCCCTGTATCCCATTCTTCCTGACCTTCTGAACGAACCTACTGTGAGGAACCTAATCAAATGCCTAACTGAAGTCCAGATACACCATATCCACCGCTCGACCCTCATCAACTTGTCTAGTAACATCCTCAAAGAACTCAGTAAGATTTGTGAGGCATGACCTGCCCCTCACTAAGCCGTGCTGACTGCATTTAATCAAGCCATGCTCTTCCAGATGTTCATAAATCCTATCCCTCAGAATCCTTTCTAACACCTTGAAGATGACAGACGTGAGACTGACTGGTCTGTAATTTCCGGGGATTTCCCTATTTCCTTTCTTGAAGAGAGGAATTACATTTGCCTCCCTCCAGTCCTCAGGTACGACTCCAATGGAGAACGAGGATGTAAGGATCTTCGCAAGTTGTGAAGCAATCACATTTCTCACTTCCCAAAGTAGCCGAGGACAATTCTGGTCTGGCCCTGGCGACTTGTTAATATTAATGTTTGTCAAAATGTTCAGCACATCAGCTTCCTCAATCGATCTGTTGCAGCATGATAACCTGCTCCTCAATGGTTTCATTCACTACAAGGTCCTTTTCCTTCGTAAAGACAGAAGCAAAAACCTCATTTAGGGCTTCCCCTACCTCCTCAGACTCTGTACACAAGTTCCCGATGCTATCCCTGATCGGCCCTACTCTTTCTTTGACCATTATTCTTCCTAATCCTTCCTGCCCCCTCCTGGCTCTCCTCAGGCCATTTTTGAGCTCCTTCCTCGCCTGCCTGTAATCCTCTAGAGCTGAGCAAGACCCTTGCTTCCTCCACCTTACGTAAACTGCCTTCTTTCTTTTGACGAGAAGCTCCTCCGCTCTCTTCATCCAAGATTCCTTTATCTTACCCTTTCTTGCCTGTCTCAAAGGAGCACATTTATGCATCACTCGCAACAACTGTTCCTTAAACCGTCTCCACATGTCTAGAGCGGCCTTTCCATGGAACAATTGCTCCCAGTCCATGCTTCGCAACGCAGTCTGATCGTATCATAGTTTCCTTTTCGCCAACAAAATATCCTCCCATTCTACCTGCTTCTCTCCTTCTCCATAGCTAAGTAGAATATGAGTCAGTTGTGGTAACTATCACCAAAATGCTCTCTCACCGCAAGATTTGACACCTGCCCCGGCTCATTGCCGAGCACCAAATCCAAAATGTCCTTTCCCTTCGTCGGCCTGTCAACGTAGTGAGTTAGGAAACCCTCCTGAACCCACCTTACAAAAACAGCTCCTTCCAAACCATCTGCTGGAAGGAGGTTCCAAACAATATTGGGAAAGTTAGTCACCCATTACAACTACCCTATTCCATTCACACCTGTCCAAAATCTGCCGACCTATGCTTTCTTCAATCTCCCTGCTTCTATTGGGGGGCCTGTAGTAAACCCGTAATGAGGTGATTGCTGCCTTACTGCTCCTAATTTCCACCCATACTGACTCAGTAGGCATACCCTCCACGATAATGGTAACTTCTGTAGCTGTGATACCCTCTCTGATTAGCAGTGCTACACACCTCCTCTTTTTACCTCCTCCCTATTCTTTTTAAAAGTTCTGAACTCTGGAACATCCAGCAACCATTCCTGCCCCTGAGAAACCCACGTCTCGACTATGGCCACAACATCATAGCTCGAAGCTCATCACTTTTATTCACATTTTCCCCAGTATTACCGCGCACAGTGAATCCGTTTTGGGGAGGGGTCGGGGACGAGGGAATGGTGTCTCAGTGGTTAGCATGGTTGTTTCACAGTACCAGGCAAACGGATTGGAGGGAGGGAGTGGGAGGCATGGTGTCTCAGTTGTTAGCACGGCTGTCTCTCAGTACCAGGAACCCGGTTTGTGGGTGGGGGAGGGGGGGCATGGTGTCTCAGTGGTTCGGACAGCTGTCTCACAGTAGCAGGGACCAGGTTTAGGGGGAGGGGGAGGGGGGCATAATGTCTCAGTGTTTAGTACGGCTGTCGCACAGTACCATGGACCCGGTTGGAGGGATGGGGGTGGGGATCTGGGACATGGTGTCTCAGTCGCTAACACAGCTGTCTCAAAGTACCAGGGACCCGGTTTGGGGGAGGGGAGGGGGGCATGGTGTCTCAGTGGTGAGCACGGCTGTCTCACAGTACCAGGGACCCGGTTTGGAGGTGGGGGAGGGGGGGCATGGTGTCTCAGTGGTTCGGACGGCTGTCTCACAGTACCAGGGACCCGGTTTTGTGGGGAGGGGGAGGGGGGCATGGTGTCTCAGTGGTTAGGACGGCTGTCTCACAGTACCAGGGACACCGGTTTTGTGGGGAGGGGGAGGGGGCATGGTGTCTCAGTGGTTAGGACGGCTGTCTCACAGTACCAGGGACACCGGTTTTGTGGGGAGGGGGAGGGGGCATGGTGTCTCAGTGGTTAGCACGACTGTCTCACAGTACCAGGGACCTGGTTTGGGGAAGAGTGGGAGTGGGAGGGGGTGCATGGTGTCTCAGTGGTGAGTACGGCTGTCTTGCAGTACCAGGGACGTGGTTTCGGGGGGATGGGGGGGGGTGCATGGTGTCTCGGTTGTTAGCACGACTGCCTCAGAGTCCCAGGGACCCGGTTTGGGGGGAGGGGGAGGGAGGTATCGTGTCTCAGTGGTTAGCAGGACTGCCTCACAGTATCAGGGACCCGGTTTGGGAGGAGGGGGAGGGGGGCATGGTGTCTCAGTGGTTAGCAGGACTGCCTTAGTATCAAGAACCCGGTTTGGGGGAGGGGGAGGGGGCATGGTGTCTCAGTGGTTAGCACGGCTGTCTCACATTACCAGAGACCCTGTTTTTGGGGAGGGGGAGAGGGGCATGTTGTCTCTATGGTTAGCACGGCTGTCTCACAGTACCTAGGGGCCCGGTTTGTGGGGGGGGGGAGGGGGGCTGGTGTCTCACTGCCTTTGACATCTTCCAAAACTTTTCTCCAAACACCTTAAAATTATGCTCACCTCGTGACAACCATTTTCACCCTGGGAAGAGGTCTCTGGCTATTTACTCTGTCTGTAACTCTCACCATCTTGTTCAGCTCTATCAAGTTACCTCTCATCCTTCTTTACTCCAATGAGAAAAGCCATCGCTCCCTCAACCTTTCTTCATAAGACAAGCCCTCTAGTCCAGGCAGCATTCTGGTAAATCTCATCTGCACCTGCTCTAAAGCTTCCATATCCTTTCTATAATAAGGCAACCAGAATAATTCAAATGTGGTCTCACCAGAGCTTTATAGCATAATCTTCCGACTCTTCAACTCAGTCCCCCTGCTAATGAAAACCAACACACCATACGCCTTCTTAACAACCCTATCAACTTAGGTGGCAAATGAGAGACCTGCAGACATGGATCCCAAGATCCGTTTGTTCCTCCACACTGCTACGAATCCTACATTTGACCCAGTAATCTGCATTGAAATTCAATTTCCAAAATGAATCCCTTCACAAAAAAGGAAATTGGAACAGAATTAGGCCATTTAGCCCCTTGGATCTGCTGTGCCGTTTGATCACAGTTAAAATGTTTCTCAGCCACATTCTCCTTCCCTCACCAACTGACCATTGATTCCCTTATTCATGAAAAACATACTTATCTCAAATTAAAGAAATCACTGTATGTGCGGGCGTGTGCATGTGTTTATGTGTAAGTGTCCATACCTGTATGTATACGTGTTGTGTGTTTAATGTGTCTATGTATGTTTGTGTGTATCTCTGTGAAATGATGGCTCTGTGATTTTGGGGGTAAATCCATTGAAATTGAGATAAACCCTTACTCCCCTCCTCCACCTCTACGTCTGTCCCTGTTAAGTTTATAGTCATACAATGCCACCCCCTGCTGGTCTCCCCAAGCCACTGCAGAAGTGTCATTTTTTTTTTCCAGAGGACATTAAATACTGGGAATATCTCACATTGCACGGCTGTTTGGTTTTGAAAATATCTCTGGATGCACTGGACAGTTTTGTCTGATACCTGGATATATTACCACCACCACTGGGCCAGTTTCAGACTTTTCAATCCTATCTCACTTACACCTTCTAGGGCAGAATTATAGAATATTTCAATTCAAAGAACGTGTAATAAATTAATCGCATCGCCTTACAAATGGTTTGGTCAGAATTGCTTCGATGCAGTTGCAGTGGAAATACTCTTCAAGGCTCTGGTTTCTTGCCCGTGCCACGTGCTAGTGAGGCAACGAATAGGGATAGAGAGAGAAGGTGAACACGTGGCTTCACGGATGGTGCAGGAGGGAGGGTTTTGGATTCCTGGATAATTGGAGCTCTTTCTGGGGTAGGTGGGACCTCTACAAGCAGGATGGGCTTCATCTGAACCAGAAGGGTACCAATATCCTGGGGGGGGGGGGGGGGTGTGGATTTCGCTAAGGCTATTGGGGTGGATTTAATCTAATCCAGCAGGGGGATGGTAACCAAAATTGTAGTTATATAGAAAGGGTTGAGAGTAGGGAGGTCCAATATCCAGTTTCAGGAATGCAAGACAGCACCGGCAAGCAAGAGGTTGGTTTGAAGTGTGTCCACGTCAATGCCAGGAGCATCCGGAATAAGGTGGGTGAACTTGCAGCATGGGTTGGTAGCTGGGACTTCAATGTTGTGGCCATTTTGGAGACATGGTTAGAGCAGGGACAGGAATAGTTGTTGCAGGTTCCAGGATTTAAATGTTTCAGTAAGAAAAGAGAAGATGGTAAAAGAGGGGGAGGTGTTACATTTTTGGTCAAGGACAGTATTGCAGTTGCAGAAAGGATGTTTGAGGACTCGTCATCTGAAGTGGAATGGGTTGAAGTTAGAAACAGGAAAGGAGAGGTCACCCCGTTGGGAGTTTTAGAAAGGCCTCCGAATAGTTCCAGAGATGTAGAGCAAAGAATAGCAAAGATGATTCTCGATAGGAGTGACAGAGACAGGGCAGATGTAATGGGCAACTTCAACTTTTGAAATATTGAACGGGAACACTATAGTACGAGTATTATAGAGGGGTCAGATTTTGTCCAGTGTGTGCAGGAGGGCTTCCTGACATAGTGTATAGACAGGCTACAAGGGGAGAAGCCACATTAGTTTTGAAACTGGATAATGAGCCTGGTCAGGTGTTAGACTTGGAAGCAGTTTGGTGATAGCAATCACAATTCTGTTATGTTTATTTTAGTGATAGAATGGGATAGGTGTATACCACTGGGCAAGAGTTACAGCTGAGGGAAAGGCATTTACGATGCCATTAGGCAAGATTTAGGAAGCATATGATGGGGAAGGAAACAGCAGGGTATGGGCACATTAGAAATGTGGAGCTTATTCAAGGAAAAGCTACTGTTTGTCATTGATATGTATGTATCTGTCAGGCAGGGAGGAAGCTGTAGAGTGCGGGAGCCATGGTTTACGAATGAAGTGGAATCTCTGATCAAGAGGAAGACGGCGACTTATGTTAGGATGAGATGTGAAGGCTCAGTTAGGGCACTTGAGGGTTACAAGGTAGACAGGAAAGACCTGAAGAGAGAGCATTGGAATGCTTTGCCTGCAACAGTAGTAGATTCGCCAACTTTAAGTACATTTAAGTCGTCACTGGACAAGCATATGGACGTACATGGAATAGTGTAGGTTAGATAGGTTTCAGATTGGTATGACAGGTCGGCGCAAATTCGAGGGCCGAAGGGCCTGCACTGCGCTGTAGTGTTCTATGTTGTATGTTCCCCTACCTCCTCCGACTCCTGGCACAAGTTCCCTCCACTATCCTGATGAGCTCCACCCTCACTAAATCCATCATCTTGTTCCCCACAAAAGTATAGAACATCTTAAGTTTTACTTTAATCCTACTCACCAAGTCTTTTTCATGCCCGCTTCTCGCTCTCCTGAGATTATTCTTCACTTCCTTCCTGACTACCTTGTAACCCTCTAGAACCTTGTCTGATCCTTGCCTACTTAACCCTAAGTCATTTTCCTTCTTCCTCTTCAGATATTCTACATCCACTGATACAATGGAAATATGGAGCTGTAAATAGATGGGAGCTGCACATCCTGTCACTTCCAGCATGGGCTGCAGGTTTCCCCTCGCTGGGCAGTGATCTAACACAGTGTTACTGAACAATGCACTGGGGCAGTGTACACAGCTCTACATGCTGGGAGGGTAACTGCTCCTGGTTTACAGTTCAATGCACTGGGGTGGGATACACAGTCCTTCATGCTGGTAGAGTAACTGCTCCTGGTTTACAGTTCAATGCACTGGGGTGGGATACACAGTCCTTCATGCTGGTAGAGTAACTGCTCCTGGTTTACAGATCCATGCCCTGGGGTGGCGTCCACTGCTCTACATGCTGGGAGGGTAAATACTACTGTTTTATATTACTGCTGGAGAGGCAGTTCATGGACTGGTATGGTCTGCACAGATTGCTGGGTTGTATTGAGCAGTACACTAGCCTGGTCTGAACACTGCTACATGCTGCACAGATATATCATCTGGATCATGGTGTCTGATTCTGTGACGTGGATTTCAGCTGATTTGTCAGCTCATTTACTTTATATTCTTATTTTTGTTATTGGACCTAAGAAAGTACTACTCATCCAGTTAATCCCATTTGTCTGAGAAGAGCCACGTTTACTGAACTTGTCTATCAAGTAATCATCCAATTATAACTTGAATATCCGTCTTTCTGTACCTTAACTTGGCCGTTGGTGCTCATATCCCTGGAATCCCAGGGAAATCATTATGAAGCTCAGAAACAATGAGCAAAATGTATGGCTTGTGGTCTCCTGTACGTCCCGGTTGTGGGTCCAATTTGGATCCCTTGTGTATCAAGAGCTGGCATTGCGAAGCTCAGAAACAATGAACTGGTATGTGTCAGACTACTGTTCAGTTCCTGTTGTGTTACATGTGGTGCTCAATAGACAGGGTTGTGGGTGCTGGGCTGTTGTTCACTTCCAGGTGTGTTCCATGTGGTAGTTCATAGACACGGAGGTGTGTGCTGGGCTGTCGATCACTTCCTGGTGTGTCTCTTGTACTGGTCCATGGACAGGGGTGTGTGTGTTTGGCTGCTGTTCACTTCCCGGTGTGCCCCATGTGGTGATCATTGGACAGGTGTGTGTGCTGGTCTATTGTTCACTTCCTGGTGTGCCCCATGTGGTGATCATTGGACAGGTGTGTGTGTGTTTGGCTGCTGTTCAGTTCCTGGTGTGCCCCATGTGGTGATCATTGGACAGGGGTGTGTGCATGCTAGTCTATTGTTCACTTCCTGATGTGCCCCATATGAGATCATTGGACAGGGGTGTGTGTGTGTACTGGGCTATTGTTCACTTCCTGGTGTGCCCCATGTGGTGCTCTATGTTGGTCAGGGGTTCCGGCAGCTTTAGACACGCCTTTGAACCTTGGACTGTGCGTGTCCACTGAACACCTGTGCTTGTCCCTCTCAGATGATTGTGTGGTCAATAACACGAGGAAACCTCTCGAGTATGATTGTAAAAGAGCAGGCATCGAACTTGTAGCTGAGTGGCTTCTGACTGACTCCTGTTATAGAAAAGTTAGTGGAGGTTAGTGGATGGTTTGCTGGAGGTTGTTCAGGGAGACCTGAGGATTTGGTGACCAAACTTTGGATGGAGCATGGGGACTGTAGTTACAACACCTGCGTCTGTAAGATGAACAACAAATGGAGCAGAGGATGCACAGAGAGGAAGATCTGAAAACATGGAGTGAGTGTGCTTGGGGAAAGGGATCTGCTGTATCCACTCTGGGTTTTCCAGGAACAGCTTCCCAAGTTACATTTAACTCAGGAGCAGAGTGTGAGGGGACCCTGATTGAAAAAGGAGCTGGTCACAGAGTGGTGTCACTTCCTTCAAGACGATCTGCATCTTCACACCGGGGGAGGACGGTGCTGCCAGGGTCACTGTTTCACTCAGCTTCTATGATCCCGAACTTTCCAGGCAGGAGTGGGTGATAGGTCCATCATCTCCCAGTATGCCGACGTCAACATCACCATTTGGAGACGGAGGATATATTTGGTGGTTGAGAGCAATTGGGTCCCTGGGAACATCAAGGGGATGGAGCAACACTTCCCGTGTCTGATCGGGTCAGAATGAACCCTCCTGTACACACTGCATCACTAAGTCCTGTAGTGTTTTTTTCCGTTTCAGTAACATACTACCTACTATTCTTCCTAAAGAAAATGGCTGATTATATATTATCTTTAATCCCATTTGCTAAATGTTTATCCATTGACTTCATCTGTCCAAATCCAATTACAGACTCTCCACCTTCCCTTGATAATTTAGTTTCCTGTTTATCTTAGTTTAATCGGCATACATAGTTACAGTACATTTGTTCCACTCCTCCTGATCATTGATACAGATTGTCAAGAGCTGTGGACCTAGCACTGGTCACTGGTGACGTTCTTCAAACTGACTAAGGCTGATTTATCCAGAATTTCTGCTTCCTGTTTGATCACCAGTCCTCTCCCATTTATGTGTAACACATTCAAAGGGCTGAATAAGAACGAGGAGCATCAGTTCGGCAATCCAACCCCTCAGGCCTGTTCCGACATTGAATACAATCTTAGCTGATGTCATTGTGGCCTCAGTTCCACGTTCCTGTCCGATCTCCATATTCCTTCACTTACTCAATATCCCAGCACCTACTGCACTCTGGGGCAGTGAATTACACTGATTCCCAACCCTGTGACAGAAGTATTTTCTCCCCACCCCTGTTTCACTTCTCCCCCACCTCATCCTAAAACTATGATTTTAGGATCGTTCGAGATTGTCCCACATGAGGAAATATCCACTTCACATCTACATTGTAAATCACCTTTAACATCGTCCAGACCTCTGACATCTCCTCTCATTTTTCTATACTGCAGGCAGTGTTGGCATTAACTGCTCAATCTCTCTTCAGAGGACAATCTCCTCATCTCTGGAGTCAATCGAGTAAACCACTTCTGAACTGCCTCCATGGCAAATACATCCCTCCTACAGTCAGGACACCAAGACTGCACACATTACTCAGTTGCGATCTCACATCTCCCTCCCTTTATAATCCCGTGTTTTAGAAATAAGTGCCAAAGCTGCACTTGCCTTTCTCATTATCTGCTGTACCTACATCGGAGTATTCTGTAGTATGGACGCGGGCAGCCAGATCCCTCTGTACCTAATCATTCTGAAGTCTCTCTCCATTTGGATAATAATTTGCCTTTCTGCTACACTGATCCAAACGGATACACTCATACTTTTCATTGTTCAGTTTCTTCTGTCAAATGTTGCCCCAACCTATCCATATACATTTTCTAATTTCTTGCATCTTCATTGCAATTTCTCACCTGAGTTAGTGTCATCTGTTAATTTGGTTATAACATGCTCTATCCTCTCAACTACTTAAGACTATAGATTTTAAATAGTTGGGGCCTGGGGACCAAGACATATGGTTTCCTAAAAGTTGAGTTTTGCCAAACAGAAAATGACCCATATTTTGTCCATCTCACTGCATTTTGTTGCTTCAACAAGCCTGTTTCCAAGCTGATAAATTACTTTTAATCGTAAACGAAATAATTCTGCAGACTAATCATTTTTGCAGAGCTATTCAATGCCTTCTGGAAGTCCAAATATATCATCTCTAGGCCCACAATCATCCAAATCATGTTGATTCTGATGGATTGTGGTTTGACTTTTCAAATTTCTTGTCATTAATTCCTGAATAATCGACTTTAACAATATTTCTGAAATTTCAACATTTTTCTGACTACTCTATATTCCATTGTGAAGGTGATAATTCTAAATTCTTACCTCTCTATAATCTCTTTGTTTGCTCCAATCCTGTGTAATTGGCATATGGCGTGAAATGACCTGCTCTGATTGCTCTGTAAGAGGTCTGAGCGCTGAATGGACTCATTCTCTTCCTTGTGCACAAAATCGATGGGCTGATGTCTTTTTGGTGTTCTACATCACCATCTCGAGGGTCTGCTTGTTGATGCGTAAGAGCTGTAAGGGCTTATGCAATCTTCCTGTTGCTGTGTCACAGTTTGAGGGGCTGAAAAAATCTTCTCATATTCCTCCATCACAGGCTGAAGATACTGAACGGTCTCTCCTGCAACCCTGATATAGGACTGAGGGAATCATTGGCCTTCTTCTGTTCCCATACACCAGACACGTGAGGTAATCTTCTTCCTCCTTTCCCATAAGAAATCTTATAGTTTGCATCCTTCTCCAATTCCCGTGCAACAGGCTCGAAGGGACTGAATATCCTCCTGGTATCCCAGTGCACCAATCTCCAGTCCCTCTTCCAGGTCCTATGTTACAGACTTGAGGAGGCTGAATAGATTGATCCTATTGCTGCATAACAGGGTACTGGTGCTGCATGCCTACTCTGGGCCCAGTGTTATCGACTCGAGGAGCTGACTGGCCTCCTCCCGTAACTGTATATCAGGCTCCAGGGGCTGAATAAACTCTTCCATTCTGGTGTAACAGGGTCAACGTCTTTCGAGACACTACCTCCTAACAGATGACAGAAGGTGCTGAACGAGAGAGTGCCCGTACTCTGAAGCACTCTCGTCTCCATGTCTGACTTACAGAGACGGACCATTAATATAGTCTTTTTTCTCTATAAAGTCCTGAAGCTGAAAGTAGCAAAAGAGGTCCCTCCAACATACCTCATATTCCTGGCTCAGCTGCTCAAAATTCATCATGACCTCCCCGTCAAACAATTCTCCCAAACAGGAAACTCATCTGGACTCCTAGAGCCTCAAGCCAGAATCCATAAATCCCGGCTGGAATCCTACCAATCCTACAATGGGAGTGAAAGCCGAAGTTTTTGTTTTGTAAAGTGCCCTCAACTTGTCCCATCATTCTCCACGCTTTCACTGTGTTAAGGACAATCGGTTTTTGCAATTCTCCATAACGTTCCTCATCTTGTCCATGAACAACAGATTAATGAGGGGACAATTAGCCGAGAAAGCCTCGATATCCTGCCAAATTGACCATGGGTCCTGACAAGCCCAATCAGCCACGTCGGAAAGCAAGGAACTTGGTTGGTATTTTTTAAACTATGGAAAATCGACACGCCCACATTCACTGTGGAAGCTGCAATTTGTCCAGCTTAAGAGGAGGCCATCTCTGACGCAAGATGAAAGAACA
The DNA here is from genome assembly GCF_047496795.1 of Chiloscyllium punctatum. Classification (NCBI taxonomy): domain Eukaryota; kingdom Metazoa; phylum Chordata; class Chondrichthyes; order Orectolobiformes; family Hemiscylliidae; genus Chiloscyllium; species Chiloscyllium punctatum. The sequence goes on along the minus strand of NC_092754.1, from coordinate 56,197,789 downwards.
AAGCCAACTGTTAAGCCTCCGTAGCGCCTGCCTGGGCAGCGTCAAAGGGAGCATTGGTATGAGGCATCATAAACAAGGAAGGACATTCATTTTAACCAGATCTAACTCATACAGGATATTGGAAGATTCTGTATTATATTCTCTAGCAACTACGCGAAGTTAGCTTTATATAATTGATCGAAGGCTTGGATAATAAAAATACCATAAACCTCCTTGTGACCAATATGGACTGACAGAAGTTAGATGCTTTATTTAGAAATTCCTCTGGACTGTAAGCCCTTTTGTCTGGGCGCCATACACTATGAGCACTATACTGATACTGGCGGTTAGCCCAGAGGATTTATTTCCAATAATATCACAGAATTTACTGACAGCTAAACAGAACCCATTAGGCCAATAAATTGGTTCCATGCAGAAAGCAGAGTTTTTTTTAAAAATAGACTGTGCTAAGAGCAGCAGGAAATGATGCCCACCTCCCCACCCCCGCTCCTGCTAGACTGTGTGAGAGACTGGGCCAGAGAATCACAGTGAGGGGGATCACTGACAGAGGGGAATCAGCATCTCAGCTGTGGGTGGAATAATGATTGATAAAGTTTGCACACCACTTACCGAGTTTTGTAATCCACATTTCAGTTTATATAACACAGTATGAGGAGTGCATTTTATCAACCTTATCTCTGTACTTTGCATTTATTGGTATGTGCAGAATATCATTTAGTTTGTGGATTTTATATCGTATGAGTGCATTTCATTAATATTGTCTCTGGTAATTCCTCATTGTAAATGTATCCTGGAATCTGTTCCTCGTGCGAGTTATAAAGTGAAACGTTCCAATACTGGTGACTGGAGAACATCACTGCTCCTCCACCCGGTCTAAGCCTTCATGCCACACAGTCCTCTCCATCTTCAGTCTTTCCCCAATGTCATAATCACAACGTAATTGAAGTCCATGAAATGACACTTTATCACAGTTCGTTAACATGGAAACCATCAACAACATGACCCAAACCTGTCCTGTCTCATTCTGGAATAACAATCTGAATTGTGTTTGTCACGTACAATTCTCTGTTAACATATCCATACCATTTGTTTATTATAACCGATATTTTCTTAGACGCATTTTGCCACCAGATCATGGACGAAAGATGTTCTCTCAATGTTTTACAGATATTGCAACGACTGGTCTGTAGTTACAGGATTTATTTCTCTATTTATGAGTAGAGAAGCATGTTTATGTTCCGTTAAATCTCTGGCATTACTTCCATATCCAAGACAAACTGAATGATTACACATAATCAATCTGCCATCTTCAACATTGCTCCCTTCAGTCACACTCACATATCATACCCAGAATGCATAAACGTTCAAATTTATTTTGAACTTTAATAAAACAGAATTGAAGTCTAATCGGTTAACTGGAGCTATTTGTTCAGCGATTGTGATTATGTCAGTCTCCATGGATCCTAAGCTTCCCTAGAGAGTTTCTCTCTAATATCAATAAGGGAATGTGTTCAGTGTTTTATCCCATTGTTTGAGCGGGAGCATCATCCACACCAGTAACAGTGATCAGCAGCTCCAGAGAGAGGTGGAGGAGAGATCAGACTGTTAGAACATTAGACTGGAATGTTCTAACAATGGACAGGAGTTTATCCAATGGTCTTTACTGGCTTTCCAAGCCTTGGATATCATTAGCATATCGGATTGAAGATGTACTGCAGGTTATTCAAGGTGGTTACTATCCTATTCTTGCTATAGTTGGTGTTCCTGGTAAGTCACTCAGTCTGTCGATTAAACTGAATTGATGCTAATGACATGTAAATTTTGGAAAGGTGCAAGTCAACTTTTTCTGTTCCAACCAAAGATTTCATTCCTTAGAAATAATAACTAGCAAATTATTATTTACAAATTACTCCCCAATATGCAGGGATGAATCACACTGTTCTCAACCATCTTGATTCATTTTCTCCTGCAAAGTTTACATCTCTATATCCTTCCCACATGCCAAGCCTGTCCAGAACAAACATTAAGACGCCCCAGTCTTCTCCTCAGCCTCACTGCAACTCCTGAATAAATCATTGTTTGCGCCTTTGTTAATTCTAGATACATGTTTCAAATCCCTTCTTACCACTTGTCCGTTGCTAAATAATTGAACTTGAGATTTTTAACTTGTTCTCTGTACAGAATCTGAAAGATGGGAAGATGGTGTATGGTGGTCACGTCATTGGCTCGTAATCTAGATCCACGGAATAATAATCTGTTGATATCGGCTTGCCTGATGCCCATTAGAGAAGGCAGTGGGCATACTTCCCTGGTCAGGTCTCTGTTTAACTGCAAATTTACAGCAGTTTGTTTTACTATTTACTGTCCTGTGGAACAGCTGAACCAGCGACTCAGTTCAAGATCGGTATAACATGCTGGCCTGACCAGGGCTGCATACATCCCGTGAGGGAAGAACAAAAGTGAAGGCAGCTCCCTTCCTTTGCCTATTTCCCATAATCAGACAGCTGATTTCCATTCAAGTTGGTGGCCATTCACTGTTTGAGGTGCATTCTTTGTGATTGGGTCTCGCCCCGAGAGTGAAGTCTGTCTCGATAGGCACCTCTAGTGCTGGCTTTATTGATGCTGACCTACAGATGTAAGGATGTTTTACATTCCATATCAGTGGCAATGGATTGTAAATGAATGGTTTCCTTTGTCACATGAAGGAAATTGAGCCAGCTAGGTGAGGTAAATGAATTATTGCGATCAAACCTGAGAATGTAGTTGAGGCAGTATTTGGGGCATTGTAGACAGACTTTCTCTCCTTTATAAGGAGTGATCTCCTAACCACAGAGAGAGTGAAGAGGAGTTCCACCAGATTAATCCCTGGGACAATGGCATCATGAGAAGTGAGTAAAGTTTGATCTGGAGTGCCCTCAGAAAATAAGAGGTGATTGCATTGAACACTGAGCGGGATGGCAATCACTAATTATATTCTAAACAGACAATGAGAAGGTGTTAAATTCCATGTCTGCTCTTTCACTCAGAATGCATGATTCTGGATTGTTTAAGTGCCTCTGAGGACGTTACGCCCACCCACTTCAACCTCCACTCCCCACCGTGATTGAGAGAGACAGAGAGGTCCAGGTTTTGAATAAACTCTCACCACATTAATACAGTGCAGTTGGTGTGTGATCCTGCACTGAATGTCATATTATCCATCACCCCGACAGCAGCCACAATACCTTCATTCTGAAACAGTTATGTATTCCCACCAGCTTCTGACATTCACGAAGAACATGAACCAATCTTCTCAGCGATGCAAGTGTCTCCTTAAGGTTTAGAATATTAGTCTATAAGACACAGGAGCAGACACTAGGCTAGTTAGCCTGTCGAGTTAGCCCATCATTCAATCATCGCTGATAGGTTTCCCAAATCCATTCTCCAGCCTTCTCCTCGTAATTCATCATCCCTGAACAATCAAGAACCTATCTAAATCTGTCTCAAATGTACTTAATGACCTGGCCCCCACTGCCTTCTGTGGCAATACATTTTAAAGATTCGACATTCTCTGGGTAAAGATATTTCTCCTTATCACTCTTCTAAATGGTGTTCCCTTTCAACTAAGTCTCTGCTCTCGAGCTCTCGTCCAATGGAAACATCTTACCAACATCAACTCTGTTCAGAGTACATTGTGCTTCCATTTCATTTCCTCTCATCCTTCTAAACTTTACCGAGGATAGACCCAGAGCCCACAAACATTACTCGTAAGATAATCTTTTCATTCCTATGACCATTCTCGTGAAAACAATCTGCTAAAGCTCCAGGGCCACTACGTCTGTCCTGATATATGGGCCTCAAATTTTCGCACAATACTCCAAATGTAGTCTGACCAGAGACGTGTACAACCTGTTTTATATTCAATTACTCTCATAATAAATGCCATCAATAATAAATGCCAATTGCCCTCCTGACTACTGCCTCAACCTGCAAACTTACCTTGAGAGAACCCTGCACTAGAACGCCCAAGTCCCTTTGCACTTCAGATTTCTGAATTTTCTCCTCATTTAAAAAAATAGACCATGCCTCTATTCTTCATGCCAAAGTACATGACCACACACTTTCCAACATTGGAATGCATCTGCTAATCTCATTCTTCAGCCTCTCAGCCTCCTCAATACGACCAGTCCATCTGCCTATCTACGTATCGTCTGCAAACTTAGCCAGAATACACTCAGTTCGATCATCTAGATTGTTATCGTAACAAATAAAAAGTTACGATTCCAACACTGAGACTTGTAGAACACCACTTGTCACCGACTGCCATCCTGAGAAGGACTATTTTTTCCCCACTTTCTGCCAGACAGACAAGCTTCCATTTATGCCGCTACCTAACCTCTAACACCACGGACCCTTATCACACTCAGTCATCTCCTTTGTGACACCTTGTCATAGGCCTTCTTGAAATCCAGGTGGATAACAGCAATTGGCTGTGCTTGGTAAAGCCTGCTCATTTCCTCTTCAAATAATTCCAACAGATTTGTGAGGCATGACCTTCCCTTCATGAAGTGATTTTGACCTATTTTACCAAACACTTCCAAGTATTCAGAAATCTCATTGTTCACAACGTATTCCAGGATCTTACCCACGACCGAATTTAAGCTATTAACGGTGGATATTTTTGTCTTTTTCCTCATTCCCTTGTTACAATGGAGTGTCACGTTCGTGGGTTTCCGACGTTAGTGGGATCGTTTCTTCCTGTAATGGTTCCTGAAAGATCACCATTATCCCTACACCCCCTCTTCAGCTATCTTCCTTATATCTCTGGGATGTAGTCCATCCGGTCCAGGATAGTTAACCACCTCCAGGCCATTCAGTTTTTTCTAGCACGCTCTCCATGGTGGTGGCCAGCATACTCAGCTCTGGCCCCTCATTATCATGAATGTTAAGGTATTACTCGTATCTTCCACCGTGAACTAACTTTTCAGTTCCTCGTCCTTTTCTTGTTCACCACTACTACCTCTCCAGTATCATTTTCCAGCAGTCCAATGTCCACTTTTGCCTCTCTTTTGTACTTTATATATTGAAAGAAGCTCTTACAGACTTCCTTTATATTAGTGGCTACCTTACCTCCATATTTAATAATCTCCATCCTTATCATATTTCTTTTGCTGTCTGTTTTGTCTTCATAAGCTTCCCAATCCTCTGGTTTCCACTGCCCCTCACCACATTATATGCGTTCTCATTTATTCTATGCTGTCCCTGATTTCCCTAGTCAGCTATGGTTGCCTCATCCTCCCTCTATCCAAGGAGGACGGGTTGGACCTGAACTGGCAGCCATCTCTGATATGTGGATCATTGGGATTCGCGGGTTAGTAGGATACACACAAGAAAGAAGGGATGGGCCTGAACTGGCAGCAATCTCCAATATGTGGATCATTGGGATTCGCGGGTCAGTAGGACCTACACAAGAAGTACGGAATGGACCTATACTGCTGCAATCCCCTGGCAGGCAGGTTTGCTATTGTCACTCAGGAGGATTTAAACTAGTGTGGCACTGGGGAGTGGGAACCAGAGCAGTAGGTCCACAATGCAGTGACTGAGAAGGAATTGGAGACAAACCAGTGCATCTAAGACCAACAAAAAAGACGCAGAGGGCACTGAACACAATGGGACTGGCAACCTCAAGTGTTATTTTAGTTTAATGTGAGGACACTGGCTTGTAGGAATCTGGAGATTGAATGAGTACATATAACTCCAATGTAAATATTACAGAGATTTCATGAGAGAGCGACAAGAGAGCAATCAATCCAGTGAGTCCAGAAATAGTTGTTGAATATGCAGTGAGTGGCTGGAGACAGTTGTTTGAAGTGAAATAATTATCCAGCACTCTATCGAAATCGGACCATGTGTAATGCAATGTACTGATTGAAGTGACAAAGGACGAAACTGGAATTGTCTGTCTACAATGTTTTCTGCTTTACTGATAGTCTTTTGTAATCTCCTGTCACGTGAAAATAGCAGCAGAAAATACTTCAGGGAATCTCAAACCAAATATCAAGTCAGTGTGTGATGTGTTTGGCTGAAGTGTATTTATTTCAATGCAAGTATTGTTATGGGTATACAGATGAATTCAGAGCCTGAATGGGACTACGATGGGATTACGATGTTGCAAACATTATCGGGACTTGGTTGAGAAAGGGACAGGACTGGCTGCTCAACTTTCCAGGGTTTTGTTGTTTTAGATGAGATAGAGGGGTATCTAAAAGAGGCGGAGGAGTTGCATTACTAATCAGGGAGGTTGTTACATCTGCACTTAGGACGTATTAGAGGGCTCTTCTACTGAGGCAACATGAAAAGAGCTCAAGATATGATGGATGCATGTGTTAGGATTGTACTGTAGTCCCTCCAACAGCCACCGAGAGATTGAGGAACAAACATGTCGGCCGATTATTGAAACGGATATTAGAAACAGAGTTACCATAATGAGTGACTTTAACATCCCCAATATTGACTGAGAATCCCTTAGACGGGATAGAATTTCTTAAGTGCATCCAAGAAAGTTACTTACAGCGGTATGGGGCTTGTCCAACCACAGGAGGGGCCATACTGGAACTTGTATTATAAAATGAGTCTGTCCAGGTGACTGACCATTCAGTAGAAGATCATTTTGGAAACAGGGTTCACAATGCCCTCAGGTTTGACATAGCCACGATCGTGGAATAAGTCAGGACCTTGTGGAATTTAATAACTTGGTGGAAGGCAAATCCGCATCAGGAAGAAGCGAGGGGCTGCTAATTGGGAGTAGCTGCTATCAGACAAATCCACATTTTGCATGGTGGAACTGTTTATTAAATCCTGATTTCACTATCGTCTGTTGAATGTCCTCCCAACTGCTCGAATGTCAATCTATTTTGTTTGAACAGATATTTACAGGACACTGCACGTCAGAAAACAGGAAGAGACAATGGATGATTGAGTACTGTGTCCTTCGCAGGACCAACTTGTTTCTACAGGCACTTAAAGTCTTTATTGTGGGTCAGAGACCTTCAGAATTAATATGGCACAGATGGAGGCAATTTAGCCTATCCTACATCCACAACCTCTCCAACTGCACTATCCAAAAGCAGAGAGAGTTAATGGAGATACAGAAAGAGAGAGAGAGACAGAGAGAGAGAGAATGAAACAGAAAGAAAGAATGTGAAGGGAGGTCAACACCGTGGATAGGAAGCATGGACTGCGTGAGAGAAACGGGTGTTAGAAGAGAGCGAAGCTGGGTAGATCAGGAGACACCATGAGGAAAATAGACAGAATATGGAAATTTTATTTCGATATTCCCCTGGACTGAAAGTCTTTGTCTGGTGCCATACACTGTGAGCACTGTGCTGATATTGGCTGTCATTCCAGATCATTTATCTCCAATAACATCACAGAGCTAGGTTGCTGACAATTAAACGGAATCCAATTGACCAATTGATTGGATCCAGGGAGAAGGTGGATTAACTTCAATAGGCCGGGCGAACAGCAGCAGGAACTGATAATCCCCCGAAATACAGTGTGTGGGACTGGACCAGAGAATCTCAGTGAAGGGGAACACTGACAAAGGGGAAATCAATATCTCAGCTGTGTGCCGAATAATGATTGATAAAGTTTGCACAGCACTTCCATGGTTTTGGAATTCACAGTTCAATTTATATAGCTCAAGGTTATGAGTGTATTTTAACTTTCATATCTGTTTGTAATTTCCATATTTAGGAATGTATGACAAGTCATTTTGACCCTGCATTTTGTATTGCATAAACATATTGCATTACCGGGGAAGAAAGGACCTGTGTGATGGTCTGGTCTTCATCTGAACAATTCTGGGACCAGAGTCCTAACAAATCACATAACTAGGGCTTCGGTCAGATCTTTCAGCAAATGTTTTAGGTTTGGGTGAGGTTTCAGTTAAAGGGGAAATTAGAAAATTCGAATTCAAAGAGGAGGAAGAGTGCAGAACGCAGGATAGCTTATTAAAATCTCCAGCACAGGCACAAATAGGACAGAGTGTATTGAAAGTGTAAACAATCAAACTTCAAGCACACTGGACAGACAAATGAAATTGAGAGGAGGCACGGTTAAGACAGGACTGAGAGTGTTATAGCTGAACATATGCCGCATATGAAATATGGTAAATGAGCTTGTAGCGCAGATCGAAATTGGCAGAGATGTGCTGAAAGGTGATCAGGATTGACAATATTCAAGGGTATGCATCCTACGAAAAGATAGGTTGGTGGGGGGAGTAAGAATGAAAATAAATCAATCGTGAGAATCCTGGTCTCCTTGCTATCGGAAGAATGTTATGAAACTTGAAAGTATTTAGAAAATATTTACAAGGATTGGACTATTTGAGCTACATGGAGATGTTGAATAGGCTGCGGAGAGATTGTGGCTGATTCCTATTAAATTTAATTTAGTCAACTTTTCTTGATCCCATTCTGAGTCAACTCCTGCCTTGATATCAGGGTCTGTCACTCTTACATGAGCTGCTGTTTTGAACATACAAATAGGTTATTGTGTATGTCTGGGGCGTGGAACATTCTCACAGAGGACAGTGAATGTCAGAAATTATCTGGTCAAGAGAGTTCGGGGAGCTATATCGCTGAAAGTATTTACAGATGAGGTAGGTGGGTTTTTTTTACCTGCCATGGAATTGAGGGATGTGAAAAATTGGGAAATAAAGCAGAGTTGATAACAACAGTTGACCATCCATAATCTTATACAATGGCACGGCAGGCCTGGTCATCCGAATTACCATGCGATCCTGTTCGTTATGCTCTCATATTCTGTAATTAGGAAGTTATTGTTTGTACTTTTCCTGAACATTCCGTTATTGGATGTTACAGTTACAGAGAGCAAAGTATTTTATGAGTCATTTCAGGGTCAGGTATGGGGACTGTATTCACAGTGAATCTGGATCTGCACCATGACCAACAAATGAAGCACAAGTTGCAGAGAGGAGACACTCTATTAATAGACCAGAGGCGTCTTTTGAGCCCAGCCTGGGTTTTGAATTAACATTTTTCAACCCACGCCAAACTTTGTGTGACAATTGTGAGGGACAGAAGGAGATCCTGTATTACTGTGGACCAGGTATTTCGAGCAATTGGCCTCTCTCTACTCCTGTGAGGGACTGAATGGAATATAGGAACATTGGACTGAGGAACAGGAGTGGGCCATTAGGCACTTTGTCTTTGCTCTGCCACGCACTAAGATCGTAGCTGATCTGATTGTTGTCTCAGCAGTACTTCTTCTGCACGTGCACCATTTTCCTACATTCACTTGTCTATCAAATATTTAACAGACACAACTTTGAATAAATGTAAACATCCAGGCACCACAAACTTCTGGGGAAGGGAACTCCCACTTGAACAGCCATTTTAGAATTTGTCATTCGTGGTCCAATCAATATTGTAGGGTCAGTGTTTCATTTTGCTGTCACACTGCTCCACTTATTACAACAAATTTCAAAGTTTAGTGATATGGCTGATGATATAAATGTCAGACTGGCTCATCTAGAATAATGTGAAACACACACACACACAGATCTTAAGACAAACAGAAGAATGAAAGCTTTCCAGAGTTTCATAACAGTTGAACTCATAACAAATGGATAGATGACAGACTGTCCCAAATGTTACTCGGTCCTCTGAAGTCATTAGTTTAGATTCCTTACAGTGTGGAAACAGGCCCTTCAGCTCAACAAGTCCACACCGACCCTCCCAAGATTAAATGATCCAGTCCCATTTCCCTCTGGCAAATGCACCGAACACTATGGGCAATTTAGCATGGCTAATTCACCTGACCTGCACATTCTTGGACCAGTTGGAATAAACCGGAGCACCTGGAGGAAATCCACACAGACACGGGGAGAATACGCAAACTCCACACAGACAGTCGCCCGAGGCTGCAATCAAACCTAGGACCCTGGTGCTGGGAGGTAGTGGTGCTAACCACTGAGCCGCTGTGCCACCCATTCTGCTCAGGCAAGCTACTTGTGATGTGACTTCTCCCCAGAATAGTTGGATTTAGCTGAATTCCCTTTGCTTCAGATGGTAGAGAGATTCCAATGAACCTCTCATCAGGAATATTCCACGACTCATCAGGGAGAGGTGAGTCAGAGATTTACTGTTGTCAATTGGAACAAAAAAAGATAGAGGGATCCGTCGGCTGCTGCTTCTCAGGCAGGGAACATTGTTCTCCATCTCTGTGTTGAAACATTCAATCATATCAAATGAACACCAAACTGGGCCATGTGCGCTTGTCGTGAACATTCTCTGGAATGGATCATAATGGACGATATGCAAATGCATCATTGCTGTTGTTATACACAGTGCCTTTCATTAGCAAAAGAGAAAATTCCTGCTTTATAATTTGATGATTTGTTGGTATGCATATGCTTAATTTTTAAAAAACGGCTGATGTTTTCATAATATCTGTGCTAAAATCAATGCATTTTATTCTTAAAATTTATTCCATAGTTTTTGTCTCCCTGAGAAGAGAAAATGTGCATCCCACTGATTTTTCTCAAAATCGTGTATGCTTCGAAAGGATTTCTCATCTAAGACCAAAATTGATAGTGTTTCAAAACAAAAGGCCTTCATTCCAGAAAAGTGTGAACAAAACATTGTTCATAAGCTTCAAGAACGTTTTTTAGGTTAAGGCATCAAAACTGCACATAATGTGCCAGATGTGGTCTTAGCAACACCCTGTACAGACGTAGACGCGAAAAATATGATGCTGGAAAACCACAACAGGTCAGGCACACCCAACGAACAGGAGACTCGATGTTTCGGTCATATTCCTGATGAAAGACTTATACCCGTGACGCCAATTTTCCTGCTCCTCAGACGCTGCCTGATTGGCTGTGCTTTTCCAGCCTCACACTGTTCGACTCTGATCTCCAGCATCTGCACTCCTCACTTTTACCGGTACAGATGCAGTAAAACATTACTGATTAAACCTGGTACTCTTTGCCAGAAACACAATCATTCCACTTAGCTTCCAAATCACTTACAGCAAGTGCAGACTAACTACATCTGATTCGTGTAGCAGGATCATGCATATGGTCTGTATCTCAGAGTTCTGCAATCTCTCTCCACTTAAATTGTTTACCATTGTTTTATCCTTCCATCCAAAATAGACAACTCACATTATGCTATATCTGGTGAAGGTTTGCTCACTAATCTCCCTTTGCCTATATTACATTGATCACACACGATCTCCATTTGATGACATACTGGATGACCAGCTTGGTGTTTAAGCTAATTGGGCTTTGATATATTCAGACCCTTCCTCCAGATCTTTGGTCCAGGTACTGATTGTTGATGATCCCATAGTGATCTCTGAGGCACTCCACCAGTTACAGCTTTGTCATGTGAAAATAAGCATTTATCGCTACTCTCTATTTCCTGTTAGCAATAGCTTCCTGTGTAACAGCTCAGATGTTTACATGACGTCCTGTGCAGTAAAATATACTCAATGAGCTAAAATGATTCGTTCTATTTTCCTCTGTAACTTATTAAATAGGCAGAATACACTCCTCCAGTCTCATGGTAACGATAATGACTGGCTAAATGAGATGGCCCCCTATCTTTGTCACAGCTTGGAGGGGTGGATGGAGGGCACAATACATCGGGTAGTGGCAGCAGTATATCCCTGTAACAGCATCAAGGGTGGATTGAGGGAACAACACATTGGGTAGGGCCAGCAGTGTATTTCTGTAAGCGCATCGAAGGGTGGATTGAGGAACAACACATGGGGTAGGGGAAGTAGTTGTCCATTCGGCGCCACCAGTCAGAATACTCCTGACTGATCCGATTGTGATTGACCATCCATCTCCTGTCTGTTCCCAATAAATATTGAGTCTCCTGTCCAGCAAAGATCAGTCGAGGTCAGCCTTGAATATCTTCAAAAACCGAGTCTTCACTGCTCCCTGAGGATGAGGACCCTACCGATAGTACACCACTAAAATTAAAGGGGCGACCTTATTTCAGTGTGGAACCTGTTATTTTAAACTGTGTTAACCTAACATGAAATCGCCACGTTTTTTGAAATACAAGGACATAATAATTAGGCATAGACATAAACCATTCAGCCCTCTAAACCTGTCCAATAGGACCATTGACCCTTTTCAATCAAATATGTATTAAACTCATTCCCTGTTCCTGTCCCAGGAAGAGAATAACTGATAGCATGACACCGCACGAGCATTAAAAATGCAGCATTAGGACATTCGGCCCATCGACTCTGAATGCCAGAGAGATTAGAGATTTCTTAACATCATTCTCATGACTACTCTCTGTAACTCTTGACATGCTTATTCATCAAAAACCTATCTATCTTTGTCTTATAAGCACTAGTGTATGTGTCTCTGTGAGTCTGTAAGTGCACCTGTGTGTGTTTGTTCATGTATCTGTGTGTTTGTGTATTTATGTGCTGACATCGGTTCATCTGTGTAGTAACCTGTGAGTTTTACTTGTGCTTATGTCTATTTGTGTGCAACTGTCTATGTCTCCGTATGCCACTACACGTGTGCGGTTCTATCTCCGTGTATGCACGGTGAGTGACAATATATTAACGTATTTACATATGTCTCTGAATATTTTTGTGTCTGGATCGCTCTGCAATGAGTTGTTTGTTGTTTTGGGAGGGAGAAAATTGTGAGAACAGACAGAATGGTTAAAGTGCGAATTGCCCTTCACTGAACATTGTTTTTTTACTCAGTTGGAGGGACATGGATGTCGAGGAATCTCCATACAACACGTCCCGGTCTTCTCTGGCTCATACCAGGGTCCTCCCCACATGGTTGGGAGGGGGGGTGGAGGCGGATCAGATATCGGCTGCTCCACCATCTGGCTTGGACCTTTCTCTCCTATTACAGTCCTTTTCTGCGGGAATGGGAGAAAGGGGGGGGGGGGGGGGGGGAGGGAGTGGTGGTGGGAGTGTGTGTCCCTGTGTTAATGCCGGTGTAGGTGGAGGGGGAGGGGGAATAGTAAGGTGTTCGCAGGGAGTCAGCCCACAGTGTTGTATCCATGGATTGTTATTAGTTGTTGTGGTTCCGTTCGTCGAGCTGGGAATTTGTCTTGCAAACGTTTCGTCCCCTGTCTAGATGACATGCTCAGTGCTTGGGAGCCTCCTGTGAAGCGCTTCTGTGCTATTTTCTCCGGCATTTATAGTGACCTGTCTCTGCCGCTTCCGGTTGTCAGTTCCAGCTGTCTGCTGTAGTGGCCGGTATATTGGGTCCAGGTGGATGTGTTTGTTGATAGAGTCTGTGGATGAGTGCCATGCCTCTAGGAATTCCCTGGCTGTTATCTGTTTGGCTTGTCCTATAATAGTAGTGATGTCCCAGTCGAATTCATATTGCTTGTCGTCTGTGTGTGTAGCTACTAAGGATAGCTGGTCGTGTCGTTTAGTGGCTAGTTGGTGTTCACAGCCAGGGAACAGCCAGGGAATTCCGAGAGGCATGGCACTCATCCACAGACTCTATCAACAAACACATCGACCTGGACCCAATACACCGGCCATTACAGTGGACAGCTGGAACTGACAACCGGAAGCGGCAGAGACAGGCCACTATAAATGCCGGAGAAAACTGCACAGAAGCGCTTCACAGGAGGCTCCCAAGCACTGAGGATGTCACCTGGACAGGGGACGAAACGTTTGCAAGTCAAATTCCCAGCTCGGCGAACAGAACCACCACAACGAGCACCCGAGCTACAAATCTTCTCGCAAACTTTGAACAGTGTTACTAGTGTTGGGAGTATAGTGGAGGGAGAGAGTGCGCGGGGTGGGGGGAGGGGGGTGGGGGGGGGGAGGGGGGATGGTAGGTGCTGAATTCAATAGTGAGAGTGGTAGTGCCTGAGCCTTATTTAGAGATATAATATGAGCCTTGTTAGGGGGTAGGTGCTATAACAGGTCGTGAGTGTGAGGGCGCAGAGAGAGTACGGTTAAAGTTAACCTGGCAGAGTGGGGAGGATATTGATGCTTGTCCTGTGACGCTGGTCATTTCTTCAGACCATGTCAGCGTTGAGGTGACCCTCCCAGAATGGCTTGTTCACGTCTATCACTAATAACGCCACAGACCCTGTCCCTCAGCTTCCACAGAATCAGTTTGGGTAGATCTTACAAATAGGAAGGAGAAGCAAGTGTTAGTGTATTAGTGTATTATTTGCTCTCGGGCAAATTCTGTGCATGATATGCTCTGTAAATTAGAGATGCAAATATTGTATTATTGCATGATCTCAAATTGCATCTAAACAGCGTTAACTAAGTGACTGCCAAAGTTGTGAAAAGTAAATTCCATTAGCGTATAACAGGTTGGTTGAAGAGTATGTTGTGACTCAAACAAGACAGCAGGTTATTTTGGATTTGGTGTTGTGTGGTTAGAAGGACTCATTAATAACCTTGCTCTGAGGACTAGAGAGGTTAATATACTGCATTTTACACGGCGACTGCATACAATCTCGAATGTTTGAACACGGACTGGTAGACACGAAATTGTCGTTAGAGTATTAGAATCATGAAGTCCTGCAGGTTGGATACAGGCCCTTTGCACGAAAGCGGTCCGTGTCGACCAAAATGTCCATCCATGCTAATTCCATTTCCCTGCCTATGTCCCTTATTCTTCTAAATCTTTCCTATCTGCGTATTTGCCTAAAAGCCTTTGGAATGTTGTTAATGTACGTGCCTCAATCAAACTGCTGTCTGCTAATTCCATATGTCTACTAACCTCTGCGTAAAACAACTTGGTGCTCAGGATCATTTCTATTCTTTCAACTCTAACCTGATGTCCTCTAGTCTTTGATTCTCAAAACTGGGAAAAAGAATGAATGCATTCACCTTATTGACGCATCTCATGATCTTATACATTTCTATACGATTTCCCCTCAGTTTCTTCCACTTAAAGGAAAATGCCTCTCCAAACTCTCCCTACAACTCAGACCATTGAGTACTGGCAACATCCTTGTAAATTTCTTCTGTCTTCTTTCCAATTTAATCACATCCTTCCTATGGCAAGTGAACAAAACCGAACACAATACTCCAAGTGCATGTCTCACCAGCGTCCTGTCCAACTGCAATATCACTCTCGAACGTCTATACTCAATGCCCTGACTGATGAAGGCCAGTGTGCCAAAAGCCTTTTTCGCTGCCCTGTCTACGTTCAACTACTTTCAGAGAACCACGGATCTGAGCACCAAGGTCCCCCTGTTCCACTACAATTCTTGAGGGTCTAACATTCACCACGAAATTCCAACCTGGATTTGAATTTTCAAAAAGCAACATCCCATATGTTAATCTCCATTTGCCATTTCTCAGCCCACTTCCCCAGCTGATAAAGATCCTGCTGCAATTTCTGATACCCTCACTGTTCACAGTCCTGCCTATTTTACTGTCATCAGCCTAACTACTAATCATGCTTTGCACATTCTCATCCAAATCATTGATATGGATAACAAACAGGAATAGGCCCAGCACCAACCCCTGAGACACTCCAATAGTCACAGACCTCAAGTTCCACAAGCATCCTTCCAGTATTAGCCTCTGCTTTCTACCATCAAGCCAATTGAATATCCAATTTGCCAGAGTCCCCTGGATTCCATGCTATCGAACCATTCAGAGCAGCCTATCATGTGGAACCTTATCAAAGGCCTTTCTGAAATCTAGATAGACTATGTCTACCACCCTAACCTCATCAACATTCCAGGTCACTTCTTCAAAAGAACGCTAAAGAATTGTGAGCCATGATATCCGATCCACAAAGCAGTGCTGACTGCTCGTTATGAATCCGTATCTTTTCAAATGCATGTATATGTTATCTCTCAGAACCTTCTCAAGTTGTTACAGTTGTTAAGCTAACTGGTCTACAGTTCACAGGTTCTTCTTCGCAGCTCTCCTTGAACAAGGGCACAGCGTTCTCTACCCTCTAGTCTTCCAGGACCTCCACCGTGGCCAGCGATGATGCAAAAAGATCGGCCAGGACCCCTGCAATATCTTCTCTCGTCTTTTGCTCTCTTCTTGGATACACCTGGTCAAGACCAGAAGCTTTGCAGAAATACTGCAATGTGTGAAATAAAATGTCTACTTCTTTAAGATAGAATCACCAAGGAAAGGGCAAGTGACTTAATGAATGCTAACATGATCAATTAAAGATTATATTAATCGTAGGAAGTGATTTCAGAAGAATTTTAGACATGGTGGAAACCGGAAAATTCTCAGAATTTGGTTGTGTGGAGTTTGCATATTCTCCCCCTGTCTGCGTGGGTTTCCTCTGGGTGCTCCGGTTTCCTCCCACAGTCCAAAGATTTACACGTTAGGTGAATTGGCCATGCTTATTTGCCCAAAGTGTTCATCGATGTTTAGATTTGCTGTATCACTCTCAAAATGTAGAATCAGACGGGAATGGGTCTGGGTGGTTACTCTTCAGAGGGGCAGGATGGACTTGTTGGGCCCAAGGGCCTTTTCCATGCTGTGGGCTTTTAACGATTCTGTGAAAGAAGAACAGAAAGACTACATAAATCTACAATCTGAATTGCAAAGAAAACAAAATAAAAGCAAGGTCAAATGTGGAATTTTGTAATGGTGAGAGGAGAGGTTATTGTGGAGAACAGGGAAATGACGAAGAAAGCAGCCAGTTACTTTGCATCTGTCATCACGGAGGAAAATCACTGAGAAATACTAAGTGATCACATGGAACTTGTGGAACTAAGGACATCAACTCAATTCATATCAGTAACAAGGTAGTAGTTGAAGGCTAGCATAGTAGTATTGTAGCTGGATTAAGCATTGCTAACTATAATGAGCCAGTTGTACTTCGGATCAAAACATTAGAAATAAATCAGCAATAGACACATTAATGGTGCTGTCGATGGCTGTTTTTTCCCTGTACATTCTGCAGAGGCTGGAAGTTAGTAAATGTGTTCAAAGCATTGTAGATGGATGGGAGGGATTCAAACAACTGCAAAGGGAAGAAGAGATAGTGTGGAGAACTGCAGACCGATTAACTTGACATCTGTAGGGAAACTGATGGAATTTATTATATAGGGTCAGGTATTGGATATTCCTAAATTAACAGCAACATTGGAGAGAATCAAAATGCACTGACAGAGTCTGACAGAATGTTCATATTTGACAAACTTCAGAACGATTAGAACTTGTTTATTGCAACATAGAAATGGCATAGATCGATTTTCAGAAGGCTTTTTTTATAAGAACTCATGCAGTGAATTCATAAATAAAGTAATGTAAATGGTAATTGGAGACATATATAGAAGTGGAAAGTTAAAGTCATATTCGCCTTCATTTAAGTGAATCAGAACATCGTCGGAAGGTCATGTTGAAGCAGTTTCACAGCTTGCTAATGAAACTTATATAGAGTATTGAGTCCAGTGTTGGTATCTCAATCTGAGAAAGAATATACTGACCATGGAGGATGTGCAATGGACAGTCTCCAGATTAATCCCTCAGATGGTGAGATTGCCTGATATGGAAACTCAGCCTGTGTTCTTTAGAGTTTCAAAGAATGAGAGGTGATCATAGTGAAATTTAGAAAAGTTAATAAACATATGAGAAGATGGAAGTAAACAGGATTTTTCTCTGGCTGTCTACTCTACATTTAAGGCAAATAATGGCAGGTAAATGATAGACCATTTCAGACTGCAATAAGAAGGCAATTCTTCATTTGAAGAGGACTGACAAACACAGTGACATGGAAACCTGCTGGCAGGGCAAGATTAGGGAGAATCCCCAGATATTCTACAAATACATCAAGTGGAACAGAATAACCAAGGAACAGGTAGGACTCATTAGTGACTTGCCAAGTTGCATCCAAATCAACTTAGTGGCAGGAGATAGAAGGTCTGCTGATAGAAGTCTGTTTGTTTGACTGGAGACCAGTATCCAATCGTGTAACACCGGGATCAGTGCTGTGTCCCAAATTATTTGTGATTCGGAGATGCCAGTGCTGGACTGGCTTGGGCAAAGTTAAAAAAGTTACAAACACTAGATGATATTCCAACAGTTTATTTGAAGGCACGATCTTTCGAAGAGCATGATCACGTGATGAAGAAGCAGCGCTGAGAAAGCTAGTGCGTCCGAATAAAACTGTTGGATTATAAACTGGTATTTTATGATTTTTAACCTTATTATTTGTAGTATTGATAAATGATGCAGCTATGAATATGGAAGAGATTGGAGTGAGTGTGATTAATCAGTTTGCGTTTGACACAAATCTTGGCTGGTTGGTTGGCAGTGAGGAGGAAGGCCTTATATTACAGGAAGATGCAGATGGAATAATGAAATGGGTGGATCAATGGCCGATGGAAAGTAACCCTGATAAATATGAGGTGATGTACTTTGGAAGAAGCAACCAGACAGGGGGGGAACTCAAAGAATAGCAGCACACTAGGAAGCTCAGAGGATGTTGCTGCATATATTGGGCGGCACGGTGGCACAGCGGTTAGCACTGCTACCTCACAGCATCAGAGACCCGGGTTCAATTCCCGACTCAGGCAACTGACTGTGTGGAGTTTGCACATTCTCCCTGTGCCCCGGTTTCCTCCCACAGGTCAGTTGAATTGGCCATGCTAAATTGCCCGTAGTGTTAGGTAAAGGGGTAAATGTAGGGGAATGGGTGGGTTGCGCTTCGGCAGGTCGGTGGGGACTTGTTGGGCCAAAGGGCCTGTTTCCACACTGTAAGTATTCTATTCTAATGTCCCTGAATGCGATTAAACAGGTTAATGCCGAAGTTGACAAGTCGTAGCGACCATAAACGTAGACTCTATTCATGGAAGCACAGATTATACGAGCTATGTGTAACTTTGGTTAGACCAAATGGAATGCTATGTTCAGTTCTGGGAGCCACATTACAGAAATTATGTGATTGCAGTGGAGATTCACCAGGATGTTCCCTTGTCTGGAGTAGATCATGTCGGGTTGTTTACTTTGAAGCAGAGAAGGCTGAGAGGGACGTGCTTCAGAAGGATATGCTTACCAGGGGCATGGACAGGATGGATAGACAGCAGCTGTTCCTTCCAGTCAAAGGGCGAAGAAGAAGGGAGGACCATTTTAGAGTGAAGGGTTTGATGTTTAGTGAGGATTTGAGGATTGGTTTTCATCCAGAGGCTGTTGGGGTCAGGAATGAACTTCCAGAGATGGCAGTTGGCACTGGTAACCTCAGAACCGTTAATAAATACATGGTCGTGCCCTTGAAGTGCCATAACATACATGGCTATGGGCCTCGTATCGGAAAGTGGGACTAATGTAGATCTTGCTCTATTTCTGACAGCATAGAGTCAGTGCTTCTGTGATTGTATGGGTTGGATGGTCAATCATTGAGCAGCATAAGACAGGAATTGATGAGTTTCTGAAGAATGCATTAACCAGGGTTATAACAGTAAACTTGTCTCCATGTGCTAGAACAGGGAAGCTAGACATGTCTAATGCCCTGCCCCCTTCCTGATGTTTCTGTGCAGTCTGTGGGAAAGCTCTGTCATTGTTTTCACAAGCTCTTAAACATTAGGAAGGCAGCATCTGTCTGGTTGAAAGGACAGTTTTTCCTGTTCCCTTCTCCAAAGCTCATTGCCGGTGTTCTGTCTGGTTTTATCCTTTAAGAACTCAGAGCAATTTGATACAATTGAGTGTCTTGCTTGGCCATTCCAGAGACCATTGCAGAGTTTATCACATGTCTGTTTGTCAGGAGACACTTGTAGGCCAGACCGGGAAGCACGGGAGATTCACTTCCTGAAAGTACATTGGGGAAGGGACAGATGTTTACAATGGACATTAGATTCAAGGTCAATATTACTGGACCAGATTTTATGTCTCGATATTTTCTTTATTGTTTTCAACGTCCACCAGCTGCCAGAGCATTATCTTGGTCTGGATCAGTAATCCAGTGATATTTGCACAACAACGCCATCTCCACATGGGGACCTATCAGAAACCACACTGAGTACATTATTCATGTGCTGCTTGTCAGCTCTGTCAAAAAGAATTCCCACCAATGCGACTATCCCGACAGGATTGAGGTGTGGTAAATGGTCAGACTGTAGTCATTCCCTTGTTATGCGACTGGATATAGTTGAAGAACGTTCCACGTGGCCAGGCAGATGTCAGAGTTGGAGCTGGAATGAAACAGCTTCCCCAGCGACACGGCTTGTTGTGCAGCACAATCTTCAGTCCTATTACAGGAATGGTGTCAGGGCCCATTGTCTTTGTCATATCTACTGTGTTCAGCTGTTTTTTTCATGTCACGTGCAACGAATCGAACTGGTTGAAGACTGGCATCTGTGATGACGAGGGTGAGGTGGATTATCGACTCAACACTTCTGGCTGAGGATGGTGCAGATACTACATCCTTGTCTTTCACACTGATGTACAGGGCTGGGGATATTTGTGTCGCCCTCTCCTCCTGTAAGTTGTTTATTAGTCCATCGACATTGATGACTGGATGTGCCTTGACTGCAGAGTTTTGGATTTTATCTGTTAATCTTGGGATCATTTCCCCCTCTCCATCAGAAGGTAGATCTGCTGTTTGGAATGTAACCAGTCAAGTGAGGTAGCTTTAATGGGTTGTCATCAGGTTTAGATACACATGGTTCTGACTCTGGCATGTTCACCCAAACTCGACACTAAACCATCACTCGGCTTGATGATAATGGTAGAGCGATGCATTACCCTGGGGGGAAAGTTATGTATTGTGTTTGAATGCAATTCTGCTGCGGCTGCTGCTGTGATCACATGAAAACCCTGTGTGAGCTGCAATATCTGCAAATCAATTCTACTGACTTTCCCCCAGTTCACACCCATACCCATTCATCCATCAGCCCTGTACTCAGTAACCTAACCTGGTTTCTGATGTGCAAACACATCCAGTTTCATAATCTCATTATGCTGAGGGTCTCTCCCTGATGTCATGCTTCCAATATGTTACATTACTCAGATCCTTTAACATATTAATCTGAATCATTTCCTTTCCCATCATAACATCTTCTTTGTTTGAAGTGAATGTTTGTTCCTATGTTTTTCTCCCTGACCATGATTAAGACCTCGGTGGTGTCAGTGATGCCATCCTTATGTCATTTCAGAGCCAATGAACTTGTGCACTTTGCGTTTTTGTTCACTTCCCAATGTTGAGCGCTCTCTGCTGGATAGGGCGTTTGAGCAGATTCAACACACTTCTTTGGAAAATGTTCAAAAACAGAAATTGCTGAAGAAACTAAGGAGGTCTGGCTGCATCTTGTGAAGTGAAAGCTGAGTTAATCTTTCGTGTCCAGCGAAAGTTCTGGAGAAACTTTGCAGGTCTGGCAGCATCTGCAGAGACAGAGAAACAGAGTTAGCGTTTCAAGTCCAGTGTGACCTTTCAGAATTGAAAAGGATTGGAAACTGGGCATTTTAGTTCCTTGCCACAGAGGTGGGGGGTAGGTGACAGGGAAAAGAGGGTGTGACAACAGATAAACAGGCTTTTAGCAGTGGTGAAAAGAGAAGATGGTATAAAATGAGTTTAAATTACGATGTGAATGGGGGAAAGGGGTTCTCTCTAATGAGTGCAAGATAAAGAAGACACAATCACATGAGGTCATACGGAGGCCAGGAGGGAGAATGTTGAACATGTGGCATTATATAGATCTGGCCAGAGATACATTTTCACTGTAGAGATCACTGCCGTCAGGCAAAGGAATTCAGGTGCTTGCCGGCTTATTGGCACTATTAAGATTTTCATGCTACCTTCGTTCTGTAACATAAAGAAGAAAACAAATAACAGGATGAAGTTTGGGCTGAGCGTTATTTACCTGTCACTTTTAGCATTGTTTCAAATTTGCAGTGCTTATCTTTAAATGCTTGATCTTGAAGTTAGTATCAGATGGTTTGTAGGAGGTTGGGGTGACATTATAGTAATTTACAAAATCAGGGGAGACTTGGGCAGGGTGAAAAGCCAAGGTCTTTTCCACAGGATAGGTAAAGTAACTGATAGAGCCATAGGTTTATGGTGGAAGCTGGAAGATTTAAAAGGGAGGAAGAAGGCAATTTTTTTTTTGCACAGAGGGTGACGTGTTTATGGAATGAGCTGCCAGAGGAAGACTGGCAGATGCACGTACAGCTCCAACATTTAAAAGACATTTGGATGAACATGTGAATGGGGACCGTTTAGAGGCATATGGGCCAAATGCAAGAAGATGGGAATAGTTTAGTTTGGAAAACCTGGCCGGCATGGACAAGTTGGACCAAAGATTATGCTTGTATGCGCGATGACTGTATGAATATAGAAAGCGAAGAAAAGGGAAGAAAAGATGTGATATAAGACAGGGGGAGATTGGTGTCAGGGACTGTCGGTCTGGTTTATATCAGACAGGGCGAGATTGGTGTCAGTGACTGATGGTCTGTTTTATATCTTTTTACCCTTAGAATTTCTAAGCTCTATCCATACTGACTCGACATCCCCTGATTCTAGGTCGCCCCGTGCAAGGGACTGAATATCATCCCTTACCAACAAGGCCACCTCACCCCCTCTGCCCGTTAGTCTGTTCTTACGATAGCACGTGTAGCCTTGAGTCTTCATTTCCCAGACCATGTCCACTTGAAGCCACATGTCAGTTATCCCCACAATATCGTATCTGCCAATTTCCAAAAGAGCCTCAAGCTCATCAATCTTATTTCTAATGCTTCGTGCATTCATATATAGTATTTTTAATTTTGTTACTATCCTCAAACTTCCCAAAAACTTCTATTTCACTCAACCTTACAGCATGATCCATTCTGAGTTTTCTGCCTCATTGATACAGTTGACTTTCTTGAATTCCCCTTTTCTAACTTTCGCTTCAATTTCCTTCTCAAACATCCAGTTTGTCCCCTCCCCCCAGGTACTTAGTATAAATGCAGCTGTGTTGTATTAGCAAACCTGCCTGCGAGAATGCTGGTCCCCCAACCTATTAAGATGCAAACCGTCTCTCTTGTATAATTTATGCTTACCACAAAAAATACCCCAGTGATCCAAGAATTTACATCCTTGCTTCCTGTGCTAGTTCCCCAGCCACACGTTCAAGTCCATTATCGCCCTGTTTCTGGCCTCATCAGCCCGAGGAAATATATCAAACTCTGACAGTGTGAGACAGATTGGAAGCAGGGATGACAGTTCACTTTAAAGAAAACAGTCAAATCGTACTTAATACACAAGCGTTATCAAAGAACGGCGTGTATATTGAATAGAGAAGCAAACTTGATGGGCCGAAAGCAGTACATCCGTTCTCGTTTTATATTTCACAATGTTTAAACATATTTTGGGATATGAGCATTGTATGGGGAAAACTGCATTGAGGAGATGTTCGGTCCTGAAGTAGCATGAGGAAAGCTCAACGTATTGAATGACCTTCTCCTTTCCCGATGTTTCTGTGCAGTATGTGGTAAAGCTCTGTAAATGTTGTCACAAGCTCTCAGGTGTTAGGAAGGAGGCCTCTGCAGGATCGATAGGACTGCGTTTCCCATTCCCTTTTCTGATAACAAGGCTGGTGCCAGGTATTCTGTCCGGTTTTATCCTTTAAGATCTCAGAGCAGTTTGATACGATTGAGTGTCTTACTTGACCGATTCAGAGACCATTGAAGAGTTGATCACATGTCTGTGCGTCTGGAGTCACTTTTAGGCCAGACTAGGAAAGCACTGGAGATTCAATTCCTGAAAGTACATTGGGGAAGGAGATCGATGTTTACAATCAACATTGGACACAAGATCACTATTACTGACAACAGATTTTCGGACTCAATATTTTATTAATTGTTTCTAACTTCCACCAGCTGCTGGAGCATTGACCTGGTCTGGATTCGTAATCCAATGATATTTCCACAACAGCACCATCTCCACATGGGGACCTATCGGAAACCACACTGAGCAGGTTATTTCAGTACTTCTTGACAGCTCTGTCAAAAAGAATTCCCACCAATTTGACTGTCGTGATGGGAGTTCGAGGTGGTAATTGGACAGATTGTAATTATTCTCCTCTTCGGGGACTGGACATAGTTGAGTAATTTTCCACAGGGAGATGTCAGAGTTGGATATGGAATGAAACAGCTTCCCCAGGGACGCAGCTTGTTGTGCAGCACAAGTCTTCAGTCCCATTGCAGGAATGGATTCAGGGCCTTTGTCATATCTACTGTGTTCAGCTGTTTCTTCATGTCACATACACAAAATCGAATTGCTTGAAGACTGGCAACTGTGAGTCTGTGGGCATCATGATGAGTGTGAGTTGGATCATCCAGTCAACACCTCTGGCTGGGGGTAGTGCAGACACCATATCCTTGACTTTTTTTCACTGATTTAGAGTCGTTCCGATATTTAGGATGAGGATAGTTATGGCGTCCTCTGCTCCATTAAATTGTTTAATAATTCATCGACATTTATGTTTGGATTTAGCAGGACGGCAGAGCTTAGATCCGATCTGTTAGTCTTGTGATCATTTCCCTTCACCATCAGAAGTTATTTCTGCTGTTCGGAATGCAACCAGTCACGTGTGGGTTGTCAACAGGTTTCGGTGCACGTGATTCCGACCTTGGCATCAGCCCTGTATTCAGTGACCTAACCTGGTTTCTGATGCGGTAACACTTCCATTTTCATATTCTCATTCTGCTGAGAGCATCTCCCTGGTGTCACACCTCCAATTTGTTACTTTATCTCAATCCATTTAAGGTAATAATCTAAATCGTTTCTTTTCCACAATGTCAACTTCGGTATTTGAAATGAATGTGTTTCCCTCTGTTATTCTCCCTGACCATGATTAAGAGCTCTGTAGTGTCAGTGATGTCAGTCTTATGCAGTTTTAGAATATAGGAACTTGTACACCATGCATTATCGTTCAGTCCCCAGTTTACGGTGCTCCATGTTGGACAGGATGTTTGAGCATCATTGACATCCTTCTTTGGAAATAGTCCACAAACAGAAATTGCTGAAGAAATTACTGAAAATGTTGCAGCATCTTCTGGAATGAATGCAGAGTTAAACTTTCAGGTCCAGTGACCCTTTACAAAGCTCCCAGTTTCTCCAGCAATTTTTGTATTTTTATTTCCAGTATCCATAGTTATTTGTTTTAGTGAAAATTTGTTCTGTGCCTATTCATTTCTGGAGAAACTCACCAGGTCTGTCTGCATCTGCAGAGACAGAGAAGCGGCGTTAGCATTTCAAGCCCAATGTGACACTTCTTCAGAACTGAAAAGGATTGGAACCTGGGATTTTTAATCCCTTGTCAGAAATGGGGGATGGATGACAGGGAAAAGAGGGTGCGGCAAAGATAAACGGGCTTTTAGCACTGCTGAACGAGTGGATGATGTAAAATGGGTTTACATTAAGGTGTGAATGGAGAAAGGGGTTCTCTCTATTGATTGCAAGATAAAGAAGACACAACCACACAAGGTCATAGGGAGGCCAGGAGGGAGAATGTTGACTATGTGGCATTATATAGATCTGGCCTTAAATACGTTTTCACTGTCGAGATCATCGCCCCCTTTATACAAAGGAATCCAGGTGTTTGACTTCTTATTGGCACTAGTAAGCGTTTCATGCTGCCTTAGTATTGTAACATGGAGAAAACACAAATCACCATATGAAGTTTGGGCTGAGTATTGTTTACCTGTCATGTTTAATATTGTTTAAATTTTCATTGCTTATCTTTAAATGCTTGTTCTTGAAATTAGTATCAGATGGATTGTAGGAGGTTGGGTGGTTACATTGTAAAAGCTTCTAAAATCATGAGAGATATGGATAGGGTAAATAACCAAGATGTTTCGAACGGAATGGGGGAGTTCAGCCATAGAAGGCACAGTTTTAAAGTGAAAGAGGAAAGATTTAAAAGGATCGAAGGGGCAACTTTTTTACACAGAGGGTGGTTGGGTATGGAATGAGCTGTCAGAGGAAGTGTGGTAGATGCCAGTACAGGTACAACATTTAAAGCTCATTTGGAAAAACATATGAATGGGAAACATTTTGAGGCATATGGGTCAAATGAAAGCAGGTGGGTCGAGCTTAATTTGGAAAACTTGGCCAGCATGGACATTTAGAAAAGCTTCACGCAGGGTCTGAGTGGTTTTGTGAAAGGGAAATTATACTTTGCCCTGGAAAATCATGCAAAGTATTTCTGGAGATGCCAGAGAATGTAACAAGCAGACTTGATAAAGGGGATCTGGTTGACACCAGGCTTTCCAGAGATTTTCCACAAGGTATTACAAAATAAAAGTTCTTACACATGACAGAAGGTCGTAGGATGATGGATAATGTATTAACATGGGATGACGATTGGTTCGCACATAGAAATCAGAGAGTCAGGATTAATGAATCTTCATGATAAAAGTGTATCTGCTGGAGTACCACAGCTATGAGTCCGATGGCATCAGTTATTTACAATCTATACTGATAGCCTGAAAGAGGGAGTTGAGTGCAACATAACATCCGAATTTGTGGATGACACTGAGAACCAAAGGCAGGCTGTTATTTAATGGAGACGACTTCCAGAAAAGGAGCAGTACAAAGGGATTGGAGTCTTCCAGTGTATGAAACATCAAGTCAGCATGCTGGTGCAACAAGTAACTGGGTTGTTTGAAAAGATGGGTTCCTGGGACGAAAGGTTTGTGTTAATGAGAATCTCTAAAATGGTGAGGCGATCATTCATTGGGGTTCAAATGAATGAGGAGTGATACTGCTGAAAAATACAAGACACAGAGAGGGGTTGACACTGTAAATGTTGAGAAGTTCTTACCATTCCTGGGTGGAGTTCCGAAATGGAGGACATAGATACCGATTATGGAATATCGATTTCAGTCTGAGATGCAAAGTGATGTCTTCTCTCAGAAGGTAGTGAATGTCTGGAATTCCCTAACCCGGAGAGGTGTGGAGGGACAACAAATTTGGACTATACAAACACCCAGCGGGTATATAAAACTCATTCACTCTCCTCAAGGAGTCGGCAAGAAAGTGGAGTAGAGTTCTGGAGTAGATCAGCCATGTTCGTATTAAATAACAGGGCAAGCTTGAGGGGCCGAATAGCCGACTGTTGTTCCTACTGTTACTAATTTCACATGTTATGCTTTTGAAAAGTAACTGGTTATTTTCCTGGAAGTTGTGTTGTGTAATGCTACATTCGGATGAGCAGAGGATTAGTTTGAGTTTACCCTGGGTGGGGTATGGGGGCTGTAGTTACAGCGAACCTGGGTCTGGGACATGGCTTAAATTTGGAGAAGAAGTTACAGAGATGGGAAGCCTGGAAACAGGGATTGCGGGTGAGGGTCACTTCCTGATCCAGGCTAGATTTTCCAAGTACATTTCCAAAACTACACCTAACCATCGGAGTGGCCTCGATTTGCAGGTCCGAAGGGCTGAATGGAACATCAGAACACAGGGCTGAGGGATAGGAATGGCCATTCGGCCTTTTGACACTACGCCACCAGTAAATGAGATCGTGGCTCATCTCATTGTGGTCCTAGCTGCACTTTTCTCTCCATGCACCATTATCCCTGATTAACCTGTCTATGGAAAATCAGATGAAGCCTGCCCCGATATAATATAAAGATTCAGCCCTCCCAAACTTCTGGGAAAGAGGATTTCCACTTGACTGAATTCCCACTTTGTGAATTTCTTCTCACTCCATTTGTGACTGAGGATGAAGCGTGTCACTCTTTCCTTTTCTAGTCCCAATCCTCCACTGCTCACAACAAATTTTAAATGAAACCAGGTTGGTGATATGGCCGATGATAAAGTTCTCAGACTGGTTTAGGTTCAATGATAAGAAGTCAGGCAGATTTCTTTCGTCAGCCACAAGTTACTAATAGAACTAACGGAGGAGTATGGTGGATCTGTGGGTGGCACTGCTTCCTCACATCACCAAGGAGCTGGGTTCGATTCCAATCATGGGCAACCCTCTATGTGGAGTTTGAACATTCTCCCCGTGACCGTGTTGGTTTCCTCTCAGTGCTCCAGTTTCCTGCCACAGTCTAAAGATGTGCAGTTTAAAGTGGATTGCCCATAGTGCCCAGGGATGTGTAGGTTAGGTGGGTTAGTAATGAGAAATGTAGGGTTACATGGATAAGGTAGGGGGCCACGTCCAGGTAGGATGCAGTTTAGTGCATCGGTGCGGACTTAATGGACGGAATGTCCTGCCTCCACACTGCAGAGGTTCTGTGACAATGACTACAAATTTGGCCTATACAAACACCCAGCGAGTATATACCTAATCCACACTTATCAAGGTCTTGTATGTTTCATTCTCATTCCAAGCGTACCCTGTTAAAGCCTTCATAATATAAACCCATGAATATGTGAAATGAAACATATCTGAACTGCTTTCAATGTAATTATATCCTTTCTCAGATAAGGAGACACAAAAAAAAATAATCTCACACTCAGATCATAAAGTTTATATTTGTTTTCTCAAAGTGCTGAGTGTCTTTGGAACACTCTTCCCCACAGACCGTTGGAGGCAGAAATATTGAATATTTTTGAGGCACCGACAGAAGGTTCATGAATAACAACAGTCAAGGATTATCGAGGAATGGGCAGCAATTTGCAGCGTAGAGGAAAATGTAGACAGTGGTGTCAAATTACACCGGTCAGGAACATCCAGGAATATAATGCAAAATGAAATGATAATATCGATAAAACATTAAGGGGGAATCCAAGATACCGGAGATCCGGAAGGTCTGTTTTGCTGGGCTCTGCATCATAGCACGGGCAAAGTGGTTCTCTAACACAACCCATCCCAGCCATTTACGTCAAATTCAACACTAAAAGAGCGATAGAATCTTTACTAATCCCGTTTTATCATATGGAAATGACAAAACATGGGAAAGGATCGAGTAAGTCCCAACACACAGTGCACCCGTCAGAAGCATCGAACATGCCTGAGGCTGCAGCTGCAACCCACTCTGCTCGTTCGATAGACCCAGTTCCTCACCAGGCCTTGGTCACTGAGTTCACCAAGTATGTGAAATGATTGAAGTAATGATTGAAGAAGGGTTCAGCAGTGGCTAGATCCGCTCTCAGCCGTGCTCCAAAAACATGAGCAGCAATGACAGCCTTGGAAACAGAACAGATTATGCCAAGCGCTGAACTGCAGTGACAGAGACCGCGATCAGTTCCTTTCAGGAGAGGATCCTCACCTTTGAAAAGCAGGTCCATACCTTAACTGACCATGATGACGACGTCGAGAACAGGGATAGGATGAAGAATGTTCACATCGTCAGTCTGCTGGACCGGATGGAAGGTGGTCAGCCAGTGAGTTTATTGAAAACTGGCTGCAGCGATTCCTTCACTTCAAAACTGAAAAGGGGCAGATGAAGACTGAAAGAGTTAATCGAGTTATGGTGCGGAGGTCAGACTCAGACCAACGTCTTCGCCCTGTCCTTGTGCGGTAACATAGTTATGGGGATAAACATAGGCAGATGGAATCTTCCAGAACCCAGGGGAAAGATCTGATGGCTTTAATTCACGAGGGCTCCAGGTTAATGATCTTTCAGGACTTTTCAACGGCGGTGATTCAGGAAAGAAAATCTTTGGATGATATCAAGAGAAGAGTAAGGGAACTCGGGAGTCAGTATTCCTTAATATACCCAGCGGTGCTCCGTATTGCTTTCAATGGATCCATACACTTGTCTGACTGTCCAGAGAAAGCGAAAACTTTGTGACATTTTAAAGTAAGATGGATGTTTAGATAATCACGTTTCTCTCTTAAAGAAATTTTCTTGGATTTTTCTGGTATTAACCAATGTTAAATTATGGTCGGGGATGGGTAGAGTACTCACTTTTAACTTCTTCATTAGTATTACTACACTTTTTCTCTTTCCTTGCTTGTGTGTGGGGAGCGACTCAAGCTGGAGCGGGTTACAAAGGTAGTTGTGATGACTAAATACCGACCAAAGGGCAGTTGAAGCCCGATTTTTGTCGTTAATTGCCCTGAATGTCATGTTGGTAGCAGGCAAAAGATGAAGCTTTGGGGTATGTAACCGTCCCCACTGGACGGGCGTGGTGGGCGGCGGGGGGCAGGTGGTGGGGAGGGTCATTGGCACTTTGGATTTTGTCTCACCTTTTGTTTTTTTTGTGTGTTTAGTTTTGGAAAGTTTTGAGAGCTTGTTAGATGTAGTAGTCTTAGTTCGTGTTGTTTTTAAGCTCTATGAGTCTTTTTTCATTTATGATCAGTGATGTGTAATTCGAGTTCTTCCTCTCTAGAGCTCAAATGTTGCTACAGTGTGTGATGGATAATGATGTGCTTAAATGGGGTACCTGGAACAATAAGCGGAGTCAAGAGGACAAATGTACTGTCTAGTCTTAGGAAGGAGAGGGTGGATGTTGTCCTATTGCAGGAGATGCACCTTGATGACAAGGACCATTTGATATTACAGCAGGGCGGATTTGATCGGGTTTATTTCTCGTTTTATTAATAATAGGAGTAGGGGAGAAGCCATATTGGATAGGAAGAATCTTCCAGTTAAATTACTAGATTACATTAGACATTCACAGGAGGTTCATAATCCCCAAACCCTTGAACTATGGGAAAGAATACAGTATTTTGAATGGTTATTGCCTCCCGTCGCACCCTCTTAAAACCGTGGTAGATGCATTTTCCAAATTAAGTTATCTTGTCTCATGGTGCATTAGTGTAGATGATTTCACCTGTCTTATGGATCCCACAGTGGACAGAATGTCCAAAGGTCCCCCAATACCCTCGTCATAATGTAAGCAATTAGTTGATTCTTGTGCAGAACGAGAGCTGGTGGATGTCTGGAGGCAGATCCACATCACAAGTAGGGATGTTATTTTCTCCTATCACCCACTTAAATGCCACACGAATGTTGATCTCTTCTCCATCCCTGCAACATTCTTAGATTCGGTGGCATCCTGCACAATTGGGAAAATTACAATTTCTGACCATGAAGCAGTTTCACAGTTTTGAGACGCTGGCGAATGGATCCTTATTTTTCTTAAGGCTAGTTAGTTCATTGAGTATTTCTGTAAAGATTTCAGATCTTTCTTAGCCATTAATGCAGATTCAACCAGTAACACATCCATTCTATGTGAAACTACTAACGCTCATGCCAAGGAAATAGTTATTCATCAGGAAGCGGCAGAAGGGGGAGCAGGAATGCTGGCTCGAGGCACAGCTGAGGACAGCCGAGAGTGCATACTGTGATAGCCCCTCAGTGCCTAATCTGCAGAGGATCAAAACGCTTCAGTCTACAGTGAATTCCACGCTCACACAGACATCCAGGAAGGAACTTACTTTTGAAAAACAAAGGCTGTTTGAACATGGTGATAAGCCAGGTAAGTATTTAGCCTAACTTGCCAGGAAAATGAGCGCCCCCTCAAGCCATTACCTCAATTAGGGAATGTACTGGGATCCTTCCCTCCGATTCCAAAAATATTAATACAGCCTGTCCGAGATTTTTCACCAAATTGTTTCAGCCTGAACATTTTGAGGATAGATGGATTAAGATGGAGTCATTTTTCAAGAACCCGTGGCTTCCAGGAGTAACCCCTGAATAAGTGTTGTGCCTTAATGTACCATTGTCAGCGCAGGAGGGTGTGAAGCAGCTTCAGAATGTAAAGGTGCACGTTCCTGACGGATTTCTGAGTAAATTTTATAAATAATTTATAAACCTATTGTCAGGGCTGATGTTTAACATTTTCTGTCACTCATACAGTCATGAACCCCTCCCTCCATCCTTTAGAGAGGCTCATATATCTCTGATGCTTAAGAATGGAACACCCTGGAGGATTGTGCTTCTTACACGCCAATCTCACTTTTAAATTTCGGTTTCAAAATCCCGTCTGTGACGTGTACATTAAGGTGGAAACTTTGCTGCCTTCCGTTACCAAAGAGGACCAAGCATGCTTTATAAAGGGCCACAGATCTTCCTACAATGTTAAGAGTTTACTCAATATGATCCAAGAGTGTCAACAACAATCTGTCCAGGGATTAATGATCTCTTTAGATGAGAGAAGGCATTTGTTTGGGTTGAATGGCCGGAATTCTTCTGTACATTAGAATGGTTTGGTCTATGCAAGGTTTTTATCAAGTGGGCGAGGGTCCTTTACCGTGATCCTCTGCCTGCGGTTCTCACTAATGGTGTGGCCAACCAGTAATATTAATATTTCTCCAGGCAGCCGACAAGGTTAACACCTTTCACCATTGTTGTTTACGTTGTGGATTGAGCCACTGGCGGAGGCCATCCGTAGGGATGCCAACATATCTGCCCCAGAAGTAGGATAGAAGTCACGTAACATTACATTGTATGTTTTTTGTCAAATTCCGCAATTTCGGTAGTTCATGTGATGCAATTCATTGATTCGCTTGTTGCCTTTCCGGGCGATAAGATTGGAGGCCATGCCTATGGGAGGTCTTAGGGAAAGACCTTCAAAGATGGGAGGCATTTCCAATATCCTGGCTAGGTCGGATAGCTGTTGGGGTAAATGTAGGGGAATGGGTCTGAGTGGGTTGCGCTTCGCCGAATCAGTGTGGACTTGTTGGGCCGAAGGGCCTGTTTGCAAACTTTAAGTAATCTAAGATGATTTTTAGAAAAAAATGGCTGGTTTAGCTCTTTTATTTGGCACCATAAGTGATCTTTATCAAGCTAACAAAATTGCAACTGCCCCACAGATTTTGGGGAGTTGATCTCCCCGATTAAAAGCAATCGTTTTTTTTTTCATCCTATGTGAGTGCCTGGGCCACTGTGGTCTCGGCATCAATATGGCTCGACATTGAGCCCTCTCAGACAAAGTGAACCCTTATTAGTCTGTTGTTCTTAGATAAAATGACAACGTTTATGGAGTATTGTCATAAACTAATGATGATCAATACTGCTAAAACTTTAAGGACAATGCGTCAGATCGAGGGCAATACAGACAAAAACATGTTTCTTACCCCTATAATTGGTATACCGGGTTGTCAACCGGGGATAATGGATTCCAGGTTTAAACTCTGGGCAGTGAGGGGGATACCTTGCTTGAGTGATTTAGAATTAGTAGAATCCCTACAGTGTGGAAACAGGTCATTGGGCCCAGCAAGTCCACTTCGACCCTCTGAAGAGTAACCCACTCACACCCATTCCCCTACCATCTTATATTTACCCTGATTAATGCCCCAAATTACAGATCCTGGAAAATTATGAGCGATTTCGCAATGGCCAATTCATCTAACCTGCACATCTTTGTAACTGTTGGAGGAAACCTACGCAGACACAGTTGAGAATATACGAACTCCACACAGCCAGTCACCCAAGGCTGGAACCAAACCCGAGACCCTGGTGTTGTGAGTCAGCCGTGCAAACCACTGAGCCACCACGTGTTACTTGAGGGAGAAACAATGATATCATTTGGTCAAATAACTCGTTAAGTATGGACTACCTAGTAGAGACTTCTTTGCTTTTATTTCCAGATTAGAGATTTGATTTTTTAAAAAAAATTAACGGAGACTGATAGATCCGATACAGAGAAGTGGGTTCTTTTTGCTAAGAATACACTCTCTGTCAGTCCCCTTTATCGTTAGTTGGATAATATCCCCTCAGACAAGACTATGCAGCTTCGTGACGTCTGTGCGAGAGAGTTGAGGGTTTAGATCTCTTCAGAGACCTTTGAGGATATTTGTGAAAATGCTCAAAGGATTTTGATCTGCAACAGTACACATTGCATGCAGTTGTAAATTCTTCATAGGGTCAATCTGACACCAGTGTTTCTCTCAAAATTCAAAGTGGGATTATCTTCAGCATGTCCTAAATGCAGAATGACAACAGCACTCTTGCTCATTGCATAATGTCCTGCTGCAGGCTTCATATATATTGGAGCACTGTGTTCGGTGTGGTATAGTGGGCCTTGGGGACCGAATTGGAGATGGACCCGGTTTCTCTTTTCCTGGGCCTGCCCAGAGTATCTTACGCATGGGAAAAAAATCCTTGCTTTCTGTGCTAGGAAACTTATTCTGTTGTGTTGGATGTCTGAAAACTCCTCGGGGCTGTTGGTCTTTGTAAGCTCCTCATGGAAAATATCCCTTTGGACTTTCTCACCAGTATGGTGCACCAAAAAACAAAGATTAGAATAAGTCATAGAGTCAGAGAGATGTAAAGCATGGAAACCTTTGGTCAGACCCATCCATGCCGACCACATATCCCAAACCAATCTGGTCCCACCTGTCAGCACCCGGCCCAAAAGGCTCCAAACCCTTCGTATTCATATACCCATCCAAATGCTTCTTAAATGTTGCACTTGTATCAGCCTCCCCCACCTCACCTGGCAGATCATTCCATACACGTGCTACCCTCTGTTTGAAATAATTGCCCCGTAGGTCTCTTTTATATCTTTCCCCTCTCACCCTAAACCTATGGCCTCTCGTTCCGGACTCCCCGACCGCAGGGAAAAGACTTTACCAATTTACCATATCCATGCCCATCATAATTTTGTAAACGTCTATAAGGTCACCCCTCAGCCTCCGAAGCTCCAGGGAAAACAGCCCCAGCCTGTTCAGCCTCTCCCTATAGCTCAAATCCTCTAACCCTGGCAACATCCTTATACATCTTTTCTGAACCCTTTCAAGATTCACAACATATTTCCGACAGGAAGGAGACCAGAATTGCACGCAATATTACAACAGTGGCCTATCCAATGTCCTGTACAGTCGTAACATGATCTTCCAACTCCTGTACTCAATACTCTGACCAATAAAGGAAAGCATATCAAACGCCTTCTTCACTATCCTATCTACCTGCGACTCCACTTTCAAGGAGCTATGAACCTGCACTCCAAGGTCTTTGTTCAGCAACACTCCCTGCGACTTGACCATTAAGTATATAAGTCCTGCTAAGATTTGCTTTCCCAAAATGCAGCACATCGCATTTATCTGAATTAAACTCCAACTGCCACTTTTCAGCCCATTGGCAATTTGGTCAAGATCCTGTTGTAATCTGAGGTGACCTTCTTCGCTGTCCACTACACCTGCAATTTTGGTGTCATCTGCAAACTTACTAACTGTACCTCTTATGCTCGCATCCAAACCATTTATGTCAATGACAAAAAGTAGTGAATCCAGCACCGATTCTTGTGGCACTCCACTGGTCACAGGCCTCCAGTCTGAAAAAACAACCCTCCACCACCACTCTCTATCTTCTACCTTTGAGCCAGTTATGTATCCAAATGGCTAGCTCTTCCTGTATTCCATGAGATCTAACCTTGCTAATCAGTTTCCTATGGGGAACCTTATGAAAACCCTTACTGAAGTCCATGTAGATCACATCTACCCTTTTCCCCTCATCAATCCTCTTTGTTACTTCCTCAAAAAACTCAAGCAAGTTTGTGAGACATGATTTCTCACGCACAAAGCCATGTTGACTATCCCTAATCAGTCCTTGCCTTTCTAAATACATACACATCCTGTCCCTCAGGATTCCTTCCAACAACTTGCCCACCACCAACGTCAGGCTCACTGGTCTACAGTCCCCTGGCGTGTCCTTACCACCCTTCTTAAACTGTGGCACCACGTTATCCAACCTCCAGTCTTCCGGCACCTCACCTGTGACTTTCCATATTACAAATATCTCAGCAAGAGGCCCAGCAATTACTTCTCTAGCTTCCCATAGAGTTCTAGGGTATACCTGATCAGGTCCTGGGGACCCGTTTCAAGACATCCTTGGGTATTTATCCACCTTTACCCATTTTAATACATGCAGCACTCCCTCCTCTGTAATATGGACATTTTGCAAGGTGTCACCATCTATTTCCCTACATTTTATGTCTTCCACAATAAATACTGATGCAAAATACTCGTTTAGTATCTCCCCCATACTTCCTGTGCGAGGGAAAATATTCTGTTATGTTGGATGTCTGAAAAGCCCCCGGGTCTGTTGGGTCCTTGTAAGCTTATCATGGAGAATATCGTTTTGGACTTTCTCACGAGTATGGTGCACCAAAAAGCAGAGAGTTATATAAGAAATGGCAACCCTTTTTGGATTACCCCGATACAGGCTTATCTGTCAATCTAAAAAGGGCTTTTACATAGCCATGACGATATTGTCTAATGAATCTAGTATGAAGAATAATGAACATATGAATGTGTAATGCTCTCGAAGAACGAGAACAGTCATTTTGTTATGCTGAGCCATATTATTTATTTATTGTTTATTGTTTATTTTTTGGGTTTTGTTTTGTCCAATTAGAGACTTTAACTTGTTTTGTATGTACATGCAATTGGGTGTAAGATTGTTCAGTTATTTGAGTTGTTTTGTTATTGGTTTAATATAATAATAAAAACCTAATTTTCAATAAAAATGTTTGTTAAGAAATTAAAATGCCAGAATTGTTAGAATAGAGTTCCAGAGGACTCTAATTCGAGAGCGTACTCATGGTGGTTTACCCTGAGGGTCACCACACCCCAGTGACAGGGTGAGGTTGAGAGAGCATCCCCTTCATGGTAACCTCTGTCAGTGTGGGGAATTGAACCTGCCCTGGTGTCCTCCCTCTGCATCACAAACCAACCATCCAGCCAACTGAGTGGGAGACTGTGTAACCATTACACACAGAATCAGTCACAGACAAAGGGCAAGAGAAACATTCATGACAAGGTAAAAGGTATATTTGAGATAATCGTCATGATAACAGCTGAGGATAAAAACGTTCTCTGCTAGAAATTGTATTTTACATTGAGACAAGTTTTTGGAAGCTGCCTTTGGCTGAATACAATAAGGTGAGACAAGTGAAATAACCAGAATGACTAACTGTGGTTTGATATCGATAACCATAAAATAAGTGCATGTTTTTGATTGGTCTGTGGAAAGCATACTGACTGTTGCATGAATTTATAAATCAGATGAAATATATTGTAAGGAGAATCCGTCCCCATGGGAAATGCCTTCTGAACACATGCGAGATGAATCCCAGGGTATGAAGTGTCTGAGAACCGTCTGCTCGGTATCAGGAACCTGGGGGTTGAATGACTGAAAGTTCCTGTAACATGGAGCTGAGAAAGCCATCGGATAGCCCCCGAACGTATTGAATGTTGGAGCATATTTGAAGTACTGAATGGCATCATGATGGATTTTAATTGTGTGTGATTTGAAAAACGCACATCTCTACTCCATCATTTTACGTGTTACACACTGGGGCACAGCCATTTTTCTGTAAGTGGGAATAAGTTGGAACATTATCTAGAACATTCCATAATTGGCATTCTCCAGAATATTTTATAACTCTGTGTGTGTGTGGGGGGGGGTGGGGTGGGGGGGGGGGGCATTAGAAAGGCAAGAGAGAAAGAGAGAGAAGGTACTGCATGCGGCAGTGAGAGTGGTGGAGCATGAGCCTTGTTCGGGGGTCGGTGCTATAACAGATATACAGTGAGGGAGCAGAGAACATATGGTGACCCTTATCCTGACAGAGTGGGGAAGATTATTGATGCTTGTCCTGTTTTGCTGGACATTTCTTCATACCGCACACTGCACTGACCTGGGTGAGGAGTTCAGACCATGCTCGGTGGGTCTAGTGGTGTGATCCCTCTGGGAAGAGAATGCTCCCCCTCTGTACTAGCCCATCCACCAGGACCTCCGTGCCCCTGTTGACAAACCGTGGTGTAATTTCCCCTTAGCTGCTATCCTCGGGGCAAAGTGTGCAGGGCAGTTCTGAACTGAGAAAGCACAACCATGTACCCATTGGCTTTTTAAAGATGGCACAAGTGTCAGGGGTCACAGAATATCCGGGGCATCCCGGCAATGGTGAGTACCTCCAGTCTTGATAGGTTGAAGAATCGGGCTGGCATTGTATGAGAGGGACACTATGGAGTGGGGTGGGTAGTTAATGAGATGTGTTTGGTAAGATAGCACCAGGAAACTAGCTCGGCCTTGTGCAGACAACCCCTCTGTCACACTTAATTAAAATGTCACTGCAACAGTGTTTTGTTAGATTCAGCCCAGTGAGGCAAAGACTCTGCTCTCCTCACTCCTAGTTACAAAGCTGCAGAACAAATGCTCATCCAAAACTCTCCATCGCCTGAACTCATAGCAATATCCCTTTCACTCATAATTCTTCGAAATACTGACCCGTCTTGCATGATACAATCGAAATGTCTTCATTCTGAAACCTGTGAACATATCCTTCCATGACATTTTATCTCAGTCTCTCCACCCCCCCCCCCCCGCATCCTAAATCCACCCCAAACCACACACGTTTACCGTCATATTGCACGAGACTGCCAGTATGACTGGTCATTTGGCCTAGCTGATCCATGGCAACCAAAATGTACATCCAGACTCACCCCATTTCCCGCCCTTGTTCTGTATCCCTCTAATCCTTTCCTATCTGTGTATTTGTCCAATTGCCTTTTCAATGTTGTTATTGTACCCACCTCAATCACTTCCACTGACAGCTCAGTCCATATGCGTACCACACTCTATGTAAAAAAGTTGCCCCTCAGTTTCCTTTTTATATTTTTTATCCTTTCCAAACATTAATGGATGTCCTCTAGCCTTCGATTCACCAAACTTGAGAAAGACGTTTGAAGTATTCACCCCATGCACGCCTCTCATGATTTTATAAGGGCTACACTTCTATAAGAACCCCCTCAGTTTCCTAAGCTGTAAAGAAATAAGTTCTAACCTGTCCAACCTCTGCCTATAACTTAGAGCTTATAGCCCAGGAAACATCTTTGGAAATTTGTTCTGCATACTTTCTAGTTCAATAATATCCTTTCTAGAGCAAGATGAACAAAACTGAACACAATACTCCAACTGAAGCCTTACCAACATCCTTTACAATTGCAGCATAACGTCCCAACTTCTATACTCAATGCGTTGATGAAGGCCAATGTGCCAATAGCCTTCTTCACTGTCCTGTGTATCTGTGACTCAAATTTCAGACAACAGTGCACCTGATCTCCAATTACCTTTTGTTCCACTACACGTCTTAAGGCACTATCATTCGTCATTAAACTCCTACCTGGATTTGACTTTCCAAAATGCAAGACGTCACACTTATCTAAATTAAACTCCATTTGCTATTTCTCAGCCCTCTCCCCCAGCTGATCAAGATACTGCTGCAATTTCTAATAACGTTCCTCACTGTAAATGATGCCTCTTAATTTAGTGTCATCTGCAAACCTACTAACGTTGCGTTGTGCACTCTGGTCCAAATCATTGATGTAGATAACAAACAGCAATGGGCCCAGGACCGACCACTAAGGCACTCCACTAGTTACAGGCCTCCAGTCTGACAAGCATACCTCCACCATAGCCGTTTGTTTCAGAACATTAAGCAATTGTATCGCCAATTTGCCAGTTTACATTGGAGTCCATGCGATCTAAACTTCTAGAGCGGCCTACCATGTGGAACCTTATCAAAGGCCTTACTGAAATCCATATAGACTATATCCACCATCTTTCCTCGTCAACCTTCCAAGTCACTTCCTCCAAAATCTTGATCAAAATTTGTAAGGCATGATCTGCCACGCACAAAGCTATGCTAACTGCTCCAAGTCAAACTCTGTCTTCCCAAATGCATCTATATCTTATATCTCCGAACCTTCTCAAGTGGGTTCCGAAACAGATTTGAAGCTTACTGGTCTATATTTCCCAGGTTTTTCTTTGCAGCCCTTCTGAATAAGGGCACTACATTTGCTACTGCCCTGTCTTCCGAGACCTTGCCCCTGAACTACCTTCTCTCGCCTTGTGGAGTGCTCTTAGATATATCTGGTCAGGACCAAGAGATTTATCTGACTTTGTGCATTCTAATATGTCCAACAGCACCTCTACTGTGATATGGACTGTACCAAGATATCACAACTCACCTCCCAAAGGTCACAGAACTTCATGTCTTTCTTCATGTATTTCTTCATGATAAACACAGAGGGGAAATTGAAGACCTCACCCATCTCTTGAGGTTTTACACATGCATGCCTATTTTGGATTGTAAGGCGTCCTATCTCTCTCTAGTTGTTCTTTTTATTTACTATACTGAATTTGGATTCATCTTAATCTGCTCAGCCAAGGCTAACTCATACCCCACTTTAGCCCTGCTGATTTCCTTCTTCAGTAAACCCCTGTAACCCCTGTGTACCTCCAGAGATTTCCTTGGAACCAGCTGCCTGTACCTGAGCGACGCCTCCTTTCTTTCTGGTCAGAGCCTCAATATCTCTTGTCATCCAGGGTTCTCTCTTCCAGCCTCACTTTCCCTTCACCCTCACAGAAACATGTAGACCTTGAACTCGAGCTATCTCACTTTTGAAGCCCTCCCACTTGCCCTGGATCCTTTTACCTGGAAACACACTACTCCAATCAAGCCCTGCAATCCCCTGTCAAATTTCAACAAAATTCGCCTTGCCCCAATTTAGAACTTGAATCTGTGGACCAATTTTGTCCCTACCATACCTATTTTAACATTAATACATCTCTGGTCACTTTTCCCAAAATGCTCCCCCACTTTACCGCCGTCACCTACTTTCCCAACAGTAGGTCGTGTTTGTCCCTTCCCCAATAGGACCCTCTACATGCGGCTTCTTGAAGCTTTCCTGAACACACTTAACAAATGATATTCCATCTAAGTTCTTAACCCTCTGGAAGTCCCAGTCTATGTTAGGATAATTAAAATCACCTATTATGACAACCCTATTGCTCCTGCAAGTCTCACCAGTCTTCCGGCATATATGTTCTTCTAATTCCCATTGATTATTTGAAGGCTTATAGTGCAACCACTATAACGTTACCAACCCCTCATATTGTTTGCATTATTTACAAAATCTCATTGGATATTATCTCAGTTATTTCATCTTTAAATATTAGAGTGATACACGCCTTAATCAGAACTATTGGTATTTAAATTGTTTCCATTTACATCTCTTCCTCGCAGTGACTTTCACATTCGCAGCATCCCTTGTCAAGGCACAGTGGAGATATGGAGCTGTAAATGGATGGGAGCTGCACATCCTGTCAGTTCCAACATTGGTTGCAAGTTTCCCCACACTGAGCTGCGATCTAACACAGTGTTACCGAACAATGCAACAATCTGGGTTTATATATGAATGAACTAGTGCGGACTGCACAGCCCCCCACGCTGTATATTTAGCCTAGGATTATAGATCCAGCATTGGTGTGGACTGCACAGAGTTTCACTCTGCACATAGCTGGGTTGCATTCAGCAGACACTAGCCGGATCTACACAGTGGTCCATCCTGAACATGTAATGGTTATGTGAGTTAGAGTGCGAATGTGAGAGAACTAAACATCCGGCTATGTCTTTATTTTTGTTTTAAGTCTTGTGATTGGACTCTTCAAACCCTGACTCATCCAGTTACACCCGACCCTCTGGATGAGTGATGGTAACTGTTGTTAGAGTATCTGTGTCGGCAACATGACCAACAATGGAGCAGAGGCTGCAGAGAGGACAGTCTCCGTAAAATGGAATGAGGGAATCACCATCAGATCAGCCGTGGTCTTAGTGAATGGTGGGGCAGGATTCTGTGGACCACTGATGCAACTTATCTTATATTTCTGTTTGTTCCAAGCAAACTCCCCTTCTCTCCCAGTGTCCCATACTGGTGGGGATTGAGTCACCTCCTCCTGTTCCTGCGTAACAGGATCCTCGGGCCTCACTAGCCTCCAGATTTCCCTGTGCCCCAGTTTTGAGCAGTTGAATAAATGGCTCCTGTTCCTGTGTCCCAGTCTCGAGCGGTTGAGTGACTGTTTCCTGTCCCTGTGCCCCAGTTTCAAGCAGTTGAATGACTCCCTCCTGATCCCAAGTTTGTGAAAGTAGATGTCCTCCTCCTGCTCCTGAGTAACAGGCTCCAATAGCTCTGTGCTCACCTGCTGCTCCTGTGGAATGGAGGTGAGGGACTGAATGGCCTCTTCACATTCTTTACAGCTTTTTCTTGACTAAAGGCCTTTCCCCGTTTCTGTAAAACACCATCAAATTCTGAATAATGTATTTTTGTATTTGACTCTCCGTGATTGAGCAAACAAGCTGCTTGGCAGAATTCAGATGCTGAATAGCCTCCTCCTGTTCCCGTGTTATACACTGAAGAGTCAATAGACTCTCAGAGATGTACAGCACGGAAAAAGATCATTCTGTCTGGTCATCCATACCGCCAAACATCCTAAATTAATCTCGTCCCCCTTGCCAGCACTTGGCCCATCTCCCTCTAAACCCTTCCCATGCATATATCCATCCAAATGCCTTTTAAATGGTGTAACTGTACCTGCCCCCACCACCTATTTTGTCTGTTCAATCCACACACACAGCGGTCTCTGTGTGAAAATGTTCTCCCTCATGTCCCTTTTTAAATCATTCTCCTCTCACCTTAAACTTTTGTCTTCTAATTTTGGACTCGTCTATCCTGGGAAGACATTGACTGTTTACCTTATCTATGCCCCTCATGATTTTATAAACCCCTTTAAGGATCTCCCCCCCAGCCTCAACACTTGAAAATAGTCCCAGCCTATTCAAACTCTCCCTGTAACTCTAACCCTCCAACACCTGCAACATTCTTTTAAATCTCTTCTGCACCCTTTCAAGTTTGACAACATCTTTCTGACAGTAGAGAGACCAGAATTAAAGGCA
This sequence comes from Chiloscyllium punctatum, assembly GCF_047496795.1. Taxonomy (NCBI): domain Eukaryota; kingdom Metazoa; phylum Chordata; class Chondrichthyes; order Orectolobiformes; family Hemiscylliidae; genus Chiloscyllium; species Chiloscyllium punctatum. Next base: position 56,155,224 of record NC_092754.1, on the reverse strand, counting down.
ATATTACAAAAGTGGCAAAACCAATGTCCTGTACAGATTTAACATGTCATGCAAATGCTTTGACTCAAAGCACGCACCAATAAAGGGAAGATCACCAAATGCCTTCTTCACTACACTGTCTACCTGTGACGGCACTTTCAAGGAACGGAGAACCACGAGGCTAGCTTTGCTGCCTCACAGGGCAGTGATCTGGGTTTAATTCCATCCTTGAATGACTGGCTGTGTGGAGTTTGTACATTCTCCCCGTGTCTGCGTGAGTTTCCTTCGGGTGCTATGTTTTACTCCAACTGTATAAACATATACAGATAAGGATAGATTGGCCATGCTAAATTGGGAAATACAGGCTCAGAGGGATAGGGCAGGTGTTTGTCCAGTGGGATACTGTTTAGAGGTTCGGTGTGGCCTCGATGGGCCGAAAAGCCTGATTCCCCACTGTCGGGATTCGATAATTTCAATGGAGTTCTCCTTCACTGGCATCTTTCGATACGGCACTACCTGTAAGTCTTACCATGATTTGTCTTGCCCAAATGCAACACCTCATATGTAACTAAAATATACTCTATCTGCCACTCCTCGGTTCACCTCAGCAAAGTCTCATTATAGTCTGAGAAATCATTCCTCACTATCGACCACACAACCAAATTTGGAATTATCTACAAACTTACTGACCATACTTCATCTACTCAAATGTAAATGATTTGTATCAGTGACAAAAGGCAGTGGACCCACTATTGATCTTTGCGGCACGCCACTGGTCACAGGTCTCCACGTTTAATGAACAAATGTCCATTGTCACGCCCTGTCTCCAATATTCAAGAAAATTTCGGATCTAAATGGCGAGTTCTCCCTGGATCCCAACCAGTCTACCATGTAGAACATTTTGGTAATCTTACTGAATTCCATAAAGACGACATCCACTGGCCTGTCTTCATTAATCATCTTCATCACTTCCTCAAAAGATTACACCGAGTCAGTGAGACGTGATCTCCAATGTACAAAGCCCTCTTCAGTCCTTGTCTTTTCAAATGTATACACATCCTTTCCCACAAAATCCCCTCCAACAATTTAGTCACCATTGACGTCAGGCTCAGCGATCTATGGTTCCCTGTTTTTTTTTCCTTACTTTCTTAAATAATGACACTATGTTATCAGTCCTCCAGTCTTTTGACACCTCACCTGTGGAAATCAATGATACAAATATATCAGCAAAATGCTGACCAATTTCTTTCCTAGCTTCTCACAAACATTTGGGATACAACTGATCAGTTCACCTTTATGTGTTTTAAAATGTCAAACACCTCCTTGTAATATAGACATCTTTCAATGTTTCACTGTATATTTATTCATTCTCTCGCTCTTGTAACCTCCTCCTCATTAAATACTGAGGAGAATTTTTTGTTTCATATACCTCCAATCTCGGGTGGTTCCACAGATAGGTAGTCTTACTGATCTTTAAGGGGCCCAGTTCTCCCCCTAGTTAATCTTTTACCATTAAAGGATTTGTAGGATTTCTTCAATGCCTCGTTAACCCTATTTCTAAAGCCATCTCATGTCCACATTTTTCTGGCCCGAATTCCCCGTTGACTATACACTTATTGCCCTTATTTGCCTCTCGGGATTCACTTGATCTCAGCTCTGTTTACCTGACATATGCCTCCTTCCTTACCTTGACCAGAGCATCAATATATCTAACCATCCAGCACTCCCTACACCCACCAGCCTTACCCATCTCACTAATGGGAACACGTTGGCTCTGGACTCTCTGAAACCACATTTTGTTGGCCTTGCATTTCCCAACCATCCCTTTACCTGTGAATAGGGTATTCCAATCAGCCTTTCACAGGGCTCGCCTAACACTTTCAAAATTGGCCTTGTTCAAAGTTCGAACTTTAATGTTGACATCAGGTATTTCCTATTCCACAACTAATTGAAAACTAATATTTATGTGAAACAGACTTGAAAGTTAAACCAACACTTCCTGCCCCTCTATAATGGGCTCGAAAGTCTGACTAGGCTCCTCCTGTCCCTCTGTAATAGACTCAAGAGGCATAATGGCCTCCTCCAGTTGTTCTAAACACACTCGAGAGGCTGCACGGCCTTCTCCTGTCCCTGTGTAACAGATCCGAGACACAACAACCCGTGGATTACGAGCAGCCGTTAAACTATATCTGATGGACGTCCATCCTTTCTCAGATACAGAAACACAGACAATACAATGTACTGCAGGTGCCCTCTCAGTTACACGTTATGGAGCTGCAGCAACACATCTCTTTGTTCTGAATGATTCTGTTGACAAAATGTGCCGATATTCCAGCTTTACACCTTTTCAAGTAGCAACAGGCTAAGATGGGCTGATTGGTCTTCTCTTCTCCCTCTGTAAGAGGACCATTGGGAGAGAATTTCTTTGGCCTGTTCCTGAGCAGCAGTTCCAATGCTCTATCTCAAGGTTATGAAAGGATTTGATAACAGGACATTAAAACCAGGATTGGCCGCACACTGGTCAATAAGCACCGTACTTTGTGTTCAGGTATCTAGAAACTTGCCTACCCCCCCCCCCCCCCTTTTTATGCAGCCGATCTGTTATTTTATAACTGCCTCCTTTCATAAACAGAATGGAACATACATAGACCACTGCAGTGTTCTGTTAATACTCTCATATACAAGGAAAAAAAGATATAAAATATTGAAAGATTAATGGTCCATCCCTCAGCAACCCTCATACATTGCATCCAGTATATGAAAAGTGATTTATTGAACTGGTTAACTGAGCCTATTTGTTCAGTGACTGCGATTAATGCCAATCTCCATTGATTCTAATTATCCCAGTGGAGGGTTTCCATCTTTTAATGATAAATGGGCTCCGTTCAATGTGTCAACCCATAACATGAGCAGAGCATCACCGACAGCACTGACAGGGATCAGCAGATCCAGAGAGAGGGGGAGGGGAAATCAGAATCTGAGATCATCAGACTGGAATGTTCCAACAACAGATCAGAATTTGAGAATATTAGACTGAAATATTCCAACAATAGATCAGAATCTGAGAACATTAGACAGGAATATTCCAACAATAGACAGGAGCTTAGCCGATTATGTTTGGTATCTTTCTGCATTTGATTGGATGTCATTATCATTGCGGATCTATTTCGCTCTTCTCATTATTCAATCCTTTTATTATCCCTTCCTGGCTATCGTTGGTGTTCCTGGTGAGTGTCACTATCCAGATTTTGTTTTTTATAAACCAGTTATGACTGTATTATAGTTATTTCATATAGTCTACACTTCCTGCCACTATTATTGTTCCAATCCAATCCAATCTCTCAATCTGGATATTCACTCTACAGACCACTGCTAACTGCATCAATGAAGGTGTTCAATTACTGTCTCACTCTCTGCTCTGGCAGTGTTACTCACGGATCTCTGTGTTGAACTATTCAATTTCAGGGGAGAATCATAATGCATCGTATCATTGCCTTTGCTGTTAAGAGCATGGAGGTCACCGTCTACTGTTCTGGTTACAAACTCCACTTCCTTCCACTGTTTCCATCCCATCCCTGGCCAATATCTGCGGCTGAAGCAGACAAGTCACAACTGTGGGATATCTCTTTGACTATGAGCTGATTCTTGACACCATTCCCTGACATTTCTAACTTGAAATACTCACTACTCCAGAATATATCTCACTGGTTTATTCCATCTGCTGTTTGAACCTTGAGCTATGAAGTACAGGCTTAATGAAGCCAATAATCTGCTGCTGACGCTACAGGCTTCAAACCTGCCGAAGCAAATCTGATTCGACCTCACACCAAACTCCCATCGATCTGTCATTCATGTGCATGCGGATGTATATTGATGTTTTGTCTGGCAATGCCTTCATTTTAACATTCTCAAATACTTTACCTCATCTGTCCATGAAACTTCCCTCGTTCTCTCTATTGATAAACAAAAAGCCTGCCAGCTGTTCTTATTTAAAATTGTTTTCTCCATGTGCGTTCCTTCTCAAACAATGAGTTTCGCATTCAACCATGCCTATCGCGCACACAGTCTCAGTCTCTGATGAACACACAGAGAGAGCAAACCTTCCCATTATAGGCAGTAATCTGATGCAAGTATAGTTAGCATATGTTAGTATAGTTTTCAATACTCTCCAGATAGTGCAGTTCAGTGAGCAACACACTAGCATGGTGTGCACAGCTCTCCATGCTGGGCTGTCATCTTGTCCCAGTTTAAGTTTGTTTGTGGTGTTCGGTGAAGCAGATTCAGAATTTGATGTAACAAACCATTTCAGCTGATCTGACAATGCCTTTATTCAATGTTCTCATTCTTGTAATTTTACTCACGAAGATCTCACTTCTGCAGTTAGTCCCACTGCCCTGTCTTTTTCCCCATATTTACACAACATCTTTTCAGTTAATTAACTGCCTGTTTCTGTCTTTAATGTGAATCTCTCTGTCCCTTTGTATCTTTCCCTGGCCTTGGGTTTTGTCTCCCTAGTGTATCGAGTGCTGGCATTGTGTAGCTCCGAAATAATGAAATGGCGTGTGTCAGACTGTTGTTCACTTCCCGGTATGTCCCATGTGATGGTTCATGGACAGGTGTGTTTCAGAAGTTATGAGACACATCCATGTAACTTGGTGTGTACCTGTGGCTGTCCCTCTCAGGTGACCTTGCGATCAGTAACACGAGGAAGACCACTGAGTAAAGGACCCGGCATCTAAATTGCCTGACAATGCTGTCACTTTTTAAATAAAAGGTTATTTTCTCCTTATTTTTAGTAAGAGGTCTTAAAGGCCAAACTTCCTACTGAAAACGGCTCAGGTAAATAACTTACGGGGGTTTTAAAGTTTTTAATAAATAGTAGTAACCATGGCCAGCTCGCATAGACCAGGCTTTCTAGGTTTCTTTTCATTGTAGCAATAATAATCACCAGGTGCTTGGGGTCCCAGAACGGGTGTAAGTTTTAGTAAATTATCCCTAGCTGCTATTCTCTCTGGAAGCTCACTTGATGCTCTTTCCTCCTGGATTGGAGAACTGTATGCAAGAATGCATGTTTGAATCTTCCTTTTTGCCAAGGGGTGTGTTTAGGTGATTGGAGTATATTGGAACAGTTCATTTGTAGAAGGTACTGTATCCATTATTCTGTTATGGTTTCCAATAGTTAAGTTAGTCTAAATTCCTCTTCATTGTGTATGGATTTTGATTACATTGTTTAAATACATTGTGTTTTGCTTAATGGCGAGTGGTTTGACGAGTACCATCACATCTGGAACACCCACTTCACATCTTCCTTTAAAATAAGGAAAGGTTGGCATCCAAGCTAGCTCCTTAAACTAGTTTGAGTCGGTCTGGTTGGTCTATTGCAAACTGGAGACTCTTGTCTGGTTCTAAATCGATAATACCAAATTGGGTTTAGAATTACAATCCCTACAGTCCGCAAACAGGCCATTCGACTCAACAAGTCCACACCAACCATCCGAGGAGTAACCTACCCAGACCCATTCCTCAATCCTATTATTACACATTTACCCCGAATAAGGCACCTAACCCACACATCCCTGAAAACTACAAACAATTTAGCATGGCCAATTCACCTGACATGCACACTTTTGGATTGTGGGAGGAAACTAGAGAATCCAGAATAAGCTCATGCAAACACTGGGGAGTATGCACTGGGAGGCTATTGGGTTCAAAGGTCCTGTATGGTAGTTGTTAGTGTCTTTGGTTCCGGATCTTGAATTCGGTTGGTTTAAACAGTGTGTTGAGTATAAAGACAATTTCAGTCACTAAGAGTTCTCTGGGTGTGGAAGAAGTAAAGTTAGGGGTTTTACAAAAGGTAATGAAGGGAAGCCGTAGGAATTGGCAGACAAGCTGGAGTTTGAATTGTGTTTGACTGTGCGAAAATGAGAGATAATTACAGCTAGAGCTCGGCAATTACATTTGGTGGAAACGCCATCAGAGTCTTTGGAAATGGCTAGAATTCAATTTCAAATGGGGCACCTTGAACATGAAAAGGAATTGAAACAGTTTGAATTATGATGAAAAGTAGAAATAAAAGAAAAGGAAATGAAGACGAAAGAGAGAAAAAGAGAGAAGAAAAGCAGAGAGTTTCGACTTCAAAAGTTAGTAATTAGAGAGGAAAGTTGACATAGACGGTGGAGATGAAGGCAGACAGTCGGCTGGATAAGGAGGATAGTGAGGATGAGCAACCCTATATAGCCAAAGGACTGATGGGGATCTGTTTAAATACATCCGGGTATTATCTAAATTTGATGAGAATGATGGAGGGAGCCTTTTTAATATCATTTCAGAAAATGGCTAAACAAATGCAGTTGCCAGAGAACATGTGGATTTAGTTGATTCAAACAAAGCGGATAGGCATTTGCATCCCTATCAGAGGAGGTATCTGCTGAGTATGAGGAGGTAAAGAAAGCCGTTTGAAGTGCATATGAGCTTGTGCAAGAAGTTGACAGACAGTATTTCAGGAATCTAAAATAGCATGCCTGGTTAAACGCACGTTGTGTTTGAAAGGATCAAACAAATTTTGAAAGGTGGGGAAGGGTATTAAAACAGAGCAAACCTATGACCCTTAGAGAGATTCTTATTTTCGAGAAGTTCAACAATTTACTTCCTGCAGTCATGAGAACTCATGTGGAAGAGCAGAGAGTAACAATGGGAAGGTCAGAAGCTAAAATTGCTGATGATGATGATTGAGTTCAGAAATCAAAGTTTGGTTTCTGTGAGAGATTGAGAAGAATGTGTGAGATTTTCTTAGAACATATCCCTGTGTGAGTAAGGTTTACTGGCATAGGCCAGGAGTAGCAGGTAAAGAGGTTAAAGCATTAAGAGGCAAAGAAGGAGGTAATTCTTTTATGCTGAGACATGAGGAGCTGTGTCATTCAGAAGGACTATTGGAGAGATGAGAAGTGCTCCATTATGTAACGTGTGATTGGAGTGTCTAATAGAAACACCAACAGATTTATTCCACACTGGGGAAGGAGGCCTTGAGCTTGGTGTTGGCGTTACAACATTTCAGCATTTAAATTACAAATAACGTATCTGAGACAAAATGTTTTCACTGATCGTGACCTCTTAAAGTGTTTGGAGAAGTTTTGGGAGAAAAATACCAGTCTGTGTCGACTGAGCTTATTATTTCCGCCATTCAATATGAGATTATACATGTGACAGGGTTAGAAAACCTAAGTTTTGACACGATGTGGAAACTTGAGTGAAGAAAGACAAAGGCATTCTGTGGCAGGAGTAAAATGACTGAAATCGAATCTCGTGAACATTTGTATGCTCAGAGTCAATGTAATATATATGCATTGCAGTCAATAGACAATAGACAATAGGTGCAGGAGTAGGCCATTCTGTCCTTCGAGCCTGCACCACCATTCAATATGATCATGGCAGATCATTACTAATCAATATCCTCTTCCTGCCTTATTTCCATAACCCTTGATTCCACTATCTTTGAGAGCTCTATCCATCTCTTTCTTAAATGAATCCAGAGGCTGGGCCTCAACTGCCCTCTGGGGCAGAGCATTCCACACAGCCACCACTCTCTGGGTGAAGAAGTTTCTCCTCATCTCTGTCCTAAATGGTCTACCCCGTATTTTTTAAGCTGTGACCTCTGGTTCGGCACTCACCTATCAGCAGAAACATGTTTCCTGCTGCCAGAGTGGCCAATCCTTTCATAATCGTATATGTCTCAATCAAATCCCCTCTTAGTCTTCTAAACTCAAGGGTATACAAGCCCAGTCACTTCAGTCTTTCAGTGTAAGGTAATCCCGCCATTCCCGCCAGTCTACTCATAGAGGAAGATAAGGAGGTCTAAAATGAATCCCTTTTTGTATATTGATGGACCATTTTATTAAAGGTGGAGTTGTGAGTATACTATCACTATAAAAATGTTATTTTATCTTGGGATTTTTTTTGAAGAGAGGTTATAAAGACATAGATACAGAACTGCTGTCTGAAAACAGTTTAAGTAAATAATTGAGAAAGCCTTTAGGTTTTATTAAAACATTGGTAACAATGGAAGGGCAGCGGCCAGCTCTCCCAGACCAGGTTTTCTCGGTTTGTTTTTAGCTGCAGCATTCAGAAGCTGTTGGGGATCCCGGAAAGGGTTGGAAGGTTCAATACATGATCCCCAGCTGCTTTTCTGTCTGAGATCTCTGTTGATGTTGATATCTCTTCGATCGGAAAACTGCATGTAAGGATCTGTATTTGAATATATCTTTGTGCCAAGCAGTGTATACCAAGAAGGTACGGTATCTATTGTTTGTGTAAGTGTTCAAACATATAAGCTATTTCAAAATGTTCTTTTCTTTAAGTGTATTTTAACTAAAGCATTTCAATAGATTATATTTTGCTGAATGTCGAGTAGTTTGACCCATCACAACATATCTGGAACGCAAACTTCACATCTATTTTTAAAATAAGGAAAGGTTTGGGTCTAAGCGACCTCCTTAAAATATTTTGCAGGGATCTGGTCTGGTCCACAACACTTATAGATGAGGAGTTTCTGACTGACTCTTATTGAAAATTTAGTGGAGGGGTTGGGGATGGTTTGCTGGAGGTTGTGCTGTGAGCTGCCTGAGACATTCAGGGAGACATGAGGATTTGCTGACCCATCTTTGGGTGGAGCCTGGGGACTGTAGTTATAGCATCTGGGTCAGTAACATGAGCAACAAATGGAGCAAAGGTTACAGAGTGGGGAAACTCTGAAAACACAGAGTTAGTGTATGTGTGGAAAGGGATCTGTTGGACCCACCCGAGTTTTCCATTAACAGCCTCGCAAGCTACACTTAATCCAGGAGCAGAGTGTGATGGGACACTGATCGAAGAAGGAGCTGATCACAGAGCAGTGTCACCTCCTTTAACGCATCCTGCAGCTTTACCCCAGGGGAAAGGACGGTGCTGCCAGTGGCTGTTCGGGTCACAGTTTCATTCAGCTTCTATATCCTGGAACTTTCCAAACAGGACTGGGTGACATAGCAGTCATATCCCAGTATGTTGCCATCAATGTAACCATTCGGTGACAGAAGATATATATGGTGGATGAGGTAAATACATTGTTTCACCCTCATCAGGGAGCTGCTGGGTGTATCCAGTATAATGGGATTCCCGATGGTGTACATGGCATCTGCAGAGTACCCATGCCAATGGGGAGAGGTAGAGGAACCGAAGGAGCTCTCTCACTGTTAATGTTACCGTGTGTCCATGCACAGTACAGTATGTTGGTGAATACCTCTGTCCTGACAGCAGCCACAGTTCCTTCATTCACAAGCAGACAGCAATCCCATCGTCTTCGGGTCTCCATGTAGAAAGGAATGAATGTATCTTGGATAAAGGCCGTCCCCTTAATACATGCTTGAAAACAGTATCCCCATCACCAACCAAACACTTCAAAACATTCCATGTGTACGGAGAGCAATGGGGTCACTTGGAGTATCTGGGAGCATACGATCAAGATGGAGCAAAACCTCCCATGTCTGAACGGGTCTGAGAGAACTCCCCAGTACACAGGATCATTAATAACTGTAATCCCTCTCCATTTCAGTAACATACTGCCTTCCATTATTACTGTAAATGCAATTACAGGTTATATCATGTTATATTGCACCTGCCAAATTATTATCCATTGCCTTTACCTCTCTTGATAATTTAATCTCTTGCTTATCACAGCAACATGACCAAACTCAGTATCTCTATATCTGTTCCATCCTCCTGATCATTGATATAGATTGTAAATAGTGGAGGACCCAGCACTGGTCACTGTGTGACTCCACTGGTGACGTTCTGTCAAACTGATTTCGACTGATTTATCCGGAGTACCTGCTTCCTGTTTGATACATAATCCTCCCCCATTACTGTGTAACACAGTGGAAAAGCTGAATATGAACGAGGAGAATCAGTCAGGAATCCAACCTCTCGAATCTGCTCCGCCATGGAATACAATCATGGCTGATGTCATCCCGGCCTCTGTTCCACATCCCTGCTATCTCTCGATCATTAAACTCTGGTCTCTTGTTGGAAATTGCGGCTGATGAAAAAAAATCCACTCCACATCTACACTTTCAATTATATTTCGCATTTTACAGACCTCAATGAGCTCTCCTATCATTCTTAAAAAATCGAGAGTATAGGCCTGAACTGCTCAATTTCTCTTCATAAGACAAACACTTCAAATGTGGAATCAATCTAATGAAGCTCTTCTGAATTGCCTCCAATGGAAATACCTCATTCTGCAGGACACCCAAACTGTACTCTAGTTACAGCCTCACTACTGCCTTGCATAGCTACAGCAACACTCCCTACCTTTCTACTCTATCCTTTTACAAATAAACGATGAAGTTATACTTGCATTTCTCAGTATTTGAAGTACCCGCAAGCAGGTTTTCTGTGATATGCAAGCAGGCACCCAGATCCCTCTGCACTTAAGCACTTTGAAGTTTCTCTCCATTTAGATAATAATTTGCCTTTTTATTAGGCTGGCCAACTTGAATAACCCCATATTTATCCACTTTAATTTTCATTGCCAAATGTTTGCCCATTCACCCAACCTATTCATATAGTTTTAAAATCTCTTGCATCATCATTCCGAAGTAATTTCCCGCCAATGTTAATGTCATCTGAAAATGTATCTATTGTATTTTCCATCCCGTCAACCGAGTAATAATATCAATCCCAAATGGTTGAGGCATGAGAACTGAAATCTATGGCACCCAACAAATTGCATTTTCCAATATAAAATGATACGTTTAATTCATCTGACTGCATTTTGTTAGTTAACCAAGCCTCCATCCAAGCTCATAAATTACTCCTAAACTAATGCTGTCTGATCTTACCACTCACTCTTTGGTGAAGCGACATATCCGATGCCTTCGCGAAGACCAGATATATTCCATCTCCAGGATCCCCACTATCCACGTTGTTTGTCACATCTTTAAATAACTCAAGAAAACACTTCAATCATGGTTTATCTATTGTAAAACCATGTTGACTCCGATGAATTGTGGTTTTACGTTTGCAAATGTCCTCAACAATGGATTCTAATAATTTGCCTTAAATTCCAATACTTTATTGTTCCATTTTACTCCCTAATGTATTCAGTTATTATAAGTTCTTCCCTTTTGAAAACCTTTACGTTTTCTTTCAATTCCTGTTTGATGGGCAAAAGGGTTTTAAGAGATGTGCTCCAATTGCTGCATAAGTGGTATGTGTGGCTGACTGGACTCATCATCCTGCTTGTGTACAAAATCGATGGGAAGAAGTCTTTCTGGTGTTCCCATGTTGTCATCTCCAAGGCCAGAATGACCACCTCCTGTTGATGCGTTAGAGGGGTGGGGGATTATGGAATCTTCCCGTTGCTGTGTAACATTTTGAGGGGCTCATGGGTCTTCTCATATTTCTCCAAAATCGGTGGAGATACTGAATGGTCTCCTCATGTATCCCAGAAATGGGACGAAGGGAGCGATTGGTCTTCTCTTGTTCCCATACAACAGACACGTGTCTGAATTACCTCCTCCTTTCTCATGAAAAAAGTCTCAGATAGTTTTTATCCTAACACATTTCCCTTGCAACAGACTCGGTGGGTCTGAATGACCTCCTGTTATCCCAGTGTAACAATCTCCAATCACTGTGTGAACACTTCCAGTTCCTATGTTACAGACTTGAGGAGGCTGAATGGACTGATCCTGTTGCTGTGTAACAGGATACTGGTGCAGCATGGCCTACTCTGGGTCCAGTGTTATAGATTCGAGGGGCTGATTGGCCTCCTCCTGTAAATATACATCAGGCTCGAGGGGCTGAACAGTGTCGTCCTATTCTGGTGTAGCAGGCTCGAAGGCCTGAATATCCTCCTGTTGTTCCTGTGTAACAGGCTGGAGAACGGAATGGATTCCCCCACTATCTGTGTAATTCTCTTCAGTTGCTGACTCCTTCCTGTCATCTATGTTGAGATAAGATCATCCTTTATTTTTGTAAACTCCAATGTCTATTGGATCAACCTGATCATCCTTTCGTTATAAGCTAGCACCTTCATTGCAGGAATCAGCTGAGGGAACCATCTCTGAGCTGCTTCCAATATAACAACATCCTATCTTCATTGAAGAGACTAAATCTGCACACACTACTCCAGATGTGATCTCACTAAGAACCTGTACAGCAGCAGCAATGCTTTACCAGCCTGCTGTAATGTTCCCACCCAGGTTAGAGCTGTCTCAGCTCTCTGGGGGAAATACAGAGCATTTATGAACGATCATTGTCCTTCTCTACTCCATCAGCATAACGGGAGATCTGGAGAAAATGTCACAATGATGCTTAAGAAGATCATAAATGATGTGGCGAGATGATCTCTACCATTAATCTCCCCAAATCCCACATTGCTCAGATTCTCCAGAATCTAGTAAGGTGGAGTGCAAAAACTGCAAGGAGAAAGAAACATTGATGGGAGTTATATATCAAACTGAAAGCTGCAATACAAATGCTGGACATGTTATAAAACGGGAAATGAGATATACACATTTGTGGCTACTGAAGTAATAACGTACTGTTTACATTATATCTAAACTGTGTTAACCCAACTGAATGCTAATGCTGGGAAAATGGATCTCATGACCCCGTGTGAAATGGTTTACATTAACATTATGTCGAGCACTGAGCTGGAGATCAAGTTATTTAGAAATTGATGTTGGATGATCAAAAGAACTAATTGAAAACTTTGCTGTAAAGGACCTTTTTGGGAACAGGGACCACAATGCATTGGTTTTCTTTTCTGCTGTTTGAGTACACGGTAGTTTTTGTTTTATTTGAAGTAACTGTCATAAATCTGAATCATGCAAGCCCTGAAGGTATGAGGAGAATTTGGGGACTACAGATGCTGGAAGATCAGAGTCGAAGAGTGTGGTGCTGGAAGATCAGAGTCGAAAAGTGTGGTCCTGGAAAAGCACAGTCAGGCAGTGTACTAGGATCAGGAGAATTGACGTTTTGGGCATAAGCCCTTCATCAGGAATGAGGCTTATGGATGAAGGGGGCTGAGAGATAAATAAGAAGGCGGTGTGGCAGGAGGGAGTTAGCTAGGAATGCAATAGGTAGATGAAGGTGGGGTTGAAAGTGATAGGTGATGAAGGGAGACAGAACGCCTCATGGACTACATACATTAAAGCCAGTGTGGTCTTCTCTACACTGGTAAGGCAGGTGGATCATTTCAGAGAACATATCTGGGATAGCCACATTGACCAACTCCACCGCCTTGTGGCTGAGCACATTAACTCCCCTTTCAACTCTGCCAAGGACGTGAGAGTCCTGGGCCTGCTCCATCGCCAAACCCTAACCACCCGAAGCATGGATGAAGAAAGGTTCTTCTTCTACCTTGGGACCCTCCAACCACAGGAGATTAATGTAGGTTTCACCAGTTTCCCCATTTACCTTATCCCAGTCCAATCTTCCAACTCAGCATCCTCCCCCCTTTTGAACGTTCCTATGTGTTCATCTTCCTTCCGATCAATCTGGTCCACCCGCCTCTCCGACCTAACCCTTTCAGCCTCACCTTCAACTATCTATTAGATCACAGGAATCAGCTTAGAAAAATGTCAAGTACCGTAGTAAGCCAGTGGATTCGGAGAAATATAGGACCCAGCAACGGATGACCAAAAAAAGAGAATCAAAAAGCGAAAAAGCATACAAACAAAAGAAAAATATAATGACTGCTAAAAAAAAGTACATCAGTGTATGAAACAAAAGTAAAAACAAGGTCAAATATGGAACAGTGGGTGTGCGGACAGAATAATTTATTGAAGACAACAGAGAAATCACAGGGAAAAGAAACAGTTTCTTTGTGTCTATCTTCAAGGCAGAATATCCAGAAATTCTCCCAGAAATACCAAGTGACCATGGGACTTGTGGAAGTAAAATCTAAGATTATTCTTATCAGTGTTGAGGTCATGTTTTAAAAGAAAGCTGGATTGAGTATTTATAAATCTGACAGATCAGATGTACTTCATGCAAGAATTTCAGAGGAAGCAGCAATTGACGTATTGATTGCATCGTAGATTATCACGTTGTTTTCCAATACATTCCCGAAAGATATTTAGCCAATCTGGATAAGGCAAAGTTTATAAATATTATCCAACAGTTTAAGAAAGGATGAAGATGGAGAGTGGTGAACTACAGACCAGTAACTTGTCATCCGCGGTCGGGTGTCTGTTGGGCTCGATTATAAAGAACGTGTTACTGGATATATAGAAGGTAATGGGAAAACTGGGGAGGATGATAATGCATCGATGAAACGAAAACCATAAGTGGCAAACATTTTTTGGAATGGTATGAAGATGATTCTTGTGGACGTAGGCAATGAGGAGCTAATGGATAACGTATAGTTGGATATTCAAGAGGATCTTTTTTAAGAACTCTCCCACTAACATTATAAGAAAAGTTAAAGTGAAAGGAATTGGGCGGCACAGCGGCACAGCGCTTAGCACTGTTACCTCACAGCGCCAGAGACACGGGTTCAACTCCCGCCTCAGGTGACTGACTGTGTGGAGTTTGCACATTCTCCCCGTGTCTGCGTGGGTTTCCTCCGGGTGTTCCGGTTTCCTCCCACAGTTCAAAGATGTGCAGGTTAGGTGAATTGGCCATGCTAAATTGCCTGTAGTGTTAGGTTAGGGGTATGGGTGGGTTGCGCTTCGGCGGGACGGTGTGGACTTGTTGGGCCGAAGGGCCTGTTTCCACACTGTAACGTAATGTAATCTAAACACAAGCAAATAGGAAACGAAAAAAATAGGTTTACATTCATATGAATGTAATTGAAATATAGAAGATGCCATGCGCCAGCTGCACAGAGTGTTGCTGAGACTTAACTGAGAGTATTGTGTACCGTTTGGAGTCCCAATCTAAGATAGAATATACTACAGACGAACTGCAAAAGGTATTCTCCAGATTAATCCCTAAAATACAAGATTGTCTGATGGGGAAACTCAGCCTGTGATCTCGAGTTTCAAAAGATGAGAGGTGATTTTACTGAAACTTAGAAACATACAGGGGAGACAACAACCGAGGGACATGGAGAAGTGCAAGCAGGAGAGATGAGGGAGAATCCCATGATTTATTCTACACGGACAAGTAGAACAGAATAATCAGCAACAGTTAGTGTCCATTAGAAACCAAAGGGGCAATCAGTGTGTCAACCCGGAGAACATTGATAGATTGTTACATGTAAACATCACAGCTGTTTTACTTGGGAGAAGGAGGATGCAGATACAGAATTCGAGAAGATAGACTGGAAAGCTCTTGGAAAGAGATTGATGTAAAATACGAGCAGGAGTTTGAGGCTTTGTCTGGTATAAAATTGGACCAATCTGCAGGTCTGGATAATGTTGGAGTCAAGGGAGGGAAGACGCTGACTGGAAATTTCAATTAGAATCTGACAATAGGGGAGGTGCCAGAGGACTGGAGAACAGCTATTATGATTGCAATTCACAGTAAGGGTGGTAGAGATAGACCAGGAAACTATAGACGAGCGAGTATTAAATAACTGCTCGGGAAACTACTGGAGAAAATAGAGAAGGAGAAAATTCAACTCCAATCAGAATGGCAAGGCTTGATCAGGGATAATCATCATGACTTTATCAGAGTGAAGTCACACTAATGGAGTTGATTCAATTAGTTTGAGGAGGTCGCTTATTTAGTTTTGATGCAATGCCTTTGACAAAGTTCCGCATGGGAAACTGAAAAAAAAGTTAAATCTCAGAGTATCAAGGATAACTTGAAAAGTTACAGCGAAAATTGTCTTAGTGTCAGGAGGCAGAGGGTGGTGGGAGAAGGCTGTTTGTGTGACTGGAGACCGGTGTCCCCTGGTGTACCACAGGGATCAGTGCTGTGTCCCTTATTGTTTGTAGCATTCATAAATGGTATAGATAAGAATCTGGAGGGGGAGTGGGTGGAGGGGTGGGAGTTGTGAAAAGTCAGTTTGTGTTTGACACAAAGATTGGCCGGGTGGTAGGTAGTGAGGAGGAAGTTCTGATTTTACAGGAAAATACAAGTGGAATGATCAGATGGGCAGATCAATGGCAGATGGAATGTGATCCTGATAAATATGAGGTGATGTACTTTGGAAGGAGGAACCAGACATGGGGTGTACACAATGATTGGCAGCACACGAGGAAGCTCACAGGGTGATTCTCCACACATGCCTGAATGTGACTGAACAGGGTAATGGACTTGTTAAGAATTGAACCTTGGGTGGAGCGTTTATTAACCAGGGAATAGATTATAAGTGTTATACAGGGCTTGGTTTAGTCCATGATGGAGTACTGTATGTCATTCTGGGAGCCTCATTACAGAAAGGATGTGATTGTACTGGAGGGGGTTGCAGAGGAGATTCACCAGGATATTCCCTGGAATGGGGCATATCAGCTATGGAGAGAGGCTGGATAAGCTCAGGTTGTTTACGTTGGAGCAGAGAGGCTGAGGGGGATGTGATTCAGAAGGATAAGTTAACAAGGGGCATGGACAGGGTGGATAGACAGTAGCTGTTCCTTTTAGACAGAGGGTCAAGAACAAGGGGGCACACCTTAAAGTGAAGGGTTTGAGGTTCAGAGAGGATTTAAAGATTACTTTTTTTCACCCAGAGGGTGTTGAGTTCTAGAATGTACTTCCTGAGAGGGGAGTTATCACGGCTAACCTCTCAATCGTTAAGTGTACTTGGACGAGCACTTGGAAGTGCCATAACATTCCAGGCTGTGTGCCTATTGTTGGAAAGTGGGACTAATATAGATCGTGCTGTATTTCTGTTGGTACAGAGACTATGCTCCTGTGCGTGTATGATGTGGAGCTGAGCAGCTTAACACAAGAATTGATAGGTTTCTGAAGATAATGTCCACAAAGGTTATAAGAGTGAACTGTTATAGCTTGTTAAATTATGTCAATGTGAGAAGTATGAAAAAACAGTGTGGGTTCCTTCTAGTTTGAAACCAGAGAATGGAGAATGGGGAACAGGGAAATGGGAAAACTATGAATCCACTACTTCAGTTCTGTCTTCACACAACTTTCTGACAATACAAGGAAAGTCCAGTGTGGGAAACGAAATAGTACATGGAATATAGAACATAGTAAGTAAATGGTTTGGGAGAAATTATTGGGACTGAAAATAATGGTCATATACAACACTAACATAGATGTATGAAATGGGAATTATGTTTCAGAAACTGACTGGGAGACAAATGAAAGAGAAGCAATGGATGTAAAACACGTGGATTTTCAGAAAAAAATGTTGATAAACCTCCCAGCCTAGTTTGCAAAATCAAATCTTCGTGGATTGGGGCGAATATATGGCCATGCTTCGAGAATGGGACAGCTGGCCGGAACCAGTGAATAGAAATAAACAGACTTGTGAAGCAACAGTCTGACATTGTATTTAAGGTATGGTTCTGTGAGTATGACTATATCCCTGACACCCCATCTCCTTCCCCGGATATCTCCTCTCTCACCAGCAGGACATACACAACAGAAATGGCGGCACAGTGGGATACAGTTGGAAGGGAATTGCTCTGTGAGTCCTCAACAGTGACCTGTATCCCATGAAGTCTCATGGCGTTAGTTTGCACATGGGAAAGGCAATCTCCTGCTGATTACCATGTACCAGCCTCTCCCAACTGATGAGTCAGTACTCCTCTATGCTGATCAACACTTGGAGGAAGCTCTGAGGGTGGCAAGGGCACAAAACGTACTTTGTGTGAGGGATTTCGATGTCCACCATCAAGAGTAGCTCAGATGCAGCATTACTGATTGAGCTGGCCGGGTCCTAAAGGATATAACTGATATACTGGGTCGATGGCAGGTGGTGAAGGAACCCACAAGAGGGAAAAGCCATATTTGACCACAGCCTTACTAATCTGCCAGTTGCACAAGTATCTGTCCATGACAGTATCGGGTAAGAGTAACCACTGCATAGTCATTGTGGAGATAAAGTCACACCTTCACATTGAGAATAACCTCTATAATTCTGGGTGGCACTATCACCGTGCTAAATGGGACAGACTTCAAACAAATCTAGCAGCTCAAATCTGGGTTTCCATAACATGTTGTGGGGCATCAATACCAGCAGAACTGTACTCCAGCACAACCTCATGGCCTGGCATATCCTCCTCACAACAATTACCATCAAGACAGAGGATCAACCTTGATTCAATGGAGTGTGCAGGAGGGCAGGAGCAACACTGGGCATACCTGAAAATGAGGTGTCAGCCTGATGAAGCCACCAACCAGGACTGCTTGTGCACCAAACAGCACAAGCCGTAAGTGACAGACAGGCTAAGTGATTCCACAAGCAACGGTTCAGGTCTCTGCAGTCCTTCCACTTCTAGTTGAGAATAGTTATGGACAATTAACCAAGTCATTGGAGGAGGAGATTCCACAAGTATCTCCATCCTGAATGATGGAAGAGCCCAGCACTTCAGTGCAAAAGATAACATTTATGCATTCACAACAATCTTCAGTCAGAAGTGCTTAGTGGATGATGCACGTCAGCCTCCTCCAGTCGTCCTCAGCAATTCAGTTACAAGTCATCAGCCAATTTGGTTCAGTCCACGCGATATCCAGATTCAGTTGGAGACACTGGATACCCCAGATGGTACATACTCTGACAACACTCTGGCAATAGTACTGAAAAGTTGTGCTCCAGACCTTGTCACTGCCCTAGCAAAGCTGTTCCAATACAGTTACAACAATGACATTTCCCCGATTACGTCGAAAATTACCCCAAGTATCTCCTGTATATAAAAAGCAGAACAAATCCAATCCGGCCAATTACCACTCCATCAGTCTACTCTCGATCATCAGTAAAGTGGTGGAAGGTGTCAGTGCTTTCAAGCAGCACCTGCTCAGGAATAACCTGGTCAATGACGCTCAGTTTGGGCTCCACCAGAGCCACTCAGCTCCTGACCTCATTACCTCGATTCAAACATGGACAAAAGAGCTGAATTCCAGAGGTGGGGTGAGAGTGATAGCCCTTTAAAACAAGGCTGTCTTCGACCAAGTATGGTATCAAGGGGCGTTAGCAACACTGGAATCAATGGGTATCAGGGGCAAACTCCCCGCTGGTTAGAATCGTACCTGACACATAGGAAGATGGTTATGGTTGATAAAGGCCAGTCAACTCAGCTACAGGGCAAGTCAGTAGGAGTCCCTCGGGCAGTGGCCTAGGCCCAAATATCTTCAGGGCTGCTTGATCAATGACCTTGCCTCTATTCTAATGTCAGAAGTGGGGATGGTCGCCAATGATTGCACCATGTTCAGCAACATTTGTGGTTCTTCAGATACTGAAGACGGCCATGTCCAAATGCGACAAGATCTGGACAGTATCCAGGCTGACAAGTGGCAAGCAATATTCACGCCACACAAATGCCAGACCGTGACCATCACCACTAAAATACAATCTAACCTGCCCCTTGGCATTCAATGGTGTTCCTGTCACTGAATCCACAGTGGTCTGCAGCGGTTCAACAAGGCTGCTCACCACCACCTTCTCAAGGGGCAACCAGGGACAGGCAATAAATGCTGGCCCAGCCAGTCACACCCAGATTCAGGAAATAAATATTATTTAAATAAAATAACAGAGGAATGTTTCTGGGATATCACAGAGATCAGTGCTCAGGCCCCATCTGTTCACAGTACACATTAAACATGTGGTTGCAGGAATCAAATACAATATATCCCAACCTGCTGACAGAACTAAAGGATGTTGGATTGTGAGTGGGTAAGGAGGTTGTAAAAAAGCTTCAAGGTAACTACGACAAGAGGAGTGAATGGGTAAATACGTGGCAGATGGAGAGAAATGTGGGGAGAGGTGACAGTGTGCCCTTTGGTGGGAACAATAGACTGGAAGACTATCGTTTGAAAAGGAATTGTTTGAAACATGTTGATCTACAAAGGGATGCTTGCTCCTTTTTGTTGTTTCCTTCTGCGCGGCCCTCCGAGGTCCCTGCAGCGCAGTGAGGTCTGAACCCACAAGGCAATACTGGGAATGGCATTGGCACGCTGCCCAGTGTACATAGACCTACCAAGTGGGGAGCTGTAACATTGCAAAGGATCTGGATCTCCCTGCAGACCAGTCACTGAAAGCAGTATTGCAGGAGCAGAAAGTAGCTAGGAAGCTAAATGGGGTGTTTACCTTCATTTCAGGGGGATTTGAGTCCAGGAGTAAGGGTGTCTTACTGCTGCTGTACAGGGCCTTAGTGAGACCCCATCTTGAACATTGTACAATATTGTGTGCAGGTTTGGTCTCTGTACCTAATAAAGGGCAAACCTGACATTGAGGGAGAGCAGCGAAAGATGACCAGACCGATCTCTAGGATGACAGGCTTGCTGTGGGAGCAGAGTTTGGGGGCGACTGGGCCTGTACTCCATGGGGTTTAGGAAAATGTGTGAAGATCTCAATGAGATATATAAAACACTGACAGGGTGAGACAGAATGGAAACAGGGATGATAATTCCCCAGGCTGTGATGTCTAAAACAAGGGGTCACAGTATTAGATACAGACAGGCCATTCTGCACTGAGATGCCAATAAACGTCTGCCCTCAGAGACTGGAGAACATGGGGAATGTGCTCGCACATGGAAACCAAGACACTGAATATAAATACAGGTTTAGAGACAGGAAAGGGATGGTGGGAGAGCAGGAGTACGGTGTGGAAATAAAGGTCGAGGTATCATTGTATTTAATTGGGAGCAAACTCGATGGATCAAAGGGACGACTGCACTTCCTATTTTATAGCTTCCCACAGTTAATCACATTAACGGATATATTCATTGTGTGGGATAAGTGCATTGTGGAGATGTTTGAACATGAACGACAATGAGGTAGGCTCAATGTGTTGTATGGCCTACTCTATTCCTGATGTTTCTGTGCAGTCTGTGGGAAAACTGTTTAAATGCTGTCACAAGTTCTCAGATGTTAGGAAGGAGGTTTCTGCAGGGTCAACAGGACTGTGTTTCCCGTTCCCTTTTTCCGATACTAAGGCTGGGGCCGGGTGTTCTGTCCAGGTTTATCCTTTTAAGACCTCAGAGCAGTTTGATACAATAGAGTGTCCTTTTTGGCCGATTCAGAGATCATTGAAAAGTTTTATCACAAGTATATGTGTCTGCAGTCATAGATAATCATAGATAACAGCCTCCAGTTTGACAAGTATCCTTCCACTAAACCCTCTGCTTCCTACCATCAAGCCAACTGTGTATCCAATTGGCCAGTTCCCCCAGCATTCCACGTGATGTAACCTTCCAGAGCAGCCTGCCATGTGGAACCTTAACAAATACCTTACTGAAATCCATGGAGACTACGTCTACCGCTCTGTCCTCATCAACCTTCCTCATAACTTCACCAAAGAACTCTAACAAATTTGGGAAGCATGATCTCCCACTCACAAATCTATGCTGACTGCTCCGAATAAAACCCTGTGTAAGTAATGGATGCAGTCAATGGTATGCTGTCCTTCATTGTAAGATGATTCGAGTACATAAGTAAAGCCATCTTCCTGCTGTTGTAGAGCCTTGCTGAGAGAGCATTTGGGGCACTCTGTACAGATTTGATCTCCTTTGTAAGGAATGATCTCCTTACCACAGACACGGGTAATATGAACATGAGGATAGAGTGAATAAGCTGAGTGTTTAACCTGTACAGCTGTGAGAGATGAAGAAATGGTGACGCTGAAACACGAGGAGTGGCAGCGATCTCTTATTTCCAAAAGAGACATTGACAGGGAGAGAAATTCCATACTTTACCCAGGATTGATTGGTTTGATTTATTGTCACGTGTACCTCAGTACAGGGAAACACTTTGTTTATGAGCAGTGGAGGAAGATCATAGTAAGCATGGCCACACAGATCATAGGGTGGAAATAGACTTGGACAGAGTAAGGCATACAGGATACACTGAACAGGACGTGCACTAGACGAGATCAACATGAACAAGATCAGCATGATTTGAACTTAGAGAGTCCATTCATCAGTCTATCGTGACCTTCCTAATAGTTTATATGCCTAAATTAACTGTGCAGTTGGAGTGTGAACCAGTACTGAACGTCAGGTTGCTCAAAATCCCCAAGAGCAGCCACAATCCCTTCCATCTGAAACAGGTAGCTTTTCTCAACAGCTTCCACCCTGCACAGAGAACACCAGGCTGGCATCTCAGAGATGAAAGATGCCTTCTTGAGACTTCACACAAGACATATGGCTTCCCTCCTCACCACTAGAAAACCACATTAAAGTCCCACGTGTGTATCATAATCAACGGAGCCAGGAGGAACAACGTGGAGCAGTCTTTCTGTGCAGGCTCTGCTCCACTTGTTCATCATGTTGGAGCATCATTCTGGAGACAGTAAGGACTGCCGATGCTGGAGATCAGAGTACAGCGTCGATTGCTGGAAAAGCACAGCAGGTCAGGCAGCATCCGAGGAGCTGGAGAATCGATGTTTCGGTCATAAGCCATTCATCAGGAATCAGCATCAATTGCCTCATTCTGTCCCTGTGTAAGTACGTTGAGGGGGGAATGGCCTCTTACTGTTCCTGTGAAAGTGACTCAAGGGGCTGAATGGCCTCATCCCATTGCTGTGTAAGTGATCCAAGGAACTGAATGGCTTCTTCCTCGTCCGATTGGCCAGGGTCAAGCGACGGATTGGCTTACCCCTGGTTCTTTTTGAAAGCTCGATGTATTGATAAGTGTGATGATGCTGCAGTTTTAAGAGGTTATTTTGTCCGGGTTTCTTTTAAGAGAGAGATTGAACAACCATTACCAAGCTGGCTAGTTAAGACCACTCGAGTAAACAACGAGAGAGGCCTTGTGTTTATTTTAATGCAGCCTGAATGGGTGTGGCCAGCTCTCAAAGATTAGGATCACTGTGTTTTGGTTTCTCAGTGACATCAGAAACTATTGGGGTCTCCACAGAGTTGGAAGCTTCAGTGAATGTCTCCTGCTATTTTCCCTGAGTTTTCTATTGGTGTTGTTTTTAATTCCTGGATTAGAGAAATGTTTGTGGCATTCTGTGTCTGAATATTTCTATTTGCCAAGGGCTGTGTTTATGGGATTTTCCGATATTGGAACAGTTCATTAGTAATAGTTCATAGGTCTATTATTCTGTTAACTTGTCCAATAGAATTAAGCTATTCTAGATTCCTCTTTCTTTGGTTTCATTTTATCTTTCGTGTTTCAATAAATGCTGTTTTGCTTCACACCAAGTACTTTGACCTGTCACATTGCGTCTAGAACAGACACTTTACATTTCCATTAAAATAAAGAAAAGAGTCTAGGCTACCGCCTTCAAATATTTTCCAGGCGCTCTGGTGTGGCCCATCACACTAGACTCCTTCTCGTCCTGAGTAATAGGCTGGAGGTACTGAATGGACTGTCCCTGTTCTTCTCCAATAGTGTCAATGGGATGAATGACTTCCTCATATTCCTGTGAAACCCGCGTGAGCTGCTGAATGAACTCTTGTTTTACTGTGGCAATGTGCAGTGTCAGGCAGTGCTGGTAGATGAATGTTACCGACACTTTAACAGCACATGCCTCAATGGAGTCTGGGTCTTGTTGCACACGGACACAGACTAGTTCAGGAGCTGACGGGGGACAAAATGTTCTGAACAGTGTGGAATGTTCGGTGACCATCCCCACTTCTGATCTTATGGTGGGGAGGGTGATGGTGGGGTGGGGAGACATTGATGAAGCAGCTGAAGATGTTTGTGAAGAGGAAGCTACCCTGAGGATGTCCCACCGAGCTGACCCAGGACTGAGATGATGACCATCTTCCTTTGAGCCATGTTTGACTCCAAACACTGGAGAGGTTACTCTGATTCCCATTAAGTGCAGTTTTGTTAAGCTCCTTGATGTCAACAAAAGCCAACCACTGCCATAATATCAGGGCCAGTCATTTTTACCTGAACCCTTGTCTCAACTTCTTTTGTTCATATCAATAGGCCATGATATAGGAGCAGCAAGTGTTTTCTTCAAACAAATGCTTTTGAATGTCAGTATTTCACTTCTCAGGAGTGTTCTGGGAGCGAGATTACTGCAAGTATTTGAAGAGGAGGTCGATGGATATTGACCTGTCAGAGTGGTGAGGGCTATGAAGAATGGGGTATGACAGATGATTTGAGACCAGGAGCAGATCAGTCACGATCTTAGTGAAGGACAAGGCAGGCTTGGGGCGTGAACAACCTGCCCCTGTTTCTGATGTTCTCACATTCTGTTATTGGAGAGTTAGTGGGTGTTATTTTCATGAATGTTATGTTTTTGAATATTGCAGTCAGGAAGAGCAGATGATTTTGTGAGCCATCTCTAGGTGAGGTATATGGGCTGCATTCACAGTGAATCTGAGTCTACAACGTGACCAACAACAGAAGCACAAGTTGCAGAGAGGGGAAGCTCTATAAAGAGAGATGAGGGGACTCTTTCATACCCGTGCCTGGATTTTCCAATTACATTTCCCAAATCACATAAAAGCATGTGTGACAGTCTTGAGAGGCTGAATGGTCCCCTCTGTTTCTGTGCACTAGGTTATAGGAGTAAGTGGCCTCCAAGTGTTCCAGTCTAGCAGGTATGAGGGGCTGAATGTAACACAGAAACATGGGACTGAGGAGCAGGAGTGGGTCATTAGGTACTTTGACCCTTCTCCAACAGGCACTAAGATTGTGGCTGATCAGGTTGTGGACTCAGCCTCACTTTCCTGTCTGTATCCCAATATCCGTGACTCACTTCTCTGTCAAATATTTAATAATGCAGCTTTCAATCAATTAGAACATAGAGACACAATAGACTTCCAGTGAAGAGAATTCCCACTTGAAAGGTCCTTTCAGAATTTTTCGTCATCCCTCTTATAGAATCAGAGAGTCATGCAGAACAGAAACAGAGCCGTTAATCCAATCTGTTCACTCCGATCAGGTATCAAATCTGATCTAGTCCCATTTGCCGGCATTTAGCCAACATCGTTCCTCTCAGATACTTTTTAAATGTGCGATTGTAACCGCCTTCAGCACTTTCTCTGACAGCACTTTCTGTACACACACCACTCTCTGTGTGAAACATTTACCTTCAGGTCCCTTCTAAATCATTCGCCCTCTCACCTTCAACCTCTGCCCTCTTGTTCTGGATTCCCCTACCCTGGGGAGCAAAACGTGGCTGTTCAGAATATCCATGCCCCTGATGGTTTTATAAACCTGTATAATGTCACCCCTCAGCCTTTGACACTCCAGGGGGAAACACCTCAACCGAATCAGCCTCTCCCTAAAGCTCAAACCTCCAGTCCTGGGACAGCTGTGTAAGTCATTTCTGCAGAAAACCGAGTTGTACGCAGTATTGTTACAGTGGCCTCACCAACATCCTGTATAGATGCAACATACCACCACATCTCCTATATTCAATGCTCTGACTGATTAAGGCAAATGTGCCAAATGTGTTCTGCACCACACTGTCTACCTGCGACTCCACTTTCAAGGAACAACGCACCTGCAGCCCTGAGTCCCTTTGTTTCACAACACGCCCCAGGACCTGACCATGAAGTATATAATGTCTACCCTGATTTGCCTTCCCAAAATGCAAAGCTTCAATTTATCTAAATTAAACTTCATCTGTTACTCCTTGACCCTTTGTCCCATTTAATTGCGGTCTTGTTGTACTCTGAGATAATCTACTACACCACATTTCTGATGTCATCTGTAACCTTACTAACTATGGCCCCAATTTTCACATCTAAAACCTTTACATAAATGATGAAATGCAGTGAACTCAGTACTGACTCTTACAGCACACTGCTGCTCACAAGCCTCCAGTCTGAAAAATGCCCCTCTTCCTTCAACCTCGTTGTGACTAGCTTCTTCTGTATCCCATGTGACTGAAACTTACTAATCTGTCTACCAATCAGAATGAAATACTAGCTATGAAGAGAGGCTGAGTAGGTTAGGTTTATTTTCATTAGAAAAAAGGAGATTGAGGGGGGACCTGATTAAGGTTTGCAAAATCATGAAGGGTATAGCCAGGGTGGATAGACACAAGCTTTTTCCCAGGGTGAAGGATTTAATAACGAGAGGTGGTGCTTTCAAAGTGAGAGGAGGAAAGTTTAAGGGGGATACACGCGGTAAGTACTTCACACAGAGGGTGTGGGCGTTTGGAACGCGTTGCCAGCAGAGGTGGTAGAGGCAGGCACGGTAGATTCATTTAAGATGCGTCTGGACAGATGCATGACTAGGTGGGGAGCAGAGGAAGACAGATGCTTAAGAATTGACCGACAGATTTAGACAGTACATTTGGATCGCCTCAGGCTTGGAGGGCGAAGGCCCTGTTCCTGGGCTGTCAATTTTCTTTGGTCTTTGTTATTTAAATGAACACCTTGCTGAAGTCCATATAGACAATGTCTACCAAATTGCCTTCATCAATCGTCTTTTTCACCTCTTCAAAAAACTCAACCAAATTAATGAGACATGATTTCCCATGCAGAAAGCTTCGTTGTCGACTCCGATCAGCCCTTGCCTTCCCAAATATATGTAAATCGTGTCCCTCAGAATCCCCTCCAACAACTTACCCACCACTGGCATCATGCTCACCGGTCTATAGTTCCCCGGCTTTTTGGGTCACTGTTTCTTTTTCTAGTCCCACTACTCCACTGCTCACAACAAATGTTAAATGTGACCAGGTTGGTGATATAGCCGATGATATCGGTCTCAGACTGGGTCAGGGTCAGTTTTAGGAACAAGTCAGGCCAGTTTCTTTAATCTGCTAAAACAACACGTTTATGGTGCAGAGCAATGTTACTCAAACTATGATGGAAAGATGAATAGCAAACTGTTTGTGCAATGCAATTATATAATCAATATTTCCCTTTCTAAAAATGCTGACAAACACACACACACACACACACACACACACACAGACACACACACACTCACACACACACACACACACACACACACACACACACACACACACACACACACACAGACACACACACACTCACACACACTCACACACACACACACACACACACACACACACACACACACACACACACACAGACACACACACACTCACACACACACACACACACACACACACACACTCACACACAAAATCTCTGCAATTTTAACTTGAAATAACTTGGTCCAAATATTATTGAAACTCGTGACAAAGGAAAAATTGTGAGATTATCCAAAACGTTATTCTGCTTCTGAAGATATTGTACTCACACAGCTGCTAGCAATGGGATTTCATCCTGGGAGAGTTTGGATTTGGCTGAATTCCCTTTGCTTTAGGCAGTGAGGAGATTCCAGTGAATTCTGGTTCGGGATCATCCAAAGGGTAGTACAGTGGTGAGCACTGCTGCCTCACAGCACTAGCGACTTGGGTTCGATTCCCGCCTTGGGTGACTGTCTGCGTGGAGATTGCACATTCTCCCCGTGTCTGTGTGAGCTTCTGTTTCCTACTACAAACTGTGTAGGTTCGGTGGATTGGTCATGCTAAATTGTCCGTAGTGTTCAGGGATTTCTAGGTTATGTGCAATAGTCAGAGGTAAATATAGGGGGATGGGTTCGGAAGGTTGGTATGGACTTACTGGGTCAAGGGTATGTTTCCACACTGCAGGGATTCCATAAAAATTAGAATGGTAACGATGACTGTAGAGGTTTTTTTAGCTTGCACACATTGCTGTGATGAGGAACAATGAAGGAGAGAGAGTGCATAGGCAATTCCTTCTCAGGCAGATTACATTTTCTCCCTCTCTGAGTTGAATCGTACAGTAATGTCATCCTCTCCCAAACTGGACCATGTGAGGTCTCCTTGAACATTGTCCAAGCTATGTCTCCATCACATTCCCTGTTCCATGTAGGTGCATCATTGCTGCTGTCATACACAGAGCCATACCCTTAGCAGAAAATGGTCTTGGTCAATTTGAAGATATGTTTATATGTCCCTGCGTCATTAAAAAATAAAAATGTTTAATTTATTTTGAATACCTGTGTGAAACTGAATGCATTTTTTAAAGAAATACAGAAATTGCTGGAAAAGCTCGGCAGGTCTCTCAGTTCCCAGATGCTGTAGTTGTACCATCCTCCACCACTTCCTCTGGCAGATCATTCCATATTCACACCACCCTCTGTGTGAAATGGTGCCCTTTCGGCCTCCTCAAAACCATTCCCCTCTCACTTTCCACCAAAGCCCTCTAGTTTTAACGTGGGGAAAAACCCCTGACTACTCACCCTATCTATGGCCATTTTGATTTTATAAACCTTTGCTGCTGCAAAATGTGACCCCAATCAACACGAATGGCTGTACTTTCAGTCATCCTGGGCCTAAATTCTGAAATTCAATGCTGACACCTCTTCCTTCTCCATCAAGTCACAATTCTAAATCCATTTTAATCAGTTTGTTCAGATATATCCTGAGACACGTCTGTGGGCTTTACGCCTAGACCTTTGTGCCCGGAGTCAGGGACACTAGCATCGCTTGACAATACCCATAAAGCTGGAACATTATTCTCCTGTGTGTTTGTTCATCAGACTGTCCTGACATGCTGGGACATACCTCTGCAACAGGCAGGACTTAAATCCAGGCCTTCTAGCCCAGAGCAAGGAACACTACCACACAAGTTCAGGAATTGGAATAAAATCCAGAGCTCTGGCTCAGAGACAGGGACACTACCCACAACACTACCATACCCAGATTTTGGGTCTTATTTTAGTGCCCACTTTCAGCTTGATGTGGATTTATTATAATCAGGTTACCATTACTGAATTACAAAAAACACTTTGTATTGTTAAATAAATGCAAGATATTTGTCTCAACTGTAGGATATTGAGTGTATGTGCTATGCCTGTAGTCTGCAATATTAAGGAAAGAAATCCTGCAGACACACTCTGCCCAATGAAGGGTCTCAAATAGATATTTATTACTGAACACCAGGGATGAAGGAAGAGCTTAATTTCTGACCCCCAAAACACCGATCACTCTTACCCAACTCTGACGTGTGACTCCCCTTTTCCTAAAACCATGAAGTGACACCAGGCCGCAGATTACTGTCCAGCCTCTCCTCCCCACTGACTGCGTCTGCAATCTGTCCTCCCTCCTCCCCCTAACCACACAAGGCAAACCAAGCTCAGGGTCTTTGTGAAAATCAAGGCCGGAGTGTGCAGGCCTCCTGGAGAGGGGGAGGGCATTTTAAAATTGAAGGGGGAGGGTGAGGTGACAGTAATATCACTCACTGGGCTGAGGGGTTGCTGATGGAGTTTCGTTTGGATTAATGCGAGATATTGGATTTGGTAAATCAAACGACAGCAGGACCTACACAATTAAAAGTAGTGTATTTGGCAGTGCTGTAGTACAGAAACCTAGGGCGTCAGGTTTAATTCTTTAAAATTTGCATCTCATATAGTGTGGTTAAGAAGGTGTTTAACACACATCTTCATAGGACAGACCTTTGAGTATCGGAATTGGGATGTCATGTTGTGGTTGTACAGGAAATTGGTGAGACCTCTGCTGGAACTGGGTCCAGTCTGGTCACCCTGCCCGCTCATTCCATAGGCACACCACCCTCTGGGTGAAAAAGCTGCCCCTTAGGTCACTTTTAAATTTTTCCCCTCTCACCTTAAGCCTATGTCCTCTAGTTTTGGACTCCCCGTACCCTTAGAAAATTCCTTGATGATTCACTTTGATATTACTGACGTTCATATTATTAAGTTGGAGAGGATTGAGAAGAGATTAACCTGGATGTTGCTGGGAAAGGAGGGAGTGAGCTATAAGGAGAGGCTGGATCGGCTGGGACTTTTTTCACTGAAAAATATGAGATTAAGCAGTAACTTTGCACAGGTTTTTAAAATAATTAGGGTTAAAGAGAAGTTGAAGGACTGATGTCTTTTCTCTAGCGTTGAGGATTCAAAACTGAGGGATTTTTAAGGTGCGAGGAAAAATGATTTACGAAAGTCACGAGAGATAATTGTGTTAGACAGAAGCTGGATTGTGTGTGGAATGAACTGCCAGAAAGGAAGTGGTGAAAGCAGGGACAATTACAACGTTTAAAGGACATTTAGATCAGTCCATGGATAAGACATTAGTTTGGATGGTGCTGTGAGCAGCTGCCCTCTCCCCCCTCCTCTCTGAATGTATCCCTGTTGGTCTTCACCCTCTGCCAATGCCTGTGCAGTTGCGTGGGGAGGCCAGCAGAGGGTGGCATTGCATTACTTTAAGCACCTCAGAGACTGCCAGACCTGCCCCACACGGAGACACACAGATACACACATGGGAATGGTTAGGGCACTGCGTGAAGCTCATCTGGTAATTTAAATGAAACAAAAAGAAATACTAAATTCGCCTCGTAAACTATTAAAATATGTGGGACAGATCTGCCAAATTCTACTGTTTAAATAAAAACATCAATTTATTTTTTTCACTCTGAAGGTGAACATTTTACATGAACTATTCACAACTCTGGGACCCTCTATCTCTTAACTTCTTATTACCCGACTCCAGGTCTATAGCAATATACTGTTTCTGGGTTTTCTATCCTCTTATACCACAGGTGCTTGTAAGCTCTCAGTTCAGAACAGTATTCCCTCTCTGTTCCAACTCAATCACATTATACCCTGATGAATATCGATAAGTGGGACCTATCCGATTTCTCTTGATCTGTGGTTTGTCAATATTTCATTCGCTCCGTCTGGTGTGTGTCAGGACTTTTGTTGCTCCATTGACAGCATGTCATTATTCGACTCTGTCCATAGGAATATATCAGTATTTCACTTGCTCACACTCATGTATGTGGGGCAGGATTTCAGTTGTTTCATGGGGACTGTGACACTATAATAATCTCAATGTTTGTAGATGGCACCGAACCTGGAAGAACTCTGAAGTCTATGGAGGAGAGTGTGGAACTCCAACAGGACAGTGACACGTTGATGTAGTGTTCAGGTTTATGGCAGATGGGGATCAGTGCAGAGCAGTGTGAGGTGATACACTTTGGTAGGAAAGACAATGAAAGACAATTTAAAACAGGCTGTACTGTTATAAAGTGGCTG
Source organism: Chiloscyllium punctatum (assembly GCF_047496795.1). Lineage (NCBI taxonomy): Eukaryota > Metazoa > Chordata > Chondrichthyes > Orectolobiformes > Hemiscylliidae > Chiloscyllium > Chiloscyllium punctatum. The sequence goes on along the minus strand of NC_092754.1, from coordinate 56,124,179 downwards.
CAGGAGCAGAGGGCGCTGGGTGTATATGAGCACAGATTGTTGAAGATGTCAGGACAAGTGGGGAGAGCACTAAGTATCACAGACTAGTTTCAGTATCTGAGCTGTTTATAGGGGGAGGTGCAGGAGGGAGTCTCCTTGCTCCCTTCCTGGGAGGTGGTGGTGTCGATGTGTTGTGAGCCCACCCTCCTGCTCACCGAGACCGTGGGGATTCCATTTGTACCAGCTCGACACAAAAGGGAGATCGCATCAGGGCCACAGCTTCTAAGTTGTGCCGGGGGGAAACGGAGCTGCCAGTGGGTTTGTGTGAGAATTGCCCTTCACTGAACATTGCTCCTTACTCGGTCGGTGGGACGTGGATGTTTCAGAATCTCCACATGAGGCGTCCCGGTCCTCTCCGGCTCGTACCAGGGTCCCTCCCACATGGCGGGGGTGAGGGGTGAGGGAACGGATATCGGGCACTCCACCATCCGGCATGGCCCTTTCTGTCCTATTCCAGGCTGTTTCTTCTGGAATGGGAGGGAGGTAGGGAGGGAGTGGTTGTGGTCCTACTGTTAGTGTTAGTGTAGGTGGGGAGGGGGTCATGCTGAGGTGTCCGGAGGGAGTCAGTCCACAGTGTTGTATCCATGCAGTGTTATTAGTGTGGGGGTGAAGTGGAGGGAAAGACAGAGAGACAGAGAGACAGAGAGACAGGGTGCAGCATGCGACAGTGAGAGTGGTGGACCATGAGCCTTGTTCGGGGGTCGGTGCTATAACAGATATACAGTGAGTGTGAGGGAGCAGAGACAATATGGTGACCCTTATCCTGACAGAGTGGGGAAGGTTATTGATGCTTGTCCTGTATTGCTGGGCATTTCTTCAGACCACAGATACTGCACTGAGCTGGGTGGGGAGCTCAGACCATGCTCGGTGGGTCTGGTGGTGTCGCCCCCTCTGGGAAGAGAATGGTCCCCCTCTGTACTAGCCCATCCACCAGGACCTCCGTACCCCTGTTGACAAACCATGGTGTAATTGCCCCTTATCTGCCAGGCTCGGGGTAAACTGTGCAGGGCAGCCCCCAACCTGAGAAAGCTCAACCATGTGCCCATTGGCCTTTTAAAGATGGCCCCAATGTCAAGGATCAGGGAATATCCAGGAGCATCTGGGTGATGGTGTGTACCTCCAGCCGTGAAGGACTCCATTTACAAAGCTGGAGAACAAATGCTCATCCAAAACTCTCCATCATCTGGCCTCAGACCAATATCCCATTTTCCCATTTTTCCTGGGAAGACTGGCTCATCTTACAGGATGTTATCGAAGTGTCTAGCTTTCAGTATTCTGAAACCTGGGGACACATCCTTCCATGACACTGTCTCTCAGTCTCCCCCTCTCTGTCTATACCCCAAGCCCCTCTCATGTGATGACATTAAACTGATTCCCCCACTATCTCTCTCTGGCAGTGAGGTTCATACCCACAGCACACCCTTGTCAGTGCACAATGGAGAGATGGAGCTGTAAATGGGTGGGAGCTGCACATCCTGTCACTTCCAGCATGGGCTGCAACTTTCCCAACACTGGGCAGGGGTCTAATACAATGTAAGTGAGCAATAAACTGGGGTGGGGTACACAGTCCTACATACTGGAAGGGTAACTGCTCCTGGGTTACAGATTAATGCACTGGGGTGGGGTACACAGTCCTACATGCTGGGAGGGTAACTGCTCCTGGTATACAGATCAATGTACTGGGGTGGTGTACACAGTCCTACATGCTGGGAGGGTATCTGCTCCTGGTGTACAGATCAATGTACTGGTGTGGTGTACACACCCCTACATGCTGTGAGGGTAACTGCTCCTGGTTTGCAAATTAATTCACGGGTGATCACTGCACAGATCGCTGAGCTGGTCAGACTATCTGGTTGAGGTTTATAGATGTTTGTTTCAGGTTCACACATTAGTGTCCTGCTGTGATCTGCACAGCTCACCGTCCTGGACAGATATCTAGTCTGGGTTTATAGATCAATGCACTGCTGTGGTCTGCACTGCTCCTCGTCCTGGACAGATATCTAGTCCGGGTTTATAGATCAATGCACTGCTGTGGCCTGCACAGCTCCTCGTCCTGGATAGATATCTAGTCCGGGTTTATAGATCAATGCACTGCTGTGGTCTGCACAGCTCCTCGTCCTGGACCGATATCTAGTCTGGGTTTATAGATCAATGCACTGCTGTGGTCTGCAAAGCTCCCCGTCCTGGACAGATATCTAGTCCGGGGTTATAGATCAATGCACTGCTTTGGTCTGCACAGCTCCCCATCCTGGACAGATATCTAGTCCGGGTTTATAGATCAATGTACTGCTGTGGTCTGCACAGCTCCCCGTCCTGGACAGATATCTAGTCTTGGTTTATAGATCAATGCACTGCTGTGGTCTGCACAGCTCCCCGTCCTGGACAGATATCGAGTCTGGGTTTATAGATCAATGCCCTGAACTGATTGGTGCAGTGTTCCACTCTGGACAGATTGCTGGATTGTATTGACCAGTGTAATGGATGAATCTGGGCAGATTGCTGGGTTGTACTGAGCAGGACACTGGCCTGGTCCACACAGTGTTCCACGGTGAACAGATATCTCCTCTGGGTGTATGGTGTCTGGGCTGGTTCTGGGAGGTGGATTGAGAATGAGGTATATCTAACCATTTCAGCTGCTCGGACAATGCCTTTAGTTCCCATTCCTGTGATTGGACCCTCCCTCTCTCACCTCACTAATGTTACAGTGTGTCCAGGCACAGGACATCATGTTGGTGGGGTGGGTAGGGGGGAAAGGTCATGGACAGGTCAAGGAGTTCCCCGAAACGTTCTGTCCTCAACATTCTATAACTGACATTCTCCGGAACGTTCTGTCCCCAACATTCTATAACTGCCATTCCCCGGAACGTTCTGTCCCCGACATTCTATAACTGCCATTCCCCGGAACGTTCTGTCCCCGACATTCTATAACTGCCATTCCCCAGAACATTCTGTCCCTGACATTCTATAACTGACATTCTCCGGAAAGTTCTGTCCCTGACATTCTATAACTGACATTCTCCGGAACGTTCTGTCCCTGACATTCGAGAACTGACATTCCCCAGAACGTTCTGTCCCCAACATTCTATAACTGTCATTCCCCGGAACGTTCTGTCCATGACATTGTGTGTGAACGGCCGGACGTCAGTGAATTGAACAAACGATAAGATCCCGAGGGAAGCGATCCCGTTCCAGGGAGAAGGAGACACTGTTCCGAAGGCCCCTCAGGCAGTTAAAGGGGTGAATACGTTTTCCTTGCGTTTACATTTCTTCACGACACAGGATCGACCACAATTTAGACCAAAATACAGGAATTCCCAAACTCCGTTTGTCTTCCGGAAACTGGGAGAGAATCCTTCAGGACAGCAACGTTTCCACCCTCCGTATTAGGAACTGGGAAGGAGTGACCTGTGTCTGCTCTCGAGTGGTCGAGTGTGTGGGAATGTTCTAGAAACCATCTGTCCATATGGATGTGTCTCTGTGTGTTTGGGAGGGAGGGTTTCTTGTGGTTTATGTCACATTTTTGTCATTAATTCCGAACCTTCCCATTTGTTATTCCAGCTCCAATTCTTTTAACAAATCCCTGAATACAGGGACACATTTGAAAATCTCACTGGGTCCCCGATTAAACGGGTCCCTTTGCCTCCAGGCAGATGGATAATGGGTTTGTTTTCCTTCCTCACAGTTAACGTAGTGACCATCTACGTCCTGCTTTATAAAGATTGTGGATTGTCTCCATGTGTCAGACATTACCTGGGGGCCATGGCAGCGGCGGATCTCCTGGTCATTATCCTCGACCTGATCCTGAGACACATTCCCATTGTTTATGAGGAACAGTTTGATTTCCTGTACTCCGTCCCCGTGTGTAATATCCACGCCGTCCTGCTTTATGCAGCCACTGACTGCTCTGTTTGGTTCACCGTCACTTTCACCTTTGATCGGTTTGTGGCCATTTGTTGCCAGAAGCTGAAAAGTAAATATTGCAGTGAGAAAACGGCGGCTGTGGTTCTGGGAGCAGTGACTGTGCTGAGCTGTTTAAAGAACATTTCCTGGTATTTTATGTTCACGGCTCAGTATCGGCTGCAGAACCTCCCCTGGTTTTGTGCTGTAACAGTCGCTGTTTATTACTCCATTGTCTGGGCCACAATCGAGCTCCTCCACAACCTTCTAAACCCGTGTGTCCCATTTCTCCTGATTCTGCTGCTCAATGTTCTCACCGTCAGACACATTTTAGTGACCAGCAGAGCCCGCAGGAGACTCCGCGCTCACACCAATGGGGACGCTCAGTCTGACACTGAAATGAGAAACCGAAAAAAATCCATCATTTTACTGTTTATGGTCTCGGCCAATTTCATCCTGTTATGGTCAATATTAATGCTGTATTCTTTATGGAACCGGATTGATGATATTACGAATTCCCCTCTGTTTCTCCATCCCTTTGTGCGGGAATTGGGATTCATGCTGCAGCTCCTCAGTTGCTGCACAAACACCGCGATTTATGCCGTGACCCAGACTAAGTTCAGGCAGCAGCTGAAGAATGTGCTGAAATATCCCTTCACCCAAATCCATCCATCCATCAAATTCCCTCATTAATCAATCCATCCGGGATTTTCTCATTTCAGTTCAGTGTTTCAGCGATGGAGCAGCCTGTCGCTATGGTAACAGACTGAGGGTAGCGCTGGTTTGTCCATCCTTATCCCAGAGGGGGGTTACAGGGAAACATTTCAATGTTTCTCACAACTCAGGGGCCAGTGAGAAAAGGCACCATCCCACTGACTGTATCCATCACTTCCATTTGTAACCAATAAAAATGTTGATTAAAGCGTGCCGAGCAGCAGAGTGACCGATATTGTTGTGTGTCTTTGTGTTGGAGAAGCTGAGCTGGAGAGAGACAGACTCAGCCCCAAGCCCTGGTCCTCAGGGAAGGGGAGGGCACCGCGCCCTGAGCTCAGGAGCTGGGTTTAACTCCCTCTGGCCGACCACTGCAGCCTGGCCTCCCCATTACCTCTCCCCTACTCTTTCTTCTCAATTCTCTCTGTCGCTCTCTCTTTCAGCACATACTCGTTTTCAACCCTATTCCTCATCCCCCTCTCTCTCTCACACAGTTACACTCCCCCTATCCTGGTTCCTCCACCTGCCTCCACTCTTCCCTCTCCCCCCCCTCCCTCCCACACCTCCATCTCTATTTTCCCCACCTCCCACATCTCACCCCACCCCTCACACGCAGCCTCACCCCCAAACACCCCCAGCCTCTGCGTCAGAGGGAGAGGGAAGGACCAGGGGGACAGAGTATGTCAGAGAGAGAGGGAGGTAGAGAGATTCAGTCAGAGGGAAAGAGGAGCTGGGAGTAGAGAGACACCGAGGGAGGTGGAGAGCGAGAAGCGGGAGAGAGAGAGTTAGGGTGAGGGAGAGAGAGAGAGAGATACACGGGAGGAGATAATGAGAGAGAGGGGCGAGAGGGAGAGTGTGACTGAGAGAGGGGCGAGGGAGGGGGCAAGAGAGAAAGAGACAGAGAGAGAGGGGCGACGAGAGAGAGAAAGGGGGCAAGAGAGATAGGGGAGACGAGAGAGAGAGAAAAAAAAACAGGACAGAGAGAGAGAATGAGGGGGCGAGAGAGAGACATAGGTTGGGAGATGGGGGCAAAAGGAAGCAGGATGGCTAGAGACAGAAACAGGAGGGAAGAGAGAGAGAGACAGATAGAGGTGTGAAGAGAGATAGAGTGTCGAGAGATGGAGGTGAGAGAGAGAGGGAGAGGGAGAGACTGGATGAGAGAGAGCAAGGGCGACAAAGAGAGAGATGGTGAGAGAGAGGAAGGGCACAAAGGAGAGAGGGGTGTGTGAGAGGGCGAGAGAGGGAGTGCGTGGTGAGAGGGGGGGAGAGAGGGAGGGAGGGGGTGTGTGAGAGAGAGAGAGGGGGGTGAGAGAGAGGGGAGCTAGAAAGAGAGGGAGGGGGAGAGAAAGAGAGAGGGAGGGGGCGAAAGAGAGAGAGGGAGGGGACGAGAAAGAGGGATGGGTTTGAGAGAGAGAGGGGGCGAGAGAGAGAGGGGAGAAAGAGTGAGAGGGAGGGGTAGAGAGAGAGAGAGAGAGAGAGAGGTGGGAGAGAGAGGGGGTGGGGCAGGAGAGAGAGGGAGGGGGCGAGAGAGAAAGTGGGATGGCCAAAAGAGAGAGAATGGGGGCGAGGGGCGGGGGGGGGTGACAGAGAGAAGGTGTTGGCGAGAGAGAGAGATATAGGGATGCGGTGACAGAGAGGAAGGGGGCGAGGGAGAGAGAGGGAGGGGTGAGAGAGAGAGAGGGGGAGGGGGTGAGAGAGAGAGGGAGGGGGTGAAAGAGAGAGACAGAGAGAGGGAGGGGGCGAGAGATAGGGAGGGGTTTGAGAGAGGGAGGGGCGAGACAGAGAGAGAGGGGGGAGAGAGAGAGAGGAGAGGGGGCGAGAGAGAGAGCGAGCGAGAGGGCTGAGAGAGAGGGAGGTGGCGAGAGAGAGGGGAATGGGGCGAGTGGGAGAGGGAGGGGGGCGAGAGAGAGAGAGGGAGGGAGGGAGGGGGGCGAGAGAGAGGGAGGGGCTGAGAGAGAGAGAGGGAGGGGGAGAGAGAGGGAGGGGGAAGTTGAGAGAGAGAGGGAGGGGGCGAGAGAGAGAGAGGGGCGAGAGAGAGAGAGGGATGGAGGGAGAGTGAGAGAAGGGGCGAGAGAGAGGGAGGGGTGAGACAGAGGAAGGGGGTGAGAGCGAGGGAGGGGGACGAGATAGAGCGGGGCGGGGCGAGAGAGAGAGATCGAGAGAGAGGGGGTGAGAGAGAGGGAGGGGGAATGGGACGAGAGAGAGAGGGAGGGGGGCAAGAGAGAGAGGGGGAGGTGGTGTGAGAGAGAGAGGGAGGAGGGAGAGAGAGATGGAGGGGGCGCAAGAGAGACAGACAGAGGGGGGGGGTGAGAGTGAAGGAGGGGGCAAGAGAGAAATGGATGGGGCGAGAGAGAGAAAGGGAGGGGGCAAGAGAGAGAGAGGGAGTGGGCGAGAAAGAGACGGAGGGGGCGAGAGAGAGAGGAAGGGGGCGAGAGAGAGAGGGAGGAGGCGAGAGAGAGTGAGAGGAAGAGGGATGGGGCGAGAGAGAGAGGGAGGGGGCTAGAGAGAGAGGGAGGGGGCTAGTGAGAGAAAGAGATGGAGGGGGCGAGGGAGGGGCGATGGAGAGATAGAGGGAGGGGTGAGAGAGAGAGGGAGGGGGCAAGAGAGAGGGAGGGGGCAAGAAAGAAGGAGCGGGCGAGAGAGAGAGAGAGAGGAAGGGGGCGAGAGAGAGAGGGGGCAGGTGAGAGAGAGGGAAGGGGATGAGAGAGAGAGAGAGGGAGGGGCGAAAGAGAGACACAGAGAGGGAGGGGGCGAGAGAGAGAGGGAGGGGGCGAGAGCGAAAGTCATGGGGCAAGAGAGAGAGTGAGGTGGCGAGAGAGAGAGGGAGGGGGAGAGAGAGAGAGAGGGGGGGGGAGGGGGTGAGAGAGAGAGGGAGGGGGCGAGAGATAGAGAGAGGGAGGGGGCGAGAGAGAGAAGGAGGGAGGGGGCTGAGAGAGAGCGGGAGGGTGGGCGAGCTGGAGAGAGAGGGAGGGGGCGAGAGTGAGAGAAGGGTGAGAGAGAGGGAGGGGGTGAGAGAGAGGAAGGGGTCGAGATAGAGGGAGAGGGGACGAGAGAGAGACCGAGCGAGAGGGCTGAGAGAGAGGGAGGTGGCGAGAGAGAGGGGGGGGGGGGGGGGGGGGGGGGGGGGGGGGGGGGGGGGGGGGGGGGGGAGGGGGGGGGGGGGGGGGGGGGGGGGGGGGGGGGGGGGGGGGGGGGGGGGGGGGGGGGGGGGGGGGGGGGGGGGGGGGGGGGGGGGGGGGGGGGGGGGGGGGGGGGGGGGGGGGGGGGGGGGGGGGGGGGGGGGGGGGGGGGGGGGGGTGGGGGGGGGGGGGGGGGGGGGGGGGGGGGGGGGGGGGGGGTGGGGGGGGGGGGGGGGGGGGGGGGGGGGGGGGGGGGGGGGGGGGGGGGGGGGGGGGGGGGGGGGGTGGGGGGGGGGGGGGGGTGGGGGGGGGGGGGGGGGGGGGGGGGGGGGGGGGGGGGGGGGGGGGGGGGGGGGTGGGGGGGGGGGGGGGGGGGGGGGAGGGGGGGGGGGGGGGGGGGGGGGGGGGGGGGGGGGGGGGGGGGGGGGGGGGGGGGGGGGGGGGGGGGGGGGGGGGGGGGGGGGGGGGGGGGGGGGGGGTGGGGGGGGGGGGGGGGGGGGGGGGGGGGGGGGGGGGGGGGGGGGGGGGGGGGGGGGGGGGGGGGGGGGGGGGGGGGGCGAGTGGGAGAGGGAGGGGGGCGAGAGAGAGAGAGGGAGGGGCCGAGAGAGAGGGAGGGGGTGAGAGAGAGAGAGGGAGGGGGAGAGAGAGGGAGGGGGAAGTTGAGAGAGAGAGCGAGGGGGCGAGAGAGAGAGAGAGGGGGGCGAGAGAGAGAGAGGGATGGAGGGAGAGTGAGAGAAGGGGCGAGAGAGAGGGAGGGGTGAGACAGAGGAAGGGGGTGAGAGCGAGGGAGGGGGACGAGATTGAGCGGGGCGGGGCGAGAGAGAGAGATCGAGAGAGAGAGGGGGTGAGAGGGGGAGGGGTGAATGGGGCGAGAGAGAGGGGGAGGGGGGCGAGAGAGAGAGAGAGAGAGGGGGCAAGAGAGGGAGAGGGAGGGGTGAGAGAGAAGGAGGGGGCAAGAGATTAATAGATGGGGCGAGAGAGAGAGGGAGGGGGCGAAAGAGTGAGGGAGGGGGCGAGAGAGAGGGAGGGAGGGGGCGAGAGAGAGAGGGAGGGGGTGAAAGAGAGAGAGAGGGAGGGGGCGAGAGAGAGAGGGGGAGGGGGCAAGAGAGAGAGAGAGAGGGAGGGGGCGAGAAAGAGGGAGGGGGCGAGAGAGGGAGGGGGCGAGAGAGAGAGGGGGGCACGAAAGAGAGGGAGGGGGTGAGAGAGAGAGAGGGAGGGGGCGAGAGAGAGAAGGAGGGGGCGACAGAGAGAGAGAGAGGGAGTGGGCGAAAAAGAGGGAGGGGGCGAGAGAGAAAGGGATGGGGTGAGAGAGAGAGAGGGAGGGGATAAGGGAGAGAGGAAGGGGGCGAGAGAGAGAGAGAGGGGCGAGAGAGTGAGGGAGGGGGCGAGAGAGTAAGGGAGGGGGCGAGAGAGAGGGGAATGGGGCGAGAGAGACAAGGAGGGGGCAAGAGAGAGAGAGGGAGCGTGCGTGAGAGTGGGAGGGGCTGAGAGAGGGAGGGGGAGAGAGAGAGAGAGAGGAAGGGCTGAGAGAGGGAGGGGGCAGGTTAGAGAGAGAGGGAGGAGTCGAGAGAGAGAAGGAGGGTGGGGGCTGAGAGAGAGAGAGGGAGGGCGGGCGAGAGAGAGAGGAGGGGGACGAGATGGGGGGGCGAGAGACAGAGGGAGCGGGCAAGAGAGGTAGGGGGCGGGCGAGAGAGAGAGGGAGGGAGGCGGCTGAGAGAGGGGGGAGGAAGGCGAGATAGAGAGGGAGGGAGTGCGAGAGGGAGGGTGGGCAAGAGAGAGAGAGAGGGAGGAGGCGAGAGAGTGAGAAGGTGTGGGCGAGACTGAGAGAGGGAAGGGGCGAGAGAGAGACGGGGCAGGTGAGAGAAAGGGAGGGGGCGAGAGACAGAGAGAGGGATGGGCGAGAGAGAGTGGGATGGGCGAGAGAGAGAGGGGGGTGAGAGAAAGAGAAAGGGGACGAGAGAGAGCGAGAGGGCGAGACTGAGAGAGGGAGGGGGCGAGAGTGAGAGGGAGTGGGCAAGAGAGAGAGGGATGGGGCGAGAGAGAGAGGGAGGGGGGTGAGAGAGAGAGGGAGGGGTGAGAGAGTGAGAGAGGGAGGGGGCGAGAGAGAGGGACGGGCAAGAGAGAGTGGGTGGGAGCGGGAGCAAGAGAGAGAGGGGCGAGAGAGAGAGGGGGGCAGGTGAGAGAGAGGGAGGGGGCGAGAGAGAGAGGGAGGGGGCGAAAGAGAGACAGAGAGAAGGAGGGGGCGAGAGAGATAGGGATGGGGCAAGAGAGAAAGGGAGGGGGTGAGAGAGAGAGGGAGGGGGCGAGAGAGAGAGGGAGGGGGCGAGGGAGAGAGGGAGGGGGCGAGAGAGAGAGGGAGGGGCAGGGGCGAGTGAGAGAGGGAAGGGGTGAGAGAGAGAGAGGGAGGGGGCGATAGAGGGAGGGGGCAAATGAGAGAGAGAGAGAGAAGGAGGGGGCGAGAGACAGAAGGAGGGAGGGAGCTGAGAGAGATGGGGGGTGGGCGAGAGAGAGAGAGGGAGTGAGAGAGAGAGGGGTGAGAGAGAGGGAGGGGGTGAGAGAGAGGGAGGGGCGAATGGGGCGAGAGAGAGAGGGAGGGGGTGAGAGAAAGAGAAAGAGAGGGCCGAAAAAGGGAGGGGGGCTGAGAGAGAGAGAGGGAGGGGTAGTGAGAGAGAGGGCGGGGGCGAGCGAGAGAGGGGGAGGGGACGGGTGAGAGAGGGAGTGAGAGCGAGAGAGAGGGAAGGCGCATGAGAGAGGGGGAGGGGCTTGAGAGAGAGAGAGTGGGGGCAAGAGAGAGAGGGGAGGTGACGAGAGAGAGAGGGAGGAGAGCGAGAGAGAGTGGGAAGGGGTGAGTGAAAGAGGGAGGGGGTGAGAGAGAGAGCAAGGGGGCGAGACTGAGAAAGGGAGGGGTCGAGAGTGAGAGGGAGGGGTCGAGAGAGGGAGGGAGGGAGCGAGAGAGAAAAGGAGAGGGGCGAGAGAGAGAGGGAGGGCGGCGAGTGAGGGGAAGGGGGCGAGAGAGGGGGAGGGGGCGAGAGAGTTAGGGAGGGGGCAAGAGAGAGAGAGGGAGGGGTGAGAGAGAGAGGGGGAGTGGGGCGAGAGACAGAGAGTGGGTGTGAGAGAGAGAGGGATGGGGCAAGAGAGAAAGAGGCAGGGCGGCGAGAGAGAGAGAAAGGCAGCGAGAGAGAGGGAGGGGGTGAGAGAGAGGGATGGGGAGAGAGATAGGGAGAGAGGCAGTAGGGCGAGAGAGGAAGGGGTGTGAGAGAGGGAGGGGGAATGGGGCTAGAGAGAGGGAGGGGGGTGCGTGAGAGAGGGATGGGGCGAGAGACAGAGAGGGAGGGGAGCGAGAGAGAGAGCGAGAGAGGAAGGGGGCATGTGTCGGAGAGGGAGGGGGCTCGAGAGAGAGGGGGAGTGGGCTAGAGAGAGAGAGAGGGAGAGGGCGAGAGAGAGAGTGGGGGGCAAGAGAGAGAGGGAGGGGGCAAGAGAGAGAGAGGGAGGGGGCAAGAGAGAGAGAGAGAGAGGGGTCGAGAGAGAGAGGGAGGGGAGCAGGAGGGAGAGAGACGGGCTGAGAGAGTGAGGGAGCGGTTGAGAGAGAGAGGGATGGGGTGAGAGAGAGAGAAGTAGGCGGCGAGACAGGGAGAGGGAGGGGGCGAGAGAGGGAGAGGGAGGGGGGTTGAGAGAGAGAGGGAGTGTGCTAGAGAGAGAGAGAGAGAGGGAGGTGCCGAGAGAGAGGGGGGATCGAGAGTGAGAGTGGAGGTGAGAGAGAGAGGGAGGGGTGCGAGAGAGAGAGAGAGAGACGGATGGGTCTGAGAGAGAGAGGGAGAGGGCAAGAGAGAGAGGGAGTGGTCAAGAGAGAGAGTGAGGGAGTGGGCGAGGGAGAGAGGGGGGCAGGTGTGAGAGAGGGAGGGGGTAAGAGAGAGAGAGAGGGAGGGGTGAGAGAGAGGGGGAGTTGGGTGAGAGGTAGAGGGAGGGGGCGAGAGAGGGAGGGGGCGAGAGAGAGGGAGGGGGTGAGAGAGAAGGAGGGGGCGAGAGAGAAGGAGGGAGCGAGAGAGAGAGGGAGGGGAGCGAGAGAGGGAGGGAGGGGGCGAGAGAGAGAGGGATGGGCGAGAAAAAGAGGGAGAGGGTGAGAGGAAGAGGGAGAGGGTGAGAGGAAGAGAAAGGGGACGAGAGAGAGCGAGGGGGCAAGACTGAGAGAGGGAGGGTCGAGAGTGAGAGGGAGTGGCGAAGAGAGAGATGGAGGGGGCAAGAGAGAGAGAGAGGAGGGGACGAGAGAGAGGGAGGGGGCGAGAGAGAAAGGGATGGGGCGAGAGTGAGAGGGAGGGGGATGAGAGAGAGAGGGAGGGACGAGAGAGACAGAGAGAGAGAGGGAGAGGGCGAGGGAGAGATAGAGGGAGGGGGGCGTGACAGAGAGGGAGGGTAGCGAGAGAGAGAGAGGGAGGGGGCGAGAGAGAGGGAGGGGATAGAGAGAGAGGGTGGGGCGAGAGAGAGAGAGAGTGAGGGGGCGAGAGAGGGGGGGCAGGTGAGAGAGAAGGAGGGTGCGAGAGAGAGAGAGGGAGGCGGCGAGATGGAGAGAGGGGCGAGAGAGAGAGGGAGGGGGCGGGGGCGAGAAAGAGACGGTGGGGGCGAGAGAGAGCGAGGAAGGGGGCGAGGGAGAGAGGGGGGCAGGTGTGAGAGAGGGAGGGGGTGAGAGAGAGAGAGAGGGAGGGGTGAGAGAGAGAGGGAGGTGGGTGAGAGGGAGAGGGAGGGGGCGAGAGAGGGAGGGGGCGAGAGAGAGGGAGGGGGTGAGAGAGAAGGAGGGGGCGAGAGAGAAGGAGGGGGCGAGAGAGAGAGGGAGGGGAGCGAGAGAGGGAGGGAGGGGGCGAGAGAGGGAGGGAAGCGAGAGAGGAGAGGGGGCGAGAGAGGGGGGGCAGGTGAGAGAGAAGGAGGTTGCGAGAGAGAGAGGGAGGGGGCGAGAGAGAGAGGGGCGAGAGAGAGAGGGAGGGGGCGGGGGCGAGCGAGATAGAGAGGGAGGGGGTGAGAATGAGCGAAGGGGTGAGAGAGAGGGAGGGGGTGAGAGAGGAAGGGAAGCGAGAGAAGGGAGGGGGCGAGAGGGGGGGGCAGGTGAGAGAGAAGGAGGGTGCGAGAGAGAGAGAGGGAGGGGGCGAGAGAGAGAGAGGGGCGAGAGAGAGAGGGAGGGGGCGGGGGCGAGAAAGAGACGGTGGGGGCGAGAGAGAGCGAGGGAGGGGGCGATAGAGGGAGGGGGCAATTGAGAGAGAGAAGGAGGAGGCGAGAGAGAGAAAGAGGGAGGGGAGGGTGGGCGAGCGAGATAGAGAGGGAGGGGTGAGAATGAGCGAAGGGGTGAGAGAGAGGGAGGGGGTGAGAGAGCAAGGGGAGCGAGAGAGAGGGAGGGGGCGAGAGAGAGGGGGGATCGAGAGTGAGAGTGGAGGTGAGAGAGAGAGGGAGGGGTGCGAGAGAGAGAGGGAGAGGGCAAGAGAGAGAGGGAGTGGTCAAGAGAGAGAGTGAGGGAGTGGGCGAGGGAAAGAGGGGGACAGGTGTGAGAGAGGGAGGGGGGTAGAGAGAGAGAGAGGGAGGGGTGAGAGAGAGAGGGAGGTGGGTGAGAGGGAGAGGGAGTGGGCGAGAGAGGGAGGGGGCGAGAGAGAGGGAGGGCGCGAGAGAGAGAGGGAGGGGAGTGAGAGAGGGAGGGAGGGGGCGAGAGAGAGAGGGATGGGCGAGAGAGAGAGGGATGGGCGAGAGACAGAGGGAGAGGGTGAGAGGAAGAGAAAGGGGACGAGAGAGAGCGAGGGGCGAGACTGAGAGGGGGAGGGGCGAGAGTGAGAGGGAGTGGCCAAGAGAGAGATGGAGGGGGCAAGAGAGAGAGAGAGGAGGGGGCGAGAGAGAGGGAGGGGGCGAGAGAGAAAGGGATGGGGCGAGAGTGAGAGGGAGGGGATGAGAGAGAGAGGGAGGGGTGAGAGAGACAGAGAGAGAGAGGGAGAGGGCGAGGGAGAGATAGAGGGAGGGGGCGTGACAGAGAGGGAGGGTAGCGAGAGAGAGAGCGGGAGGGGGCGAGAGAGAGGGAGGGGGATAGAGAGAGAGGGTGGGGCGAGAGAGAGAGAGCGAGGGGGCGAGAGAGGGGGGCAGGTGAGAGAGAAGGAGGGTGCGAGAGAGAGAGAGGGAGGCGGCGAGAGAGAGAGAGGGGCGAGAGAGAGAGGGAGGGGACGGGGGCGAGAAAGAGACGGTGGGGGCGAGAGAGAGCGAGGGAGGGGGCGATAGAGGGAGGGGGCAATTGAGAGAGAGAAGGAGGAGGCGAGAGAGAGAAAGAGGGAGGGGAGGGTGGGCGAGCGAGATAGAGAGGGAGGGGGTGAGAATGAGCGAAGGGTTGAGAGAGAGGGAGGGGGTGAGAGAGGAAGGGGAGCGAGAGAGAGGGAGGGGGCGAGAGAGGGGGGCAGGTGAGAGAGAAGGAGGGTGCGAGATAGAGAGAGGGAGGGGGCGAGAGGGAGAGGGGCGAGAGATAGAGGGAGGGGGCGGGGGCGAGAAAGAGACGGTGGGGGCGAGGGAGTGCAAGGGAGGGGGCGATAGAGGGAGGGGGCAAGTGAGAGAGAGAAGGAGGAGGCGAGAGAGAGAAAGAGGGAGGGGAGGGTGGGCGAGCGAGATTGAGAGGGAGGGGGTGAGAATGAGCGAAGGGGTGAGAGAGAGGGAGGGGGTGAGAGAGGAAGGGGAGCGAGAGAGAGGGAGGGGGAAGAGATAGAGAGACAGGGGGCGAGGGAGAGAGGGATGAGAGGGTGTGAGGGGGTGAGAGAGGGAGGTGGCGAGAGAGAGGGGAATGGGGCAGGAGAGAGGGGGGGTGGCAAGAGAGAGAGGGGGAGTGGGCGAGAGAGAGGGAGTGGGTGAGAGAGAGAGGGAGGGGAGAGAGAGATATGGAGGGCCAAGAGAGGGAGGGGCAGGTGAGAGAGAGAGGGAGGGGGCGAGAGAGAGAGAGAGAGAGAGGGAGGGGGCGAGAGAGAGGAAGGGGGTGAGAGAGAGGAAGGGGCTGAGAGAGAGGGAGGGGGACGAGATAGAGGGAGGAGGACGAGATAGAGGGAGGGGGACGAGAGAGAGAGATGGACAGCTAGAGAGAGGGGCGAGAGAGGGAGGGGCTGAGAGAGAGGGAGGGGAGAATGGGGCGAGAGAGAGAGGGGGGAATGGGGCGAGAGAGAGAGGGAGGGGGGAATGGGATGAGAGAGAGGGGGAGGGGGCGAGAGAGAGGGAGGGGGTGAGAGGGAGAGGGGGGGGTGAGAGTGAGCGAAGGGGCGAGAGAGAGGGAGGGGTTGAGAGAGAGGAAGGGGGGGTGAGAGAGAGGGAGGGGGACGAGATAGAGGAAGGGGGGCAAGAGAGTGAGAGATCGAGAGAGAGAAGGGTGAGAGAGAGGGATGGGGTGAGAGAGAGGGAGGGGGGAATGGGGCGAGAGAGAGAGGGAGGTGGGCAAGAGAGAGATGGAGGGGGTGAGAGAGAGGGAGGGGTGAGAGTGAGGGAGGGGGGAATAAGGCGAGAGAGACAGGGAGGGGGGCAAGAGAGAGGGAGAGGTAGGGGGCGAGAGAGAGAAAAGGAGGGCCGAGAGAGGGAGGGGGCAGGTGAGACGAGAGAGGGAGGGGGAAAGAGAGAGAGAGGGAGGGGGTGAGAGAGAGAGAGGGTGGGAGGTTAAATAGAGAGGGACTGGGGACGAGAGAGAGGGAGGGTGCAAGAGAGAGAGGGAGGGGATGAGAGAGAGAGGGTTGGTGCGAGAGACAGGGTTGGGGGGCGAGAGAGAGAGAGAGAGAGGGAGAGGGGACTGCGAGTAAGAGGGAGGGGGTGAGAGAGAGAGAGAGCGAGGGGGCGAGACTGAGAGAGGGAGGGGGCGAGAGTGAGAGGGAGGAGGCGAGAGAGAGGGAGGGAGGCGAGAGAGAGAGGGAAGGGCGAGAGAAAAAGGGAAGTGGGCGAGAGAGAGAGGGATGATGCAAGAGAGAGGGAGGGGGCGAGAGAGAGAGGGAGGGGGCGAGAGAGAGAGGGAGGGGGCGAGAGAGAGAGGGTGGGTGCGAGAGTGAGATAAGGGGCGAGAGAGAGAGGGAGTGGGGCGAGAGAGAGAGAGGGAGGGGGTGAGAGAGAGAGGGAGTGGGGCGAGAGAGAGAGAGAGGGAGTGGTGCGAGAGAGGAAGGGGTATGAGAGAAAGAGAGGGACGGGGGGCAAGAGTGGGGGGGGCAAGAGGGAGAGAGACGGGGAAGGGGACCGGGAGTAAGAGGGAGGGGGTGAGAGAGAGAGAGCGAGGGGACGAGACTGAGAGAGGGAGGGGGCGAGAGTGAGAGGGAGGAGGCGAGAGAGAGGGAGGGAGGCGAGAGAGAGGGAGGGAGGCGAGAGAGAGAGGGAAGGGCGAGAGAAAAAGGGAGGTGGGCGAGAGAGAGAGGGATGATGCAAGAGAGAGGGAGGGGGCGAGAGAGAGAGGGAGGGGGCGAGAGAGAGAGGGTGGGGGCGAGAGTGAGAGAAGGGGTGAGAGAGAGAGAGAGGGAGTGGGGCGAGAGAGAGAGAGGGAGGGGGTGAGAGAGAGAGGGAGTGGGGCGAGAGAGAGAGAGGGGGAGTGGGGCGAGAGAGAGAGAGGGAGGGGGTGAGAGAGAGAGGGAGTGGGGCGAGAGAGAGAGAGAGGGAGTGGTGCGAGAGAGGAAGGGGTGTGAGAGAGAGAGGGAAGGGGGGCATGAGTGGGGGGGCAAGAGGGAGTGGGACGGGCCGAGAAAGAGAGGGAGGGGTTGTGAGAGAGAGGGATGGGGTGAGAGAGAGAGAGGGAGGGGGGCGAAAGAGAGAGGGAAGGGTCGAGAGAGAGAGTGAGGGAGGGGCGCGAGATAGAGAGGGAGGGAGGAGAGAGAGAGAGGGATGAGAGGGAGTGAGGGGTGAGAGAGGGAGATGGCGAGAGAGAGGGGAATGGGGCAAGAGAGAGAGGGAGGGGGGCAAGAGAGAGAGGGGGAGTGGGCGAGAGAGAGGGAGTGGGTGAGAGAGAGAGGGAGGGGAGAGAGAGATATGGAGGGCCAAGAGAGGGAGGCGGCAGGTGAGAGAGAGAGAGGGAGGGGGCGAGAGAGAGGAAGGGGGTGAGAGAGAGGAAGGGCTGAGAGAGAGGGAGGGTGACGAGATAAAGGGAGGGGGACGAGATAGAGGGAGGGGGACGAGAGAGAGAGAGATGGACAGCGAGAGAGAGGGGCGAGAGAGGGAGGGGCTGAGAGCGAGGGAGGGGAGAATGGGGCGAGAGAGAGAGGGAGGGGGTAATGGGCGAGAGAGAGAGGGAGGGGGGGGATGGGGCGAGAGAGAGAGGGAGGGTGCAAGAGAGAGAGTGGGTGAGGGGGCGAGAGAGAGGGAGGGGGTGAGAGGGAGGGGGGGTGAGAGTGAGAGAAGGGGCGAGAGAGAGGGTGGGGTTGAGATAGAGGAAGGGGGGGGCGAGAGAGAGAGAGATCGAGAGAGAGAAGGGTGAGAGAGAGGGAGGGGGTGAGAGAGAGGGAGGGGGAATGGGGGCGAGAGAGAGAGGGAGGTGGGCAAGAGAGAGATGGAGGGGGTGAGAGAGAGGGAGGGGTGAGAGTGAGGGAGGGGGGAATAAGGCGAGAGAGACAGGGAGGGGGGCAAGAGAGAGAGAGGGGATGGGGCGAGAGAGAGAAAAGGAGGGCCGAGAGAGGGAGGGGGCAGGTGAGAGAGAGAGGGAGGGGGCGAGAGAGAGAACGAGGGAGGGGGTGAGAGAGAGAGAGGGTGGGAGGTAAAATAGAGGGGGACTGGGGACGAGAGAGAGGGAGGGTGCAAGAGAGAGAGGGAGGGGATGAGAGAGAGAGGGTTGGTGCGAGAGACAGGGTTGGGGGCGAGAGAGAGATAGGGGAGGGGACTGGGAGTAAGAGGGAGGGGGTGAGAGAGAGAGAGCGAGGGGGCGAGACTGAGAGAGGGAGGGGGCGAGAGTGAGAGGGAGGAGGCGAGAGAGAGGGAGGGAGGCGAGAGAGAGAGGGAAGGGCGAGAGAAAAAGGGAGGTGGGCGAGAGAGAGAGGGATGATGCAAGAGAGAGGGAGGGGGCGAGAGAGAGAGGGAGGGGGCGAGAGAGAGAGGGTGGGGGCGAGAGTCAGAGAAGGGGCGAGAGAGAGAGGGAGTGGGGCGAGAGAAAGAGAGAGGGAGGGGGTGAGAGAGAGAGGGAGTGGGGCGAGAGAGAGAGAGAGAGGGAGTGGTGCGAGAGAGGAAGGGGTGTGAGAGAGAGAGAAGGAAGGGTGGCAAGAGTGGGGGCGGCAAGAGGGAGAGAGACGGGGGAGGGGACCGGGAGTAAGAGGGAGGTGGTGAGAGAGAGAGAGCGAGGGGGCGAGACTGAGAGAGGGAGGGGGCGAGAGTGAGAGGGAGGAGGCGAGAGAGAGGGAGGGAGGCGAGAGAGAGATGGAAGGGCGAGAGAAAAAGGGAGGTGGGCGAGAGAGAGAGGGATGATGCAAGAGAGAGGGAGGGGGCGAGAGAGAGTGGGAGGGGGCGTGAGAGAGAGGGTGGGGGCGAGAGTGAGAGAAGGGGCGAGAGAGTGAGTGGGGCGAGAGAGAGAGGGAGGGGGTGAGAGAGAGAGGGAGTGGGGCAAGAGAGACAGAGAGAGGAGGTGGTGCGAGAGAGGAAGGGGTGTGAGAGAGAGAGAGGGAAGGGGGGCAAGAGTGGGGGGGACAAGAGGGAGAGAGACGGGCCGAGAGAGAGAGGGAGGTGTTGAGAGAGAGAGGGATGGGGTGAGAGAGAGAGAGGGAGGGGGGCGAGAGAGAGAGAGGGAGGGGTCGAGATAGAGAGTGAGGGAGGGGCGCGAGATAGAGAGGGAGGGAGGAGAGACAGAGAGGGAGGGGATCGAGAGAGAGAGAGGGAGGAGGTGAGTGAGGGAGAGGGAGGGGGCTAGAGAGAGAGGGAGTGGGCGAGAGTGAGAGGGAGGGGTGCGAGAGCAAGAGGGAGGGACTTAGAGAGAGAGGAATGGGGCAAGAGAGAAAGAGGGAGGGCGGTGAGAGAGAGAGAGATTAGGCAGCGAGGGAGAGGGAGGGTGTGAGAGGGAGGGATGGGGAGAGAGAGAGAGAGAGAGAGAGAGCGGGGAGTGGGGCCAGAGACGAAGGGGTGTGAGAGAGAGAGGGAAGGGGGGCGAGAGAGATGGAGTGGGGTGAGAGAGAGAGAGAGGGAAGGGAGGGCGAGAGAGAGGGAGGGGGACAAGAGGGAGAGAGACGGGCCGGGAGAGAGAGGTAGGGGTTGAGAGAGAGAGGGATGGGGCGAGAGAGAGAGGGAGGGGGCGAGAGAGAGAGAGGGAGGGGGCAAGAGAGAGAGGAAAGGGTCGAGAGAGAGAGTGAGGGAGGGGGCGAAATAGAGAGGAGAGGGGGAGGGGGAGAGGGAGAGAGTGAGAGAGAGAGGGGGAGGGGGGCGAGAGGGAGAGAGACGAGCCGAGAGAGAGAGAGGGAGGGGGGAGAGAGAGAGAGAGAGAGGGAGGGTATCGTGAGAGTGGGAGGGAGGGGGTGAGTGAGGGAGAGGGAGGGTGCTAGAGAGAGAGAGTGAGAGTGGGCTAGAGACAGAGAGAGGGAGGGGGCGAGAGAGATGGGATCGAGAGAGAGTGGAGGTGAGAGAGAGAGAGGGAGGGGTGCGAGAGAGAGAGAGGGAGAGAGAGGGAGGGGTGTGAGAGAGGGAGGGGGCAAGAGAGAGAGGGAGGGGGCAAGAGAGAGAAGGAGGGGAGGCAAGAGAGAGAGGGCGGGGGGCAAGAGAGAGAGTGAGGGAGGGGGTCGAGAGAGGGAGGGAGAGGGGAGAGATAGTGAGGGAGGGAAGCAAGAGGGAGAGAGACGGGCCGAGAGAGAGAGAGGGAGGGGTTGAGAGAGAGAGGGGGATGGGGCGAGAGAGAGAGAGAGAGAGGTAGGGCTGGAGACAGGGAGAGGGAGGGGGCGAGAGAGGGAGAGGGAGGGGGCTAGAGAGAGAGAGGAGAGGGCTAGAGAGAGAGAGAGGGAGGGAGGGGGCTAGAGAGAGGGAGGGAGGAGGGCAAGAGAGAGAGAGGGGGCGAGAGAGAGAGGGTCGAGATAGAGAGTGGAGGTGAGAGAGAGGGAGGGATTCGAGAAAGAGAGGGTGGGGCAAGAGAGAGAGGGAGGGGGGCAAGAGAGAGAGGGAGGGGGGCGAGAGGGAGAGAGAGAGGGGGCGAGAGAGAGGCAGGGAGGGGGGCAAGAGAGAGAGGGGGTTGAGAGAGAGGGGGTTGAGATAGAGAGTGGAGGTTAGAGAGAGGGAGGGATGCGAGAAAGAGAGAGGGGGGCAAAAGAGAGAGGGAGGGGGGCGAGAGGGAGAGAGACGGGCCGAGAGAAAGAGAGGAAGTTGTTGAGAGAGAGAGGGAGGGGTCAAGAGAGAGAGAGGGAGGGGGCGAGAGAGAGAGAGGGGGGGGGGCGAGAGAGAGAGGGGGGCAAGAGAGAGAGGGAGGGGGCAAGAGAGAGAGAGGGGTCGAGAGAGAGAGTGAGGGGGGCGAGATAGAGAGGGAGGGGGAGAGAGAGAGAGAGAGAGAGAGGGAGAGAGACGGGCTGAGAGAGAGGGGGGAGAGAGAGAGAGAGAGAGGGAGGGGGCGAGAAAGGGAGAGTGAGGTGGCGAGAGAGAGTCCCGTGACGAGTTTGAGCAATTCATCAACTTCACCAACACATTCCACCCTGACCTTAAATTTACCTGGACCATCTCTGACACCTCCCTCCCCTTCCTGGACCTCTCCATCTCCATTAGTGACGACCGACTTGACACTGACATTTTTAACAAACCCACCGACTCCCACAGCTACCTGGATTACACCTCTTCCCACCCTATCTCTTGCAAAAATGCCATCCCGTATTCCGAATTTCTCTGCCTCCACCGTATCTGCTGCCAGGAGGACCAGTTCCACCATAGAACACACCAGATGGCCTCCTTCTTTAGAGACCGCAATTTCCCTTCCCACGTGGTTAAAGATGCCCTCCAGCGCATCTCGTCCACATCCTGCACCTCTGCCCTCAAACCCCACCCAACCAACCGTAACAAGGACAGAACGCCCCTGGTGCTCATCTTCCACCCTACAAACCTTCGCATCAACCAAATCATCCACCGACATTTCTGCCACCTCCAAAAAGACCCCACCACCAGGGATATATTTCCCTCCCCACCCCTTTCCGCCTTCCGCAAAGACTGTTCCCTCCGTGACTACCTGGTCAGGTCCACACTCCCCTACGACCCACCCTCCCATTCTGGCACTTTCCCCTGCCACCGCAGGAATTGTAAAACCTGCGCCCACACCTCCTCCCTCACCTCTATCCAAGGACCTAAAGGAGCCTTCCACATCCATCAAAGTTTTACCTGCACATCCACTAATATCATTTATTGTATCCGTTGCTCCCGATGTGGTCTCCTCTACATTGGGGAGACTGGGCGCCTCCTAGCAGAGCGCGTTAGGGAACATCTCCGCGACACCTGCACCAATCAACCAAACCGCCCCGTGGCCCAATATTTCA